>NC_060142.1:20492600-21121267 GCF_021461385.2 Schistocerca piceifrons
TTGAATCTATCCTCTCTTTATTTCGTACTGCGGCCTGTCCATGCAGAAGCGAAATCCTGCAACAAGTCCACCTTCACGTTGCCTGAGTTACTCCAACGACGATATCCTCGAGTTTTCAAGTAAATTTCGCTGAGTGACGAGGCATTGGCTACCTTAAGAGACTCATAGTTACTCCTGCCGGCTGCTCCCATTTCTTTAGGCCTTTAAAATTCTTGCTATGGCTAGTCCTACAGAACCGATATGCCACTGTATGTCCACCTTAACGACGTCACAGTTACTCACACTACGACTCTCTCGAGTTTGCAAATGTACTTCGCCGGATGACGAGGCATTTGGCTACCTTAAGGGAGTCATAGTTCCTGCTGCCAGCTACTCCCTTTTCTTTGAATCTATCCTCTCTTTATTTCGTACTGCGGCCTGTCCATGCAGAAGCAAAATCCTGCAACAAGTCCACCTTCACGTTGCCTGAGTTACTCCAACGACGATATCCTCGAGTTTTCAAGTAAATTTCGCAGAGTGACGAGGCATTTGGCTACCTTAAGAGAGTCATAGTTACTCCTGCCGGCTGCTCCCATTTCTTTAGGCCTTTAACATTCTTGCTATGGCCAGTCCTACAGAACCGATATGCCACTGTATGTCCACCTTAACGTCGTCACAGTTACTCACACTACGAGTCTCTCGAGTTTGCAAATGTACTTCGCCGGATGACGAGGCATTTGGCTACCTTAAGGGAGTCATAGTTCCTGCTGCCAGCTACTCCCTTTTCTTTGAATCTATCCTCTCTTTATTTCGTACTGCGGCCTGTCCATGCAGAAGCGAAATCCTGCAACAAGTCCACCTTCACGTTGCCTGAGTTACTCCAACGACGATATCCTCGAGTTTTCAAGTAAATTTCGCTGAGTGACGAGGCATTTGGCTACCTTAAGAGAGTCATAGTTAGTCCTGCCGGCTGCTCCCATTTCTTTACGCCTTTAACATTCTTGCTATGGCCAGTCCTACAGAATCGATATGCCACTGTATGTCCACCTTAACGACGTCACAGTTACTCACAGTACTTCGCCGGATGACGAGGCATTTGGCTACCTTAAGAGAGTCATAGTTCCTGCTTCCAGCTGCTCCCTTTTCTTTGAATCTATCCTCTCTTTATTTCGTACTGCGGCCTGTCCATGCAGAAGCGAAATGCTGCAACAAGTCCACCTTCACGTTGCCTGAGTTACTCCAACGACGATATCCTCGAGTTTTCAAGTAAATTTCGCAGAGTGACGAGGCATTTGGCTACCTTAAGAGAGTCATAGTTACTCCTGCCGGCTGCTCCCATTTCTTTAGGCCTTTAACATTCTTGCTATGGCCAGTCCTACAGAACCGATATGCCACTGTATGTCCACCTTAACGTCGTCACAGTTACTCACACTACGAGTCTCTCGAGTTTGCAAATGTACTTCGCCGGATGACGAGGCATTTGGCTACCTTAAGGGAGTCATAGTTCCTGCTGCCAGCTACTCCCTTTTCTTTGAATCTATCCTCTCTTTATTTCGTACTGCGGCCTGTCCATGCAGAAGCGAAATCCTGCAACAAGTCCACCTTCACGTTGCCTGAGTTACTCCAACGACGATATCCTCGAGTTTTCAAGTAAATTTCGCTGAGTGACGAGGCATTTGGCTACCTTAAGAGAGTCATAGTTAGTCCTGCCGGCTGCTCCCATTTCTTTACGCCTTTAACATTCTTGCTATGGCCAGTCCTACAGAATCGATATGCCACTGTATGTCCACCTTAACGACGTCACAGTTACTCACAGTACTTCGCCGGATGACGAGGCATTTGGCTACCTTAAGAGAGTCATAGTTCCTGCTTCCAGCTGCTCCCTTTTCTTTGAATCTATCCTCTCTTTATTTCGTACTGCGGCCTGTCCATGCAGAAGCGAAATGCTGCAACAAGTCCACCTTCACGTTGCCTGAGTTACTCCAACGACGATATCCTCGAGTTTTCAAGTAAATTTCGCAGAGTGACGAGGCATTTGGCTACCTTAAGAGAGTCATAGTTACTCCTGCCGGCTGCTCCCATTTCTTTAGGCCTTTAACATTCTTGCTATGGCCAGTCCTACAGAACCGATATGCCACTGTATGTCCACCTTAACGTCGTCACAGTTACTCACACTACGAGTCTCTCGAGTTTGCAAATGTACTTCGCCGGATGACGAGGCATTTGGCTACCTTAAGAGAGTAATAGTTCCTGCTGCCTGCAGCTCCCTTTTCTTTGAATCTATCCTCTCTTTATTTCGTACTGCGGCCTGTCCATGCAGAAGCGAAATCCTGCAACAAGTCCACCTTCACGTTGCCTGAGTTACTCCAACGACGATATCCTCGAGTTTTCAAGTAAATTTCGCTGAGTGACGAGGCATTGGCTACCTTAAGAGACTCATAGTTACTCCTGCCGGCTGCTCCCATTTCTTTAGGCCTTTAAAATTCTTGCTATGGCTAGTCCTACAGAACCGATATGCCACTGTATGTCCACCTTAACGACGTCACAGTTACTCACACTACGACTCTCTCGAGTTTGCAAATGTACTTCGCCGGATGACGAGGCATTTGGCTACCTTAAGGGAGTCATAGTTCCTGCTGCCAGCTACTCCCTTTTCTTTGAATCTATCCTCTCTTTATTTCGTACTGCGGCCTGTCCATGCAGAAGCAAAATCCTGCAACAAGTCCACCTTCACGTTGCCTGAGTTACTCCAACGACGATATCCTCGAGTTTTCAAGTAAATTTCGCAGAGTGACGAGGCATTTGGCTACCTTAAGAGAGTCATAGTTACTCCTGCCGGCTGCTCCCATTTCTTTAGGCCTTTAACATTCTTGCTATGGCCAGTCCTACAGAACCGATATGCCACTGTATGTCCACCTTAACGTCGTCACAGTTACTCACACTACGAGTCTCTCGAGTTTGCAAATGTACTTCGCCGGATGACGAGGCATTTGGCTACCTTAAGGGAGTCATAGTTCCTGCTGCCAGCTACTCCCTTTTCTTTGAATCTATCCTCTCTTTATTTCGTACTGCGGCCTGTCCATGCAGAAGCGAAATCCTGCAACAAGTCCACCTTCACGTTGCCTGAGTTACTCCAACGACGATATCCTCGAGTTTTCAAGTAAATTTCGCTGAGTGACGAGGCATTTGGCTACCTTAAGAGAGTCATAGTTAGTCCTGCCGGCTGCTCCCATTTCTTTACGCCTTTAACATTCTTGCTATGGCCAGTCCTACAGAATCGATATGCCACTGTATGTCCACCTTAACGACGTCACAGTTACTCACAGTACTTCGCCGGATGACGAGGCATTTGGCTACCTTAAGAGAGTCATAGTTCCTGCTTCCAGCTGCTCCCTTTTCTTTGAATCTATCCTCTCTTTATTTCGTACTGCGGCCTGTCCATGCAGAAGCGAAATGCTGCAACAAGTCCACCTTCACGTTGCCTGAGTTACTCCAACGACGATATCCTCGAGTTTTCAAGTAAATTTCGCAGAGTGACGAGGCATTTGGCTACCTTAAGAGAGTCATAGTTACTCCTGCCGGCTGCTCCCATTTCTTTAGGCCTTTAACATTCTTGCTATGGCCAGTCCTACAGAACCGATATGCCACTGTATGTCCACCTTAACGTCGTCACAGTTACTCACACTACGAGTCTCTCGAGTTTGCAAATGTACTTCGCCGGATGACGAGGCATTTGGCTACCTTAAGGGAGTCATAGTTCCTGCTGCCAGCTACTCCCTTTTCTTTGAATCTATCCTCTCTTTATTTCGTACTGCGGCCTGTCCATGCAGAAGCGAAATCCTGCAACAAGTCCACCTTCACGTTGCCTGAGTTACTCCAACGACGATATCCTCGAGTTTTCAAGTAAATTTCGCTGAGTGACGAGGCATTTGGCTACCTTAAGAGAGTCATAGTTAGTCCTGCCGGCTGCTCCCATTTCTTTACGCCTTTAACATTCTTGCTATGGCCAGTCCTACAGAATCGATATGCCACTGTATGTCCACCTTAACGACGTCACAGTTACTCACAGTACTTCGCCGGATGACGAGGCATTTGGCTACCTTAAGAGAGTCATAGTTCCTGCTTCCAGCTGCTCCCTTTTCTTTGAATCTATCCTCTCTTTATTTCGTACTGCGGCCTGTCCATGCAGAAGCGAAATGCTGCAACAAGTCCACCTTCACGTTGCCTGAGTTACTCCAACGACGATATCCTCGAGTTTTCAAGTAAATTTCGCAGAGTGACGAGGCATTTGGCTACCTTAAGAGAGTCATAGTTACTCCTGCCGGCTGCTCCCATTTCTTTAGGCCTTTAACATTCTTGCTATGGCCAGTCCTACAGAACCGATATGCCACTGTATGTCCACCTTAACGTCGTCACAGTTACTCACACTACGAGTCTCTCGAGTTTGCAAATGTACTTCGCCGGATGACGAGGCATTTGGCTACCTTAAGAGAGTAATAGTTCCTGCTGCCTGCTGCTCCCTTTTCTTTGAATCTATCCTCTCTTTATTTCGTACTGCGGCCTGTCCATGCAGAAGCGAAATCCTGCAACAAGTCCACCTTCACGTTGCCTGCGTTACTCCAACGACGATATCCTCGAGTTTTCAAGTAAATTTCGCTGAGTGACGAGGCATTTGGCTACCTTAAGAGACTCATAGTTACTCCTGCCGGCTGCTCCCATTTCTTTAGGCCTTTAAAATTCTTGCTATGGCCAGTCCTACAGAACCGATATGCCACTGTATGTCCACCTTAACGACGTCACAGTTACTCACACTACGACTCTCTCGAGTTTGCAAATGTACTTCGCCGGATGACGAGGCATTTGGCTACCTTAAGGGAGTCATAGTTCCTGCTGCCAGCTACTCCCTTTTCTTTGAATCTATCCTCTCTTTATTTCGTACTGCGGCCTGTCCATGCAGAAGCAAAATCCTGCAACAAGTCCACCTTCACGTTGCCTGAGTTACTCCAACGACGATATCCTCGAGTTTTCAAGTAAATTTCGCAGAGTGACGAGGCATTTGGCTACCTTAAGAGAGTCATAGTTACTCCTGCCGGCTGCTCCCATTTCTTTAGGCCTTTAACATTCTTGCTATGGCCAGTCCTACAGAACCGATATGCCACTGTATGTCCACCTTAACGTCGTCACAGTTACTCACACTACGAGTCTCTCGAGTTTGCAAATGTACTACGCCGGATGACGTGGCATTTAGCTACGTTAAGAGAGTCATAGTTCCTGCTGCCAGCTGCTCCCTTTTCTTTGAATCTATCCTCTCTTTAGTTCGTACTGCGGCCTGTCCATGCAGAAGCGAAATGCTGCAACAAGTCCACCTTCACGTTGCCTGAGTTACTCCAACGACGATATCCTCGAGTTTTCAAGTAAATTTCGCTGAGTGACGAGGCATTTGGCTACCTTAAGAGACTCTTAGTTACTCCTGCCGGCTGCTCCCATTTCTTTAGGCCTTTAACATTCTTGCTATGGCCAGTCCTACAGAACCGATATGCCACTGTATGTCCACCTTAACGTCGTTACAGTTACTCACACTACGAGTCTCTCGAGTTTGCAAATGTACTTCGCCGGATGACGAGGCATTTGGCTACCTTAAGAGAGTCATAGTTCCTGCTGCCTGCTGCTCCCTTTTCTTTGAATCTATCCTCTCTTTATTTCGTACTGCGGCCTGTCCATGCAGAAGCGAAATCCTGCAACAAGTCCACCTTCACGTTGCCTGAGTTACTCCAACGACGATATCCTCGAGTTTTCAAGTAAATTTCGCTGAGTGACGAGGCATTTGGCTACCTTAAGAGACTCATAGTTACTCCTGCCGGCTGCTCCCATTTCTTTAGGCCTTTAAAATTCTTGCTATGGCCAGTCCTACAGAACCGATATGCCACTGTATGTCCACCTTAACGACGTCACAGTTACTCACACTACGACTCTCTCGAGTTTGCAAATGTACTTCGCCGGATGACGAGGCATTTGGCTACCTTAAGGGAGTCATAGTTCCTGCTGCCAGCTACTCCCTTTTCTTTGAATCTATCCTCTCTTTATTTCGTACTGCGGCCTGTCCATGCAGAAGCAAAATCCTGCAACAAGTCCACCTTCACGTTGCCTGAGTTACTCCAACGACGATATCCTCGAGTTTTCAAGTAAATTTCGCAGAGTGACGAGGCATTTGGCTACCTTAAGAGAGTCATAGTTACTCCTGCCGGCTGCTCCCATTTCTTTAGGCCTTTAACATTCTTGCTATGGCCAGTCCTACAGAACCGATATGCCACTGTATGTCCACCTTAACGTCGTCACAGTTACTCACACTACGAGTCTCTCGAGTTTGCAAATGTACTACGCCGGATGACGTGGCATTTAGCTACGTTAAGAGAGTCATAGTTCCTGCTGCCAGCTGCTCCCTTTTCTTTGAATCTATCCTCTCTTTAGTTCGTACTGCGGCCTGTCCATGCAGAAGCGAAATGCTGCAACAAGTCCACCTTCACGTTGCCTGAGTTACTCCAACGACGATATCCTCGAGTTTTCAAGTAAATTTCGCTGAGTGACGAGGCATTTGGCTACCTTAAGAGACTCATAGTTACTCCTGCCGGCTGCTCCCATTTCTTTAGGCCTTTAAAATTCTTGCTATGGCCAGTCCTACAGAACCGATATGCCACTGTATGTCCACCTTAACGACGTCACAGTTACTCACACTACGACTCTCTCGAGTTTGCAAATGTACTTCGCCGGATGACGAGGCATTTGGCTACCTTAAGAGAGTAATAGTTCCTGCTGCCTGCTGCTCCCTTTTCTTTGAATCTATCCTCTCTTTATTTCGTACTGCGGCCTGTCCATGCAGAAGCGAAATCCTGCAACAAGTCCACCTTCACGTTGCCTGAGTTACTCCAACGACGATATCCTCGAGTTTTCAAGTAAATTTCGCTGAGTGACGAGGCATTTGGCTACCTTAAGAGAGTCATAGTTAGTCCTGCCGGCTGCTCCCATTTCTTTACGCCTTTAACATTCTTGCTATGGCCAGTCCTACAGAATCGATATGCCACTGTATGTCCACCTTAACGACGTCACAGTTACTCACAGTACTTCGCCGGATGACGAGGCATTTGGCTACCTTAAGAGAGTCATAGTTCCTGCTTCCAGCTGCTCCCTTTTCTTTGAATCTATCCTCTCTTTATTTCGTACTGCGGCCTGTCCATGCAGAAGCGAAATGCTGCAACAAGTCCACCTTCACGTTGCCTGAGTTACTCCAACGACGATATCCTCGAGTTTTCAAGTAAATTTCGCAGAGTGACGAGGCATTTGGCTACCTTAAGAGAGTCATAGTTACTCCTGCCGGCTGCTCCCATTTCTTTAGGCCTTTAACATTCTTGCTATGGCCAGTCCTACAGAACTGATATGCCACTGTATGTCCACCTTAACGTCGTCACAGTTACTCACACTACGAGTCTCTCGAGTTTGCAAATGTACTTCGCCGGATGACGAGGCATTTAGCTACGTTAAGAGAGTCATAGTTCCTGCTGCCAGCTGCTCCCTTTTCTTTGAATCTATCCTCTCTTTAGTTCGTACTGCGGCCTGTCCATGCAGAAGCGAAATGCTGCAACAAGTCCACCTTCACGTTGCCTGAGTTACTCCAACGACGATATCCTCGAGTTTTCAAGTAAATTTCGCTGAGTGACGAGGCATTTGGCTACCTTAAGAGACTCTTAGTTACTCCTGCCGGCTGCTCCCATTTCTTTAGGCCTTTAACATTCTTGCTATGGCCAGTCCTACAGAACCGATATGCCACTGTATGTCCACCTTAACGTCGTCACAGTTACTCACACTACGAGTCTCTCGAGTTTGCAAATGTACTTCGCCGGATGACGAGGCATTTGGCTACCTTAAGAGAGTAATAGTTCCTGCTGCCTGCTGCTCCCTTTTCTTTGAATCTATCCTCTCTTTATTTCGTACTGCGGCCTGTCCATGCAGAAGCGAAATCCTGCAACAAGTCCACCTTCACGTTGCCTGAGTTACTCCAACGACGATATCCTCGAGTTTTCAAGTAAATTTCGCTGAGTGACGAGGCATTTGGCTACCTTAAGAGACTCATAGTTACTCCTGCCGGCTGCTCCCATTTCTTTAGGCCTTTAAAATTCTTGCTATGGCCAGTCCTACAGAACCGATAAGCCACTGTATGTCCACCTTAACGACGTCACAGTTACTCACACTACGACTCTCTCGAGTTTGCAAATGTACTTCGCCGGATGACGAGGCATTTGGCTACCTTAAGGGAGTCATAGTTCCTGCTGCCAGCTACTCCCTTTTCTTTGAATCTATCCTCTCTTTATTTCGTACTGCGGCCTGTCCATGCAGAAGCAAAATCCTGCAACAAGTCCACCTTCACGTTGCCTGAGTTACTCCAACGACGATATCCTCGAGTTTTCAAGTAAATTTCGCAGAGTGACGAGGCATTTGGCTACCTTAAGAGAGTCATAGTTACTCCTGCCGGCTGC
Source organism: Schistocerca piceifrons (assembly GCF_021461385.2). Taxonomy (NCBI): domain Eukaryota; kingdom Metazoa; phylum Arthropoda; class Insecta; order Orthoptera; family Acrididae; genus Schistocerca; species Schistocerca piceifrons. The sequence goes on from NC_060142.1 coordinate 20,501,108, forward strand.
TCCCATTTCTTTAGGCCTTTAACATTCTTGCTATGGCCAGTCCTACAGAACCGATATGCCACTGTATGTCCACCTTAACGTCGTCACAGTTACTCACACTACGAGTCTCTCGAGTTTGCAAATGTACTACGCCGGATGACGTGGCATTTAGCTACGTTAAGAGAGTCATAGTTCCTGCTGCCAGCTGCTCCCTTTTCTTTGAATCTATCCTCTCTTTAGTTCGTACTGCGGCCTGTCCATGCAGAAGCGAAATGCTGCAACAAGTCCACCTTCACGTTGCCTGAGTTACTCCAACGACGATATCCTCGAGTTTTCAAGTAAATTTCGCTGAGTGACGAGGCATTTGGCTACCTTAAGAGACTCTTAGTTACTCCTGCCGGCTGCTCCCATTTCTTTAGGCCTTTAACATTCTTGCTATGGCCAGTCCTACAGAACCGATATGCCACTGTATGTCCACCTTAACGTCGTCACAGTTACTCACACTACGAGTCTCTCGAGTTTGCAAATGTACTTCGCCGGATGACGAGGCATTTGGCTACCTTAAGAGAGTCATAGTTCCTGCTGCCTGCTGCTCCCTTTTCTTTGAATCTATCCTCTCTTTATTTCGTACTGCGGCCTGTCCATGCAGAAGCGAAATCCTGCAACAAGTCCACCTTCACGTTGCCTGAGTTACTCCAACGACGATATCCTCGAGTTTTCAAGTAAATTTCGCTGAGTGACGAGCCATTTGGCTACCTTAAGAGACTCATAGTTACTCCTGCCGGCTGCTCCCATTTCTTTAGGCCTTTAAAATTCTTGCTATGGCCAGTCCTACAGAACCGATATGCCACTGTATGTCCACCTTAACGACGTCACAGTTACTCACACTACGACTCTCTCGAGTTTGCAAATGTACTTCGCCGGATGACGAGGCATTTGGCTACCTTAAGGGAGTCATAGTTCCTGCTGCCAGCTACTCCCTTTTCTTTGAATCTATCCTCTCTTTATTTCGTACTGCGGCCTGTCCATGCAGAAGCAAAATCCTGCAACAAGTCCACCTTCACGTTGCCTGAGTTACTCCAACGACGATATCCTCGAGTTTTCAAGTAAATTTCGCAGAGTGACGAGGCATTTGGCTACCTTAAGAGAGTCATAGTTACTCCTGCCGGCTGCTCCCATTTCTTTAGGCCTTTAACATTCTTGCTATGGCCAGTCCTACAGAACCGATATGCCACTGTATGTCCACCTTAACGTCGTCACAGTTACTCACACTACGAGTCTCTCGAGTTTGCAAATGTACTACGCCGGATGACGTGGCATTTAGCTACGTTAAGAGAGTCATAGTTCCTGCTGCCAGCTGCTCCCTTTTCTTTGAATCTATCCTCTCTTTAGTTCGTACTGCGGCCTGTCCATGCAGAAGCGAAATGCTGCAACAAGTCCACCTTCACGTTGCCTGAGTTACTCCAACGACGATATCCTCGAGTTTTCAAGTAAATTTCGCTGAGTGACGAGGCATTTGGCTACCTTAAGAGACTCATAGTTACTCCTGCCGGCTGCTCCCATTTCTTTAGGCCTTTAAAATTCTTGCTATGGCCAGTCCTACAGAACCGATATGCCACTGTATGTCCACCTTAACGACGTCACAGTTACTCACACTACGACTCTCTCGAGTTTGCAAATGTACTTCGCCGGATGACGAGGCATTTGGCTACCTTAAGAGAGTAATAGTTCCTGCTGCCTGCTGCTCCCTTTTCTTTGAATCTATCCTCTCTTTATTTCGTACTGCGGCCTGTCCATGCAGAAGCGAAATCCTGCAACAAGTCCACCTTCACGTTGCCTGAGTTACTCCAACGACGATATCCTCGAGTTTTCAAGTAAATTTCGCTGAGTGACGAGGCATTTGGCTACCTTAAGAGACTCATAGTTACTCCTGCCGGCTGCTCCCATTTCTTTAGGCCTTTAAAATTCTTGCTATGGCCAGTCCTACAGAACCGATATGCCACTGTATGTCCACCTTAACGACGTCACAGTTACTCACACTACGACTCTCACGAGTTTGCAAATGTACTTCGCCGGATGACGAGGCATTTGGCTACCTTAAGGGAGTCATAGTTCCTGCTGCCAGCTACTCCCTTTTCTTTGAATCTATCCTCTCTTTATTTCGTACTGCGGCCTGTCCATGCAGAAGCAAAATCCTGCAACAAGTCCACCTTCACGTTGCCTGAGTTACTCCAACGACGATATCCTCGAGTTTTCAAGTAAATTTCGCAGAGTGACGAGGCATTTGGCTACCTTAAGAGAGTCATAGTTACTCCTGCCGGCTGCTCCCATTTCTTTAGGCCTTTAACATTCTTGCTATGGCCAGTCCTACAGAACCGATATGCCACTGTATGTCCACCTTAACGTCGTCACAGTTACTCACACTACGAGTCTCTCGAGTTTGCAAATGTACTACGCCGGATGACGTGGCATTTAGCTACGTTAAGAGAGTCATAGTTCCTGCTGCCAGCTGCTCCCTTTTCTTTGAATCTATCCTCTCTTTAGTTCGTACTGCGGCCTGTCCATGCAGAAGCGAAATGCTGCAACAAGTCCACCTTCACGTTGCCTGAGTTACTCCAACGACGATATCCTCTAGTTTTCAAGTAAATTTCGCTGAGTGACGAGGCATTTGGCTACCTTAAGAGACTCTTAGTTACTCCTGCCGGCTGCTCCCATTTCTTTAGGCCTTTAACATTCTTGCTATGGCCAGTCCTACAGAACCGATATGCCACTGTATGTCCACCTTAACGACGTCACAGTTACTCACAGTACTTCGCCGGATGACGAGGCATTTGGCTACCTTAAGAGAGTCATAGTTCCTGCTTCCAGCTGCTCCCTTTTCTTTGAATCTATCCTCTCTTTATTTCGTACTGCGGCCTGTCCATGCAGAAGCGAAATGCTGCAACAAGTCCACCTTCACGTTGCCTGAGTTACTCCAACGACGATATCCTCGAGTTTTCAAGTAAATTTCGCAGAGTGACGAGGCATTTGGCTACCTTAAGAGAGTCATAGTTACTCCTGCCGGCTGCTCCCATTTCTTTAGGCCTTTAACATTCTTGCTATGGCCAGTCCTACAGAACTGATATGCCACTGTATGTCCACCTTAACGTCGTCACAGTTACTCACACTACGAGTCTCTCGAGTTTGCAAATGTACTTCGCCGGATGACGAGGCATTTAGCTACGTTAAGAGAGTCATAGTTCCTGCTGCCAGCTGCTCCCTTTTCTTTGAATCTATCCTCTCTTTAGTTCGTACTGCGGCCTGTCCATGCAGAAGCGAAATGCTGCAACAAGTCCACCTTCACGTTGCCTGAGTTACTCCAACGACGATATCCTCGAGTTTTCAAGTAAATTTCGCTGAGTGACGAGGCATTTGGCTACCTTAAGAGACTCTTAGTTACTCCTGCCGGCTGCTCCCATTTCTTTAGGCCTTTAACATTCTTGCTATGGCCAGTCCTACAGAACCGATATGCCACTGTATGTCCACCTTAACGTCGTCACAGTTACTCACACTACGAGTCTCTCGAGTTTGCAAATGTACTTCGCCGGATGACGAGGCATTTGGCTACCTTAAGAGAGTAATAGTTCCTGCTGCCTGCTGCTCCCTTTTCTTTGAATCTATCCTCTCTTTATTTCGTACTGCGGCCTGTCCATGCAGAAGCGAAATCCTGCAACAAGTCCACCTTCACGTTGCCTGAGTTACTCCAACGACGATATCCTCGAGTTTTCAAGTAAATTTCGCTGAGTGACGAGGCATTTGGCTACCTTAAGAGACTCATAGTTACTCCTGCCGGCTGCTCCCATTTCTTTAGGCCTTTAAAATTCTTGCTATGGCCAGTCCTACAGAACCGATAAGCCACTGTATGTCCACCTTAACGACGTCACAGTTACTCACACTACGACTCTCTCGAGTTTGCAAATGTACTTCGCCGGATGACGAGGCATTTGGCTACCTTAAGGGAGTCATAGTTCCTGCTGCCAGCTACTCCCTTTTCTTTGAATCTATCCTCTCTTTATTTCGTACTGCGGCCTGTCCATGCAGAAGCAAAATCCTGCAACAAGTCCACCTTCACGTTGCCTGAGTTACTCCAACGACGATATCCTCGAGTTTTCAAGTAAATTTCGCAGAGTGACGAGGCATTTGGCTACCTTAAGAGAGTCATAGTTACTCCTGCCGGCTGCTCCCATTTCTTTAGGCCTTTAACATTCTTGCTATGGCCAGTCCTACAGAACCGATATGCCACTGTATGTCCACCTTAACGTCGTCACAGTTACTCACACTACGAGTCTCTCGAGTTTGCAAATGTACTACGCCGGATGACGTGGCATTTAGCTACGTTAAGAGAGTCATAGTTCCTGCTGCCAGCTGCTCCCTTTTCTTTGAATCTATCCTCTCTTTAGTTCGTACTGCGGCCTGTCCATGCAGAAGCGAAATGCTGCAACAAGTCCACCTTCACGTTGCCTGAGTTACTCCAACGACGATATCCTCGAGTTTTCAAGTAAATTTCGCTGAGTGACGAGGCATTTGGCTACCTTAAGAGACTCTTAGTTACTCCTGCCGGCTGCTCCCATTTCTTTAGGCCTTTAACATTCTTGCTATGGCCAGTCCTACAGAACCGATATGCCACTGTATGTCCACCTTAACGTCGTCACAGTTACTCACACTACGAGTCTCTCGAGTTTGCAAATGTACTTCGCCGGATGACGAGGCATTTGGCTACCTTAAGAGAGTCATAGTTCCTGCTGCCTGCTGCTCCCTTTTCTTTGAATCTATCCTCTCTTTATTTCGTACTGCGGCCTGTCCATGCAGAAGCGAAATCCTGCAACAAGTCCACCTTCACGTTGCCTGAGTTACTCCAACGACGATATCCTCGAGTTTTCAAGTAAATTTCGCTGAGTGACGAGGCATTTGGCTACCTTAAGAGACTCATAGTTACTCCTGCCGGCTGCTCCCATTTCTTTAGGCCTTTAAAATTCTTGCTATGGCCAGTCCTACAGAACCGATATGCCACTGTATGTCCACCTTAACGACGTCACAGTTACTCACACTACGACTCTCTCGAGTTTGCAAATGTACTTCGCCGGATGACGAGGCATTTGGCTACCTTAAGGGAGTCATAGTTCCTGCTGCCAGCTACTCCCTTTTCTTTGAATCTATCCTCTCTTTATTTCGTACTGCGGCCTGTCCATGCAGAAGCAAAATCCTGCAACAAGTCCACCTTCACGTTGCCTGAGTTACTCCAACGACGATATCCTCGAGTTTTCAAGTAAATTTCGCAGAGTGACGAGGCATTTGGCTACCTTAAGAGAGTCATAGTTACTCCTGCCGGCTGCTCCCATTTCTTTAGGCCTTTAACATTCTTGCTATGGCCAGTCCTACAGAACCGATATGCCACTGTATGTCCACCTTAACGTCGTCACAGTTACTCACACTACGAGTCTCTCGAGTTTGCAAATGTACTACGCCGGATGACGTGGCATTTAGCTACGTTAAGAGAGTCATAGTTCCTGCTGCCAGCTGCTCCCTTTTCTTTGAATCTATCCTCTCTTTAGTTCGTACTGCGGCCTGTCCATGCAGAAGCGAAATGCTGCAACAAGTCCACCTTCACGTTGCCTGAGTTACTCCAACGACGATATCCTCGAGTTTTCAAGTAAATTTCGCTGAGTGACGAGGCATTTGGCTACCTTAAGAGACTCATAGTTACTCCTGCCGGCTGCTCCCATTTCTTTAGGCCTTTAAAATTCTTGCTATGGCCAGTCCTACAGAACCGATATGCCACTGTATGTCCACCTTAACGACGTCACAGTTACTCACACTACGACTCTCTCGAGTTTGCAAATGTACTTCGCCGGATGACGAGGCATTTGGCTACCTTAAGAGAGTAATAGTTCCTGCTGCCTGCTGCTCCCTTTTCTTTGAATCTATCCTCTCTTTATTTCGTACTGCGGCCTGTCCATGCAGAAGCGAAATCCTGCAACAAGTCCACCTTCACGTTGCCTGAGTTACTCCAACGACGATATCCTCGAGTTTTCAAGTAAATTTCGCTGAGTGACGAGGCATTTGGCTACCTTAAGAGACTCATAGTTACTCCTGCCGGCTGCTCCCATTTCTTTAGGCCTTTAAAATTCTTGCTATGGCCAGTCCTACAGAACCGATATGCCACTGTATGTCCACCTTAACGACGTCACAGTTACTCACACTACGACTCTCACGAGTTTGCAAATGTACTTCGCCGGATGACGAGGCATTTGGCTACCTTAAGGGAGTCATAGTTCCTGCTGCCAGCTACTCCCTTTTCTTTGAATCTATCCTCTCTTTATTTCGTACTGCGGCCTGTCCATGCAGAAGCAAAATCCTGCAACAAGTCCACCTTCACGTTGCCTGAGTTACTCCAACGACGATATCCTCGAGTTTTCAAGTAAATTTCGCAGAGTGACGAGGCATTTGGCTACCTTAAGAGAGTCATAGTTACTCCTGCCGGCTGCTCCCATTTCTTTAGGCCTTTAACATTCTTGCTATGGCCAGTCCTACAGAACCGATATGCCACTGTATGTCCACCTTAACGTCGTCACAGTTACTCACACTACGAGTCTCTCGAGTTTGCAAATGTACTACGCCGGATGACGTGGCATTTAGCTACGTTAAGAGAGTCATAGTTCCTGCTGCCAGCTGCTCCCTTTTCTTTGAATCTATCCTCTCTTTAGTTCGTACTGCGGCCTGTCCATGCAGAAGCGAAATGCTGCAACAAGTCCACCTTCACGTTGCCTGAGTTACTCCAACGACGATATCCTCTAGTTTTCAAGTAAATTTCGCTGAGTGACGAGGCATTTGGCTACCTTAAGAGACTCTTAGTTACTCCTGCCGGCTGCTCCCATTTCTTTAGGCCTTTAACATTCTTGCTATGGCCAGTCCTACAGAACCGATATGCCACTGTATGTCCACCTTAACGTCGTCACAGTTACTCACACTACGAGTCTCTCGAGTTTGCAAATGTACTTCGCCGGATGACGAGGCATTTGGCTACCTTAAGAGAGTCATAGTTCCTGCTGCCTGCTGCTCCCTTTTCTTTGAATCTATCCTCTCTTTATTTCGTACTGCGGCCTGTCCATGCAGAAGCGAAATCCTGCAACAAGTCCACCTTCACGTTGCCTGAGTTACTCCAACTACGATATCCTCGAGTTTTCAAGTAAATTTCGCTGAGTGACGAGGCATTTGGCTACCTTAAGAGACTCATAGTTACTCCTGCCGGCTGCTCCCATTTCTTTAGGCCTTTAAAATTCTTGCTATGGCCAGTCCTACAGAACCGATATGCCACTGTATGTCCACCTTAACGACGTCACAGTTACTCACACTACGACTCTCTCGAGTTTGCAAATGTACTTCGCCGGATGACGAGGCATTTGGCTACCTTAAGGGAGTCATAGTTCCTGCTGCCAGCTACTCCCTTTTCTTTGAATCTATCCTCTCTTTATTTCGTACTGCGGCCTGTCCATGCAGAAGCAAAATCCTGCAACAAGTCCACCTTCACGTTGCCTGAGTTACTCCAACGACGATATCCTCGAGTTTTCAAGTAAATTTCGCAGAGTGACGAGGCATTTGGCTACCTTAAGAGAGTCATAGTTACTCCTGCCGGCTGCTCCCATTTCTTTAGGCCTTTAACATTCTTGCTATGGCCAGTCCTACAGAACCGATATGCCACTGTATGTCCACCTTAACGTCGTCACAGTTACTCACACTACGAGTCTCTCGAGTTTGCAAATGTACTACGCCGGATGACGTGGCATTTAGCTACGTTAAGAGAGTCATAGTTCCTGCTGCCAGCTGCTCCCTTTTCTTTGAATCTATCCTCTCTTTAGTTCGTACTGCGGCCTGTCCATGCAGAAGCGAAATGCTGCAACAAGTCCACCTTCACGTTGCCTGAGTTACTCCAACGACGATATCCTCGAGTTTTCAAGTAAATTTCGCTGAGTGACGAGGCATTTGGCTACCTTAAGAGACTCTTAGTTACTCCTGCCGGCTGCTCCCATTTCTTTAGGCCTTTAACATTCTTGCTATGGCCAGTCCTACAGAACCGATATGCCACTGTATGTCCACCTTAACGTCGTCACAGTTACTCACACTACGAGTCTCTCGAGTTTGCAAATGTACTTCGCCGGATGACGAGGCATTTGGCTACCTTAAGAGAGTAATAGTTCCTGCTGCCTGCTGCTCCCTTTTCTTTGAATCTATCCTCTCTTTATTTCGTACTGCGGCCTGTCCATGCAGAAGCGAAATCCTGCAACAAGTCCACCTTCACGTTGCCTGAGTTACTCCAACGACGATATCCTCGAGTTTTCAAGTAAATTTCGCTGAGTGACGAGGCATTTGGCTACCTTAAGAGACTCATAGTTACTCCTGCCGGCTGCTCCCATTTCTTTAGGCCTTTAAAATTCTTGCTATGGCCAGTCCTACAGAACCGATATGCCACTGTATGTCCACCTTAACGACGTCACAGTTACTCACACTACGACTCTCTCGAGTTTGCAAATGTACTTCGCCGGATGACGAGGCATTTGGCAACCTTAAGGGAGTCATAGTTCCTGCTGCCAGCTACTCCCTTTTCTTTGAATCTATCCTCTCTTTATTTCGTACTGCGGCCTGTCCATGCAGAAGCAAAATCCTGCAACAAGTCCACCTTCACGTTGCCTGAGTTACTCCAACGACGATATCCTCGAGTTTTCAAGTAAATTTCGCAGAGTGACGAGGCATTTGGCTACCTTAAGAGAGTCATAGTTACTCCTGCCGGCTGCTCCCATTTCTTTAGGCCTTTAACATTCTTGCTATGGCCAGTCCTACAGAACCGATATGCCACTGTATGTCCACCTTAACGTCGTCACAGTTACTCACACTACGAGTCTCTCGAGTTTGCAAATGTACTACGCCGGATGACGTGGCATTTAGCTACGTTAAGAGAGTCATAGTTCCTGCTGCCAGCTGCTCCCTTTTCTTTGAATCTATCCTCTCTTTAGTTCGTACTGCGGCCTGTCCATGCAGAAGCGAAATGCTGCAACAAGTCCACCTTCACGTTGCCTGAGTTACTCCAACGACGATATCCTCGAGTTTTCAAGTAAATTTCGCTGAGTGACGAGGCATTTGGCTACCTTAAGAGACTCTTAGTTACTCCTGCCGGCTGCTCCCATTTCTTTAGGCCTTTAACATTCTTGCTATGGCCAGTCCTACAGAACCGATATGCCACTGTATGTCCACCTTAACGTCGTCACAGTTACTCACACTACGAGTCTCTCGAGTTTGCAAATGTACTTCGCCGGATGACGAGGCATTTGGCTACCTTAAGAGAGTCATAGTTCCTGCTGCCTGCTGCTCCCTTTTCTTTGAATCTATCCTCTCTTTATTTCGTACTGCGGCCTGTCCATGCAGAAGCGAAATCCTGCAACAAGTCCACCTTCACGTTGCCTGAGTTACTCCAACGACGATATCCTCGAGTTTTCAAGTAAATTTCGCTGAGTGACGAGGCATTTGGCTACCTTAAGAGACTCATAGTTACTCCTGCCGGCTGCTCCCATTTCTTTAGGCCTTTAAAATTCTTGCTATGGCCAGTCCTACAGAACCGATATGCCACTGTATGTCCACCTTAACGACGTCACAGTTACTCACACTACGACTCTCTCGAGTTTGCAAATGTACTTCGCCGGATGACGAGGCATTTGGCTACCTTAAGGGAGTCATAGTTCCTGCTGCCAGCTACTCCCTTTTCTTTGAATCTATCCTCTCTTTATTTCGTACTGCGGCCTGTCCATGCAGAAGCAAAATCCTGCAACAAGTCCACCTTCACGTTGCCTGAGTTACTCCAACGACGATATCCTCGAGTTTTCAAGTAAATTTCGCAGAGTGACGAGGCATTTGGCTACCTTAAGAGAGTCATAGTTACTCCTGCCGGCTGCTCCCATTTCTTTAGGCCTTTAACATTCTTGCTATGGCCAGTCCTACAGAACCGATATGCCACTGTATGTCCACCTTAACGTCGTCACAGTTACTCACACTACGAGTCTCTCGAGTTTGCAAATGTACTACGCCGGATGACGTGGCATTTAGCTACGTTAAGAGAGTCATAGTTCCTGCTGCCAGCTGCTCCCTTTTCTTTGAATCTATCCTCTCTTTAGTTCGTACTGCGGCCTGTCCATGCAGAAGCGAAATGCTGCAACAAGTCCACCTTCACGTTGCCTGAGTTACTCCAACGACGATATCCTCGAGTTTTCAAGTAAATTTCGCTGAGTGACGAGGCATTTGGCTACCTTAAGAGACTCATAGTTACTCCTGCCGGCTGCTCCCATTTCTTTAGGCCTTTAAAATTCTTGCTATGGCCAGTCCTACAGAACCGATATGCCACTGTATGTCCACCTTAACGACGTCACAGTTACTCACACTACGACTCTCTCGAGTTTGCAAATGTACTTCGCCGGATGACGAGGCATTTGGCTACCTTAAGGGAGTCATAGTTCCTGCTGCCAGCTACTCCCTTTTCTTTGAATCTATCCTCTCTTTATTTCGTACTGCGGCCTGTCCATGCAGAAGCAAAATCCTGCAACAAGTCCACCTTCACGTTGCCTGAGTTACTCCAACGACGATATCCTCGAGTTTTCAAGTAAATTTCGCAGAGTGACGAGGCATTTGGCTACCTTAAGAGAGTCATAGTTACTCCTGCCGGCTGCTCCCATTTCTTTAGGCCTTTAAAATTCTTGCTATGGCCAGTCCTACAGAACCGATATGCCACTGTATGTCCACCTTAACGTCGTCACAGTTACTCACACTACGAGTCTCTCGAGTTTGCAAATGTACTACGCCGGATGACGTGGCATTTAGCTACGTTAAGAGAGTCATAGTTCCTGCTGCCAGCTGCTCCCTTTTCTTTGAATCTATCCTCTCTTTAGTTCGTACTGCGGCCTGTCCATGCAGAAGCGAAATGCTGCAACAAGTCCACCTTCACGTTGCCTGAGTTACTCCAACGACGATATCCTCGAGTTTTCAAGTAAATTTCGCTGAGTGACGAGGCATTTGGCTACCTTAAGAGACTCTTAGTTACTCCTGCCGGCTGCTCCCATTTCTTTAGGCCTTTAACATTCTTGCTATGGCCAGTCCTACAGAACCGATATGCCACTGTATGTCCACCTTAACGTCGTCACAGTTACTCACACTACGAGTCTCTCGAGTTTGCAAATGTACTTCGCCGGATGACGAGGCATTTGGCTACCTTAAGAGAGTCATAGTTCCTGCTGCCTGCTGCTCCCTTTTCTTTGAATCTATCCTCTCTTTATTTCGTACTGCGGCCTGTCCATGCAGAAGCGAAATCCTGCAACAAGTCCACCTTCACGTTGCCTGAGTTACTCCAACGACGATATCCTCGAGTTTTCAAGTAAATTTCGCTGAGTGACGAGGCATTTGGCTACCTTAAGAGACTCATAGTTACTCCTGCCGGCTGCTCCCATTTCTTTAGGCCTTTAAAATTCTTGCTATGGCCAGTCCTACAGAACCGATATGCCACTGTATGTCCACCTTAACGACGTCACAGTTACTCACACTACGACTCTCTCGAGTTTGCAAATGTACTTCGCCGGATGACGAGGCATTTGGCTACCTTAAGGGAGTCATAGTTCCTGCTGCCAGCTACTCCCTTTTCTTTGAATCTATCCTCTCTTTATTTCGTACTGCGGCCTGTCCATGCAGAAGCAAAATCCTGCAACAAGTCCACCTTCACGTTGCCTGAGTTACTCCAACGACGATATCCTCGAGTTTTCAAGTAAATTTCGCAGAGTGACGAGGCATTTGGCTACCTTAAGAGAGTCATAGTTACTCCTGCCGGCTGCTCCCATTTCTTTAGGCCTTTAACATTCTTGCTATGGCCAGTCCTACAGAACCGATATGCCACTGTATGTCCACCTTAACGTCGTCACAGTTACTCACACTACGAGTCTCTCGAGTTTGCAAATGTACTACGCCGGATGACGTGGCATTTAGCTACGTTAAGAGAGTCATAGTTCCTGCTGCCAGCTGCTCCCTTTTCTTTGAATCTATCCTCTCTTTAGTTCGTACTGCGGCCTGTCCATGCAGAAGCGAAATGCTGCAACAAGTCCACCTTCACGTTGCCTGAGTTACTCCAACGACGATATCCTCGAGTTTTCAAGTAAATTTCGCTGAGTGACGAGGCATTTGGCTACCTTAAGAGACTCATAGTTACTCCTGCCGGCTGCTCCCATTTCTTTAGGCCTTTAAAATTCTTGCTATGGCCAGTCCTACAGAACCGATATGCCACTGTATGTCCACCTTAACGACGTCACAGTTACTCACACTACGACTCTCTCGAGTTTGCAAATGTACTTCGCCGGATGACGAGGCATTTGGCTACCTTAAGAGAGTAATAGTTCCTGCTGCCTGCTGCTCCCTTTTCTTTGAATCTATCCTCTCTTTATTTCGTACTGCGGCCTGTCCATGCAGAAGCGAAATCCTGCAACAAGTCCACCTTCACGTTGCCTGAGTTACTCCAACGACGATATCCTCGAGTTTTCAAGTAAATTTCGCTGAGTGACGAGGCATTTGGCTACCTTAAGAGACTCATAGTTACTCCTGCCGGCTGCTCCCATTTCTTTAGGCCTTTAAAATTCTTGCTATGGCCAGTCCTACAGAACCGATATGCCACTGTATGTCCACCTTAACGACGTCACAGTTACTCACACTACGACTCTCACGAGTTTGCAAATGTACTTCGCCGGATGACGAGGCATTTGGCTACCTTAAGGGAGTCATAGTTCCTGCTGCCAGCTACTCCCTTTTCTTTGAATCTATCCTCTCTTTATTTCGTACTGCGGCCTGTCCATGCAGAAGCAAAATCCTGCAACAAGTCCACCTTCACGTTGCCTGAGTTACTCCAACGACGATATCCTCGAGTTTTCAAGTAAATTTCGCAGAGTGACGAGGCATTTGGCTACCTTAAGAGAGTCATAGTTACTCCTGCCGGCTGCTCCCATTTCTTTAGGCCTTTAACATTCTTGCTATGGCCAGTCCTACAGAACCGATATGCCACTGTATGTCCACCTTAACGTCGTCACAGTTACTCACACTACGAGTCTCTCGAGTTTGCAAATGTACTACGCCGGATGACGTGGCATTTAGCTACGTTAAGAGAGTCATAGTTCCTGCTGCCAGCTGCTCCCTTTTCTTTGAATCTATCCTCTCTTTAGTTCGTACTGCGGCCTGTCCATGCAGAAGCGAAATGCTGCAACAAGTCCACCTTCACGTTGCCTGAGTTACTCCAACGACGATATCCTCTAGTTTTCAAGTAAATTTCGCTGAGTGACGAGGCATTTGGCTACCTTAAGAGACTCTTAGTTACTCCTGCCGGCTGCTCCCATTTCTTTAGGCCTTTAACATTCTTGCTATGGCCAGTCCTACAGAACCGATATGCCACTGTATGTCCACCTTAACGTCGTCACAGTTACTCACACTACGAGTCTCTCGAGTTTGCAAATGTACTTCGCCGGATGACGAGGCATTTGGCTACCTTAAGAGAGTCATAGTTCCTGCTGCCTGCTGCTCCCTTTTCTTTGAATCTATCCTCTCTTTATTTCGTACTGCGGCCTGTCCATGCAGAAGCGAAATCCTGCAACAAGTCCACCTTCACGTTGCCTGAGTTACTCCAACTACGATATCCTCGAGTTTTCAAGTAAATTTCGCTGAGTGACGAGGCATTTGGCTACCTTAAGAGACTCATAGTTACTCCTGCCGGCTGCTCCCATTTCTTTAGGCCTTTAAAATTCTTGCTATGGCCAGTCCTACAGAACCGATATGCCACTGTATGTCCACCTTAACGACGTCACAGTTACTCACACTACGACTCTCTCGAGTTTGCAAATGTACTTCGCCGGATGACGAGGCATTTGGCTACCTTAAGGGAGTCATAGTTCCTGCTGCCAGCTACTCCCTTTTCTTTGAATCTATCCTCTCTTTATTTCGTACTGCGGCCTGTCCATGCAGAAGCAAAATCCTGCAACAAGTCCACCTTCACGTTGCCTGAGTTACTCCAACGACGATATCCTCGAGTTTTCAAGTAAATTTCGCAGAGTGACGAGGCATTTGGCTACCTTAAGAGAGTCATAGTTACTCCTGCCGGCTGCTCCCATTTCTTTAGGCCTTTAACATTCTTGCTATGGCCAGTCCTACAGAACCGATATGCCACTGTATGTCCACCTTAACGTCGTCACAGTTACTCACACTACGAGTCTCTCGAGTTTGCAAATGTACTACGCCGGATGACGTGGCATTTAGCTACGTTAAGAGAGTCATAGTTCCTGCTGCCAGCTGCTCCCTTTTCTTTGAATCTATCCTCTCTTTAGTTCGTACTGCGGCCTGTCCATGCAGAAGCGAAATGCTGCAACAAGTCCACCTTCACGTTGCCTGAGTTACTCCAACGACGATATCCTCGAGTTTTCAAGTAAATTTCGCTGAGTGACGAGGCATTTGGCTACCTTAAGAGACTCTTAGTTACTCCTGCCGGCTGCTCCCATTTCTTTAGGCCTTTAACATTCTTGCTATGGCCAGTCCTACAGAACCGATATGCCACTGTATGTCCACCTTAACGTCGTCACAGTTACTCACACTACGAGTCTCTCGAGTTTGCAAATGTACTTCGCCGGATGACGAGGCATTTGGCTACCTTAAGAGAGTAATAGTTCCTGCTGCCTGCTGCTCCCTTTTCTTTGAATCTATCCTCTCTTTATTTCGTACTGCGGCCTGTCCATGCAGAAGCGAAATCCTGCAACAAGTCCACCTTCACGTTGCCTGAGTTACTCCAACGACGATATCCTCGAGTTTTCAAGTAAATTTCGCTGAGTGACGAGGCATTTGGCTACCTTAAGAGACTCATAGTTACTCCTGCCGGCTGCTCCCATTTCTTTAGGCCTTTAAAATTCTTGCTATGGCCAGTCCTACAGAACCGATATGCCACTGTATGTCCACCTTAACGACGTCACAGTTACTCACACTACGACTCTCTCGAGTTTGCAAATGTACTTCGCCGGA
This sequence comes from Schistocerca piceifrons, assembly GCF_021461385.2. Classification (NCBI taxonomy): domain Eukaryota; kingdom Metazoa; phylum Arthropoda; class Insecta; order Orthoptera; family Acrididae; genus Schistocerca; species Schistocerca piceifrons. The sequence goes on from NC_060142.1 coordinate 20,516,195, forward strand.
TGACGAGGCATTTGGCAACCTTAAGGGAGTCATAGTTCCTGCTGCCAGCTACTCCCTTTTCTTTGAATCTATCCTCTCTTTATTTCGTACTGCGGCCTGTCCATGCAGAAGCAAAATCCTGCAACAAGTCCACCTTCACGTTGCCTGAGTTACTCCAACGACGATATCCTCGAGTTTTCAAGTAAATTTCGCAGAGTGACGAGGCATTTGGCTACCTTAAGAGAGTCATAGTTACTCCTGCCGGCTGCTCCCATTTCTTTAGGCCTTTAACATTCTTGCTATGGCCAGTCCTACAGAACCGATATGCCACTGTATGTCCACCTTAACGTCGTCACAGTTACTCACACTACGAGTCTCTCGAGTTTGCAAATGTACTACGCCGGATGACGTGGCATTTAGCTACGTTAAGAGAGTCATAGTTCCTGCTGCCAGCTGCTCCCTTTTCTTTGAATCTATCCTCTCTTTAGTTCGTACTGCGGCCTGTCCATGCAGAAGCGAAATGCTGCAACAAGTCCACCTTCACGTTGCCTGAGTTACTCCAACGACGATATCCTCGAGTTTTCAAGTAAATTTCGCTGAGTGACGAGGCATTTGGCTACCTTAAGAGACTCTTAGTTACTCCTGCCGGCTGCTCCCATTTCTTTAGGCCTTTAACATTCTTGCTATGGCCAGTCCTACAGAACCGATATGCCACTGTATGTCCACCTTAACGTCGTCACAGTTACTCACACTACGAGTCTCTCGAGTTTGCAAATGTACTTCGCCGGATGACGAGGCATTTGGCTACCTTAAGAGAGTCATAGTTCCTGCTGCCTGCTGCTCCCTTTTCTTTGAATCTATCCTCTCTTTATTTCGTACTGCGGCCTGTCCATGCAGAAGCGAAATCCTGCAACAAGTCCACCTTCACGTTGCCTGAGTTACTCCAACGACGATATCCTCGAGTTTTCAAGTAAATTTCGCTGAGTGACGAGGCATTTGGCTACCTTAAGAGACTCATAGTTACTCCTGCCGGCTGCTCCCATTTCTTTAGGCCTTTAAAATTCTTGCTATGGCCAGTCCTACAGAACCGATATGCCACTGTATGTCCACCTTAACGACGTCACAGTTACTCACACTACGACTCTCTCGAGTTTGCAAATGTACTTCGCCGGATGACGAGGCATTTGGCTACCTTAAGGGAGTCATAGTTCCTGCTGCCAGCTACTCCCTTTTCTTTGAATCTATCCTCTCTTTATTTCGTACTGCGGCCTGTCCATGCAGAAGCAAAATCCTGCAACAAGTCCACCTTCACGTTGCCTGAGTTACTCCAACGACGATATCCTCGAGTTTTCAAGTAAATTTCGCAGAGTGACGAGGCATTTGGCTACCTTAAGAGAGTCATAGTTACTCCTGCCGGCTGCTCCCATTTCTTTAGGCCTTTAACATTCTTGCTATGGCCAGTCCTACAGAACCGATATGCCACTGTATGTCCACCTTAACGTCGTCACAGTTACTCACACTACGAGTCTCTCGAGTTTGCAAATGTACTACGCCGGATGACGTGGCATTTAGCTACGTTAAGAGAGTCATAGTTCCTGCTGCCAGCTGCTCCCTTTTCTTTGAATCTATCCTCTCTTTAGTTCGTACTGCGGCCTGTCCATGCAGAAGCGAAATGCTGCAACAAGTCCACCTTCACGTTGCCTGAGTTACTCCAACGACGATATCCTCGAGTTTTCAAGTAAATTTCGCTGAGTGACGAGGCATTTGGCTACCTTAAGAGACTCATAGTTACTCCTGCCGGCTGCTCCCATTTCTTTAGGCCTTTAAAATTCTTGCTATGGCCAGTCCTACAGAACCGATATGCCACTGTATGTCCACCTTAACGACGTCACAGTTACTCACACTACGACTCTCTCGAGTTTGCAAATGTACTTCGCCGGATGACGAGGCATTTGGCTACCTTAAGGGAGTCATAGTTCCTGCTGCCAGCTACTCCCTTTTCTTTGAATCTATCCTCTCTTTATTTCGTACTGCGGCCTGTCCATGCAGAAGCAAAATCCTGCAACAAGTCCACCTTCACGTTGCCTGAGTTACTCCAACGACGATATCCTCGAGTTTTCAAGTAAATTTCGCAGAGTGACGAGGCATTTGGCTACCTTAAGAGAGTCATAGTTACTCCTGCCGGCTGCTCCCATTTCTTTAGGCCTTTAAAATTCTTGCTATGGCCAGTCCTACAGAACCGATATGCCACTGTATGTCCACCTTAACGTCGTCACAGTTACTCACACTACGAGTCTCTCGAGTTTGCAAATGTACTACGCCGGATGACGTGGCATATAGCTACGTTAAGAGAGTCATAGTTCCTGCTGCCAGCTGCTCCCTTTTCTTTGAATCTATCCTCTCTTTAGTTCGTACTGCGGCCTGTCCATGCAGAAGCGAAATGCTGCAACAAGTCCACCTTCACGTTGCCTGAGTTACTCCAACGACGATATCCTCGAGTTTTCAAGTAAATTTCGCTGAGTGACGAGGCATTTGGCTACCTTAAGAGACTCTTAGTTACTCCTGCCGGCTGCTCCCATTTCTTTAGGCCTTTAACATTCTTGCTATGGCCAGTCCTACAGAACCGATATGCCACTGTATGTCCACCTTAACGTCGTCACAGTTACTCACACTACGAGTCTCTCGAGTTTGCAAATGTACTTCGCCGGATGACGAGGCATTTGGCTACCTTAAGAGAGTCATAGTTCCTGCTGCCTGCTGCTCCCTTTTCTTTGAATCTATCCTCTCTTTATTTCGTACTGCGGCCTGTCCATGCAGAAGCGAAATCCTGCAACAAGTCCACCTTCACGTTGCCTGAGTTACTCCAACTACGATATCCTCGAGTTTTCAAGTAAATTTCGCTGAGTGACGAGGCATTTGGCTACCTTAAGAGACTCATAGTTACTCCTGCCGGCTGCTCCCATTTCTTTAGGCCTTTAAAATTCTTGCTATGGCCAGTCCTACAGAACCGATATGCCACTGTATGTCCACCTTAACGACGTCACAGTTACTCACACTACGACTCTCTCGAGTTTGCAAATGTACTTCGCCGGATGACGAGGCATTTGGCTACCTTAAGGGAGTCATAGTTCCTGCTGCCAGCTACTCCCTTTTCTTTGAATCTATCCTCTCTTTATTTCGTACTGCGGCCTGTCCATGCAGAAGCAAAATCCTGCAACAAGTCCACTTTCACGTTGCCTGAGTTACTCCAACGACGATATCCTCGAGTTTTCAAGTAAATTTCGTAGAGTGACGAGGCATTTGGCTACCTTAAGAGAGTCATAGTTACTCCTGCCGGCTGCTCCCATTTCTTTACGCCTTTAACATTCTTGCTATGGCCAGTCCTACAGAATCGATATGCCACTGTATGTCCACCTTAACGACGTCACAGTTACTCACAGTACTTCGCCGGATGACGAGGCATTTGGCTACCTTAAGAGAGTCATAGTTCCTGCTTCCAGCTGCTCCCTTTTCTTTGAATCTATCCTCTCTTTATTTCGTACTGCGGCCTGTCCATGCAGAAGCGAAATGCTGCAACAAGTCCACCTTCACGTTGCCTGAGTTACTCCAACGACGATATCCTCGAGTTTTCAAGTAAATTTCGCAGAGTGACGAGGCATTTGGCTACCTTAAGAGAGTCATAGTTACTCCTGCCGGCTGCTCCCATTTCTTTAGGCCTTTAACATTCTTGCTATGGCCAGTCCTACAGAACCGATATGCCACTGTATGTCCACCTTAACGTCGTCACAGTTACTCACACTACGAGTCTCTCGAGTTTGCAAATGTACTTCGCCGGATGACGAGGCATTTAGCTACGTTAAGAGAGTCATAGTTCCTGCTGCCAGCTGCTCCCTTTTCTTTGAATCTATCCTCTCTTTAGTTCGTACTGCGGCCTGTCCATGCAGAAGCGAAATGCTGCAACAAGTCCACCTTCACGTTGCCTGAGTTACTCCAACGACGATATCCTCGAGTTTTCAAGTAAATTTCGCTGAGTGACGAGGCATTTGGCTACCTTAAGAGACTCTTAGTTACTCCTGCCGGCTGCTCCCATTTCTTTAGGCCTTTAACATTCTTGCTATGGCCAGTCCTACAGAACCGATATGCCACTGTATGTCCACCTTAACGTCGTCACAGTTACTCACACTACAAGTCTCTCGAGTTTGCAAATGTACTTCGCCGGATGACGAGGCATTTGGCTACCTTAAGAGAGTAATAGTTCCTGCTGCCTGCTGCTCCCTTTTCTTTGAATCTATCCTCTCTTTATTTCGTACTGCGGCCTGTCCATGCAGAAGCGAAATCCTGCAACAAGTCCACCTTCACGTTGCCTGAGTTACTCCAACGACGATATCCTCGAGTTTTCAAGTAAATTTCGCTGAGTGACGAGGCATTTGGCTACCTTAAGAGACTCATAGTTACTCCTGCCGGCTGCTCCCATTTCTTTAGGCCTTTAAAATTCTTGCTATGGCCAGTCCTACAGAACCGATATGCCACTGTATGTCCACCTTAACGACGTCACAGTTACTCACACTACGACTCTCTCGAGTTTGCAAATGTACTTCGCCGGATGACGAGGCATTTGGCTACCTTAAGGGAGTCATAGTTCCTGCTGCCAGCTACTCCCTTTTCTTTGAATCTATCCTCTCTTTATTTCGTACTGCGGCCTGTCCATGCAGAAGCAAAATCCTGCAACAAGTCCACCTTCACGTTGCCTGAGTTACTCCAACGACGATATCCTCGAGTTTTCAAGTAAATTTCGCAGAGTTACGAGGCATTTGGCTACCTTAAGAGAGTCATAGTTACTCCTGCCGGCTGCTCCCATTTCTTTAGGCCTTTAACATTCTTGCTATGGCCAGTCCTACAGAACCGATATGCCACTGTATGTCCACCTTAACGTCGTCACAGTTACTCACACTACGAGTCTCTCGAGTTTGCAAATGTACTACGCCGGATGACGTGGCATTTAGCTACGTTAAGAGAGTCATAGTTCCTGCTGCCAGCTGCTCCCTTTTCTTTGAATCTATCCTCTCTTTAGTTCGTACTGCGGCCTGTCCATGCAGAAGCGAAATGCTGCAACAAGTCCACCTTCACGTTGCCTGAGTTACTCCAACGACGATATCCTCGAGTTTTCAAGTAAATTTCGCTGAGTGACGAGGCATTTGGCTACCTTAAGAGACTCTTAGTTACTCCTGCCGGCTGCTCCCATTTCTTTAGGCCTTTAACATTCTTGCTATGGCCAGTCCTACAGAACCGATATGCCACTGTATGTCCACCTTAACGTCGTCACAGTTACTCACACTACGAGTCTCTCGAGTTTGCAAATGTACTTCGCCGGATGACGAGGCATTTGGCTACCTTAAGAGAGTCATAGTTCCTGCTGCCTGCTGCTCCCTTTTCTTTGAATCTATCCTCTCTTTATTTCGTACTGCGGCCTGTCCATGCAGAAGCGAAATCCTGCAACAAGTCCACCTTCACGTTGCCTGAGTTACTCCAACGACGATATCCTCGAGTTTTCAAGTAAATTTCGCTGAGTGACGAGGCATTTGGCTACCTTAAGAGACTCATAGTTACTCCTGCCGGCTGCTCCCATTTCTTTAGGCCTTTAAAATTCTTGCTATGGCCAGTCCTACAGAACCGATATGCCACTGTATGTCCACCTTAACGACGTCACAGTTACTCACACTACGACTCTCTCGAGTTTGCAAATGTACTTCGCCGGATGACGAGGCATTTGGCTACCTTAAGGGAGTCATAGTTCCTGCTGCCAGCTACTCCCTTTTCTTTGAATCTATCCTCTCTTTATTTCGTACTGCGGCCTGTCCATGCAGAAGCAAAATCCTGCAACAAGTCCACCTTCACGTTGCCTGAGTTACTCCAACGACGATATCCTCGAGTTTTCAAGTAAATTTCGCAGAGTGACGAGGCATTTGGCTACCTTAAGAGAGTCATAGTTACTCCTGCCGGCTGCTCCCATTTCTTTAGGCCTTTAACATTCTTGCTATGGCCAGTCCTACAGAACCGATACGCCACTGTATGTCCACCTTAACGACGTCACAGTTACTCACACTACGACTCTCTCGAGTTTGCAAATGTACTTCGCCGGATGACGAGGCATTTAGCTACCTTAAGAGAGTAATAGTTCCTGCTGCCTGCTGCTCCCTTTTCTTTGAATCTATCCTCTCTTTATTTCGTACTGCGGCCTGTCCATGCAGAAGCGAAATCCTGCAACAAGTCCACCTTCACGTTGCCTGAGTTACTCCAACGACGATATCCTCGAGTTTTCAAGTAAATTTCGCTGAGTGACGAGGCATTTGGCTACCTTAAGAGACTCATAGTTACTCCTGCCGGCTGCTCCCATTTCTTTAGGCCTTTAAAATTCTTGCTATGGCCAGTCCTACAGAACCGATATGCCACTGTATGTCCACCTTAACGACGTCACAGTTACTCACACTACGACTCTCTCGAGTTTGCAAATGTACTTCGCCGGATGACGAGGCATTTGGCTACCTTAAGGGAGTCATAGTTCCTGCTGCCAGCTACTCCCTTTTCTTTGAATCTATCCTCTCTTTATTTCGTACTGCGGCCTGTCCATGCAGAAGCAAAATCCTGCAACAAGTCCACCTTCACGTTGCCTGAGTTACTCCAACGACGATATCCTCGAGTTTTCAAGTAAATTTCGCAGAGTGACGAGGCATTTGGCTACCTTAAGAGAGTCATAGTTACTCCTGCCGGCTGCTCCCATTTCTTTAGGCCTTTAACATTCTTGCTATGGCCAGTCCTACAGAACCGATACGCCACTGTATGTCCACCTTAACGACGTCACAGTTACTCACACTACGACTCTCTCGAGTTTGCAAATGTACTTCGCCGGATGACGAGGCATTTGGCTACCTTAAGGGAGTCATAGTTCCTGCTGCCAGCTACTCCCTTTTCTTTGAATCTATCCTCTCTTTATTTCGTTCTGCGGCCTGTCCATGCAGAAGCAAAATCCTGCAACAAGTCCACCTTCACGTTGCCTGAGTTACTCCAACGACGATATCCTCGAGTTTTCAAGTAAATTTCGCAGAGTGACGAGGCATTTGGCTACCTTAAGAGAGTCATAGTTACTCCTGCCAACTGCTCCCATTTCTTTAGGCCTTTAACATTCTTGCTATGGCCAGTCCTACAGAACCGATATGCCACTGTATGTCCACCTTAACGTCGTCACAGTTACTCACACTACGAGTCTCTCGAGTTTGCAAATGTACTTCGCCGGATGACGAGGCATTTGGCTACCTTAAGGGAGTCATAGTTCCTGCTGCCAGCTACTCCCTTTTCTTTGAATCTATCCTCTCTTTATTTCGTACTGCGGCCTATCCATGCAGAAGCGAAATCCTGCAACAAGTCCACCTTCACGTTGCCTGAGTTACTCCAACGACGATATCCTCGAGTTTTCAAGTAAATTTCGCTGAGTGACGAGGCATTTGGCTACCTTAAGAGAGTCATAGTTTCTCCTGCCGGCTGCTCCCATTTCTTTACGCCTTTAACATTCTTGCTATGGCCAGTCCTACAGAATCGATATGCCACTGTATGTCCACCTTAACGACGTCACAGTTACTCACAGTACTTCGCCGGATGACGAGGCATTTGGCTACCTTAAGGGAGTCATAGTTCCTGCTGCCAGCTACTCCCTTTTCTTTGAATCTATCCTCTCTTTATTTCGTACTGCGGCCTGTCCATGCAGAAGCGAAATGCTGCAACAAGTCCACCTTCACGTTGCCTGAGTTACTCCAACGACGATATCCTCGAGTTTTCAAGTAAATTTCGCTGAGTGACGAGGCATTTGGCTACCTTAAGAGACTCTTAGTTACTCCTGCCGGCTGCTCCCATTTCTTTAGGCCTTTAACATTCTTGCTATGGCCAGTCCTACAGAACCGATATGCCACTGTATGTCCACCTTAACGTCGTCACAGTTACTCACACTACGAGTCTCTCGAGTTTGCAAATGTACTTCGCCGGATGACGAGGCATTTGGCTACCTTAAGAGAGTCATAGTTCCTGCTGCCTGCTGCTCCCTTTTCTTTGAATCTATCCTCTCTTTATTTCGTACTGCGGCCTGTCCATGCAGAAGCGAAATCCTGCAACAAGTCCACCTTCACGTTGCCTGAGTTACTCCAACGACGATATCCTCGAGTTTTCAAGTAAATTTCGCTGAGTGACGAGGCATTTGGCTACCTTAAGAGACTCATAGTTACTCCTGCCGGCTGCTCCCATTTCTTTAGGCCTTTAAAATTCTTGCTATGGCCAGTCCTACAGAACCGATATGCCACTGTATGTCCACCTTAACGTCGTCACAGTTACTCACACTACGAGTCTCTCGAGTTTGCAAATGTACTTCGCCGGATGACGAGGCATTTAGCTACGTTAAGAGAGTCATAGTTCCTGCTGCCAGCTGCTCCCTTTTCTTTGAATCTATCCTCTCTTTAGTTCGTACTGCGGCCTGTCCATGCAGAAGCGAAATGCTGCAACAAGTCCACCTTCACGTTGCCTGAGTTACTCCAACGACGATATCCTCGAGTTTTCAAGTAAATTTCGCTGAGTGACGAGGCATTTGGCTACCTTAAGAGACTCTTAGTTACTCCTGCCGGCTGCTCCCATTTCCTTAGGCCTTTAACATTCTTGCTATGGCCAGTCCTACAGAATCGATATGCCACTGTATGTCCACCTTAACGTCGTCACAGTTACTCACAGTACTTCGCCGGATGACGAGGCATTCGGCTACCTTAAGAGACTCTTAGTTACTCCTGCCGGCTGCTCCCATTTCTTTAGGCCTTTAACATTCTTGCTATGGCCAGTCCTACAGAACCGATATGCCACTGTATGTCCACCTTAACGTCGTCACAGTTACTCACACTACGAGTCTCTCGAGTTTGCAAATGTACTTCGCCGGATGACGAGGCATTTGGCTACCTTAAGAGAGTCATAGTTCCTGCTGCCTGATGCTCCCTTTTCTTTGAATCTATCCTCTCTTTATTTCGTACTGCGGCCTGTCCATGCAGAAGCGAAATCCTGCAACAAGTCCACCTTCACGTTGCCTGAGTTACTCCAACGACGATATCCTCGAGTTTTCAAGTAAATTTCGCTGAGTGACGAGGCATTTGGCTACCTTAAGAGACTCTTAGTTACTCCTGCCGGCTGCTCCCATTTCTTTAGGCCTTCAACATTCTTGCTATGGCCAGTCCTACAGAACCGATATGCCACTGTATGTCCACCTTAACGTCGTCACAGTTACTCACACTACGAGTCTCTCGAGTTTGCAAATGTACTTCGCCGGATGACGAGGCATTTGGCTACCTTAAGAGAGTCATAGTTCCTGCTGCCTGCTGCTCCCTTTTCTTTGAATCTATCCTCTCTTTATTTCGTACTGCGGCCTGTCCATGCAGAAGCGAAATCCTGCAACAAGTCCACCTTCACGTTGCCTGAGTTACTCCAACGACGATATCCTCGAGTTTTCAAGTAAATTTCGCTGAGTGACGAGGCATTTGGCTACCTTAAGAGACTCATAGTTACTCCTGCCGGCTGCTCCCATTTCTTTAGGCCTTTAAAATTCTTGCTATGGCCAGTCCTACAGAACCGATATGCCACTGTATGTCCACCTTAACGACGTCACAGTTACTCACACTACGACTCTCTCGAGTTTGCAAATGTACTTCGCCGGATGACGAGGCATTTGGCTACCTTAAGGGAGTCATAGTTCCTGCTGCCAGCTACTCCCTTTTCTTTGAATCTATCCTCTCTTTATTTCGCACTGCGGCCTGTCCATGCAGAAGCAAAATCCTGCAACAAGTCCACCTTCACGTTGCCTGAGTTACTCCAACGACGATATCCTCGAGTTTTCAAGTAAATTTCGCAGAGTGACGAGGCATTTGGCTACCTTAAGAGAGTCATAGTTACTCCTGCCGGCTGCTCCCATTTCTTTAGGCCTTTAACATTCTTGCTATGGCCAGTCCTACAGAACCGATATGCCACTGTATGTCCACCTTAACGACGTCACAGTTACTCACACTACGACTCTCTCGAGTTTGCAAATGTACTTCGCCGGATGACGAGGCATTTGGCTACCTTAAGGGAGTCATAGTTCCTGCTGCCAGCTACTCCCTTTTCTTTGAATCTATCCTCTCTTTATTTCGTACTGCGGCCTGTCCATGCAGAAGCGAAATGCTGCAACAAGTCCACCTTCACGTTGCCTGAGTTACTCCAACGACGATATCCTCGAGTTTTCAAGTAAATTTCGCAGAGTGACGAGGCATTTGGCTACCTTAAGAGAGTCATAGTTACTCCTGCCGGCTGCTCCCATTTCTTTAGGCCTTTAACATTCTTGCTATGGCCAGTCCTACAGAACCGATATGCCACTGTATGTCCACCTTAACGTCGTCACAGTTACTCACACTACGAGTCTCTCGAGTTTGCAAATGTACTTCGCCGGATGACGAGGCATTTGGCTACCTTAAGGGAGTCATAGTTCCTGCTGCCAGCTACTCCCTTTTCTTTGAATCTATCCTCTCTTTATTTCGTACTGCGGCCTGTCCATGCAGAAGCGAAATCCTGCAACAAGTCCACCTTCACGTTGCCTGAGTTACTCCAACGACGATATCCTCGAGTTTTCAAGTAAATTTCGCTGAGTGACGAGGCATTTGGCTACCTTAAGAGAGTCATAGTTACTCCTGCCGGCTGCTCCCATTTCTTTACGCCTTTAACATTCTTGCTATGGCCAGTCCTACAGAATCGATATGCCACTGTATGTCCACCTTAACGACGTCACAGTTACTCACAGTACTTCGCTGGATGACGAGGCATTTGGCTACCTTAAGGGAGTCATAGTTCCTGCTGCCAGCTACTCCCTTTTCTTTGAATCTATCCTCTCTTTAGTTCGTACTGCGGCCTGTCCATGCAGAAGCGAAATGCTGCAACAAGTCCACCTTCACGTTGCCTGAGTTACTCCAACGACGATATCCTCGAGTTTTCAAGTAAATTTCGCTGAGTGACGAGGCATTTGGCTACCTTAAGAGACTCTTAGTTACTCCTGCCGGCTGCTCCCATTTCCTTAGGCCTTTAACATTCTTGCTATGGCCAGTCCTACAGAATCGATATGCCACTGTATGTCCACCTTAACGTCGTCACAGTTACTCACAGTACTTCGCCGGATGACGAGGCATTCGGCTACCTTAAGAGACTCTTAGTTACTCCTGCCGGCTGCTCCCATTTCTTTAGGCCTTTAACATTCTTGCTATGGCCAGTCCTACAGAACCGATATGCCACTGTATGTCCACCTTAACGTCGTCACAGTTACTCACACTACGAGTCTCTCGAGTTTGCAAATGTACTTCGCCGGATGACGAGGCATTTGGCTACCTTAAGAGAGTCATAGTTCCTGCTGCCTGATGCTCCCTTTTCTTTGAATCTATCCTCTCTTTATTTCGTACTGCGGCCTGTCCATGCAGAAGCGAAATCCTGCAACAAGTCCACCTTCACGTTGCCTGAGTTACTCCAACGACGATATCCTCGAGTTTTCAAGTAAATTTCGCTGAGTGACGAGGCATTTGGCTACCTTAAGAGACTCTTAGTTACTCCTGCCGGCTGCTCCCATTTCTTTAGGCCTTCAACATTCTTGCTATGGCCAGTCCTACAGAACCGATATGCCACTGTATGTCCACCTTAACGTCGTCACAGTTACTCACACTACGAGTCTCTCGAGTTTGCAAATGTACTTCGCCGGATGACGAGGCATTTGGCTACCTTAAGAGAGTCATAGTTCCTGCTGCCTGCTGCTCCCTTTTCTTTGAATCTATCCTCTCTTTATTTCGTACTGCGGCCTGTCCATGCAGAAGCGAAATCCTGCAACAAGTCCACCTTCACGTTGCCTGAGTTACTCCAACGACGATATCCTCGAGTTTTCAAGTAAATTTCGCTGAGTGACGAGGCATTTGGCTACCTTAAGAGACTCATAGTTACTCCTGCCGGCTGCTCCCATTTCTTTAGGCCTTTAAAATTCTTGCTATGGCCAGTCCTACAGAACCGATATGCCACTGTATGTCCACCTTAACGACGTCACAGTTACTCACACTACGACTCTCTCGAGTTTGCAAATGTACTTCGCCGGATGACGAGGCATTTGGCTACCTTAAGGGAGTCATAGTTCCTGCTGCCAGCTACTCCCTTTTCTTTGAATCTATCCTCTCTTTATTTCGCACTGCGGCCTGTCCATGCAGAAGCAAAATCCTGCAACAAGTCCACCTTCACGTTGCCTGAGTTACTCCAACGACGATATCCTCGAGTTTTCAAGTAAATTTCGCAGAGTGACGAGGCATTTGGCTACCTTAAGAGAGTCATAGTTACTCCTGCCGGCTGCTCCCATTTCTTTAGGCCTTTAACATTCTTGCTATGGCCAGTCCTACAGAACCGATATGCCACTGTATGTCCACCTTAACGACGTCACAGTTACTCACACTACGACTCTCTCGAGTTTGCAAATGTACTTCGCCGGATGACGAGGCATTTGGCTACCTTAAGGGAGTCATAGTTCCTGCTGCCAGCTACTCCCTTTTCTTTGAATCTATCCTCTCTTTATTTCGTACTGCGGCCTGTCCATGCAGAAGCGAAATGCTGCAACAAGTCCACCTTCACGTTGCCTGAGTTACTCCAACGACGATATCCTCGAGTTTTCAAGTAAATTTCGCTGAGTGACGAGGCATTTGGCTACCTTAAGAGACTCTTAGTTACTCCTGCCGGCTGCTCCCATTTCTTTAGGCCTTTAACATTCTTGCTATGGCCAGTCCTACAGAACCGATATGCCACTGTATGTCCACCTTAACGTCGTCACAGTTACTCACACTACGAGTCTCTCGAGTTTGCAAATGTACTTCGCCGGATGACGAGGCATTTGGCTACCTTAAGAGCGTCATAGTTCCTGCTGCCTGCTGCTCCCTTTTCTTTGAATCTATCCTCTCTTTATTTCGTACTGCGGCCTGTCCATGCAGAAGCGAAATCCTGCAACAAGTCCACCTTCACGTTGCCTGAGTTACTCCAACGACGATATCCTCGAGTTTTCAAGTAAATTTCGCTGAGTGACGAGGCATTTGGCTACCTTAAGAGACTCATAGTTACTCCTGCCGGCTGCTCCCATTTCTTTAGGCCTTTAAAATTCTTGCTATGGCCAGTCCTACAGAACCGATATGCCACTGTATGTCCACCTTAACGTCGTCACAGTTACTCACACTACGAGTCTCTCGAGTTTGCAAATGTACTTCGCCGGATGACGAGGCATTTAGCTACGTTAAGAGAGTCATAGTTCCTGCTGCCAGCTGCTCCCTTTTCTTTGAATCTATCCTCTCTTTAGTTCGTACTGCGGCCTGTCCATGCAGAAGCGAAATGCTGCAACAAGTCCACCTTCACGTTGCCTGAGTTACTCCAACGACGATATCCTTTAGTTTTCAAGTAAATTTCGCTGAGTGACGAGGCATTTGGCTACCTTAAGAGACTCTTAGTTACTCCTGCCGGCTGCTCCCATTTCTTTAGGCCTTTAACATTCTTGCTATGGCCAGTCCTACAGAATCGATATGCCACTGTATGTCCACCTTAACGTCGTCACAGTTAGTCACAGTACTTCGCCGGATGACGAGGCATTTGGCTACCTTAAGAGAGTCATAGTTCCTGCTTCCAGCTGCTCCCTTTTCTTTGAATCTATCCTCTCTTTATTTCGTACTGCGGCCTGTCCATGCAGAAGCGAAATCCTGCAACAAGTCCACCTTCACGTTGCCTGAGTTACTCCAACGACGATATCCTCGAGTTTTCAAGTAAATTTCGCAGAGTGACGAGGCATTTGGCTACCTTAAGAGAGTCATAGTTACTCCTGCCGGCTGCTCCCATTTCTTTAGGCCTTTAACATTCTTGCTATGGCCAGTCCTACAGAACCGATATGCCACTGTATGTCCACCTTAACGACGTCACAGTTACTCACACTACGACTCTCTCGAGTTTGCAAATGTACTTCGCCGGATGACGAGGCATTTGGCTACCTTAAGGGAGTCATAGTTCCTGCTGCCAGCTACTCCCTTTTCTTTGAATCTATCCTCTCTTTATTTCGTACGGCGGCCTGTCCATGCAGAAGCGAAATGCTGCAACAAGTCCACCTTCACGTTGCCTGAGTTACTCCAACGACGATATCCTCGAGTTTTCAAGTAAATTTCGCAGAGTGACGAGGCATTTGGCTACCTTAAGAGAGTCATAGTTACTCCTGCCGGCTGCTCCCATTTCTTTAGGCCTTTAACATTCTTGCTATGGCCAGTCCTACAGAACCGATATGCCACTGTATGTCCACCTTAACGTCGTCACAGTTACTCACACTACGAGTCTCTCGAGTTTGCAAATGTACTTCGCCGGATGACGAGGCATTTGGCTACCTTAAGGGAGTCATAGTTCCTGCTGCCAGCTACTCCCTTTTCTTTGAATCTATCCTCTCTTTATTTCGTACTGCGGCCTGTCCATGCAGAAGCGAAATCCTGCAACAAGTCCACCTTCACGTTGCCTGAGTTACTCCAACGACGATATCCTCGAGTTTTCAAGTAAATTTCGCTGAGTGACGAGGCATTTGGCTACCTTAAGAGAGTCATAGTTACTCCTGCCGGCTGCTCCCATTTCTTTACGCCTTTAACATTCTTGCTATGGCCAGTCCTACAGAATCGATATGCCACTGTATGTCCACCTTAACGACGTCACAGTTACTCACAGTACTTCGCTGGATGACGAGGCATTTGGCTACCTTAAGAGAGTCATAGTTCCTGCTTCCAGCTGCTCCCTTTTCTTTGAATCTATCCTCTCTTTATTTCGTACTGCGGCCTGTCCATGCAGAAGCGAAATCCTGCAACAAGTCCACCTTCACGTTGCCTGAGTTACTCCAACGACGATATCCTCGAGTTTTCAAGTAAATTTCGCAGAGTGACGAGGCATTTGGCTACCTTAAGAGAGTCATAGTTACTCCTGCCGGCTGCTCCCATTTCTTTAGGCCTTTAACATTCTTGCTATGGCCAGTCCTACAGAACCGATATGCCACTGTATGTCCACCTTAACGACGTCACAGTTACTCACACTACGACTCTCTCGAGTTTGCAAATGTACTTCGCTGGATGACGAGGCATTTGGCTACCTTAAGGGAGTCATAGTTCCTGCTGCCAGCTACTCCCTTTTCTTTGAATCTATCCTCTCTTTATTTCGTACTGCGGCCTGTCCATGCAGAAGCGAAATGCTGCAACAAGTCCACCTTCACGTTGCCTGAGTTACTCCAACGACGATATCCTCGAGTTTTCAAGTAAATTTCGCAGAGTGACGAGGCATTTGGCTACCTTAAGAGAGTCATAGTTACTCCTGCCGGCTGCTCCCATTTCTTTAGGCCTTTAACATTCTTGCTATGGCCAGTCCTACAGAACCGATATGCCACTGTATGTCCACCTTAACGTCGTCACAGTTACTCACACTACGAGTCTCTCGAGTTTGCAAATGTACTTCGCCGGATGACGAGGCATTTGGCTACCTTAAGGGAGTCATAGTTCCTGCTGCCAGCTACTCCCTTTTCTTTGAATCTATCCTCTCTTTATTTCGTACTGCGGCCTGTCCATGCAGAAGCGAAATCCTGCAACAAGTCCACCTTCACGTTGCCTGAGTTACTCCAACGACGATATCCTCGAGTTTTCAAGTAAATTTCGCTGAGTGACGAGGCATTTGGCTACCTTAAGAGAGTCATAGTTACTCCTGCCGGCTGCTCCCATTTCTTTACGCCTTTAACATTCTTGCTATGGCCAGTCCTACAGAATCGATATGCCACTGTATGTCCACCTTAACGACGTCACAGTTACTCACAGTACTTCGCCGGATGACGAGGCATTTGGCTACCTTAAGGGAGTCATAGTTCCTGCTGCCAGCTACTCCCTTTTCTTTGAATCTATCCTCTCTTTATTTCGTACTGCGGCCTGTCCATGCAGAAGCGAAATGCTGCAACAAGTCCACCTTCACGTTGCCTGAGTTACTCCAACGACGATATCCTCGAGTTTTCAAGTAAATTTCGCTGAGTGACGAGGCATTTGGCTACCTTAAGAGACTCTTAGTTACTCCTGCCGGCTGCTCCCATTTCTTTAGGCCTTTAACATTCTTGCTATGGCCAGTCCTACAGAACCGATATGCCACTGTATGTCCACCTTAACGTCGTCACAGTTACTCACACTACGAGTCTCTCGAGTTTGCAAATGTACTTCGCCGGATGACGAGGCATTTGGCTACCTTAAGGGAGTCATAGTTCCTGCTGCCAGCTACTCCCTTTTCTTTGAATCTATCCTCTCTTTATTTCGTACTGCGGCCTGTCCATGCAGAAGCGAAATCCTGCAACAAGTCCACCTTCACGTTGCCTGAGTTACTCCAACGACGATATCCTCGAGTTTTCAAGTAAATTTCGCTGAGTGACGAGGCATTTGGCTACCTTAAGAGAGTCATAGTTACTCCTGCCGGCTGCTCCCATTTCTTTACGCCTTTAACATTCTTGCTATGGCCAGTCCTACAGAATCGATATGCCACTGTATGTCCACCTTAACGACGTCACAGTTACTCACAGTACTTCGCCGGATGAAGAGGCATTTGGCTACCTTAAGGGAGTCATAGTTCCTGCTGCCAGCTACTCCCTTTTCTTTGAATCTATCCTCTCTTTATTTCGTACTGCGGCCTGTCCATGCAGAAGCGAAATGCTGCAACAAGTCCACCTTCACGTTGCCTGAGTTACTCCAACGACGATATCCTCGAGTTTTCAAGTAAATTTCGCAGAGTGACGAGGCATTTGGCTACCTTAAGAGAGTCATAGTTACTCCTGCCGGCTGCTCCCATTTCTTTAGGCCTTTAACATTCTTGCTATGGCCAGTCCTACAGAACCGATATGCCACTGTATGTCCACCTTAACGTCGTCACAGTTACTCACACTACGAGTCTCTCGAGTTTGCAAATGTACTTCGCCGGATGACGAGGCATTTGGCTACCTTAAGGGAGTCATAGTTCCTGCTGCCAGCTACTCCCTTTTCTTTGAATCTATCCTCTCTTTATTTCGTACTGCGGCCTGTCCATGCAGAAGCGAAATCCTGCAACAAGTCCACCTTCACGTTGCCTGAGTTACTCCAACGACGATATCCTCGAGTTTTCAAGTAAATTTCGCTGAGTGACGAGGCATTTGGCTACCTTAAGAGAGTCATAGTTACTCCTGCCGGCTGCTCCCATTTCTTTACGCCTTTAACATTCTTGCTATGGCCAGTCCTACAGAATCGATATGCCACTGTATGTCCACCTTAACGACGTCACAGTTACTCACAGTACTTCGCCAGATGACGAGGCATTTGGCTACCTTAAGAGAGTCATAGTTCCTGCTTCCAGCTGCTCCCTTTTCTTTGAATCTATCCTCTCTTTATTTCGTACTGCGGCCTGTCCATGCAGAAGCGAAATCCTGCAACAAGTCCACCTTCACGTTGCCTGAGTTACTCCAACGACGATATCCTCGAGTTTTCAAGTAAATTTCGCAGAGTGACGAGGCATTTGGCTACCTTAAGAGAGTCATAGTTACTCCTGCCGGCTGCTCCCATTTCTTTAGGCCTTTAACATTCTTGCTATGGCCAGTCCTACAGAACCGATATGCCACTGTATGTCCACCTTAACGACGTCACAGTTACTCACACTACGACTCTCTCGAGTTTGCAAATGTACTTCGCCGGATGACGAGGCATTTGGCTACCTTAAGGGAGTCATAGTTCCTGCTGCCAGCTACTCCCTTTTCTTTGAATCTATCCTCTCTTTATTTCGTACTGCGGCCTGTCCATGCAGAAGCGAAATGCTGCAACAAGTCCACCTTCACGTTGCCTGAGTTACTCCAACGACGATATCCTCGAGTTTTCAAGTAAATTTCGCAGAGTGACGAGGCATTTGGCTACCTTAAGAGAGTCATAGTTACTCCTGCCGGCTGCTCCCATTTCTTTAGGCCTTTAACATTCTTGCTATGGCCAGTCCTACAGAACCGATATGCCACTGTATGTCCACCTTAACGTCGTCACAGTTACTCACACTACGAGTCTCTCGAGTTTGCAAATGTACTTCGCCGGATGACGAGGCATTTGGCTACCTTAAGGGAGTCATAGTTCCTGCTGCCAGCTACTCCCTTTTCTTTGAATCTATCCTCTCTTTATTTCGTACTGCGGCCTGTCCATGCAGAAGCGAAATCCTGCAACAAGTCCACCTTCACGTTGCCTGAGTTACTCCAACGACGATATCCTCGAGTTTTCAAGTAAATTTCGCTGAGTGACGAGGCATTTGGCTACTTTAAGAGAGTCATAGTTACTCCTGCCGGCTGCTCCCATTTCTTTACGCCTTTAACATTCTTGCTATGGCCAGTCCTACAGAATCGATATGCCACTGTATGTCCACCTTAACGACGTCACAGTTACTCACAGTACTTCGCCGGATGACGAGGCATTTGGCTACCTTAAGGGAGTCATAGTTCCTGCTGCCAGCTACTCCCTTTTCTTTGAATCTATCCTCTCTTTATTTCGTACTGCGGCCTGTCCATGCAGAAGCGAAATGCTGCAACAAGTCCACCTTCACGTTGCCTGAGTTACTCCAACGACGATATCCTCGAGTTTTCAAGTAAATTTCGCTGAGTGACGAGGCATTTGGCTACCTTAAGAGACTCTTAGTTACTCCTGCCGGCTGCTCCCATTTCTTTAGGCCTTTAACATTCTTGCTATGGCCAGTCCTACAGAACCGATATGCCACTGTATGTCCACCTTAACGTCGTCACAGTTACTCACACTACGAGTCTCTCGAGTTTGCAAATGTACTTCGCCGGATGACGAGGCATTTGGCTACCTTAAGAGAGTCATAGTTCCTGCTGCCTGCTGCTCCCTTTTCTTTGAATCTATCCTCTCTTTATTTCGTACTGCGGCCTGTCCATGCAGAAGCGAAATCCTGCAACAAGTCCACCTTCACGTTGCCTGAGTTACTCCAACGACGATATCCTCGAGTTTTCAAGTAAATTTCGCTGAGTGACGAGGCATTTGGCTACCTTAAGAGACTCATAGTTACTCCTGCCGGCTGCTCCCATTTCTTTAGGCCTTTAAAATTCTTGCTATGGCCAGTCCTACAGAACCGATATGCCACTGTATGTCCACCTTAACGTCGTCACAGTTACTCACACTACGAGTCTCTCGAGTTTGCAAATGTACTTCGCCGGATGACGAGGCATTTAGCTACGTTAAGAGAGTCATAGTTCCTGCTGCCAGCTGCTCCCTTTTCTTTGAATCTATCCTCTCTTTAGTTCGTACTGCGGCCTGTCCATGCAGAAGCGAAATGCTGCAACAAGTCCACCTTCACGTTGCCTGAGTTACTCCAACGACGATATCCTCGAGTTTTCAAGTAAATTTCGCTGAGTGACGAGGCATTTGGCTACCTTAAGAGACTCTTAGTTACTCCTGCCGGCTGCTCCCATTTCTTTAGGCCTTTAACATTCTTGCTATGGCCAGTCCTACAGAACCGATATGCCACTGTATGTCCACCTTAACGTCGTCACAGTTACTCACACTACGAGTCTCTCGAGTTTGCAAATGTACTTCGCCGGATGACGAGGCATTTGGCTACCTTAAGGGAGTCATAGTTTATGCTGCCAGCTACTCCCTTTTCTTTGAATCTATCCTCTCTTTATTTCGTACTGCGGCCTGTCCATGCAGAAGCGAAATCCTGCAACAAGTCCACCTTCACGTTGCCTGAGTTACTCCAACGACGATATCCTCGAGTTTTCAAGTAAATTTCGCTGAGTGACGAGGCATTTGGCTACCTTAAGAGAGTCATAGTTACTCCTGCCGGCTGCTCCCATTTCTTTACGCCTTTAACATTCTTGCTATGGCCAGTCCTACAGAATCGATATGCCACTGTATGTCCACCTTAACGACGTCACAGTTACTCACAGTACTTCGCCGGATGACGAGGCATTTGGCTACCTTAAGAGAGTCATAGTTCCTGCTTCCAGCTGCTCCCTTTTCTTTGAATCTATCCTCTCTTTATTTCGTACTGCGGCCTGTCCATGCAGAAGCGAAATCCTGCAACAAGTCCACCTTCACGTTGCCTGAGTTACTCCAACGACGATATCCTCGAGTTTTCAAGTAAATTTCGCTGAGTGACGAGGCATTTGGCTACCTTAAGAGACTCATAGTTACTCCTGCCGGCTGCTCCCATTTCTTTAGGCCTTTAAAATTCTTGCTATGGCCAGTCCTACAGAACCGATATGCCACTGTATGTCCACCTTAACGACGTCACAGTTACTCACACTACGACTCTCTCGAGTTTGCAAATGTACTTCGCCGGATGACGAGGCATTTGGCTACCTTAAGGGAGTCATAGTTCCTGCTGCCAGCTACTCCCTTTTCTTTGAATCTATCCTCTCTTTATTTCGTACTGCGGCCTCTCCATGCAGAAGCAAAATCCTGCAACAAGTCCACCTTCACGTTGCCTGAGTTACTCCAACGACGATATCCTCGAGTTTTCAAGTAAATTTCGCAGAGTGACGAGGCATTTGGCTACCTTAAGAGAGTCATAGTTACTCCTGCCGGCTGCTCCCATTTCTTTAGGCCTTTAACATTCTTGCTATGGCCAGTCCTACAGAACCGATATGCCACTGTATGTCCACCTCAACGTCGTCACAGTTACTCACACTACGAGTCTCTCGAGTTTGCAAATGTACTACGCCGGATGACGTGGCATTTAGCTACGTTAAGAGAGTCATAGTTCCTGCTGCCAGCTGCTCCCTTTTCTTTGAATCTATCCTCTCTTTAGTTCGTACTGCGGCCTGTCCATGCAGAAGCGAAATGCTGCAACAAGTCCACCTTCACGTTGCCTGAGTTACTCCAACGACGATATCCTCGAGTTTTCAAGTAAATTACGCTGAGTGACGAGGCATTTGGCTACCTTAAGAGACTCTTAGTTACTCCTGCCGGCTGCTCCCATTTCTTTAGGCCTTTACCATTCTTGCTATGGCCAGTCCTACAGAACCGATATGCCACTGTATGTCCACCTTAACGTCGTCACAGTTACTCACACTACGAGTCTCTCGAGTTTGCAAATGTACTTCGCCGGATGACGAGGCATTTGGCTACCTTAAGAGAGTCATAGTTCCTGCTGCCTGCTGCTCCCTTTTCTTTGAATCTATCCTCTCTTTATTTCGTACTGCGGCCTGTCCATGCAGAAGCGAAAGCCTGCAACAAGTCCACCTTCACGTTGCCTGAGTTACTCCAACGACGATATCCTCGAGTTTTCAAGTAAATTTCGCTGAGTGACGAGGCATTTGGCTACCTTAAGAGACTCATAGTTACTCCTGCCGGCTGCTCCCATTTCTTTAGGCCTTTAAAATTCTTGCTATGGCCAGTCCTACAGAACCGATATGCCACTGTATGTCCACCTTAACGACGTCACAGTTACTCACACTACGACTCTCTCGAGTTTGCAAATGTACTTCGCCGGATGACGAGGCATTTGGCTACCTTAAGGGAGTCATAGTTCCTGCTGCCAGCTACTCCCTTTTCTTTGAATCTATCCTCTCTTTATTTCGTACTGCGGCCTGTCCATGCAGAAGCAAAATCCTGCAACAAGTCCACCTTCACGTTGCCTGAGTTACTCCAACGACGATATCCTCGAGTTTTCAAGTAAATTTCGCAGAGTGACGAGGCATTTGGCTACCTTAAGAGAGTCATAGTTACTCCTGCCGGCTGCTCCCATTTCTTTAGGCCTTTAACATTCTTGCTATGGCCAGTCCTACAGAACCGATATGCCACTGTATGTCCACCTTAACGACGTCACAGTTACTCACACTACGACTCTCTCGAGTTTGCAAATGTACTTCGCCGGATGACGAGGCATTTGGCTACCTTAAGGGAGTCATAGTTCCTGCTGCCAGCTACTCCCTTTTCTTTGAATCTATCCTCTCTTTATTTCGTACTGCGGCCTGTCCATGCAGAAGCAAAATCCTGCAACAAGTCCACCTTCACGTTGCCTGAGTTACTCCAACGACGATATCCTCGAGTTTTCAAGTAAATTTCGCAGAGTGACGAGGCATTTGGCTACCTTAAGAGAGTCATAGTTACTCCTGCCGGCTGCTCCCATTTCTTTAGGCCTTTAACATTCTTGCTATGGCCAGTCCTACAGAACCGATATGCCACTGTATGTCCACCTTAACGTCGTCACAGTTACTCACACTACGAGTCTCTCGAGTTTGCAAATGTACTTCGCCGGATGACGAGGCATTTGGCTACCTTAAGGGAGTCATAGTTCCTGCTGCCAGCTACTCCCTTTTCTTTGAATCTATCCTCTCTTTATTTCGTACTGCGGCCTGTCCATGCAGAAGCGAAATCCTGCAATAAGTCCACCTTCACGTTGCCTGAGTTACTCCAACGACGATATCCTCGAGTTTTCAAGTAAATTTCGCTGAGTGACGAGGCATTTGGCTACCTTAAGAGAGTCATAGTTACTCCTGCCGGCTGCTCCCATTTCTTTACGCCTTTAACATTCTTGCTATGGCCAGTCCTACAGAATCGATATGCCACTGTATGTCCACCTTAACGACGTCACAGTTACTCACAGTACTTCGCCGGATGACGAGGCATTTGGCTACCTTAAGGGAGTCATAGTTCCTGCTGCCAGCTACTCCCTTTTCTTTGAATCTATCCTCTCTTTATTTCGTACTGCGGCCTGTCCATGCAGAAGCGAAATGCTGCAACAAGTCCACCTTCACGTTGCCTGAGTTACTCCAACGACGATATCCTCGAGTTTTCAAGTAAATTTCGCTGAGTGACGAGGCATTTGGCTACCTTAAGAGACTCTTAGTTACTCCTGCCGGCTGCTCCCATTTCTTTAGGCCTTTAACATTCTTGCTATGGCCAGTCCTACAGAACCGATATGCCACTGTATGTCCACCTTAACGTCGTCACAGTTACTCACACTACGAGTCTCTCGAGTTTGCAAATGTACTTCGCCGGATGACGAGGCATTTGGCTACCTTAAGGGAGTCATAGTTTATGCTGCCAGCTACTCCCTTTTCTTTGAATCTATCCTCTCTTTATTTCGTACTGCGGCCTGTCCATGCAGAAGCGAAATCCTGCAACAAGTCCACCTTCACGTTGCCTGAGTTACTCCAACGACGATATCCTCGAGTTTTCAAGTAAATTTCGCTGAGTGACGAGGCATTTGGCTACCTTAAGAGAGTCATAGTTACTCCTGCCGGCTGCTCCCATTTCTTTACGCCTTTAACATTCTTGCTATGGCCAGTCCTACAGAATCGATATGCCACTGTATGTCCACCTTAACGACGTCACAGTTACTCACAGTACTTCGCCGGATGACGAGGCATTTGGCTACCTTAAGAGAGTCATAGTTCCTGCTTCCAGCTGCTCCCTTTTCTTTGAATCTATCCTCTCTTTATTTCGTACTGCGGCCTGTCCATGCAGAAGCGAAATCCTGCAACAAGTCCACCTTCACGTTGCCTGAGTTACTCCAACGACGATATCCTCGAGTTTTCAAGTAAATTTCGCTGAGTGACGAGGCATTTGGCTACCTTAAGAGACTCATAGTTACTCCTGCCGGCTGCTCCCATTTCTTTAGGCCTTTAAAATTCTTGCTATGGCCAGTCCTACAGAACCGATATGCCACTGTATGTCCACCTTAACGACGTCACAGTTACTCACACTACGACTCTCTCGAGTTTGCAAATGTACTTCGCCGGATGACGAGGCATTTGGCTACCTTAAGGGAGTCATAGTTCCTGCTGCCAGCTACTCCCTTTTCTTTGAATCTATCCTCTCTTTATTTCGTACTGCGGCCTCTCCATGCAGAAGCAAAATCCTGCAACAAGTCCACCTTCACGTTGCCTGAGTTACTCCAACGACGATATCCTCGAGTTTTCAAGTAAATTTCGCAGAGTGACGAGGCATTTGGCTACCTTAAGAGAGTCATAGTTACTCCTGCCGGCTGCTCCCATTTCTTTAGGCCTTTAACATTCTTGCTATGGCCAGTCCTACAGAACCGATATGCCACTGTATGTCCACCTCAACGTCGTCACAGTTACTCACACTACGAGTCTCTCGAGTTTGCAAATGTACTACGCCGGATGACGTGGCATTTAGCTACGTTAAGAGAGTCATAGTTCCTGCTGCCAGCTGCTCCCTTTTCTTTGAATCTATCCTCTCTTTAGTTCGTACTGCGGCCTGTCCATGCAGAAGCGAAATGCTGCAACAAGTCCACCTTCACGTTGCCTGAGTTACTCCAACGACGATATCCTCGAGTTTTCAAGTAAATTTCGCTGAGTGACGAGGCATTTGGCTACCTTAAGAGACTCTTAGTTACTCCTGCCGGCTGCTCCCATTTCTTTAGGCCTTTACCATTCTTGCTATGGCCAGTCCTACAGAACCGATATGCCACTGTATGTCCACCTTAACGTCGTCACAGTTACTCACACTACGAGTCTCTCGAGTTTGCAAATGTACTTCGCCGGATGACGAGGCATTTGGCTACCTTAAGAGAGTCATAGTTCCTGCTGCCTGCTGCTCCCTTTTCTTTGAATCTATCCTCTCTTTATTTCGTACTGCGGCCTGTCCATGCAGAAGCGAAATCCTGCAACAAGTCCACCTTCACGTTGCCTGAGTTACTCCAACGACGATATCCTCGAGTTTTCAAGTAAATTTCGCTGAGTGACGAGGCATTTGGCTACCTTAAGAGACTCATAGTTACTCCTGCCGGCTGCTCCCATTTCTTTAGGCCTTTAAAATTCTTGCTATGGCCAGTCCTACAGAACCGATATGCCACTGTATGTCCACCTTAACGACGTCACAGTTACTCACACTACGACTCTCTCGAGTTTGCAAATGTACTTCGCCGGATGACGAGGCATTTGGCTACCTTAAGGGAGTCATAGTTCCTGCTGCCAGCTACTCCCTTTTCTTTGAATCTATCCTCTCTTTATTTCGTACTGCGGCCTCTCCATGCAGAAGCAAAATCCTGCAACAAGTCCACCTTCACGTTGCCTGAGTTACTCCAACGACGATATCCTCGAGTTTTCAAGTAAATTTCGCAGAGTGACGAGGCATTTGGCTACCTTAAGAGAGTCATAGTTACTCCTGCCGGCTGCTCCCATTTCTTTAGGCCTTTAACATTCTTGCTATGGCCAGTCCTACAGAACCGATATGCCACTGTATGTCCACCTCAACGTCGTCACAGTTACTCACACTACGAGTCTCTCGAGTTTGCAAATGTACTACGCCGGATGACGTGGCATTTAGCTACGTTAAGAGAGTCATAGTTCCTGCTGCCAGCTGCTCCCTTTTCTTTGAATCTATCCTCTCTTTAGTTCGTACTGCGGCCTGTCCATGCAGAAGCGAAATGCTGCAACAAGTCCACCTTCACGTTGCCTGAGTTACTCCAACGACGATATCCTCGAGTTTTCAAGTAAATTTCGCTGAGTGACGAGGCATTTGGCTACCTTAAGAGACTCTTAGTTACTCCTGCCGGCTGCTCCCATTTCTTTAGGCCTTTACCATTCTTGCTATGGCCAGTCCTACAGAACCGATATGCCACTGTATGTCCACCTTAACGTCGTCACAGTTACTCACACTACGAGTCTCTCGAGTTTGCAAATGTACTTCGCCGGATGACGAGGCATTTGGCTACCTTAAGAGAGTCATAGTTCCTGCTGCCTGCTGCTCCCTTTTCTTTGAATCTATCCTCTCTTTATTTCGTACTGCGGCCTGTCCATGCAGAAGCGAAAGCCTGCAACAAGTCCACCTTCACGTTGCCTGAGTTACTCCAACGACGATATCCTCGAGTTTTCAAGTAAATTTCGCTGAGTGACGAGGCATTTGGCTACCTTAAGAGACTCATAGTTACTCCTGCCGGCTGCTCCCATTTCTTTAGGCCTTTAAAATTCTTGCTATGGCCAGTCCTACAGAACCGATATGCCACTGTATGTCCACCTTAACGACGTCACAGTTACTCACACTACGACTCTCTCGAGTTTGCAAATGTACTTCGCCGGATGACGAGGCATTTGGCTACCTTAAGGGAGTCATAGTTCCTGCTGCCAGCTACTCCCTTTTCTTTGAATCTATCCTCTCTTTATTTCGTACTGCGGCCTGTCCATGCAGAAGCAAAATCCTGCAACAAGTCCACCTTCACGTTGCCTGAGTTACTCCAACGACGATATCCTCGAGTTTTCAAGTAAATTTCGCAGAGTGACGAGGCATTTGGCTACCTTAAGAGAGTCATAGTTACTCCTGCCGGCTGCTCCCATTTCTTTAGGCCTTTAACATTCTTGCTACGGCCAGTCCTACAGAACCGATATGCCACTGTATGTCCACCTTAACGACGTCACAGTTACTCACACTACGACTCTCTCGAGTTTGCAAATGTACTTCGCCGGATGACGAGGCATTTGGCTACCTTAAGGGAGTCATAGTTCCTGCTGCCAGCTACTCCCTTTTCTTTGAATCTATCCTCTCTTTATTTCGTACTGCGGCCTGTCCATGCAGAAGCAAAATCCTGCAACAAGTCCACCTTCACGTTGCCTGAGTTACTCCAACGACGATATCCTCGAGTTTTCAAGTAAATTTCGCAGAGTGACGAGGCATTTGGCTACCTTAAGAGAGTCATAGTTACTCCTGCCGGCTGCTCCCATTTCTTTAGGCCTTTAACATTCTTGCTATGGCCAGTCCTACAGAACCGATATGCCACTGTATGTCCACCTTAACGTCGTCACAGTTACTCACACTACGAGTCTCTCGAGTTTGCAAATGTAATTCGCCGGATGACGAGGCATTTGGCTACCTTAAGGGAGTCATAGTTCCTGCTGCCAGCCACTCCCTTTTCTTTGAATCTATCCTCTCTTTATTTCGTACTGCGGCCTGTCCATGCAGAAGCGAAATCCTGCAACAAGTCCACCTTCACGTTGCCTGAGTTACTCCAACGACGATATCCTCGAGTTTTCAAGTAAATTTCGCTGAGTGACGAGGCATTTGGCTACCTTAAGAGAGTCATAGTTACTCCTGCCGGCTGCTCCCATTTCTTTACGCCTTTAACATTCTTGCTATGGCCAGTCCTACAGAATCGATATGCCACTGTATGTCCACCTTAACGACGTCACAGTTACTCACAGTACTTCGCCGGATGACGAGGCATTTGGCTACCTTAAGGGAGTCATAGTTCCTGCTGCCAGCTACTCCCTTTTCTTTGAATCTATCCTCTCTTTATTTCGTACTGCGGCCTGTCCATGCAGAAGCGAAATGCTGCAACAAGTCCACCTTCACGTTGCCTGAGTTACTCCAACGACGATATCCTCGAGTTTTCAAGTAAATTTCGCTGAGTGACGAGGCATTTGGCTACCTTAAGAGACTCTTAGTTACTCCTGCCGGCTGCTCCCATTTCTTTAGGCCTTTAACATTCTTGCTATGGCCAGTCCTACAGAACCGATATGCCACTGTATGTCCACCTTAACGTCGTCACAGTTACTCACACTACGAGTCTCTCGAGTTTGCAAATGTACTTCGCCGGATGACGAGGCATTTGGCTACCTTAAGGGAGTCATAGTTTATGCTGCCAGCTACTCCCTTTTCTTTGAATCTATCCTCTCTTTATTTCGTACTGCGGCCTGTCCATGCAGAAGCGAAATCCTGCAACAAGTCCACCTTCACGTTGCCTGAGTTACTCCAACGACGATATCCTCGAGTTTTCAAGTAAATTTCGCTGAGTGACGAGGCATTTGGCTACCTTAAGAGAGTCATAGTTACTCCTGCCGGCTGCTCCCATTTCTTTACGCCTTTAACATTCTTGCTATGGCCAGTCCTACAGAATCGATATGCCACTGTATGTCCACCTTAACGACGTCACAGTTACTCACAGTACTTCGCCGGATGACGAGGCATTTGGCTACCTTAAGAGAGTCATAGTTCCTGCTTCCAGCTGCTCCCTTTTCTTTGAATCTATCCTCTCTTTATTTCGTACTGCGGCCTGTCCATGCAGAAGCGAAATCCTGCAACAAGTCCACCTTCACGTTGCCTGAGTTACTCCAACGACGATATCCTCGAGTTTTCAAGTAAATTTCGCTGAGTGACGAGGCATTTGGCTACCTTAAGAGACTCATAGTTACTCCTGCCGGCTGCTCCCATTTCTTTAGGCCTTTAAAATTCTTGCTATGGCCAGTCCTACAGAACCGATATGCCACTGTATGTCCACCTTAACGACGTCACAGTTACTCACACTACGACTCTCTCGAGTTTGCAAATGTACTTCGCCGGATGACGAGGCATTTGGCTACCTTAAGGGAGTCATAGTTCCTGCTGCCAGCTACTCCCTTTTCTTTGAATCTATCCTCTCTTTATTTCGTACTGCGGCCTCTCCATGCAGAAGCAAAATCCTGCAACAAGTCCACCTTCACGTTGCCTGAGTTACTCCAACGACGATATCCTCGAGTTTTCAAGTAAATTTCGCAGAGTGACGAGGCATTTGGCTACCTTAAGAGAGTCATAGTTACTCCTGCCGGCTGCTCCCATTTCTTTAGGCCTTTAACATTCTTGCTATGGCCAGTCCTACAGAACCGATATGCCACTGTATGTCCACCTCAACGTCGTCACAGTTACTCACACTACGAGTCTCTCGAGTTTGCAAATGTACTACGCCGGATGACGTGGCATTTAGCTACGTTAAGAGAGTCATAGTTCCTGCTGCCAGCTGCTCCCTTTTCTTTGAATCTATCCTCTCTTTAGTTCGTACTGCGGCCTGTCCATGCAGAAGCGAAATGCTGCAACAAGTCCACCTTCACGTTGCCTGAGTTACTCCAACGACGATATCCTCGAGTTTTCAAGTAAATTTCGCTGAGTGACGAGGCATTTGGCTACCTTAAGAGACTCTTAGTTACTCCTGCCGGCTGCTCCCATTTCTTTAGGCCTTTACCATTCTTGCTATGGCCAGTCCTACAGAACCGATATGCCACTGTATGTCCACCTTAACGTCGTCACAGTTACTCACACTACGAGTCTCTCGAGTTTGCAAATGTACTTCGCCGGATGACGAGGCATTTGGCTACCTTAAGAGAGTCATAGTTCCTGCTGCCTGCTGCTCCCTTTTCTTTGAATCTATCCTCTCTTTATTTCGTACTGCGGCCTGTCCATGCAGAAGCGAAATCCTGCAACAAGTCCACCTTCACGTTGCCTGAGTTACTCCAACGACGATATCCTCGAGTTTTCAAGTAAATTTCGCTGAGTGACGAGGCATTTGGCTACCTTAAGAGACTCATAGTTACTCCTGCCGGCTGCTCCCATTTCTTTAGGCCTTTAAAATTCTTGCTATGGCCAGTCCTACAGAACCGATATGCCACTGTATGTCCACCTTAACGACGTCACAGTTACTCACACTACGACTCTCTCGAGTTTGCAAATGTACTTCGCCGGATGACGAGGCATTTGGCTACCTTAAGGGAGTCATAGTTCCTGCTGCCAGCTACTCCCTTTTCTTTGAATCTATCCTCTCTTTATTTCGTACTGCGGCCTGTCCATGCAGAAGCAAAATCCTGCAACAAGTCCACCTTCACGTTGCCTGAGTTACTCCAACGACGATATCCTCGAGTTTTCAAGTAAATTTCGCAGAGTGACGAGGCATTTGGCTACCTTAAGAGAGTCATAGTTACTCCTGCCGGCTGCTCCCATTTCTTTAGGCCTTTAACATTCTTGCTATGGCCAGTCCTACAGAACCGATATGCCACTGTATGTCCACCTTAACGACGTCACAGTTACTCACACTACGACTCTCTCGAGTTTGCAAATGTACTTCGCCGGATGACGAGGCATTTGGCTACCTTAAGGGAGTCATAGTTCCTGCTGCCAGCTACTCCCTTTTCTTTGAATCTATCCTCTCTTTATTTCGTACTGCGGCCTGTCCATGCAGAAGCAAAATCCTGCAACAAGTCCACCTTCACGTTGCCTGAGTTACTCCAACGACGATATCCTCGAGTCTTCAAGTAAATTTCGCAGAGTGACGAGGCATTTGGCTACCTTAAGAGAGTCATAGTTACTCCTGCCGGCTGCTCCCATTTCTTTAGGCCTTTAACATTCTTGCTATGGCCAGTCCTACAGAACCGATATGCCACTGTATGTCCACCTTAACGTCGTCACAGTTACTCACACTACGAGTCTCTCGAGTTTGCAAATGTACTTCGCCGGATGACGAGGCATTTGGCTACCTTAAGGGAGTCATAGTTCCTGCTGCCAGCTACTCCCTTTTCTTTGAATCTATCCTCTCTTTATTTCGTACTGCGGCCTGTCCATGCAGAAGCGAAATCCTGCAACAAGTCCACCTTCACGTTGCCTGAGTTACTCCAACGACGATATCCTCGAGTTTTCAAGTAAATTTCGCTGAGTGACGAGGCATTTGGCTACCTTAAGAGAGTCATAGTTACTCCTGCCGGCTGCTCCCATTTCTTTACGCCTTTAACATTCTTGCTATGGCCAGTCCTACAGAATCGATATGCCACTGTATGTCCACCTTAACGACGTCACAGTTACTCACAGTACTTCGCCGGATGACGAGGCATTTGGCTACTTTAAGGGAGTCATAGTTCCTGCTGCCAGCTACTCCCTTTTCTTTGAATCTATCCTCTCTTTATTTCGTACTGCGGCCTGTCCATGCAGAAGCGAAATGCTGCAACAAGTCCACCTTCACGTTGCCTGAGTTACTCCAACGACGATATCCTCGAGTTTTCAAGTAAATTTCGCTGAGTGACGAGGCATTTGGCTACCTTAAGAGACTCTTAGTTACTCCTGCCGGCTGCTCCCATTTCTTTAGGCCTTTAACATTCTTGCTATGGCCAGTCCTACAGAACCGATATGCCACTGTATGTCCACCTTAACGTCGTCACAGTTACTCACACTACGAGTCTCTCGAGTTTGCAAATGTACTTCGCCGGATGACGAGGCATTTGGCTACCTTAAGAGAGTCATAGTTCCTGCTGCCTGCTGCTCCCTTTTCTTTGAATCTATCCTCTCTTTATTTCGTACTGCGGCCTGTCCATGCAGAAGCGAAATCCTGCAACAAGTCCACCTTCACGTTGCCTGAGTTACTCCAACGACGATATCCTCGAGTTTTCAAGTAAATTTCGCTGAGTGACGAGGCATTTGGCTACCTTAAGAGACTCATAGTTACTCCTGCCGGCTGCTCCCATTTCTTTAGGCCTTTAAAATTCTTGCTATGGCCAGTCCTACAGAACCGATATGCCACTGTATGTCCACCTTAACGACGTCACAATTACTCACACTACGACTCTCTCGAGTTTGCAAATGTACTTCGCCGGATGACGGGGCATTTGGCTACCTTAAGGGAGTCATAGTTCCTGCTGCCAGCTACTCCCTTTTCTTTGAATCTATCCTCTCTTTATTTCGTACTGCGGCCTGTCCATGCAGAAGCAAAATCCTGCAACAAGTCCACCTTCACGTTGCCTGAGTTACTCCAACGACGATATCCTCGAGTTTTCAAGTAAATTTCGCAGAGTGACGAGGCATTTGGCTACCTTAAGAGAGTCATAGTTACTCCTGCTGGCTGCTCCCATTTCTTTAGGCCTTTAACATTCTTGCTATGGCCAGTCCTACAGAACCGATATGCCACTGTATGTCCACCTTAACGTCGTCACAGTTACTCACACTACGAGTCTCTCGAGTTTGCAAATGTACTTCGCCGGATGACGAGGCATTTGGCTACCTTAAGGGAGTCATAGTTCCTGCTGCCAGCTACTCCCTTTTCTTTGAATCTATCCTCTCTTTATTTCGTACTGCGGCCTGTCCATGCAGAAGCGAAATCCTGCAACAAGTCCACCTTCACGTTGCCTGAGTTACTCCAACGACGATATCCTCGAGTTTTCAAGTAAATTTCGCTGAGTGACGAGGCATTTGGCTACCTTAAGAGAGTCATAGTTACTCCTGCCGGCTGCTCCCATTTCTTTACGCCTTTAACATTCTTGCTATGGCCAGTCCTACAGAATCGATATGCCACTGTATGTCCACCTTAACGACGTCACAGTTACTCACAGTACTTCGCCGGATGACGAGGCATTTGGCTACCTTAAGAGAGTCATAGTTCCTGCTTCCAGCTGCTCCCTTTTCTTTGAATCTATCCTCTCTTTATTTCGTACTGCGGCCTGTCCATGCAGAAGCGAAATCCTGCAACAAGTCCACCTTCACGTTGCCTGAGTTACTCCAACGACGATATCCTCGAGTTTTCAAGTAAATTTCGCTGAGTGACGAGGCATTTGGCTACCTTAAGAGACTCATAGTTACTCCTGCCGGCTGCTCCCATTTCTTTAGGCCTTTAAAATTCTTGCTATGGCCAGTCCTACAGAACCGATATGCCACTGTATGTCCACCTCAACGTCGTCACAGTTACTCACACTACGAGTCTCTCGAGTTTGCAAATGTACTACGCCGGATGACGTGGCATTTAGCTACGTTAAGAGAGTCATAGTTCCTGCTGCCAGCTGCTCCCTTTTCTTTGAATCTATCCTCTCTTTAGTTCGTACTGCGGCCTGTCCATGCAGAAGCGAAATGCTGCAACAAGTCCACCTTCACGTTGCCTGAGTTACTCCAACGACGATATCCTCGAGTTTTCAAGTAAATTTCGCTGAGTGACGAGGCATTTGGCTACCTTAAGAGACTCATAGTTACTCCTGCCGGCTGCTCCCATTTCTTTAGGCCTTTAAAATTCTTGCTATGGCCAGTCCTACAGAACCGATATGCCACTGTATGTCCACCTTAACGACGTCACAGTTACTCACACTACGACTCTCTCGAGTTTGCAAATGTACTTCGCCGGATGACGAGGCATTTGGCTACCTTAAGGGAGTCATAGTTCCTGCTGCCAGCTACTCCCTTTTCTTTGAATCTATCCTCTCTTTATTTCGTACTGCGGCCTGTCCATGCAGAAGCAAAATCCTGCAACAAGTCCACCTTCACGTTGCCTGAGTTACTCCAACGACGATATCCTCGAGTTTTCAAGTAAATTTCGCAGAGTGACGAGGCATTTGGCTACCTTAAGAGAGTCATAGTTACTCCTGCCGGCTGCTCCCATTTCTTTAGGCCTTTAACATTCTTGCTATGGCCAGTCCTACAGAACCGATATGCCACTGTATGTCCACCTTAACGACGTCACAGTTACTCACACTACGACTCTCTCGAGTTTGCAAATGTACTTCGCCGGATGACGAGGCATTTGGCTACCTTAAGGGAGTCATAGTTCCTGCTGCCAGCTACTCCCTTTTCTTTGAATCTATCCTCTCTTTATTTCGTACTGCGGCCTGTCCATGCAGAAGCAAAATCCTGCAACAAGTCCACCTTCACGTTGCCTGAGTTACTCCAACGACGATATCCTCGAGTTTTCAAGTAAATTTCGCAGAGTGACGAGGCATTTGGCTACCTTAAGAGAGTCATAGTTACTCCTGCCGGCTGCTCCCATTTCTTTAGGCCTTTAACATTCTTGCTATGGCCAGTCCTACAGAACCGATATGCCACTGTATGTCCACCTTAACGTCGTCACAGTTACTCACACTACGAGTCTCTCGAGTTTGCAAATGTACTTCGCCGGATGACGAGGCATTTGGCTACCTTAAGGGAGTCATAGTTCCTGCTGCCAGCTACTCCCTTTTCTTTGAATCTATCCTCTCTTTATTTCGTACTGCGGCCTGTCCATGCAGAAGCGAAATGCTGCAACAAGTCCACCTTCACGTTGCCTGAGTTACTCCAACGACGATATCCTCGAGTTTTCAAGTAAATTTCGCTGAGTGACGAGGCATTTGGCTACCTTAAGAGACTCTTAGTTACTCCTGCCGGCTGCTCCCATTTCTTTAGGCCTTTAACATTCTTGCTATGGCCAGTCCTACAGAACCGATATGCCACTGTATGTCCACCTTAACGTCGTCACAGTTACTCACACTACGAGTCTCTCGAGTTTGCAAATGTACTTCGCCGGATGACGAGGCATTTGGCTACCTTAAGGGAGTCATAGTTTATGCTGCCAGCTACTCCCTTTTCTTTGAATCTATCCTCTCTTTATTTCGTACTGCGGCCTGTCCATGCAGAAGCGAAATCCTGCAACAAGTCCACCTTCACGTTGCCTGAGTTACTCCAACGACGATATCCTCGAGTTTTCAAGTAAATTTCGCTGAGTGACGAGGCATTTGGCTACCTTAAGAGAGTCATAGTTACTCCTGCCGGCTGCTCCCATTTCTTTACGCCTTTAACATTCTTGCTATGGCCAGTCCTACAGAATCGATATGCCACTGTATGTCCACCTTAACGACGTCACAGTTACTCACAGTACTTCGCCGGATGACGAGGCATTTGGCTACCTTAAGAGAGTCATAGTTCCTGCTTCCAGCTGCTCCCTTTTCTTTGAATCTATCCTCTCTTTATTTCGTACTGCGGCCTGTCCATGCAGAAGCGAAATCCTGCAACAAGTCCACCTTCACGTTGCCTGAGTTACTCCAACGACGATATCCTCGAGTTTTCAAGTAAATTTCGCTGAGTGACGAGGCATTTGGCTACCTTAAGAGACTCATAGTTACTCCTGCCGGCTGCTCCCATTTCTTTAGGCCTTTAAAATTCTTGCTATGGCCAGTCCTACAGAACCGATATGCCACTGTATGTCCACCTTAACGACGTCACAGTTACTCACACTACGACTCTCTCGAGTTTGCAAATGTACTTCGCCGGATGACGAGGCATTTGGCTACCTTAAGGGAGTCATAGTTCCTGCTGCCAGCTACTCCCTTTTCTTTGAATCTATCCTCTCTTTATTTCGTACTGCGGCCTCTCCATGCAGAAGCAAAATCCTGCAACAAGTCCACCTTCACGTTGCCTGAGTTACTCCAACGACGATATCCTCGAGTTTTCAAGTAAATTTCGCAGAGTGACGAGGCATTTGGCTACCTTAAGAGAGTCATAGTTACTCCTGCCGGCTGCTCCCATTTCTTTAGGCCTTTAACATTCTTGCTATGGCCAGTCCTACAGAACCGATATGCCACTGTATGTCCACCTCAACGTCGTCACAGTTACTCACACTACGAGTCTCTCGAGTTTGCAAATGTACTACGCCGGATGACGTGGCATTTAGCTACGTTAAGAGAGTCATAGTTCCTGCTGCCAGCTGCTCCCTTTTCTTTGAATCTATCCTCTCTTTAGTTCGTACTGCGGCCTGTCCATGCAGAAGCGAAATGCTGCAACAAGTCCACCTTCACGTTGCCTGAGTTACTCCAACGACGATATCCTCGAGTTTTCAAGTAAATTTCGCTGAGTGACGAGGCATTTGGCTACCTTAAGAGACTCTTAGTTACTCCTGCCGGCTGCTCCCATTTCTTTAGGCCTTTACCATTCTTGCTATGGCCAGTCCTACAGAACCGATATGCCACTGTATGTCCACCTTAACGTCGTCACAGTTACTCACACTACGAGTCTCTCGAGTTTGCAAATGTACTTCGCCGGATGACGAGGCATTTGGCTACCTTAAGAGAGTCATAGTTCCTGCTGCCTGCTGCTCCCTTTTCTTTGAATCTATCCTCTCTTTATTTCGTACTGCGGCCTGTCCATGCAGAAGCGAAATCCTGCAACAAGTCCACCTTTACGTTGCCTGAGTTACTCCAACGACGATATCCTCGAGTTTTCAAGTAAATTTCGCTGAGTGACGAGGCATTTGGCTACCTTAAGAGACTCATAGTTACTCCTGCCGGCTGCTCCCATTTCTTTAGGCCTTTAAAATTCTTGCTATGGCCAGTCCTACAGAACCGATATGCCACTGTATGTCCACCTTAACGACGTCACAGTTACTCACACTACGACTCTCTCGAGTTTGCAAATGTACTTCGCCGGATGACGAGGCATTTGGCTACCTTAAGGGAGTCATAGTTCCTGCTGCCAGCTACTCCCTTTTCTTTGAATCTATCCTCTCTTTATTTCGTACTGCGGCCTGTCCATGCAGAAGCAAAATCCTGCAACAAGTCCACCTTCACGTTGCCTGAGTTACTCCAACGACGATATCCTCGAGTTTTCAAGTAAATTTCGCAGAGTGACGAGGCATTTGGCTACCTTAAGAGAGTCATAGTTACTCCTGCCGGCTGCTCCCATTTCTTTAGGCCTTTAACATTCTTGCAATGGCCAGTCCTACAGAACCGATATGCCACTGTATGTCCACCTTAACGTCGTCACAGTTACTCACACTACGAGTCTCTCGAGTTTGCAAATGTACTTCGCCGGATGACGAGGCATTTGGCTACCTTAAGGGAGTCATAGTTCCTGCTGCCAGCTACTCCCTTTTCTTTGAATCTATCCTCTCTTTATTTCGTACTGCGGCCTGTCCATGCAGAAGCGAAATCCTGCAACAAGTCCACCTTCACGTTGCCTGAGTTACTCCAACGACGATATCCTCGAGTTTTCAAGTAAATTTCGCTGAGTGACGAGGCATTTGGCTACCTTAAGAGAGTCATAGTTACTCCTGCCGGCTGCTCCCATTTCTTTACGCCTTTAACATTCTTGCTATGGCCAGTCCTACAGAATCGATATGCCACTGTATGTCCACCTTAACGACGTCACAGTTACTCACAGTACTTCGCCGGATGACGAGGCATTTGGCTACCTTAAGGGAGTCATAGTTCCTGCTGCCAGCTACTCCCTTTTCTTTGAATCTATCCTCTCTTTATTTCGTACTGCGGCCTGTCCATGCAGAAGCGAAATGCTGCAACAAGTCCACCTTCACGTTGCCTGAGTTACTCCAACGACGATATCCTCGAGTTTTCAAGTAAATTTCGCAGAGTGACGAGGCATTTGGCTACCTTAAGAGAGTCATAGTTACTCCTGCCGGCTGCTCCCATTTCTTTAGGCCTTTAACATTCTTGCTATGGCCAGTCCTACAGAACCGATATGCCACTGTATGTCCACCTTAACGACGTCACAGTTACTCACACTACGACTCTCTCGAGTTTGCAAATGTACTTCGCCGGATGACGAGGCATTTGGCTACCTTAAGGGAGTCATAGTTCCTGCTGCCAGCTACTCCCTTTTCTTTGAATCTATCCTCTCTTTATTTCGTACTGCGGCCTGTCCATGCAGAAGCAAAATCCTGCAACAAGTCCACCTTCACGTTGCCTGAGTTACTCCAACGACGATATCCTCGAGTCTTCAAGTAAATTTCGCAGAGTGACGAGGCATTTGGCTACCTTAAGAGAGTCATAGTTACTCCTGCCGGCTGCTCCCATTTCTTTAGGCCTTTAACATTCTTGCTATGGCCAGTCCTACAGAACCGATATGCCACTGTATGTCCACCTTAACGTCGTCACAGTTACTCACACTACGAGTCTCTCGAGTTTGCAAATGTACTTCGCCGGATGACGAGGCATTTGGCTACCTTAAGGGAGTCATAGTTCCTGCTGCCAGCTACTCCCTTTTCTTTGAATCTATCCTCTCTTTATTTCGTACTGCGGCCTGTCCATGCAGAAGCGAAATCCTGCAACAAGTCCACCTTCACGTTGCCTGAGTTACTCCAACGACGATATCCTCGAGTTTTCAAGTAAATTTCGCTGAGTGACGAGGCATTTGGCTACCTTAAGAGAGTCATAGTTACTCCTGCCGGCTGCTCCCATTTCTTTACGCCTTTAACATTCTTGCTATGGCCAGTCCTACAGAATCGATATGCCACTGTATGTCCACCTTAACGACGTCACAGTTACTCACAGTACTTCGCCGGATGACGAGGCATTTGGCTACTTTAAGGGAGTCATAGTTCCTGCTGCCAGCTACTCCCTTTTCTTTGAATCTATCCTCTCTTTATTTCGTACTGCGGCCTGTCCATGCAGAAGCGAAATGCTGCAACAAGTCCACCTTCACGTTGCCTGAGTTACTCCAACGACGATATCCTCGAGTTTTCAAGTAAATTTCGCTGAGTGACGAGGCATTTGGCTACCTTAAGAGACTCTTAGTTACTCCTGCCGGCTGCTCCCATTTCTTTAGGCCTTTAACATTCTTGCTATGGCCAGTCCTACAGAACCGATATGCCACTGTATGTCCACCTTAACGTCGTCACAGTTACTCACACTACGAGTCTCTCGAGTTTGCAAATGTACTTCGCCGGATGACGAGGCATTTGGCTACCTTAAGAGAGTCATAGTTCCTGCTGCCTGCTGCTCCCTTTTCTTTGAATCTATCCTCTCTTTATTTCGTACTGCGGCCTGTCCATGCAGAAGCGAAATCCTGCAACAAGTCCACCTTCACGTTGCCTGAGTTACTCCAACGACGATATCCTCGAGTTTTCAAGTAAATTTCGCTGAGTGACGAGGCATTTGGCTACCTTAAGAGACTCATAGTTACTCCTGCCGGCTGCTCCCATTTCTTTAGGCCTTTAAAATTCTTGCTATGGCCAGTCCTACAGAACCGATATGCCACTGTATGTCCACCTTAACGACGTCACAATTACTCACACTACGACTCTCTCGAGTTTGCAAATGTACTTCGCCGGATGACGGGGCATTTGGCTACCTTAAGGGAGTCATAGTTCCTGCTGCCAGCTACTCCCTTTTCTTTGAATCTATCCTCTCTTTATTTCGTACTGCGGCCTGTCCATGCAGAAGCAAAATCCTGCAACAAGTCCACCTTCACGTTGCCTGAGTTACTCCAACGACGATATCCTCGAGTTTTCAAGTAAATTTCGCAGAGTGACGAGGCATTTGGCTACCTTAAGAGAGTCATAGTTACTCCTGCTGGCTGCTCCCATTTCTTTAGGCCTTTAACATTCTTGCTATGGCCAGTCCTACAGAACCGATATGCCACTGTATGTCCACCTTAACGTCGTCACAGTTACTCACACTACGAGTCTCTCGAGTTTGCAAATGTACTTCGCCGGATGACGAGGCATTTGGCTACCTTAAGGGAGTCATAGTTCCTGCTGCCAGCTACTCCCTTTTCTTTGAATCTATCCTCTCTTTATTTCGTACTGCGGCCTGTCCATGCAGAAGCGAAATCCTGCAACAAGTCCACCTTCACGTTGCCTGAGTTACTCCAACGACGATATCCTCGAGTTTTCAAGTAAATTTCGCTGAGTGACGAGGCATTTGGCTACCTTAAGAGAGTCATAGTTACTCCTGCCGGCTGCTCCCATTTCTTTACGCCTTTAACATTCTTGCTATGGCCAGTCCTACAGAATCGATATGCCACTGTATGTCCACCTTAACGACGTCACAGTTACTCACAGTACTTCGCCGGATGACGAGGCATTTGGCTACCTTAAGAGAGTCATAGTTCCTGCTTCCAGCTGCTCCCTTTTCTTTGAATCTATCCTCTCTTTATTTCGTACTGCGGCCTGTCCATGCAGAAGCGAAATCCTGCAACAAGTCCACCTTCACGTTGCCTGAGTTACTCCAACGACGATATCCTCGAGTTTTCAAGTAAATTTCGCTGAGTGACGAGGCATTTGGCTACCTTAAGAGACTCATAGTTACTCCTGCCGGCTGCTCCCATTTCTTTAGGCCTTTAAAATTCTTGCTATGGCCAGTCCTACAGAACCGATATGCCACTGTATGTCCACCTCAACGTCGTCACAGTTACTCACACTACGAGTCTCTCGAGTTTGCAAATGTACTACGCCGGATGACGTGGCATTTAGCTACGTTAAGAGAGTCATAGTTCCTGCTGCCAGCTGCTCCCTTTTCTTTGAATCTATCCTCTCTTTAGTTCGTACTGCGGCCTGTCCATGCAGAAGCGAAATGCTGCAACAAGTCCACCTTCACGTTGCCTGAGTTACTCCAACGACGATATCCTCGAGTTTTCAAGTAAATTTCGCTGAGTGACGAGGCATTTGGCTACCTTAAGAGACTCATAGTTACTCCTGCCGGCTGCTCCCATTTCTTTAGGCCTTTAAAATTCTTGCTATGGCCAGTCCTACAGAACCGATATGCCACTGTATGTCCACCTTAACGACGTCACAGTTACTCACACTACGACTCTCTCGAGTTTGCAAATGTACTTCGCCGGATGACGAGGCATTTGGCTACCTTAAGGGAGTCATAGTTCCTGCTGCCAGCTACTCCCTTTTCTTTGAATCTATCCTCTCTTTATTTCGTACTGCGGCCTGTCCATGCAGAAGCAAAATCCTGCAACAAGTCCACCTTCACGTTGCCTGAGTTACTCCAACGACGATATCCTCGAGTTTTCAAGTAAATTTCGCAGAGTGACGAGGCATTTGGCTACCTTAAGAGAGTCATAGTTACTCCTGCCGGCTGCTCCCATTTCTTTAGGCCTTTAACATTCTTGCTATGGCCAGTCCTACAGAACCGATATGCCACTGTATGTCCACCTTAACGACGTCACAGTTACTCACACTACGACTCTCTCGAGTTTGCAAATGTACTTCGCCGGATGACGAGGCATTTGGCTACCTTAAGGGAGTCATAGTTCCTGCTGCCAGCTACTCCCTTTTCTTTGAATCTATCCTCTCTTTATTTCGTACTGCGGCCTGTCCATGCAGAAGCAAAATCCTGCAACAAGTCCACCTTCACGTTGCCTGAGTTACTCCAACGACGATATCCTCGAGTTTTCAAGTAAATTTCGCAGAGTGACGAGGCATTTGGCTACCTTAAGAGAGTCATAGTTACTCCTGCCGGCTGCTCCCATTTCTTTAGGCCTTTAACATTCTTGCTATGGCCAGTCCTACAGAACCGATATGCCACTGTATGTCCACCTTAACGTCGTCACAGTTACTCACACTACGAGTCTCTCGAGTTTGCAAATGTACTTCGCCGGATGACGAGGCATTTGGCTACCTTAAGGGAGTCATAGTTCCTGCTGCCAGCTACTCCCTTTTCTTTGAATCTATCCTCTCTTTATTTCGTACTGCGGCCTGTCCATGCAGAAGCGAAATGCTGCAACAAGTCCACCTTCACGTTGCCTGAGTTACTCCAACGACGATATCCTCGAGTTTTCAAGTAAATTTCGCTGAGTGACGAGGCATTTGGCTACCTTAAGAGACTCTTAGTTACTCCTGCCGGCTGCTCCCATTTCTTTAGGCCTTTAACATTCTTGCTATGGCCAGTCCTACAGAACCGATATGCCACTGTATGTCCACCTTAACGTCGTCACAGTTACTCACACTACGAGTCTCTCGAGTTTGCAAATGTACTTCGCCGGATGACGAGGCATTTGGCTACCTTAAGGGAGTCATAGTTTATGCTGCCAGCTACTCCCTTTTCTTTGAATCTATCCTCTCTTTATTTCGTACTGCGGCCTGTCCATGCAGAAGCGAAATCCTGCAACAAGTCCACCTTCACGTTGCCTGAGTTACTCCAACGACGATATCCTCGAGTTTTCAAGTAAATTTCGCTGAGTGACGAGGCATTTGGCTACCTTAAGAGAGTCATAGTTACTCCTGCCGGCTGCTCCCATTTCTTTACGCCTTTAACATTCTTGCTATGGCCAGTCCTACAGAATCGATATGCCACTGTATGTCCACCTTAACGACGTCACAGTTACTCACAGTACTTCGCCGGATGACGAGGCATTTGGCTACCTTAAGAGAGTCATAGTTCCTGCTTCCAGCTGCTCCCTTTTCTTTGAATCTATCCTCTCTTTATTTCGTACTGCGGCCTGTCCATGCAGAAGCGAAATCCTGCAACAAGTCCACCTTCACGTTGCCTGAGTTACTCCAACGACGATATCCTCGAGTTTTCAAGTAAATTTCGCTGAGTGACGAGGCATTTGGCTACCTTAAGAGACTCATAGTTACTCCTGCCGGCTGCTCCCATTTCTTTAGGCCTTTAAAATTCTTGCTATGGCCAGTCCTACAGAACCGATATGCCACTGTATGTCCACCTTAACGACGTCACAGTTACTCACACTACGACTCTCTCGAGTTTGCAAATGTACTTCGCCGGATGACGAGGCATTTGGCTACCTTAAGGGAGTCATAGTTCCTGCTGCCAGCTACTCCCTTTTCTTTGAATCTATCCTCTCTTTATTTCGTACTGCGGCCTCTCCATGCAGAAGCAAAATCCTGCAACAAGTCCACCTTCACGTTGCCTGAGTTACTCCAACGACGATATCCTCGAGTTTTC
Source organism: Schistocerca piceifrons (assembly GCF_021461385.2). Classification (NCBI taxonomy): domain Eukaryota; kingdom Metazoa; phylum Arthropoda; class Insecta; order Orthoptera; family Acrididae; genus Schistocerca; species Schistocerca piceifrons. The sequence goes on from NC_060142.1 coordinate 20,558,415, forward strand.
AAGTAAATTTCGCAGAGTGACGAGGCATTTGGCTACCTTAAGAGAGTCATAGTTACTCCTGCCGGCTGCTCCCATTTCTTTAGGCCTTTAACATTCTTGCTATGGCCAGTCCTACAGAACCGATATGCCACTGTATGTCCACCTCAACGTCGTCACAGTTACTCACACTACGAGTCTCTCGAGTTTGCAAATGTACTACGCCGGATGACGTGGCATTTAGCTACGTTAAGAGAGTCATAGTTCCTGCTGCCAGCTGCTCCCTTTTCTTTGAATCTATCCTCTCTTTAGTTCGTACTGCGGCCTGTCCATGCAGAAGCGAAATGCTGCAACAAGTCCACCTTCACGTTGCCTGAGTTACTCCAACGACGATATCCTCGAGTTTTCAAGTAAATTTCGCTGAGTGACGAGGCATTTGGCTACCTTAAGAGACTCTTAGTTACTCCTGCCGGCTGCTCCCATTTCTTTAGGCCTTTACCATTCTTGCTATGGCCAGTCCTACAGAACCGATATGCCACTGTATGTCCACCTTAACGTCGTCACAGTTACTCACACTACGAGTCTCTCGAGTTTGCAAATGTACTTCGCCGGATGACGAGGCATTTGGCTACCTTAAGAGAGTCATAGTTCCTGCTGCCTGCTGCTCCCTTTTCTTTGAATCTATCCTCTCTTTATTTCGTACTGCGGCCTGTCCATGCAGAAGCGAAATCCTGCAACAAGTCCACCTTTACGTTGCCTGAGTTACTCCAACGACGATATCCTCGAGTTTTCAAGTAAATTTCGCTGAGTGACGAGGCATTTGGCTACCTTAAGAGACTCATAGTTACTCCTGCCGGCTGCTCCCATTTCTTTAGGCCTTTAAAATTCTTGCTATGGCCAGTCCTACAGAACCGATATGCCACTGTATGTCCACCTTAACGACGTCACAGTTACTCACACTACGACTCTCTCGAGTTTGCAAATGTACTTCGCCGGATGACGAGGCATTTGGCTACCTTAAGGGAGTCATAGTTCCTGCTGCCAGCTACTCCCTTTTCTTTGAATCTATCCTCTCTTTATTTCGTACTGCGGCCTGTCCATGCAGAAGCAAAATCCTGCAACAAGTCCACCTTCACGTTGCCTGAGTTACTCCAACGACGATATCCTCGAGTTTTCAAGTAAATTTCGCAGAGTGACGAGGCATTTGGCTACCTTAAGAGAGTCATAGTTACTCCTGCCGGCTGCTCCCATTTCTTTAGGCCTTTAACATTCTTGCAATGGCCAGTCCTACAGAACCGATATGCCACTGTATGTCCACCTTAACGTCGTCACAGTTACTCACACTACGAGTCTCTCGAGTTTGCAAATGTACTTCGCCGGATGACGAGGCATTTGGCTACCTTAAGGGAGTCATAGTTCCTGCTGCCAGCTACTCCCTTTTCTTTGAATCTATCCTCTCTTTATTTCGTACTGCGGCCTGTCCATGCAGAAGCGAAATCCTGCAACAAGTCCACCTTCACGTTGCCTGAGTTACTCCAACGACGATATCCTCGAGTTTTCAAGTAAATTTCGCTGAGTGACGAGGCATTTGGCTACCTTAAGAGAGTCATAGTTACTCCTGCCGGCTGCTCCCATTTCTTTACGCCTTTAACATTCTTGCTATGGCCAGTCCTACAGAATCGATATGCCACTGTATGTCCACCTTAACGACGTCACAGTTACTCACAGTACTTCGCCGGATGACGAGGCATTTGGCTACCTTAAGGGAGTCATAGTTCCTGCTGCCAGCTACTCCCTTTTCTTTGAATCTATCCTCTCTTTATTTCGTACTGCGGCCTGTCCATGCAGAAGCGAAATGCTGCAACAAGTCCACCTTCACGTTGCCTGAGTTACTCCAACGACGATATCCTCGAGTTTTCAAGTAAATTTCGCTGAGTGACGAGGCATTTGGCTACCTTAAGAGACTCTTAGTTACTCCTGCCGGCTGCTCCCATTTCTTTAGGCCTTTAACATTCTTGCTATGGCCAGTCCTACAGAACCGATATGCCACTGTATGTCCACCTTAACGTCGTCACAGTTACTCACACTACGAGTCTCTCGAGTTTGCAAATGTACTTCGCCGGATGACGAGGCATTTGGCTACCTTAAGAGAGTCATAGTTCCTGCTGCCTGCTGCTCCCTTTTCTTTGAATCTATCCTCTCTTTATTTCGTACTGCGGCCTGTCCATGCAGAAGCGAAATCCTGCAACAAGTCCACCTTCACGTTGCCTGAGTTACTCCAACGACGATATCCTCGAGTTTTCAAGTAAATTTCGCTGAGTGACGAGGCATTTGGCTACCTTAAGAGACTCATAGTTACTCCTGCCGGCTGCTCCCATTTCTTTAGGCCTTTAAAATTCTTGCTATGGCCAGTCCTACAGAACCGATATGCCACTGTATGTCCACCTTAACGACGTCACAATTACTCACACTACGACTCTCTCGAGTTTGCAAATGTACTTCGCCGGATGACGGGGCATTTGGCTACCTTAAGGGAGTCATAGTTCCTGCTGCCAGCTACTCCCTTTTCTTTGAATCTATCCTCTCTTTATTTCGTACTGCGGCCTGTCCATGCAGAAGCAAAATCCTGCAACAAGTCCACCTTCACGTTGCCTGAGTTACTCCAACGACGATATCCTCGAGTTTTCAAGTAAATTTCGCAGAGTGACGAGGCATTTGGCTACCTTAAGAGACTCATAGTTACTCCTGCCGGCTGCTCCCATTTCTTTAGGCCTTTAAAATTCTTGCTATGGCCAGTCCTACAGAACCGATATGCCACTGTATGTCCACCTTAACGACGTCACAATTACTCACACTACGACTCTCTCGAGTTTGCAAATGTACTTCGCCGGATGACGGGGCATTTGGCTACCTTAAGGGAGTCATAGTTCCTGCTGCCAGCTACTCCCTTTTCTTTGAATCTATCCTCTCTTTATTTCGTACTGCGGCCTGTCCATGCAGAAGCAAAATCCTGCAACAAGTCCACCTTCACGTTGCCTGAGTTACTCCAACGACGATATCCTCGAGTTTTCAAGTAAATTTCGCAGAGTGACGAGGCATTTGGCTACCTTAAGAGAGTCATAGTTACTCCTGCTGGCTGCTCCCATTTCTTTAGGCCTTTAACATTCTTGCTATGGCCAGTCCTACAGAACCGATATGCCACTGTATGTCCACCTTAACGTCGTCACAGTTACTCACACTACGAGTCTCTCGAGTTTGCAAATGTACTTCGCCGGATGACGAGGCATTTGGCTACCTTAAGGGAGTCATAGTTCCTGCTGCCAGCTACTCCCTTTTCTTTGAATCTATCCTCTCTTTATTTCGTACTGCGGCCTGTCCATGCAGAAGCGAAATCCTGCAACAAGTCCACCTTCACGTTGCCTGAGTTACTCCAACGACGATATCCTCGAGTTTTCAAGTAAATTTCGCTGAGTGACGAGGCATTTGGCTACCTTAAGAGAGTCATAGTTACTCCTGCCGGCTGCTCCCATTTCTTTACGCCTTTAACATTCTTGCTATGGCCAGTCCTACAGAATCGATATGCCACTGTATGTCCACCTTAACGACGTCACAGTTACTCACAGTACTTCGCCGGATGACGAGGCATTTGGCTACCTTAAGGGAGTCATAGTTCCTGCTGCCAGCTACTCCCTTTTCTTTGAATCTATCCTCTCTTTATTTCGTACTGCGGCCTGTCCATGCAGAAGCGAAATGCTGCAACAAGTCCACCTTCACGTTGCCTGAGTTACTCCAACGACGATATCCTCGAGTTTTCAAGTAAATTTCGCTGAGTGACGAGGCATTTGGCTACCTTAAGAGACTCTTAGTTACTCCTGCCGGCTGCTCCCATTTCTTTAGGCCTTTAACATTCTTGCTATGGCCAGTCCTACAGAACCGATATGCCACTGTATGTCCACCTTAACGTCGTCACAGTTACTCACACTACGAGTCTCTCGAGTTTGCAAATGTACTTCGCCGGATGACGAGGCATTTGGCTACCTTAAGGGAGTCATAGTTTATGCTGCCAGCTACTCCCTTTTCTTTGAATCTATCCTCTCTTTATTTCGTACTGCGGCCTGTCCATGCAGAAGCGAAATCCTGCAACAAGTCCACCTTCACGTTGCCTGAGTTACTCCAACGACGATATCCTCGAGTTTTCAAGTAAATTTCGCTGAGTGACGAGGCATTTGGCTACCTTAAGAGAGTCATAGTTACTCCTGCCGGCTGCTCCCATTTCTTTACGCCTTTAACATTCTTGCTATGGCCAGTCCTACAGAATCGATATGCCACTGTATGTCCACCTTAACGACGTCACAGTTACTCACAGTACTTCGCCGGATGACGAGGCATTTGGTTACCTTAAGAGAGTCATAGTTCCTGCTTCCAGCTGCTCCCTTTTCTTTGAATCTATCCTCTCTTTATTTCGTACTGCGGCCTGTCCATGCAGAAGCGAAATCCTGCAACAAGTCCACCTTCACGTTGCCTGAGTTACTCCAACGACGATATCCTCGAGTTTTCAAGTAAATTTCGCTGAGTGACGAGGCATTTGGCTACCTTAAGAGACTCATAGTTACTCCTGCCGGCTGCTCCCATTTCTTTAGGCCTTTAAAATTCTTGCTATGGCCAGTCCTACAGAACCGATATGCCACTGTATGTCCACCTTAACGACGTCACAGTTACTCACACTACGACTCTCTCGAGTTTGCAAATGTACTTCGCCGGATGACGAGGCATTTGGCTACCTTAAGGGAGTCATAGTTCCTGCTGCCAGCTACTCCCTTTTCTTTGAATCTATCCTCTCTTTATTTCGTACTGCGGCCTCTCCATGCAGAAGCAAAATCCTGCAACAAGTCCACCTTCACGTTGCCTGAGTTACTCCAACGACGATATCCTCGAGTTTTCAAGTAAATTTCGCAGAGTGACGAGGCATTTGGCTACCTTAAGAGAGTCATAGTTACTCCTGCCGGCTGCTCCCATTTCTTTAGGCCTTTAACATTCTTGCTATGGCCAGTCCTACAGAACCGATATGCCACTGTATGTCCACCTCAACGTCGTCACAGTTACTCACACTACGAGTCTCTCGAGTTTGCAAATGTACTACGCCGGATGACGTGGCATTTAGCTACGTTAAGAGAGTCATAGTTCCTGCTGCCAGCTGCTCCCTTTTCTTTGAATCTATCCTCTCTTTAGTTCGTACTGCGGCCTGTCCATGCAGAAGCGAAATGCTGCAACAAGTCCACCTTCACGTTGCCTGAGTTACTCCAACGACGATATCCTCGAGTTTTCAAGTAAATTTCGCTGAGTGACGAGGCATTTGGCTACCTTAAGAGACTCTTAGTTACTCCTGCCGGCTGCTCCCATTTCTTTAGGCCTTTACCATTCTTGCTATGGCCAGTCCTACAGAACCGATATGCCACTGTATGTCCACCTTAACGTCGTCACAGTTACTCACACTACGAGTCTCTCGAGTTTGCAAATGTACTTCGCCGGATGACGAGGCATTTGGCTACCTTAAGAGAGTCATAGTTCCTGCTGCCTGCTGCTCCCTTTTCTTTGAATCTATCCTCTCTTTATTTCGTACTGCGGCCTGTCCATGCAGAAGCGAAATCCTGCAACAAGTCCACCTTTACGTTGCCTGAGTTACTCCAACGACGATATCCTCGAGTTTTCAAGTAAATTTCGCTGAGTGACGAGGCATTTGGCTACCTTAAGAGACTCATAGTTACTCCTGCCGGCTGCTCCCATTTCTTTAGGCCTTTAAAATTCTTGCTATGGCCAGTCCTACAGAACCGATATGCCACTGTATGTCCACCTTAACGACGTCACAGTTACTCACACTACGACTCTCTCGAGTTTGCAAATGTACTTCGCCGGATGACGAGGCATTTGGCTACCTTAAGGGAGTCATAGTTCCTGCTGCCAGCTACTCCCTTTTCTTTGAATCTATCCTCTCTTTATTTCGTACTGCGGCCTGTCCATGCAGAAGCAAAATCCTGCAACAAGTCCACCTTCACGTTGCCTGAGTTACTCCAACGACGATATCCTCGAGTTTTCAAGTAAATTTCGCAGAGTGACGAGGCATTTGGCTACCTTAAGAGAGTCATAGTTACTCCTGCCGGCTGCTCCCATTTCTTTAGGCCTTTAACATTCTTGCAATGGCCAGTCCTACAGAACCGATATGCCACTGTATGTCCACCTTAACGACGTCACAGTTACTCACACTACGACTCTCTCGAGTTTGCAAATGTACTTCGCCGGATGACGAGGCATTTGGCTACCTTAAGGGAGTCATAGTTCCTGCTGCCAGCTACTCCCTTTTCTTTGAATCTATCCTCTCTTTATTTCGTACTGCGGCCTGTCCATGCAGAAGCAAAATCCTGCAACAAGTCCACCTTCACGTTGCCTGAGTTACTCCAACGACGATATCCTCGAGTTTTCAAGTAAATTTCGCAGAGTGACGAGGCATTTGGCTACCTTAAGAGAGTCATAGTTACTCCTGCCGGCTGCTCCCATTTCTTTAGGCCTTTAACATTCTTGCTATGGCCAGTCCTACAGAACCGATATGCCACTGTATGTCCACCTTAACGTCGTCACAGTTACTCACACTACGAGTCTCTCGAGTTTGCAAATGTACTTCGCCGGATGACGAGGCATTTGGCTACCTTAAGGGAGTCATAGTTCCTGCTGCCAGCTACTCCCTTTTCTTTGAATCTATCCTCTCTTTATTTCGTACTGCGGCCTGTCCATGCAGAAGCGAAATCCTGCAACAAGTCCACCTTCACGTTGCCTGAGTTACTCCAACGACGATATCCTCGAGTTTTCAAGTAAATTTCGCTGAGTGACGAGGCATTTGGCTACCTTAAGAGAGTCATAGTTACTCCTGCCGGCTGCTCCCATTTCTTTACGCCTTTAACATTCTTGCTATGGCCAGTCCTACAGAATCGATATGCCACTGTATGTCCACCTTAACGACGTCACAGTTACTCACAGTACTTCGCCGGATGACGAGGCATTTGGCTACCTTAAGGGAGTCATAGTTCCTGCTGCCAGCTACTCCCTTTTCTTTGAATCTATCCTCTCTTTATTTCGTACTGCGGCCTGTCCATGCAGAAGCGAAATGCTGCAACAAGTCCACCTTCACGTTGCCTGAGTTACTCCAACGACGATATCCTCGAGTTTTCAAGTAAATTTCGCTGAGTGACGAGGCATTTGGCTACCTTAAGAGACTCTTAGTTACTCCTGCCGGCTGCTCCCATTTCTTTAGGCCTTTAACATTCTTGCTATGGCCAGTCCTACAGAACCGATATGCCACTGTATGTCCACCTTAACGTCGTCACAGTTACTCACACTACGAGTCTCTCGAGTTTGCAAATGTACTTCGCCGGATGACGAGGCATTTGGCTACCTTAAGAGAGTCATAGTTCCTGCTGCCTGCTGCTCCCTTTTCTTTGAATCTATCCTCTCTTTATTTCGTACTGCGGCCTGTCCATGCAGAAGCGAAATCCTGCAACAAGTCCACCTTCACGTTGCCTGAGTTACTCCAACGACGATATCCTCGAGTTTTCAAGTAAATTTCGCTGAGTGACGAGGCATTTGGCTACCTTAAGAGACTCATAGTTACTCCTGCCGGCTGCTCCCATTTCTTTAGGCCTTTAAAATTCTTGCTATGGCCAGTCCTACAGAACCGATATGCCACTGTATGTCCACCTTAACGACGTCACAATTACTCACACTACGACTCTCTCGAGTTTGCAAATGTACTTCGCCGGATGACGGGGCATTTGGCTACCTTAAGGGAGTCATAGTTCCTGCTGCCAGCTACTCCCTTTTCTTTGAATCTATCCTCTCTTTATTTCGTACTGCGGCCTGTCCATGCAGAAGCAAAATCCTGCAACAAGTCCACCTTCACGTTGCCTGAGTTACTCCAACGACGATATCCTCGAGTTTTCAAGTAAATTTCGCAGAGTGACGAGGCATTTGGCTACCTTAAGAGAGTCATAGTTACTCCTGCTGGCTGCTCCCATTTCTTTAGGCCTTTAACATTCTTGCTATGGCCAGTCCTACAGAACCGATATGCCACTGTATGTCCACCTTAACGTCGTCACAGTTACTCACACTACGAGTCTCTCGAGTTTGCAAATGTACTTCGCCGGATGACGAGGCATTTGGCTACCTTAAGGGAGTCATAGTTCCTGCTGCCAGCTACTCCCTTTTCTTTGAATCTATCCTCTCTTTATTTCGTACTGCGGCCTGTCCATGCAGAAGCGAAATCCTGCAACAAGTCCACCTTCACGTTGCCTGAGTTACTCCAACGACGATATCCTCGAGTTTTCAAGTAAATTTCGCTGAGTGACGAGGCATTTGGCTACCTTAAGAGAGTCATAGTTACTCCTGCCGGCTGCTCCCATTTCTTTACGCCTTTAACATTCTTGCTATGGCCAGTCCTACAGAATCGATATGCCACTGTATGTCCACCTTAACGACGTCACAGTTACTCACAGTACTTCGCCGGATGACGAGGCATTTGGCTACCTTAAGAGAGTCATAGTTCCTGCTTCCAGCTGCTCCCTTTTCTTTGAATCTATCCTCTCTTTATTTCGTACTGCGGCCTGTCCATGCAGAAGCGAAATCCTGCAACAAGTCCACCTTCACGTTGCCTGAGTTACTCCAACGACGATATCCTCGAGTTTTCAAGTAAATTTCGCTGAGTGACGAGGCATTTGGCTACCTTAAGAGACTCATAGTTACTCCTGCCGGCTGCTCCCATTTCTTTAGGCCTTTAAAATTCTTGCTATGGCCAGTCCTACAGAACCGATATGCCACTGTATGTCCACCTCAACGTCGTCACAGTTACTCACACTACGAGTCTCTCGAGTTTGCAAATGTACTACGCCGGATGACGTGGCATTTAGCTACGTTAAGAGAGTCATAGTTCCTGCTGCCAGCTGCTCCCTTTTCTTTGAATCTATCCTCTCTTTAGTTCGTACTGCGGCCTGTCCATGCAGAAGCGAAATGCTGCAACAAGTCCACCTTCACGTTGCCTGAGTTACTCCAACGACGATATCCTCGAGTTTTCAAGTAAATTTCGCTGAGTGACGAGGCATTTGGCTACCTTAAGAGACTCTTAGTTACTCCTGCCGGCTGCTCCCATTTCTTTAGGCCTTTACCATTCTTGCTATGGCCAGTCCTACAGAACCGATATGCCACTGTATGTCCACCTTAACGTCGTCACAGTTACTCACACTACGAGTCTCTCGAGTTTGCAAATGTACTTCGCCGGATGACGAGGCATTTGGCTACCTTAAGAGAGTCATAGTTCCTGCTGCCTGCTGCTCCCTTTTCTTTGAATCTATCCTCTCTTTATTTCGTACTGCGGCCTGTCCATGCAGAAGCGAAATCCTGCAACAAGTCCACCTTCACGTTGCCTGAGTTACTCCAACGACGATATCCTCGAGTTTTCAAGTAAATTTCGCTGAGTGACGAGGCATTTGGCTACCTTAAGAGAGTCATAGTTACTCCTGCCGGCTGCTCCCATTTCTTTAGGCCTTTAACATTCTTGCTATGGCCAGTCCTACAGAATAGATATGCCACTGTATGTCCACCTTAACTACGTCACAGTTACTCACAGTACTTCGCCGGATGACGAGGCATTTGGCTACCTTAAGAGAGTCATAGTTCCTGCTTCCAGCTGCTCCCTTTTCTTTGAATCTATCCTCTCTTTATTTCGTACTGCGGCCTGTCCATGCAGAAGCGAAATCCTGCAACAAGTCCACCTTCACGTTGCCTGAGTTACTCCAACGACGATATCCTCGAGTTTTCAAGTAAATTTCGCTGAGTGACGAGGCATTTGGCTACCTTAAGAGACTCATAGTTACTCCTGCCGGCTGCTCCCATTTCTTTAGGCCTTTAAAATTCTTGCTATGGCCAGTCCTACAGAACCGATATGCCACTGTATGTCCACCTCAACGTCGTCACAGTTACTCACACTACGAGTCTCTCGAGTTTGCAAATGTACTACGCCGGATGACGTGGCATTTAGCTACGTTAAGAGAGTCATAGTTCCTGCTGCCAGCTGCTCCCTTTTCTTTGAATCTATCCTCTCTTTAGTTCGTACTGCGGCCTGTCCATGCAGAAGCGAAATGCTGCAACAAGTCCACCTTCACGTTGCCTGAGTTACTCCAACGACGATATCCTCGAGTTTTCAAGTAAATTTCGCTGAGTGACGAGGCATTTGGCTACCTTAAGAGACTCTTAGTTACTCCTGCCGGCTGCTCCCATTTCTTTAGGCCTTTACCATTCTTGCTATGGCCAGTCCTACAGAACCGATATGCCACTGTATGTCCACCTTAACGTCGTCACAGTTACTCACACTACGAGTCTCTCGAGTTTGTAAATGTACTTCGCCGGATGACGAGGCATTTGGCTACCTTAAGAGAGTCATAGTTCCTGCTGCCTGCTGCTCCCTTTTCTTTGAATCTATCCTCTCTTTATTTCGTACTGCGGCCTGTCCATGCAGAAGCGAAATCCTGCAACAAGTCCACCTTCACGTTGCCTGAGTTACTCCAACGACGATATCCTCGAGTTTTCAAGTAAATTTCGCTGAGTGACGAGGCATTTGGCTACCTTAAGAGAGTCATAGTTACTCCTGCCGGCTGCTCCCATTTCTTTAGGCCTTTAACATTCTTGCTATGGCCAGTCCTACAGAACCGATATGCCACTGTATGTCCACCTTAACGTCGTCACAGTTACTCACACTACGAGTCTCTCGAGTTTGCAAATGTACTTCGCCGGATGACGAGGCATTTGGCTACCTTAAGGGAGTCATAGTTCCTGCTGCCAGCTACTCCCTTTTCTTTGAATCTATCCTCTCTTTATTTCGTACTGCGGCCTGTCCATGCAGAAGCGAAATCCTGCAACAAGTCCACCTTCACGTTGCCTGAGTTACTCCAACGACGATATCCTCGAGTTTTCAAGTAAATTTCGCTGAGTGACGAGGCATTTGGCTACCTTAAGAGAGTCATAGTTACTCCTGCCGGCTGCTCCCATTTCTTTAGGCCTTTACCATTCTTGCTATGGCCAGTCCTACAGAATCGATATGCCACTGTATGTCCACCTTAACGACGTCACAGTTACTCACAGTACTTCGCCGGATGACGAGGCATTTGGCTACCTTAAGAGAGTCATAGTTCCTGCTTCCAGCTGCTCCCTTTTCTTTGAATCTATCCTCTCTTTATTTCGTACTGCGGCCTGTCCATGCAGAAGCGAAATCCTGCAACAAGTCCACCTTCACGTTGCCTGAGTTACTCCAACGACGATATCCTCGAGTTTTCAAGTAAATTTCGCTGAGTGACGAGGCATTTGGCTACCTTAAGAGACTCATAGTTACTCCTGCCGGCTGCTCCCATTTCTTTAGGCCTTTAAAATTCTTGCTATGGCCAGTCCTACAGAACCGATATGCCACTGTATGTCCACCTTAACGACGTCACAGTTACTCACACTACGACTCTCTCGAGTTTGCAAATGTACTTCGCCGGATGACGAGGCATTTGGCTACCTTAAGGGAGTCATAGTTCCTGCTGCCAGCTACTCCCTTTTCTTTGAATCTATCCTCTCTTTATTTCGTACTGCGGCCTGTCCATGCAGAATCAAAATCCTGCAACAAGTCCACCTTCACGTTGCCTGAGTTACTCCAACGACGATATCCTCGAGTTTTCAAGTAAATTTCGCAGAGTGACGAGGCATTTGGCTACCTTAAGAGAGTCATAGTTACTCCTGCCGGCTGCTCCCATTTCTTTAGGCCTTTAACATTCTTGCTATGGCCAGTCCTACAGAACCGATATGCCACTGTATGTCCACCTCAACGTCGTCACAGTTACTCACACTACGAGTCTCTCGAGTTTGCAAATGTACTACGCCGGATGACGTGGCATTTAGCTACGTTAAGAGAGTCATAGTTCCTGCTGCCAGCTGCTCCCTTTTCTTTGAATCTATCCTCTCTTTAGTTCGTACTGCGGCCTGTCCATGCAGAAGCGAAATGCTGCAACAAGTCCACCTTCACGTTGCCTGAGTTACTCCAACGACGATATCCTCGAGTTTTCAAGTAAATTTCGCTGAGTGACGAGGCATTTGGCTACCTTAAGAGACTCTTAGTTACTCCTGCCGGCTGCTCCCATTTCTTTAGGCCTTTACCATTCTTGCTATGGCCAGTCCTACAGAACCGATATGCCACTGTATGTCCACCTTAACGTCGTCACAGTTACTCACACTACGAGTCTCTCGAGTTTGCAAATGTACTTCGCCGGATGACGAGGCATTTGGCTACCTTAAGAGAGTCATAGTTCCTGCTGCCTGCTGCTCCCTTTTCTTTGAATCTATCCTCTCTTTATTTCGTACTGCGGCCTGTCCATGCAGAAGCGAAATCCTGCAACAAGTCCACCTTCACGTTGCCTGAGTTACTCCAACGACGATATCCTCGAGTTTTCAAGTAAATTTCGCTGAGTGACGAGGCATTTGGCTACCTTAAGAGACTCATAGTTACTCCTGCCGGCTGCTCCCATTTCTTTAGGCCTTTAAAATTCTTGCTATGGCCAGTCCTACAGAACCGATATGCCACTGTATGTCCACCTTAACGACGTCACAGTTACTCACACTACGACTCTCTCGAGTTTGCAAATGTACTTCGCCGGATGACGAGGCATTTGGCTACCTTAAGGGAGTCATAGTTCCTGCTGCCAGCTACTCCCTTTTCTTTGAATCTATCCTCTCTTTATTTCGTACTGCGGCCTGTCCATGCAGAATCAAAATCCTGCAACAAGTCCACCTTCACGTTGCCTGAGTTACTCCAACGACGATATCCTCGAGTTTTCAAGTAAATTTCGCAGAGTGACGAGGCATTTGGCTACCTTAAGAGAGTCATAGTTACTCCTGCCGGCTGCTCCCATTTCTTTAGGCCTTTAACATTCTTGCTATGGCCAGTCCTACAGAACCGATATGCCACTGTATGTCCACCTCAACGTCGTCACAGTTACTCACACTACGAGTCTCTCGAGTTTGCAAATGTACTACGCCGGATGACGTGGCATTTAGCTACGTTAAGAGAGTCATAGTTCCTGCTGCCAGCTGCTCCCTTTTCTTTGAATCTATCCTCTCTTTAGTTCGTACTGCGGCCTGTCCATGCAGAAGCGAAATGCTGCAACAAGTCCACCTTCACGTTGCCTGAGTTACTCCAACGACGATATCCTCGAGTTTTCAAGTAAATTTCGCTGAGTGACGAGGCATTTGGCTACCTTAAGAGACTCTTAGTTACTCCTGCCGGCTGCTCCCATTTCTTTAGGCCTTTACCATTCTTGCTATGGCCAGTCCTACAGAACCGATATGCCACTGTATGTCCACCTTAACGTCGTCACAGTTACTCACACTACGAGTCTCTCGAGTTTGCAAATGTACTTCGCCGGATGACGAGGCATTTGGCTACCTTAAGAGAGTCATAGTTCCTGCTGCCTGCTGCTCCCTTTTCTTTGAATCTATCCTCTCTTTATTTCGTACTGCGGCCTGTCCATGCAGAAGCGAAATCCTGCAACAAGTCCACCTTCACGTTGCCTGAGTTACTCCAACGACGATATCCTCGAGTTTTCAAGTAAATTTCGCTGAGTGACGAGGCATTTGGCTACCTTAAGAGACTCATAGTTACTCCTGCCGGCTGCTCCCATTTCTTTAGGCCTTTAAAATTCTTGCTATGGCCAGTCCTACAGAACCGATATGCCACTGTATGTCCACCTTAACGACGTCACAGTTACTCACACTACGACTCTCTCGAGTTTGCAAATGTACTTCGCCGGATGACGAGGCATTTGGCTACCTTAAGGGAGTCATAGTTCCTGCTGCCAGCTACTCCCTTTTCTTTGAATCTATCCTCTCTTTATTTCGTACTGCGGCCTGTCCATGCAGAATCAAAATCCTGCAACAAGTCCACCTTCACGTTGCCTGAGTTACTCCAACGACGATATCCTCGAGTTTTCAAGTAAATTTCGCAGAGTGACGAGGCATTTGGCTACCTTAAGAGAGTCATAGTTACTCCTGCCGGCTGCTCCCATTTCTTTAGGCCTTTAACATTCTTGCTATGGCCAGTCCTACAGAACCGATATGCCACTGTATGTCCACCTCAACGTCGTCACAGTTACTCACACTACGAGTCTCTCGAGTTTGCAAATGTACTACGCCGGATGACGTGGCATTTAGCTACGTTAAGAGAGTCATAGTTCCTGCTGCCAGCTGCTCCCTTTTCTTTGAATCTATCCTCTCTTTAGTTCGTACTGCGGCCTGTCCATGCAGAAGCGAAATGCTGCAACAAGTCCACCTTCACGTTGCCTGAGTTACTCCAACGACGATATCCTCGAGTTTTCAAGTAAATTTCGCTGAGTGACGAGGCATTTGGCTACCTTAAGAGACTCTTAGTTACTCCTGCCGGCTGCTCCCATTTCTTTAGGCCTTTACCATTCTTGCTATGGCCAGTCCTACAGAACCGATATGCCACTGTATGTCCACCTTAACGTCGTCACAGTTACTCACACTACGAGTCTCTCGAGTTTGCAAATGTACTTCGCCGGATGACGAGGCATTTGGCTACCTTAAGGGAGTCATAGTTTATGCTGCCAGCTACTCCCTTTTCTTTGAATCTATCCTCTCTTTATTTCGTACTGCGGCCTGTCCATGCAGAAGCGAAATCCTGCAACAAGTCCACCTTCACGTTGCCTGAGTTACTCCAACGACAATATCCTCGAGTTTTCAAGTAAATTTCGCTGAGTGACGAGGCATTTGGCTACCTTAAGAGAGTCATAGTTACTCCTGCCGGCTGCTCCCATTTCTTTACGCCTTTAACATTCTTGCTATGGCCAGTCCTACAGAATCGATATGCCACTGTATGTCCACCTTAACGACGTCACAGTTACTCACAGTACTTCGCCGGATGACGAGGCATTTGGCTACCTTAAGAGAGTCATAGTTCCTGCTTCCAGCTGCTCCCTTTTCTTTGAATCTATCCTCTCTTTATTTCGTACTGCGGCCTGTCCATGCAGAAGCGAAATCCTGCAACAAGTCCACCTTCACGTTGCCTGAGTTACTCCAACGACGATATCCTCGAGTTTTCAAGTAAATTTCGCTGAGTGACGAGGCATTTGGCTACCTTAAGAGACTCATAGTTACTCCTGCCGGCTGCTCCCATTTCTTTAGGCCTTTAAAATTCTTGCTATGGCCAGTCCTACAGAACCGATATGCCACTGTATGTCCACCTTAACGACGTCACAGTTACTCACACTACGACTCTCTCGAGTTTGCAAATGTACTTCGCCGGATGACGAGGCATTTGGCTACCTTAAGGGAGTCATAGTTCCTGCTGCCAGCTACTCCCTTTTCTTTGAATCTATCCTCTCTTTATTTCGTACTGCGGCCTCTCCATGCAGAAGCAAAATCCTGCAACAAGTCCACCTTCACGTTGCCTGAGTTACTCCAACGACGATATCCTCGAGTTTTCAAGTAAATTTCGCAGAGTGACGAGGCATTTGGCTACCTTAAGAGAGTCATAGTTACTCCTGCCGGCTGCTCCCATTTCTTTAGGCCTTTAACATTCTTGCTATGGCCAGTCCTACAGAACCGATATGCCACTGTATGTCCACCTCAACGTCGTCACAGTTACTCACACTACGAGTCTCTCGAGTTTGCAAATGTACTACGCCGGATGACGTGGCATTTAGCTACGTTAAGAGAGTCATAGTTCCTGCTGCCAGCTGCTCCCTTTTCTTTGAATCTATCCTCTCTTTAGTTCGTACTGCGGCCTGTCCATGCAGAAGCGAAATGCTGCAACAAGTCCACCTTCACGTTGCCTGAGTTACTCCAACGACGATATCCTCGAGTTTTCAAGTAAATTTCGCTGAGTGACGAGGCATTTGGCTACCTTAAGAGACTCTTAGTTACTCCTGCCGGCTGCTCCCATTTCTTTAGGCCTTTACCATTCTTGCTATGGCCAGTCCTACAGAACCGATATGCCACTGTATGTCCACCTTAACGTCGTCACAGTTACTCACACTACGAGTCTCTCGAGTTTGCAAATGTACTTCGCCGGATGACGAGGCATTTGGCTACCTTAAGAGAGTCATAGTTCCTGCTGCCTGCTGCTCCCTTTTCTTTGAATCTATCCTCTCTTTATTTCGTACTGCGGCCTGTCCATGCAGAAGCGAAATCCTGCAACAAGTCCACCTTCACGTTGCCTGAGTTACTCCAACGACGATATCCTCGAGTTTTCAAGTAAATTTCGCTGAGTGACGAGGCATTTGGCTACCTTAAGAGACTCATAGTTACTCCTGCCGGCTGCTCCCATTTCTTTAGGCCTTTAAAATTCTTGCTATGGCCAGTCCTACAGAACCGATATGCCACTGTATGTCCACCTTAACGACGTCACAGTTACTCACACTACGACTCTCTCGAGTTTGCAAATGTACTTCGCCGGATGACGAGGCATTTGGCTACCTTAAGGGAGTCATAGTTCCTGCTGCCAGCTACTCCCTTTTCTTTGAATCTATCCTCTCTTTATTTCGTACTGCGGCCTGTCCATGCAGAATCAAAATCCTGCAACAAGTCCACCTTCACGTTGCCTGAGTTACTCCAACGACGATATCCTCGAGTTATCAAGTAAATTTCGCAGAGTGACGAGGCATTTGGCTACCTTAAGAGAGTCATAGTTACTCCTGCCGGCTGCTCCCATTTCTTTAGGCCTTTAACATTCTTGCTATGGCCAGTCCTACAGAACCGATACGCCACTGTATGTCCACCTCAACGTCGTCACAGTTACTCACACTACGAGTCTCTCGAGTTTGCAAATGTACTACGCCGGATGACGTGGCATTTAGCTACGTTAAGAGAGTCATAGTTCCTGCTGCCAGCTGCTCCCTTTTCTTTGAATCTATCCTCTCTTTAGTTCGTACTGCGGCCTGTCCATGCAGAAGCGAAATGCTGCAACAAGTCCACCTTCACGTTGCCTGAGTTACTCCAACGACGATATCCTCGAGTTTTCAAGTAAATTTCGCTGAGTGACGAGGCATTTGGCTACCTTAAGAGACTCTTAGTTACTCCTGCCGGCTGCTCCCATTTCTTTAGGCCTTTACCATTCTTGCTATGGCCAGTCCTACAGAACCGATATGCCACTGTATGTCCACCTTAACGTCGTCACAGTTACTCACACTACGAGTCTCTCGAGTTTGCAAATGTACTTCGCCGGATGACGAGGCATTTGGCTACCTTAAGGGAGTCATAGTTTATGCTGCCAGCTACTCCCTTTTCTTTGAATCTATCCTCTCTTTATTTCGTACTGCGGCCTGTCCATGCAGAAGCGAAATCCTGCAACAAGTCCACCTTCACGTTGCCTGAGTTACTCCAACGACGATATCCTCGAGTTTTCAAGTAAATTTCGCTGAGTGACGAGGCATTTGGCTACCTTAAGAGAGTCATAGTTACTCCTGCCGGCTGCTCCCATTTCTTTACGCCTTTAACATTCTTGCTATGGCCAGTCCTACAGAATCGATATGCCACTGTATGTCCACCTTAACGACGTCACAGTTACTCACACTACGACTCTCTCGAGTTTGCAAATGTACTTCGCCGGATGACGAGGCATTTGGCTACCTTAAGGGAGTCATAGTTCCTGCTGCCAGCTACTCCCTTTTCTTTGAATCTATCCTCTCTTTATTTCGTACTGCGGCCTGTCCATGCAGAAGCAAAATCCTGCAACAAGTCCACCTTCACGTTGCCTGAGTTACTCCAACGACGATATCCTCGAGTTTTCAAGTAAATTTCGCAGAGTGACGAGGCATTTGGCTACCTTAAGAGAGTCATAGTTACTCCTGCCGGCTGCTCCCATTTCTTTAGGCCTTTAACATTCTTGCTATGGCCAGTCCTACAGAACCGATATGCCACTGTATGTCCACCTTAACGACGTCACAGTTACTCACACTACGACTCTCTCGAGTTTGCAAATGTACTTCGCCGGATGACGAGGCATTTGGCTACCTTAAGGGAGTCATAGTTCCTGCTGCCAGCTACTCCCTTTTCTTTGAATCTATCCTCTCTTTATTTCGTACTGCGGCCTGTCCATGCAGAAGCAAAATCCTGCAACAAGTCCACCTTCACGTTGCCTGAGTTACTCCAACGACGATATCCTCGAGTTTTCAAGTAAATTTCGCTGAGTGACGAGGCATTTGGCTACCTTAAGAGACTCATAGTTACTCCTGCCGGCTGCTCCCATTTCTTTAGGCCTTTAACATTCTTGCTATGGCCAGTCCTACAGAACCGATATGCCACTGTATGTCCACCTTAACGTCGTCACAGTTACTCACACTACGAGTCTCTCGAGTTTGCAAATGTACTTCGCCGGATGACGAGGCATTTGGCTACCTTAAGGGAGTCATAGTTCCTGCTGCCAGCTACTCCCTTTTCTTTGAATCTATCCTCTCTTTATTTCGTACTGCGGCCTGTCCATGCAGAAGCGAAATCCTGCAACAAGTCCACCTTCACGTTGCCTGAGTTACTCCAACGACGATATCCTCGAGTTTTCAAGTAAATTTCGCTGAGTGACGAGGCATTTGGCTACCTTAAGAGAGTCATAGTTACTCCTGCCGGCTGCTCCCATTTCTTTACGCCTTTAACATTCTTGCTATGGCCAGTCCTACAGAATCGATATGCCACTGTATGTCCACCTTAACGACGTCACAGTTACTCACAGTACTTCGCCGGATGACGAGGCATTTGGCTACCTTAAGGGAGTCATAGTTCCTGCTGCCAGCTACTCCCTTTTCTTTGAATCTATCCTCTCTTTATTTCGTACTGCGGCCTGTCCATGCAGAAGCGAAATGCTGCAACAAGTCCACCTTCACGTTGCCTGAGTTACTCCAACGACGATATCCTCGAGTTTTCAAGTAAATTTCGCTGAGTGACGAGGCATTTGGCTACCTTAAGAGACTCTTAGTTACTCCTGCCGGCTGCTCCCATTTCTTTAGGCCTTTAACATTCTTGCTATGGCCAGTCCTACAGAACCGATATGCCACTGTATGTCCACCTTAACGTCGTCACAGTTACTCACACTACGAGTCTCTCGAGTTTGCAAATGTACTTCGCCGGATGACGAGGCATTTGGCTACCTTAAGAGAGTCATAGTTCCTGCTGCCTGCTGCTCCCTTTTCTTTGAATCTATCCTCTCTTTATTTCGTACTGCGGCCTGTCCATGCAGAAGCGAAATCCTGCAACAAGTCCACCTTCACGTTGCCTGAGTTACTCCAACGACGATATCCTCGAGTTTTCAAGTAAATTTCGCTGAGTGACGAGGCATTTGGCTACCTTAAGAGACTCATAGTTACTCCTGCCGGCTGCTCCCATTTCTTTAGGCCTTTAAAATTCTTGCTATGGCCAGTCCTACAGAACCGATATGCCACTGTATGTCCACCTTAACGACGTCACAATTACTCACACTACGACTCTCTCGAGTTTGCAAATGTACTTCGCCGGATGACGGGGCATTTGGCTACCTTAAGGGAGTCATAGTTCCTGCTGCCAGCTACTCCCTTTTCTTTGAATCTATCCTCTCTTTATTTCGTACTGCGGCCTGTCCATGCAGAAGCAAAATCCTGCAACAAGTCCACCTTCACGTTGCCTGAGTTACTCCAACGACGATATCCTCGAGTTTTCAAGTAAATTTCGCAGAGTGACGAGGCATTTGGCTACCTTAAGAGAGTCATAGTTACTCCTGCTGGCTGCTCCCATTTCTTTAGGCCTTTAACATTCTTGCTATGGCCAGTCCTACAGAACCGATATGCCACTGTATGTCCACCTTAACGTCGTCACAGTTACTCACACTACGAGTCTCTCGAGTTTGCAAATGTACTTCGCCGGATGACGAGGCATTTGGCTACCTTAAGGGAGTCATAGTTCCTGCTGCCAGCTACTCCCTTTTCTTTGAATCTATCCTCTCTTTATTTCGTACTGCGGCCTGTCCATGCAGAAGCGAAATCCTGCAACAAGTCCACCTTCACGTTGCCTGAGTTACTCCAACGACGATATCCTCGAGTTTTCAAGTAAATTTCGCTGAGTGACGAGGCATTTGGCTACCTTAAGAGAGTCATAGTTACTCCTGCCGGCTGCTCCCATTTCTTTACGCCTTTAACATTCTTGCTATGGCCAGTCCTACAGAATCGATATGCCACTGTATGTCCACCTTAACGACGTCACAGTTACTCACAGTACTTCGCCGGATGACGAGGCATTTGGCTACCTTAAGAGAGTCATAGTTCCTGCTTCCAGCTGCTCCCTTTTCTTTGAATCTATCCTCTCTTTATTTCGTACTGCGGCCTGTCCATGCAGAAGCGAAATCCTGCAACAAGTCCACCTTCACGTTGCCTGAGTTACTCCAACGACGATATCCTCGAGTTTTCAAGTAAATTTCGCTGAGTGACGAGGCATTTGGCTACCTTAAGAGACTCATAGTTACTCCTGCCGGCTGCTCCCATTTCTTTAGGCCTTTAAAATTCTTGCTATGGCCAGTCCTACAGAACCGATATGCCACTGTATGTCCACCTCAACGTCGTCACAGTTACTCACACTGCGAGTCTCTCGAGTTTGCAAATGTACTACG
Source organism: Schistocerca piceifrons (assembly GCF_021461385.2). Taxonomy (NCBI): domain Eukaryota; kingdom Metazoa; phylum Arthropoda; class Insecta; order Orthoptera; family Acrididae; genus Schistocerca; species Schistocerca piceifrons. The sequence continues at coordinate 20,579,101 of NC_060142.1, forward strand.
CCGGATGACGTGGCATTTAGCTACGTTAAGAGAGTCATAGTTCCTGCTGCCAGCTGCTCCCTTTTCTTTGAATCTATCCTCTCTTTAGTTCGTACTGCGGCCTGTCCATGCAGAAGCGAAATGCTGCAACAAGTCCACCTTCACGTTGCCTGAGTTACTCCAACGACGATATCCTCGAGTTTTCAAGTAAATTTCGCTGAGTGACGAGGCATTTGGCTACCTTAAGAGACTCTTAGTTACTCCTGCCGGCTGCTCCCATTTCTTTAGGCCTTTACCATTCTTGCTATGGCCAGTCCTACAGAACCGATATGCCACTGTATGTCCACCTTAACGTCGTCACAGTTACTCACACTACGAGTCTCTCGAGTTTGCAAATGTACTTCGCCGGATGACGAGGCATTTGGCTACCTTAAGAGAGTCATAGTTCCTGCTGCCTGCTGCTCCCTTTTCTTTGAATCTATCCTCTCTTTATTTCGTACTGCGGCCTGTCCATGCAGAAGCGAAATCCTGCAACAAGTCCACCTTCACGTTGCCTGAGTTACTCCAACGACGATATCCTCGAGTTTTCAAGTAAATTTCGCTGAGTGACGAGGCATTTGGCTACCTTAAGAGAGTCATAGTTACTCCTGCCGGCTGCTCCCATTTCTTTAGGCCTTTAACATTCTTGCTATGGCCAGTCCTACAGAACCGATATGCCACTGTATGTCCACCTTAACGTCGTCACAGTTACTCACACTACGAGTCTCTCGAGTTTGCAAATGTACTTCGCCGGATGACGAGGCATTTGGCTACCTTAAGGGAGTCATAGTTCCTGCTGCCAGCTACTCCCTTTTCTTTGAATCTATCCTCTCTTTATTTCGTACTGCGGCCTGTCCATGCAGAAGCGAAATCCTGCAACAAGTCCACCTTCACGTTGCCTGAGTTACTCCAACGACGATATCCTCGAGTTTTCAAGTAAATTTCGCTGAGTGACGAGGCATTTGGCTACCTTAAGAGAGTCATAGTTACTCCTGCCGGCTGCTCCCATTTCTTTAGGCCTTTACCATTCTTGCTATGGCCAGTCCTACAGAATCGATATGCCACTGTATGTCCACCTTAACGACGTCACAGTTACTCACAGTACTTCGCCGGATGACGAGGCATTTGGCTACCTTAAGGGAGTCATAGTTCCTGCTGCCAGCTACTCCCTTTTCTTTGAATCTATCCTCTCTTTAGTTCGTACTGCGGCCTGTCCATGCAGAAGCGAAATGCTGCAACAAGTCCACCTTCACGTTGCCTGAGTTACTCCAACGACGATATCCTCGAGTTTTCAAGTAAATTTCGCTGAGTGACGAGGCATTTGGCTACCTTAAGAGACTCTTAGTTACTCCTGCCGGCTGCTCCCATTTCTTTAGGCCTTTACCATTCTTGCTATGGCCAGTCCTACAGAACCGATATGCCACTGTATGTCCACCTTAACGTCGTCACAGTTACTCACACTACGAGTCTCTCGAGTTTGCAAATGTACTTCGCCGGATGACGAGGCATTTGGCTACCTTAAGGGAGTCATAGTTTATGCTGCCAGCTACTCCCTTTTCTTTGAATCTATCCTCTCTTTATTTCGTACTGCGGCCTGTCCATGCAGAAGCGAAATCCTGCAACAAGTCCACCTTCACGTTGCCTGAGTTACTCCAACGACGATATCCTCGAGTTTTCAAGTAAATTTCGCTGAGTGACGAGGCATTTGGCTACCTTAAGAGACTCATAGTTACTCCTGCCGGCTGCTCCCATTTCTTTAGGCCTTTAAAATTCTTGCTATGGCCAGTCCTACAGAACCGATATGCCACTGTATGTCCACCTTAACGACGTCACAATTACTCACACTACGACTCTCTCGAGTTTGCAAATGTACTTCGCCGGATGACGGGGCATTTGGCTACCTTAAGGGAGTCATAGTTCCTGCTGCCAGCTACTCCCTTTTCTTTGAATCTATCCTCTCTTTATTTCGTACTGCGGCCTGTCCATGCAGAAGCAAAATCCTGCAACAAGTCCACCTTCACGTTGCCTGAGTTACTCCAACGACGATATCCTCGAGTTTTCAAGTAAATTTCGCAGAGTGACGAGGCATTTGGCTACCTTAAGAGAGTCATAGTTACTCCTGCTGGCTGCTCCCATTTCTTTAGGCCTTTAACATTCTTGCTATGGCCAGTCCTACAGAACCGATATGCCACTGTATGTCCACCTTAACGTCGTCACAGTTACTCACACTACGAGTCTCTCGAGTTTGCAAATGTACTTCGCCGGATGACGAGGCATTTGGCTACCTTAAGGGAGTCATAGTTCCTGCTGCCAGCTACTCCCTTTTCTTTGAATCTATCCTCTCTTTATTTCGTACTGCGGCCTGTCCATGCAGAAGCGAAATCCTGCAACAAGTCCACCTTCACGTTGCCTGAGTTACTCCAACGACGATATCCTCGAGTTTTCAAGTAAATTTCGCTGAGTGACGAGGCATTTGGCTACCTTAAGAGAGTCATAGTTACTCCTGCCGGCTGCTCCCATTTCTTTACGCCTTTAACATTCTTGCTATGGCCAGTCCTACAGAATCGATATGCCACTGTATGTCCACCTTAACGACGTCACAGTTACTCACAGTACTTCGCCGGATGACGAGGCATTTGGCTACCTTAAGAGAGTCATAGTTCCTGCTTCCAGCTGCTCCCTTTTCTTTGAATCTATCCTCTCTTTATTTCGTACTGCGGCCTGTCCATGCAGAAGCGAAATCCTGCAACAAGTCCACCTTCACGTTGCCTGAGTTACTCCAACGACGATATCCTCGAGTTTTCAAGTAAATTTCGCTGAGTGACGAGGCATTTGGCTACCTTAAGAGACTCATAGTTACTCCTGCCGGCTGCTCCCATTTCTTTAGGCCTTTAAAATTCTTGCTATGGCCAGTCCTACAGAACCGATATGCCACTGTATGTCCACCTCAACGTCGTCACAGTTACTCACACTGCGAGTCTCTCGAGTTTGCAAATGTACTACGCCGGATGACGTGGCATTTAGCTACGTTAAGAGAGTCATAGTTCCTGCTGCCAGCTGCTCCCTTTTCTTTGAATCTATCCTCTCTTTAGTTCGTACTGCGGCCTGTCCATGCAGAAGCGAAATGCTGCAACAAGTCCACCTTCACGTTGCCTGAGTTACTCCAACGACGATATCCTCGAGTTTTCAAGTAAATTTCGCTGAGTGACGAGGCATTTGGCTACCTTAAGAGACTCTTAGTTACTCCTGCCGGCTGCTCCCATTTCTTTAGGCCTTTACCATTCTTGCTATGGCCAGTCCTACAGAACCGATATGCCACTGTATGTCCACCTTAACGTCGTCACAGTTACTCACACTACGAGTCTCTCGAGTTTGCAAATGTACTTCGCCGGATGACGAGGCATTTGGCTACCTTAAGAGAGTCATAGTTCCTGCTGCCTGCTGCTCCCTTTTCTTTGAATCTATCCTCTCTTTATTTCGTACTGCGGCCTGTCCATGCAGAAGCGAAATCCTGCAACAAGTCCACCTTCACGTTGCCTGAGTTACTCCAACGACGATATCCTCGAGTTTTCAAGTAAATTTCGCTGAGTGACGAGGCATTTGGCTACCTTAAGAGAGTCATAGTTACTCCTGCCGGCTGCTCCCATTTCTTTAGGCCTTTAACATTCTTGCTATGGCCAGTCCTACAGAACCGATATGCCACTGTATGTCCACCTTAACGTCGTCACAGTTACTCACACTACGAGTCTCTCGAGTTTGCAAATGTACTTCGCCGGATGACGAGGCATTTGGCTACCTTAAGGGAGTCATAGTTCCTGCTGCCAGCTACTCCCTTTTCTTTGAATCTATCCTCTCTTTATTTCGTACTGCGGCCTGTCCATGCAGAAGCGAAATCCTGCAACAAGTCCACCTTCACGTTGCCTGAGTTACTCCAACGACGATATCCTCGAGTTTTCAAGTAAATTTCGCTGAGTGACGAGGCATTTGGCTACCTTAAGAGAGTCATAGTTACTCCTGCCGGCTGCTCCCATTTCTTTAGGCCTTTACCATTCTTGCTATGGCCAGTCCTACAGAATCGATATGCCACTGTATGTCCACCTTAACGACGTCACAGTTACTCACAGTACTTCGCCGGATGACGAGGCATTTGGCTACCTTAAGGGAGTCATAGTTCCTGCTGCCAGCTACTCCCTTTTCTTTGAATCTATCCTCTCTTTAGTTCGTACTGCGGCCTGTCCATGCAGAAGCGAAATGCTGCAACAAGTCCACCTTCACGTTGCCTGAGTTACTCCAACGACGATATCCTCGAGTTTTCAAGTAAATTTCGCTGAGTGACGAGGCATTTGGCTACCTTAAGAGACTCTTAGTTACTCCTGCCGGCTGCTCCCATTTCTTTAGGCCTTTACCATTCTTGCTATGGCCAGTCCTACAGAACCGATATGCCACTGTATGTCCACCTTAACGTCGTCACAGTTACTCACACTACGAGTCTCTCGAGTTTGCAAATGTACTTCGCCGGATGACGAGGCATTTGGCTACCTTAAGGGAGTCATAGTTTATGCTGCCAGCTACTCCCTTTTCTTTGAATCTATCCTCTCTTTATTTCGTACTGCGGCCTGTCCATGCAGAAGCGAAATCCTGCAACAAGTCCACCTTCACGTTGCCTGAGTTACTCCAACGACGATATCCTCGAGTTTTCAAGTAAATTTCGCTGAGTGACGAGGCATTTGGCTACCTTAAGAGAGTCATAGTTACTCCTGCCGGCTGCTCCCATTTCTTTACGCCTTTAACATTCTTGCTATGGCCAGTCCTACAGAATCGATATGCCACTGTATGTCCACCTTAACGACGTCACAGTTACTCACACTACGACTCTCTCGAGTTTGCAAATGTACTTCGCCGGATGACGAGGCATTTGGCTACCTTAAGGGAGTCATAGTTCCTGCTGCCAGCTACTCCCTTTTCTTTGAATCTATCCTCTCTTTATTTCGTACTGCGGCCTGTCCATGCAGAAGCAAAATCCTGCAACAAGTCCACCTTCACGTTGCCTGAGTTACTCCAACGACGATATCCTCGAGTTTTCAAGTAAATTTCGCAGAGTGACGAGGCATTTGGCTACCTTAAGAGAGTCATAGTTACTCCTGCCGGCTGCTCCCATTTCTTTAGGCCTTTAACATTCTTGCTATGGCCAGTCCTACAGAACCGATATGCCACTGTATGTCCACCTTAACGACGTCACAGTTACTCACACTACGACTCTCTCGAGTTTGCAAATGTACTTCGCCGGATGACGAGGCATTTGGCTACCTTAAGGGAGTCATAGTTCCTGCTGCCAGCTACTCCCTTTTCTTTGAATCTATCCTCTCTTTATTTCGTACTGCGGCCTGTCCATGCAGAAGCAAAATCCTGCAACAAGTCCACCTTCACGTTGCCTGAGTTACTCCAACGACGATATCCTCGAGTTTTCAAGTAAATTTCGCAGAGTGACGAGGCATTTGGCTACCTTAAGAGAGTCATAGTTACTCCTGCCGGCTGCTCCCATTTCTTTAGGCCTTTAACATTCTTGCTATGGCCAGTCCTACAGAACCGATATGCCACTGTATGTCCACCTTAACGTCGTCACAGTTACTCACACTACGAGTCTCTCGAGTTTGCAAATGTACTTCGCCGGATGACGAGGCATTTGGCTACCTTAAGGGAGTCATAGTTCCTGCTGCCAGCTACTCCCTTTTCTTTGAATCTATCCTCTCTTTATTTCGTACTGCGGCCTGTCCATGCAGAAGCGAAATCCTGCAACAAGTCCACCTTCACGTTGCCTGAGTTACTCCAACGACGATATCCTCGAGTTTTCAAGTAAATTTCGCTGAGTGACGAGGCATTTGGCTACCTTAAGAGAGTCATAGTTACTCCTGCCGGCTGCTCCCATTTCTTTACGCCTTTAACATTCTTGCTATGGCCAGTCCTACAGAATCGATATGCCACTGTATGTCCACCTTAACGACGTCACAGTTACTCACAGTACTTCGCCGGATGACGAGGCATTTGGCTACCTTAAGGGAGTCATAGTTCCTGCTGCCAGCTACTCCCTTTTCTTTGAATCTATCCTCTCTTTATTTCGTACTGCGGCCTGTCCATGCAGAAGCGAAATGCTGCAACAAGTCCACCTTCACGTTGCCTGAGTTACTCCAACGACGATATCCTCGAGTTTTCAAGTAAATTTCGCTGAGTGACGAGGCATTTGGCTACCTTAAGAGACTCTTAGTTACTCCTGCCGGCTGCTCCCATTTCTTTAGGCCTTTAACATTCTTGCTATGGCCAGTCCTACAGAACCGATATGCCACTGTATGTCCACCTTAACGTCGTCACAGTTACTCACACTACGAGTCTCTCGAGTTTGCAAATGTACTTCGCCGGATGACGAGGCATTTGGCTACCTTAAGAGAGTCATAGTTCCTGCTGCCTGCTGCTCCCTTTTCTTTGAATCTATCCTCTCTTTATTTCGTACTGCGGCCTGTCCATGCAGAAGCGAAATCCTGCAACAAGTCCACCTTCACGTTGCCTGAGTTACTCCAACGACGATATCCTCGAGTTTTCAAGTAAATTTCGCTGAGTGACGAGGCATTTGGCTACCTTAAGAGACTCATAGTTACTCCTGCCGGCTGCTCCCATTTCTTTAGGCCTTTAAAATTCTTGCTATGGCCAGTCCTACAGAACCGATATGCCACTGTATGTCCACCTTAACGACGTCACAATTACTCACACTACGACTCTCTCGAGTTTGCAAATGTACTTCGCCGGATGACGGGGCATTTGGCTACCTTAAGGGAGTCATAGTTCCTGCTGCCAGCTACTCCCTTTTCTTTGAATCTATCCTCTCTTTATTTCGTACTGCGGCCTGTCCATGCAGAAGCAAAATCCTGCAACAAGTCCACCTTCACGTTGCCTGAGTTACTCCAACGACGATATCCTCGAGTTTTCAAGTAAATTTCGCAGAGTGACGAGGCATTTGGCTACCTTAAGAGAGTCATAGTTACTCCTGCTGGCTGCTCCCATTTCTTTAGGCCTTTAACATTCTTGCTATGGCCAGTCCTACAGAACCGATATGCCACTGTATGTCCACCTTAACGTCGTCACAGTTACTCACACTACGAGTCTCTCGAGTTTGCAAATGTACTTCGCCGGATGACGAGGCATTTGGCTACCTTAAGGGAGTCATAGTTCCTGCTGCCAGCTACTCCCTTTTCTTTGAATCTATCCTCTCTTTATTTCGTACTGCGGCCTGTCCATGCAGAAGCGAAATCCTGCAACAAGTCCACCTTCACGTTGCCTGAGTTACTCCAACGACGATATCCTCGAGTTTTCAAGTAAATTTCGCTGAGTGACGAGGCATTTGGCTACCTTAAGAGAGTCATAGTTACTCCTGCCGGCTGCTCCCATTTCTTTACGCCTTTAACATTCTTGCTATGGCCAGTCCTACAGAATCGATATGCCACTGTATGTCCACCTTAACGACGTCACAGTTACTCACAGTACTTCGCCGGATGACGAGGCATTTGGCTACCTTAAGAGAGTCATAGTTCCTGCTTCCAGCTGCTCCCTTTTCTTTGAATCTATCCTCTCTTTATTTCGTACTGCGGCCTGTCCATGCAGAAGCGAAATCCTGCAACAAGTCCACCTTCACGTTGCCTGAGTTACTCCAACGACGATATCCTCGAGTTTTCAAGTAAATTTCGCTGAGTGACGAGGCATTTGGCTACCTTAAGAGACTCATAGTTACTCCTGCCGGCTGCTCCCATTTCTTTAGGCCTTTAAAATTCTTGCTATGGCCAGTCCTACAGAACCGATATGCCACTGTATGTCCACCTCAACGTCGTCACAGTTACTCACACTGCGAGTCTCTCGAGTTTGCAAATGTACTACGCCGGATGACGTGGCATTTAGCTACGTTAAGAGAGTCATAGTTCCTGCTGCCAGCTGCTCCCTTTTCTTTGAATCTATCCTCTCTTTAGTTCGTACTGCGGCCTGTCCATGCAGAAGCGAAATGCTGCAACAAGTCCACCTTCACGTTGCCTGAGTTACTCCAACGACGATATCCTCGAGTTTTCAAGTAAATTTCGCTGAGTGACGAGGCATTTGGCTACCTTAAGAGAGTCATAGTTACTCCTGCCGGCTGCTCCCATTTCTTTAGGCCTTTAACATTCTTGCTATGGCCAGTCCTACAGAACCGATATGCCACTGTATGTCCACCTTAACGTCGTCACAGTTACTCACACTACGAGTCTCTCGAGTTTGCAAATGTACTTCGCCGGATGACGAGGCATTTGGCTACCTTAAGGGAGTCATAGTTCCTGCTGCCAGCTACTCCCTTTTCTTTGAATCTATCCTCTCTTTATTTCGTACTGCGGCCTGTCCATGCAGAAGCGAAATCCTGCAACAAGTCCACCTTCACGTTGCCTGAGTTACTCCAACGACGATATCCTCGAGTTTTCAAGTAAATTTCGCTGAGTGACGAGGCATTTGGCTACCTTAAGAGAGTCATAGTTACTCCTGCCGGCTGCTCCCATTTCTTTACGCCTTTAACATTCTTGCTATGGCCAGTCCTACAGAATCGATATGCCACTGTATGTCCACCTTAACGACGTCACAGTTACTCACAGTACTTCGCCGGATGACGAGGCATTTGGCTACCTTAAGGGAGTCATAGTTCCTGCTGCCAGCTACTCCCTTTTCTTTGAATCTATCCTCTCTTTATTTCGTACTGCGGCCTGTCCATGCAGAAGCGAAATGCTGCAACAAGTCCACCTTCACGTTGCCTGAGTTACTCCAACGACGATATCCTCGAGTTTTCAAGTAAATTTCGCTGAGTGACGAGGCATTTGGCTACCTTAAGAGACTCTTAGTTACTCCTGCCGGCTGCTCCCATTTCTTTAGGCCTTTAACATTCTTGCTATGGCCAGTCCTACAGAACCGATATGCCACTGTATGTCCACCTTAACGTCGTCACAGTTACTCACACTACGAGTCTCTCGAGTTTGCAAATGTACTTCGCCGGATGACGAGGCATTTGGCTACCTTAAGAGAGTCATAGTTCCTGCTGCCTGCTGCTCCCTTTTCTTTGAATCTATCCTCTCTTTATTTCGTACTGCGGCCTGTCCATGCAGAAGCGAAATCCTGCAACAAGTCCACCTTCACGTTGCCTGAGTTACTCCAACGACGATATCCTCGAGTTTTCAAGTAAATTTCGCTGAGTGACGAGGCATTTGGCTACCTTAAGAGACTCATAGTTACTCCTGCCGGCTGCTCCCATTTCTTTAGGCCTTTAAAATTCTTGCTATGGCCAGTCCTACAGAACCGATATGCCACTGTATGTCCACCTTAACGACGTCACAATTACTCACACTACGACTCTCTCGAGTTTGCAAATGTACTTCGCCGGATGACGGGGCATTTGGCTACCTTAAGGGAGTCATAGTTCCTGCTGCCAGCTACTCCCTTTTCTTTGAATCTATCCTCTCTTTATTTCGTACTGCGGCCTGTCCATGCAGAAGCAAAATCCTGCAACAAGTCCACCTTCACGTTGCCTGAGTTACTCCAACGACGATATCCTCGAGTTTTCAAGTAAATTTCGCAGAGTGACGAGGCATTTGGCTACCTTAAGAGAGTCATAGTTACTCCTGCTGGCTGCTCCCATTTCTTTAGGCCTTTAACATTCTTGCTATGGCCAGTCCTACAGAACCGATATGCCACTGTATGTCCACCTTAACGTCGTCACAGTTACTCACACTACGAGTCTCTCGAGTTTGCAAATGTACTTCGCCGGATGACGAGGCATTTGGCTACCTTAAGGGAGTCATAGTTCCTGCTGCCAGCTACTCCCTTTTCTTTGAATCTATCCTCTCTTTATTTCGTACTGCGGCCTGTCCATGCAGAAGCGAAATCCTGCAACAAGTCCACCTTCACGTTGCCTGAGTTACTCCAACGACGATATCCTCGAGTTTTCAAGTAAATTTCGCTGAGTGACGAGGCATTTGGCTACCTTAAGAGAGTCATAGTTACTCCTGCCGGCTGCTCCCATTTCTTTACGCCTTTAACATTCTTGCTATGGCCAGTCCTACAGAATCGATATGCCACTGTATGTCCACCTTAACGACGTCACAGTTACTCACAGTACTTCGCCGGATGACGAGGCATTTGGCTACCTTAAGAGAGTCATAGTTCCTGCTTCCAGCTGCTCCCTTTTCTTTGAATCTATCCTCTCTTTATTTCGTACTGCGGCCTGTCCATGCAGAAGCGAAATCCTGCAACAAGTCCACCTTCACGTTGCCTGAGTTACTCCAACGACGATATCCTCGAGTTTTCAAGTAAATTTCGCTGAGTGACGAGGCATTTGGCTACCTTAAGAGACTCATAGTTACTCCTGCCGGCTGCTCCCATTTCTTTAGGCCTTTAAAATTCTTGCTATGGCCAGTCCTACAGAACCGATATGCCACTGTATGTCCACCTCAACGTCGTCACAGTTACTCACACTGCGAGTCTCTCGAGTTTGCAAATGTACTACGCCGGATGACGTGGCATTTAGCTACGTTAAGAGAGTCATAGTTCCTGCTGCCAGCTGCTCCCTTTTCTTTGAATCTATCCTCTCTTTAGTTCGTACTGCGGCCTGTCCATGCAGAAGCGAAATGCTGCAACAAGTCCACCTTCACGTTGCCTGAGTTACTCCAACGACGATATCCTCGAGTTTTCAAGTAAATTTCGCTGAGTGACGAGGCATTTGGCTACCTTAAGAGACTCTTAGTTACTCCTGCCGGCTGCTCCCATTTCTTTAGGCCTTTACCATTCTTGCTATGGCCAGTCCTACAGAACCGATATGCCACTGTATGTCCACCTTAACGTCGTCACAGTTACTCACACTACGAGTCTCTCGAGTTTGCAAATGTACTTCGCCGGATGACGAGGCATTTGGCTACCTTAAGAGAGTCATAGTTCCTGCTGCCTGCTGCTCCCTTTTCTTTGAATCTATCCTCTCTTTATTTCGTACTGCGGCCTGTCCATGCAGAAGCGAAATCCTGCAACAAGTCCACCTTCACGTTGCCTGAGTTACTCCAACGACGATATCCTCGAGTTTTCAAGTAAATTTCGCTGAGTGACGAGGCATTTGGCTACCTTAAGAGAGTCATAGTTACTCCTGCCGGCTGCTCCCATTTCTTTAGGCCTTTAACATTCTTGCTATGGCCAGTCCTACAGAACCGATATGCCACTGTATGTCCACCTTAACGTCGTCACAGTTACTCACACTACGAGTCTCTCGAGTTTGCAAATGTACTTCGCCGGATGACGAGGCATTTGGCTACCTTAAGGGAGTCATAGTTCCTGCTGCCAGCTACTCCCTTTTCTTTGAATCTATCCTCTCTTTATTTCGTACTGCGGCCTGTCCATGCAGAAGCGAAATCCTGCAACAAGTCCACCTTCACGTTGCCTGAGTTACTCCAACGACGATATCCTCGAGTTTTCAAGTAAATTTCGCTGAGTGACGAGGCATTTGGCTACCTTAAGAGAGTCATAGTTACTCCTGCCGGCTGCTCCCATTTCTTTAGGCCTTTACCATTCTTGCTATGGCCAGTCCTACAGAATCGATATGCCACTGTATGTCCACCTTAACGACGTCACAGTTACTCACAGTACTTCGCCGGATGACGAGGCATTTGGCTACCTTAAGAGAGTCATAGTTCCTGCTTCCAGCTGCTCCCTTTTCTTTGAATCTATCCTCTCTTTATTTCGTACTGCGGCCTGTCCATGCAGAAGCGAAATCCTGCAACAAGTCCACCTTCACGTTGCCTGAGTTACTCCAACGACGATATCCTCGAGTTTTCAAGTAAATTTCGCTGAGTGACGAGGCATTTGGCTACCTTAAGAGACTCATAGTTACTCCTGCCGGCTGCTCCCATTTCTTTAGGCCTTTAAAATTCTTGCTATGGCCAGTCCTACAGAACCGATATGCCACTGTATGTCCACCTTAACGACGTCACAGTTACTCACACTACGACTCTCTCGAGTTTGCAAATGTACTTCGCCGGATGACGAGGCATTTGGCTACCTTAAGGGAGTCATAGTTCCTGCTGCCAGCTACTCCCTTTTCTTTGAATCTATCCTCTCTTTATTTCGTACTGCGGCCTGTCCATGCAGAATCAAAATCCTGCAACAAGTCCACCTTCACGTTGCCTGAGTTACTCCAACGACGATATCCTCGAGTTTTCAAGTAAATTTCGCAGAGTGACGAGGCATTTGCCTACCTTAAGAGAGTCATAGTTACTCCTGCCGGCTGCTCCCATTTCTTTAGGCCTTTAACATTCTTGCTATGGCCAGTCCTACAGAACCGATATGCCACTGTATGTCCACCTCAACGTCGTCACAGTTACTCACACTACGAGTCTCTCGAGTTTGCAAATGTACTACGCCGGATGACGTGGCATTTAGCTACGTTAAGAGAGTCATAGTTCCTGCTGCCAGCTGCTCCCTTTTCTTTGAATCTATCCTCTCTTTAGTTCGTACTGCGGCCTGTCCATGCAGAAGCGAAATGCTGCAACAAGTCCACCTTCACGTTGCCTGAGTTACTCCAACGACGATATCCTCGAGTTTTCAAGTAAATTTCGCTGAGTGACGAGGCATTTGGCTACCTTAAGAGACTCTTAGTTACTCCTGCCGGCTGCTCCCATTTCTTTAGTCCTTTACCATTCTTGCTATGGCCAGTCCTACAGAACCGATATGCCACTGTATGTCCACCTTAACGTCGTCACAGTTACTCACACTACGAGTCTCTCGAGTTTGCAAATGTACTTCGCCGGATGACGAGGCATTTGGCTACCTTAAGAGAGTCATAGTTCCTGCTGCCTGCTGCTCCCTTTTCTTTGAATCTATCCTCTCTTTATTTCGTACTGCGGCCTGTCCATGCAGAAGCGAAATCCTGCAACAAGTCCACCTTCACGTTGCCTGAGTTACTCCAACGACGATATCCTCGAGTTTTCAAGTAAATTTCGCTGAGTGACGAGGCATTTGGCTACCTTAAGAGACTCATAGTTACTCCTGCCGGCTGCTCCCATTTCTTTAGGCCTTTAAAATTCTTGCTATGGCCAGTCCTACAGAACCGATATGCCACTGTATGTCCACCTTAACGACGTCACAGTTACTCACACTACGACTCTCTCGAGTTTGCAAATGTACTTCGCCGGATGACGAGGCATTTGGCTACCTTAAGGGAGTCATAGTTCCTGCTGCCAGCTACTCCCTTTTCTTTGAATCTATCCTCTCTTTATTTCGTACTGCGGCCTGTCCATGCAGAATCAAAATCCTGCAACAAGTCCACCTTCACGTTGCCTGAGTTACTCCAACGACGATATCCTCGAGTTTTCAAGTAAATTTCGCAGAGTGACGAGGCATTTGGCTACCTTAAGAGAGTCATAGTTACTCCTGCCGGCTGCTCCCATTTCTTTAGGCCTTTAACATTCTTGCTATGGCCAGTCCTACAGAACCGATATGCCACTGTATGTCCACCTCAACGTCGTCACAGTTACTCACACTACGAGTCTCTCGAGTTTGCAAATGTACTACGCCGGATGACGTGGCATTTAGCTACGTTAAGAGAGTCATAGTTCCTGCTGCCAGCTGCTCCCTTTTCTTTGAATCTATCCTCTCTTTAGTTCGTACTGCGGCCTGTCCATGCAGAAGCGAAATGCTGCAACAAGTCCACCTTCACGTTGCCTGAGTTACTCCAACGACGATATCCTCGAGTTTTCAAGTAAATTTCGCAGAGTGACGAGGCATTTGGCTACCTTAAGAGAGTCATAGTTACTCCTGCTGGCTGCTCCCATTTCTTTAGGCCTTTAACATTCTTGCTATGGCCAGTCCTACAGAATCGATATGCCACTGTATGTCCACCTTAACGTCGTCACAGTTACTCACAGTACTTCGCCGGATGACGAGGCATTCGGCTACCTTAAGAGAGTCATAGTTCCTGCTGCCAGCTGCCCCCTTTTCTTTGAATCTCTCCTCTCTTTATTTCGTACTGCGGCCTGTCCATGCAGAAGCGAAATGCTGCAACAAGTCCACCTTCACGTTGCCTGAGTTACTCCAACGACGATATCCTCGAGTTTTCAAGTAAATTTCGCAGAGTGACGAGGCATTTGGCTACCTTAAGAGAGTCATAGTTACTCCTGCCGGCTGCTCCCATTTCTTTAGGCCTTTAACATTCTTGCTATGGCCAGTCCTACAGAATCGAAATGCCACTGTATGTCCACCTTAACGACGTCACAGTTACTCACAGTACTTCACCGTTTGACGAGGCATTTGGCTACCTTAAGAGAGTCATAGTTCCTGCTGCCAGCTGCTCCCTTTTCTTTGAATCTATCCTCTCTTTATTTCGTACTGCGGCCTGTCCATGCAGAAGCGAAATGCTGCAACAAGTCCACCTTCACGTTGCCTGAGTTACTCCAACGACGATATCCTCGAGTTTTCAAGTAAATTTCGCTGAGTGACGAGGCATTTGACTACCTTAAGAGATTCATAGTTACTTCTGCCGGCTGCTCCCATTTCTTTAGGCCTTTAACATTCTTGCTATGGCCAGTCCTACAGAACCGATATACCACTGTATGTCCACCTTAACGTCGTCACAGTTACTCACACTACGAGTCTCTCGAGTTTGCAAATGTACTTCGCCGGATGACGAGGCATTTAGCTACCTTATGAGAGTCATAGTTCCTGCTGCCAGCTGCTCCCTTTTCTTTGAATCTATCCTCTCTTTATTTCGTACTGCGGCCTGTCCATGCAGAAGCGAAATGCTGCAACAAGTCCACCTTCACGTTGCCTGAGTTACTCCAACGACGATATCCTCGAGTTTTCAAGTAAATTTCGCAGAGTGACGAGGCATTTGGCTACCTTAAGAGAGTCATAGTTACTCCTGCCGGCTGCTCCCATTTCTTTAGGCCTTTAACATTCTTGCTATGGCCACTCCTACAGAATCGATATGCCACTGTATGTCCACCTTAACGTCGTCACAGTTACTCACAGTACTTCGCCGGATGACGAGGCATTCGCCTACCTTAAGAGAGTCATAGTTCCTGCTGCCAGCTGCTCTCTTTTCTTTGAATCTATCCTCTCTTTATTTCGTACTGCGGCCTGTCCATGCAGAAGCGAAATGCTGCAACAAGTCCACCTTCACGTTGCCTGAGTTACTCCAACGACGATATCCTCGAGTTTTCAAGTAAATTTCGCAGAGTGACGAGGCATTTGGCTACCTTAAGAGATTCATAGTTACTCCTGCTGGCTGCTCCCATTTCTTTAGGCCTTTAACATTCTTGCTATGGCCAGTCCTACAGAATCGATATGCCACTGTATGTCCACCTTAACGTCGTCACAGTTACTCACAGTACTTCGCCGGATGACGAGGCATTCGGCTACCTTAAGAGAGTCATAGTTCCTGCTGCCAGCTGCTCCCTTTTCTTTGAATCTATCCTCTCTTTATTTCGTACTGCGGCCTGTCCATGCAGAAGCGAAATGCTGCAACAAGTCCACCTTCACGTTGCCTGAGTTACTCCAACGACGATATCCTCGAGTTTTCAAGTAAATTTCGCAGAGTGACGAGGCATTTGACTACCTTAAGAGAGTCATAGTTCTTCTGCCGGCTGCTCCCATTTCTCTAGGCCTTTAACATTCTTGCTATGGCCAGTCCTACAGAATCGATATGATACTGTATGTCCACCTTAACGACGTCACAGTTACTCACAGTACTTCACCGGATGACGAGGCATTTGGCTACCTTAAGAGAGTCATAGTTCCTGCTGCCAGCTGCTCCCTTTTCTTTGAATCTATCCTCTCTTTATTTCGTACTGCGGCCTGTCCATGCAGAAGCGAAATGCTGCAACAAGTCCACCTTCACGTTGCCTGAGTTACTCCAACGACGATATCCTCGAGTTTTCAAGTAAATTTCGCAGAGTGACGAGGCATTTGGCTACCTTAAGAGAGTCATAGTTACTCCTGCTGGCTGCTCCCATTTCTTTAGGCCTTTAACATTCTTGCTATGGCCAGTCCTACAGAATCGATATGCCACTGTATGTCCACCTTAACGTCGTCACAGTTACTCACAGTACTTCGCCGGATGACGAGGCATTCGGCTACCTTAAGAGAGTCATAGTTCCTGCTGCCAGCTGCTCCCTTTTCTTTGAATCTATCCTCTCTTTATTTCGTACTGCGGCCTGTCCATGCAGAAGCGAAATGCTGCAACAAGTCCACCTTCACGTTGCCTGAGTTACTCCAACGACGATATCTTCGAGTTTTCAAGTAAATTTCGCAGAGTGACGAGGCATTTGGCTACCTTAAGAGAGTCATAGTTACTCCTGCCGGCTGCTCCCATTTCTTTAGGCCTTTAACATTCTTGCTATGGCCAGTCCTACAGAATCGAAATGCCACTGTATGTCCACCTTAACGACGTCACAGTTACTCACAGTACTTCACCGTTTGACGAGGCATTTGGCTACCTTAAGAGAGTCATAGTTCCTGCTGCCAGCTGCTCCCTTTTCTTTGAATCTATTCTCTCTTTATTTCGTACTTCGGCCTGTCCATGCAGAAGCGAAATGCTGCAACAAGTCCACCTTCACGTTGCCTGAGTTACTCCAACGACGATATCCTCGAGTTTTCAAGTAAATTTCGCAGAGTGACGAGGCATTTGGCTACCTTAAGAGAGTCATAGTTACTCCTGCTGGCTGCTCCCATTTCTTTAGGCCTTTAACATTCTTGCTATGGCCAGTCCTACAGAACCGATATGCCACTGTATGTCCACCTTAACGTCGTCACAGTTACTCACTCTACGAGTCTCTCGAGTTTGCAAATGTACTTCGCCGGATGACGAGGCATTTGGCTACCTTAAGAGAGTCATATTTCCTGCTGCCAGCTGCTCCCTTTTCTTTGAATCTATCCTCTCTTTGTTTCGTACTGCGGCCTGTCCATGCAGAAGCGAAATGCTGCAACAAGTCCACCTTCACGTTGCCTGAGTTACTCCAACGACGATATCCTCGAGTTTTCAAGTAAATTTCGCAGAGTGACGAGGCATTTGGCTACCTTAAGAGAGTCATAGTTACTCCTGCCGGCTGCTGCCATTTCTTTAGGCCTTTAACATTCTTGCTATGGCCAGTCCTACAGAATCGATATGCCACTGTATGTCCACCTTAACGTCGTCACAGTTACTCACAGTACTTCGCCGGATGACGAGGCATTCGGCTACCTTAAGAGAGTCATAGTTCCTGCTGCCAGCTGCTCCCTTTTCTTTGAATCTATCCTCTCTTTATTTCGTACTGCGGCCTGTCCATGCAGAAGCGAAATGCTGCAACAAGTCCACCTTCACGTTGCCTGAGTTACTCCAACGACGATATCCTCGAGTTTTCAAGTAGATTTCGCAGAGTGACGAGGCATTTGGCTACCTTAAGAGAGTCATAGTTACTCCTGCCGGCTGCTCCCATTTCTCTAGGCCTTTAACATTCTTGCTATGGCCAGTCCTACAGAATCGATATGCCACTGTATGTCCACCTTAACGACGTCACAGTTACTCACAGTACTTCACCGGATGACGAGGCATTTGGCTACCTTAAGAGAGTCATAGTTCCTGCTGCCAGCTGCTCCCTTTTCTTTGAATCTATCCTCTCTTTATTTCGTACTGCGGCCTGTCCATGCAGAAGCGAAATGCTGCAACAAGTCCACCTTCACGTTGCCTGAGTTACTCCAACGACGATATCCTCGAGTTTTCAAGTAAATTTCGCAGAGTGACGAGGCATTTGGCTACCTTAAGAGAGTCATAGTTACTCCTGCTGGCTGCTCCCATTTCTTTAGGCCTTTAACATTCTTGCTATGGCCAGTCCTACAGAACCGATATGCCACTGTATGTCCACCTTAACGTCGTCACAGTTACTCACTCTACGAGTCTCTCGAGTTTGCAAATGTACTTCGCCGGATGACGAGGCATTTGGCTACCTTAAGAGAGTCATAGTTCCTGCGGCCAGCTGCTCCCTTTTCTTTGAATCTATCCTCTCTTTATTTCGTACTGCGGCCTGTCCATGCAGAAGCGAAATGCTGCAACAAGTCCACCTTCACGTTGCCTGAGTTACTCCAACGACGATATCCTCGAGTTTTCAAGTAAATTTCGCAGAGTGACGAGGCATTTGACTACCTTAAGAGAGTCATAGTTACTTCTGCCGGCTGCTCCCATTTCTTTAGGCCTTTAACATTCTTGCTATGGCCGGTCCTACAGAACCGATATGCCACTGTATGTCCACCTTAACGTCGTCACAGTTACTCACACTACGAGTCTCTCGAGTTTGCAAATGTACTTCGCCGGATGACGAGGCATTTAGCTACCTTAAGAGAGTCATAGTTCCTGCTGCCAGCTGCTCCCTTTTCTTTGAATCTATCCTCTCTTTATTTCATACTGCGGCCTGTCCATGCAGAAGCGAAATGCTGCAACAAGTCCACCTTCACGTTGCCTGAGTTACTCCAACGACGATATCCTCGATTTTTCAAGTAGATTTCGCAGAGTGACGAGGCATTTGGCTACCTTAAGAGAGTCATAGTTACTCCTGCCGGCTGCTCCCATTTCTTTAGGCCTTTAACATTCTTGCTATGGCCAGTCCTACAGAATCGATATGCCACTGTATGTCCACCTTAACGACGTCACAGTTACTCACAGTACTTCACCGGATGACGAGGCATTTGGCTACCTTAATAGAGTCATAGTTCCTGCTGCCAGCTGCTCCCTTTTCTTTGAATCTATCCTCTCTTTATTTCGTACTGCGGCCTGTCCATGCAGAAGCGAAATGCTGCAACAAGTCCACCTTCACGTTGCCTGAGTTACTCCAACGACGATATCCTCGAGTTTTCAAGTAAATTTCGCAGAGTGACGAGGCATTTGGCTACCTTAAGAGAGTCATAGTTACTTCTGCCGGCTGCTCCCATTTCTTTAGGCCTTTAACATTCTTGCTATGGCCAGTCCTACAGAACCGATATGCCACTGTATGTCCACCTTAACGTCGTCACAGTTACTCACTCTACGAGTCTCTCGAGTTTGCAAATGTACTTCGCCGGATGACGAGGCATTTGGCTACCTTAAGAGAGTCATAGTTCCTGCTGCCAGCTGCTCCCTTTTCTTTGAATCTATCCTCTCTTTATTTCGTACTGCGGCCTGTCCATGCAGAAGCGAAATGCTGCAACAAGTCCACCTTCACGTTGCCTGAGTTACTCCAACGACGATATCCTCGAGTTTTCAAGTAAATTTCGCAGAGTGACGAGGCATTTGACTACCTTAAGAGAGTCATAGTTACTTCTGCCGGCTGCTCCCATTTCTTTAGGCCTTTAACATTCTTGCTATGGCCAGTCCTACAGAACCGATATGCCACTGTATGTCCACCTTAACGTCGTCACAGTTACTCACACTACGAGTCTCTCGAGTTTGCAAATGTACTTCGCCGGATGACGAGTCATTTAGCTACCTTAAGAGAGTCATAGTTCCTGCTGCCAGCTGCTCCCTTTTCTTTGAATCTATCCTCTCTTTATTTCGTACTGCGGCCTGTCCATGCAGAAGCGAAATGCTGCAACAAGTCCACCTTCACGTTGCCTGAGTTACTCCAACGACGATATCCTCGAGTTTTCAAGTAAATTTCGCAGAGTGACGAGGCATTTGACTACCTTAAGAGAGTCATAGTTACTTCTGCCGGCTGCTCCCATTTCTTTAGGCCTTTAACATTCTTGCTATGGCCGGTCCTACAGAACCGATATGCCACTGTATGTCCACCTTAACGTCGTCACAGTTACTCACACTACGAGTCTCTCGAGTTTGCAAATGTACTTCGCCGGATGACGAGGCATTTAGCTACCTTAAGAGAGTCATAGTTCCTGCTGCCAGCTGCTCCCTTTTCTTTGAATCTATCCTCTCTTTATTTCATACTGCGGCCTGTCCATGCAGAAGCGAAATGCTGCAACAAGTCCACCTTCACGTTGCCTGAGTTACTCCAACGACGATATCCTCGATTTTTCAAGTAGATTTCGCAGAGTGACGAGGCATTTGGCTACCTTAAGAGAGTCATAGTTACTCCTGCCGGCTGCTCCCATTTCTTTAGGCCTTTAACATTCTTGCTATGGCCAGTCCTACAGAATCGATATGCCACTGTATGTCCACCTTAACGACGTCACAGTTACTCACAGTACTTCACCGGATGACGAGGCATTTGGCTACCTTAATAGAGTCATAGTTCCTGCTGCCAGCTGCTCCCTTTTCTTTGAATCTATCCTCTCTTTATTTCGTACTGCGGCCTGTCCATGCAGAAGCGAAATGCTGCAACAAGTCCACCTTCACGTTGCCTGAGTTACTCCAACGACGATATCCTCGAGTTTTCAAGTAAATTTCGCAGAGTGACGAGGCATTTGGCTACCTTAAGAGAGTCATAGTTACTTCTGCCGGCTGCTCCCATTTCTTTAGGCCTTTAACATTCTTGCTATGGCCAGTCCTACAGAACCGATATGCCACTGTATGTCCACCTTAACGTCGTCACAGTTACTCACTCTACGAGTCTCTCGAGTTTGCAAATGTACTTCGCCGGATGACGAGGCATTTGGCTACCTTAAGAGAGTCATAGTTCCTGCTGCCAGCTGCTCCCTTTTCTTTGAATCTATCCTCTCTTTATTTCGTACTGCGGCCTGTCCATGCAGAAGCGAAATGCTGCAACAAGTCCACCTTCACGTTGCCTGAGTTACTCCAACGACGATATCCTCGAGTTTTCAAGTAAATTTCGCAGAGTGACGAGGCATTTGACTACCTTAAGAGAGTCATAGTTACTTCTGCCGGCTGCTCCCATTTCTTTAGGCCTTTAACATTCTTGCTATGGCCAGTCCTACAGAACCGATATGCCACTGTATGTCCACCTTAACGTCGTCACAGTTACTCACACTACGAGTCTCTCGAGTTTGCAAATGTACTTCGCCGGATGACGAGTCATTTAGCTACCTTAAGAGAGTCATAGTTCCTGCTGCCAGCTGCTCCCTTTTCTTTGAATCTATCCTCTCTTTATTTCGTACTGCGGCCTGTCCATGCAGAAGCGAAATGCTGCAACAAGTCCACCTTCACGTTGCCTGAGATACTCCAACGACGATATCCTCGAGTTTTCAAGTAGATTTCGCAGAGTGACGAGGCATTTGGCTACCTTAAGAGAGTCATAGTTACTCCTGCCGGCTGCTCCCATTTCTTTAGGCCTTTAACATTCTTGCTATGGCCAGTCCTACAGAATCGATATGCCACTGTATGTCCACCTTAACGACGTCACAGTTACTCACAGTACTTCACCGGATGACGAGGCATTTGGCTACCTTAAGAGAGTCATAGTTCCTGCTGCCAGCTGCTCCCTTTTCTTTGAATCTATCCTCTCTTTATTTCGTACTGCGGCCTGTCCATGCAGAAGCGAAATGCTGCAACAAGTCCACCTTCACGTTGCCTGAGTTACTCCAACGACGATATCCTCGAGTTTTCAAGTAAATTTCGCAGAGTGACGAGGCATTTGGCTATCTTAAGAGAGTCATAGTTACTTCTGCCGGCTGCTCCCATTTCTTTAGGCCTTTAACATTCTTGCTATGGCCAGTCCTACAGAACCGATATGCCACTGTATGTCCACCTTAACGTCGTCACAGTTACTCACTCTACGAGTCTCTCGAGTTTGCAAATGTACTTCGCCGGATGACGAGGCATTTGGCTACCTTAAGAGAGTCATAGTTCCTGCTGCCAGCTGCTCCCTTTTCTTTGAATCTATCCTCTCTTTATTTCGTACTGCGGCCTGTCCATGCAGAAGCGAAATGCTGCAACAAGTCCACCTTCACGTTGCCTGAGTTACTCCAACGACGATATCCTCGAGTTTTCAGGTAAATTTCGCAGAGTGACGAGGCATTTGACTACCTTAAGAGAGTCATAGTTACTTCTGCCGGCTGCTCCCATTTCTTTAGGCCTTTAACATTCTTGCTATGGCCAGTCCTACAGAACCGATATGCCACTGTATGTCCACCTTAACGTCGTCACAGTTACTCACACTACGAGTCTCTCGAGTTTGCAAATGTACTTCGCCGGATGACGAGGCATTTAGCTACCTTAAGAGAGTCATAGTTCCTGCTGCCAGCTGCTCCCTTTTCTTTGAATCTATCCTCTCTTTATTTCGTACTGCGGCCTGTCCATGCAGAAGCGAAATGCTGCAACAAGTCCACCTTCACGTTGCCTGAGTTACTCCAACGACGATATCCTCGATTTTTCAAGTAGATTCCGCAGAGTGACGAGGCATTTGGCTACCTTAAGAGAGTCATAGTTACTCCTGCCGGCTGCTCCCATTTCTTTAGGCCTTTAACATTCTTGCTATGGCCAGTCCTACAGAATCGATATGCCACTGTATGTCCACCTTAACGACGTCACAGTTACTCACAGTACTTCACCGGATGACGAGGCATTTGACTACCTTAAGAGAGTCATAGTTCCTGCTGCCAGCTGCTCCCTTTTCTTTGAATCTATCCTCTCTTTGTTTCGTACTGCGGCCTGTCCATGCATAAGCGAAATGCTGCAACAAGTCCACCTTCACGTTGCCTGAGTTACTCCAACGACGATATCCTCGAGTTTTCAAGTAAATTTCGCAGAGTGACGAGGCATTTGGCTACCTTAAGAGAATCATAGTTACTCCTGCTGGCTGCTCCCATTTCTTTAGGCCTTTAACATTCTTGCTATGGCCAGTCCTACAGAACCGATATGCCACTGTATGTCCACCTTAACGTCGTCACAGTTACTCACTCTACGAGTCTCTCGAGTTTGCAAATGTACTTCGCCGGATGACGAGGCATTTGGCTACCTTAAGAGAGTCATAGTTCCTGCTGCCAGCTGCTCCCTTTTCTTTGAATCTATCCTCTCTTTATTTCGTACTGCGGCCTGTCCATGCAGAAGCGAAATGCTGCAACAAGTCCACCTTCACGTTGCCTGAGTTACTCCAACGACGATATCCTCGAGTTTTCAAGTAAATTTCGCAGAGTGACGAGGCATTTGACTTCCTTAAGAGAGTCATAGTTACTTCTGCCGGCTGCTCCCATTTCTTTAGGCCTTTAACATTCTTGCTATGGCCAGTCCTACAGAACCGATATACCACTGTATGTCCACCTTAACGTCGTCACAGTTACTCACACTACGAGTCTCTCGAGTTTGCAAATGTACTTCGCCGGATGACGAGTCATTTAGCTACCTTAAGAGAGTCATAGTTCCTGCTGCCAGCTGCTCCCTTTTCTTTGAATCTATCCTCTCTTTATTTCGTACTGCGGCCTGTCCATGCAGAAGCGAAATGCTGCAACAAGTCCACCTTCACGTTGCCTGAGATACTCCAACGACGATATCCTCGAGTTTTCAAGTAGATTTCGCAGAGTGACGAGGCATTTGGCTACCTTAAGAGAGTCATAGTTACTCGTGCCGGCTGCTCCCATTTCTTTAGGCCTTTAACATTCTTGCTATGGCCAGTCCTACAGAATCGATATGCCACTGTATGTCCACCTTAACGACGTCACAGTTACTCACAGTACTTCACCGGATGACGAGGCATTTGGCTACCTTAAGAGAGTCATAGTTCCTGCTGCCAGCTGCTCCCTTTTCTTTGAATCTATCCTCTCTTTATTTCGTACTGCGGCCTGTCCATGCAGAAGCGAAATGCTGCAACAAGTCCTCCTTCACGTTGCCTGAGTTACTCCAACGACGATATCCTCGAGTTTTCAAGTAAATTTCGCAGAGTGACGAGGCATTTGGCTACCTTAAGAGAGTCATAGTTACTTCTGCCGGCTGCTCCCATTTCTTTAGGCCTTTAACATTCTTGCTATGGCCAGTCCTACAGAACCGATATGCCACTGTATGTCCACCTTAACGTCGTCACAGTTACTCACTCTACGAGTCTCTCGAGTTTGCAAATGTACTTCGCCGGATGACGAGGCATTTGGCTACCTTAAGAGAGTCATAGTTCCTGCTGCCAGCTGCTCCCTTTTCTTTGAATCTATCCTCTCTTTATTTCGTACTGCGGCCTGTCCATGCAGAAGCGAAATGCTGCAACAAGTCCACCTTCACGTTGCCTGAGTTACTCCAACGACGATATCCTCGAGTTTTCAAGTAAATTTCGCAGAGTGACGAGGCATTTGACTACCGTAAGAGAGTCATAGTTACTTCTGCCGGCTGCTCCCATTTCTTTAGGCCTTTAACATTCTTGCTATGGCCGGTCCTACAGAACCGATATGCCACTGTATGTCCACCTTAACGTCGTCACAGTTACTCACACTACGAGTCTCTCGAGTTTGCAAATGTACTTCGCCGGATGACGAGGCATTTAGCTACCTTAAGAGAGTCATAGTTCCTGCTGCCAGCTGCTCCCTTTTCTTTGAATCTATCCTCTCTTTATTTCGTACTGCGGCCTGTCCATGCAGAAGCGAAATGCTGCAACAAGTCCACCTTCACGTTGCCTGAGTTACTCCAACGACGATATCCTCGATTTTTCAAGTAGATTTCGCAGAGTGACGAGGCATTTGGCTACCTTAAGAGAGTCATAGTTACTCCTGCCGGCTGCTCCCATTTCTTTAGGCCTTTAACATTCTTGCTATGGCCAGTCCTACAGAATCGATATGCCACTGTATGTCCACCTTAACGACGTCACAGTTACTCACAGTACTTCACCGGATGACGAGGCATTTGGCTACCTTAAGAGAGTCATAGTTCCTGCTGCCAGCTGCTCCCTTTTCTTTGAATCTATCCTCTCTTTATTTCGTACTGCGGCCTGTCCATGCAGAAGCGAAATGCTGCAACAAGTCCACCTTCACGTTGCCTGAGTTACTCCAACGACGATATCCTCGAGTTTTCAAGTAAATTTCGCAGAGTGACGAGGCATTTGGCTACCTTAAGAGAGTCATAGTTACTTCTGCCGGCTGCTCCCATTTCTTTAGGCCTTTAACATTCTTGCTATGGCCAGTCCTACAGAACCGATATGCCACTGTATGTCCACCTTAACGTCGTCACAGTTACTCACTCTACGAGTCTCTCGAGTTTGCAAATGTACTTCGCCGGATGACGAGGCATTTGGCTACCTTAAGAGAGTTATAGTTCCTGCTGCCAGCTGCTCCCTTTTCTTTGAATCTATCCTCTCTTTATTTCGTACTGCGGCCTGTCCATGCAGAAGCGAAATGCTGCAACAAGTCCACCTTCACGTTGCCTGAGTTACTCCAACGACGATATCCTCGAGTTTTCAAGTAAATTTCGCAGAGTGACGAGGCATTTGACTACCTTAAGAGAGTCATAGTTACTTCTGCCGGCTGCTCCCATTTCTTTAGGCCTTTAACATTCTTGCTATGGCCAGTCCTACAGAACCGATATGCCACTGTATGTCCACCTTAACGTCGTCACAGTTACTCACACTACGAGTCTCTCGAGTTTGCAAATGTACTTCGCCGGATGACGAGGCATTTAGCTACCTTAAGAGAGTCATAGTTCCTGCTGCCAGCTGCTCCCTTTTCTTTGAATCTATCCTCTCTTTATTTCGTACTGCGGCCTGTCCATGCAGAAGCGAAATGCTGCAACAAGTCCACCTTCACGTTGCCTGAGTTACTCCAACGACGATATCCTCGATTTTTCAAGTAGATTTCGCAGAGTGACGAGGCATTTGGCTACCTTAAGAGAGTCATAGTTACTCCTGCCGGCTGCTCCCATTTCTTTAGGCCTTTAACATTCTTGCTATGGCCAGTCCTACAGAATCGATATGCCACTGTATGTCCACCTTAACGACGTCACAGTTACTCACAGTACTTCACCGGATGACGAGGCATTTGACTACCTTAAGAGAGTCATAGTTCCTGCTGCCAGCTGCTCCCTTTTCTTTGAATCTATCCTCTCTTTATTTCGTACTGCGGCCTGTCCATGCATAAGCGAAATGCTGCAACAAGTCCACCTTCACGTTGCCTGAGTTACTCCAACGACGATATCCTCGAGTTTTCAAGTAAATTTCGCAGAGTGACGAGGCATTTGGCTACCTTAAGAGAGTCATAGTTACTCCTGCTGGCTGCTCCCATTTCTTTAGGCCTTTAACATTCTTGCTATGGCCAGTCCTACAGAACCGATATGCCACTGTATGTCCACCTTAACGTCGTCACAGTTACTCACACTACGAGTCTCTCGAGTTTGCAAATGTACTTCGCCGGATGACGAGACATTTAGCTACCTTAAGAGAGTCATAGTTCCTGCTGCCAGCTGCTCCCTTTTCTTTGAATCTATCCTCTCTTTATTTCGTACTGCGGCCTGTCCATGCAGAAGCGAAATGCTGCAACAAGTCCACCTTCACGTTGCCTGAGTTACTCCAACGACGATATCCTCGATTTTTCAAGTAGATTCCGCAGAGTGACGAGGCATTTGGCTACCTTAAGAGAGTCATAGTTACTCCTGCCGGCTGCTCCCAT
The DNA here is from genome assembly GCF_021461385.2 of Schistocerca piceifrons. Classification (NCBI taxonomy): domain Eukaryota; kingdom Metazoa; phylum Arthropoda; class Insecta; order Orthoptera; family Acrididae; genus Schistocerca; species Schistocerca piceifrons. The sequence continues at coordinate 20,605,639 of NC_060142.1, forward strand.
TTCTTTAGGCCTTTAACATTCTTGCTATGGCCAGTCCTACAGAATCGATATGCCACTGTATGTCCACCTTAACGACGTCACAGTTACTCACAGTACTTCACCGAATGACGAGGCATTTGACTACCTTAAGAGAGTCATAGTTCCTGCTGCCAGCTGCTCCCTTTTCTTTGAATCTATCCTCTGTTTATTTCGTACTGCGGCCTGTCCATGCATAAGCGAAATGCTGCAACAAGTCCACCTTCACGTTGCCTGAGTTACTCCAACGACGATATCCTCGAGTTTTCAAGTAAATTTCGCAGAGTGACGAGGCATTTGGCTACCTTAAGAGAGTCATAGTTACTCCTGCTGGCTGCTCCCATTTCTTTAGGCCTTTAACATTCTTGCTATGGCTAGTCCTACAGAACCGATATGCCACTGTATGTCCACCTTAACGTCGTCACAGTTACTCACTCTACGAGTCTCTCGAGTTTGCAAATGTACTTCGCCGGATGACGAGGCATTTGGCTACCTTAAGAGAGTCATAGTTCCTGCTGCCAGCTGCTCCCTTTTCTTTGAATCTATCCTCTCTTTATTTCGTACTGCGGCCTGTCCATGCAGAAGCGAAATGCTGCAACAAGTCCACCTTCACGTTGCCTGAGTTACTCCAACGACGATATCCTCGAGTTTTCAAGTAAATTTCGCAGAGTGACGAGGCATTTGACTACCTTAAGAGAGTCATAGTTACTTCTGCCGGCTGCTCCCATTTCTTTAGGCCTTTAACATTCTTGCTATGGCCGGTCCTACAGAACCGATATGCCACTGTATGTCCACCTTAACGTCGTCACAGTTACTCACACTACGAGTCTCTCGAGTTTGCAAATGTACTTCGCCGGATGACGAGGCATTTAGCTACCTTAAGAGAGTCATAGTTCCTGCTGCCAGCTGCTCCCTTTTCTTTGAATCTATCCTCTCTTTATTTCATACTGCGGCCTGTCCATGCAGAAGCGAAATGCTGCAACAAGTCCACCTTCACGTTGCCTGAGTTACTCCAACGACGATATCCTCGATTTTTCAAGTAGATTTCGCAGAGTGACGAGGCATTTGGCTACCTTAAGAGAGTCATAGTTACTCCTGCCGGCTGCTCCCATTTCTTTAGGCCTTTAACATTCTTGCTATGGCCAGTCCTACAGAATCGATATGCCACTGTATGTCCACCTTAACGACGTCACAGTTACTCACAGTACTTCACCGGATGACGAGGCATTTGGCTACCTTAATAGAGTCATAGTTCCTGCTGCCAGCTGCTCCCTTTTCTTTGAATCTATCCTCTCTTTATTTCGTACTGCGGCCTGTCCATGCAGAAGCGAAATGCTGCAACAAGTCCACCTTCACGTTGCCTGAGTTACTCCAACGACGATATCCTCGAGTTTTCAAGTAAATTTCGCAGAGTGACGAGGCATTTGGCTACCTTAAGAGAGTCATAGTTACTTCTGCCGGCTGCTCCCATTTCTTTAGGCCTTTAACATTCTTGCTATGGCCAGTCCTACAGAACCGATATGCCACTGTATGTCCACCTTAACGTCGTCACAGTTACTCACTCTACGAGTCTCTCGAGTTTGCAAATGTACTTCGCCGGATGACGAGGCATTTGGCTACCTTAAGAGAGTCATAGTTCCTGCTGCCAGCTGCTCCCTTTTCTTTGAATCTATCCTCTCTTTATTTCGTACTGCGGCCTGTCCATGCAGAAGCGAAATGCTGCAACAAGTCCACCTTCACGTTGCCTGAGTTACTCCAACGACGATATCCTCGAGTTTTCAAGTAAATTTCGCAGAGTGACGAGGCATTTGACTACCTTAAGAGAGTCATAGTTACTTCTGCCGGCTGCTCCCATTTCTTTAGGCCTTTAACATTCTTGCTATGGCCAGTCCTACAGAACCGATATGCCACTGTATGTCCACCTTAACGTCGTCACAGTTACTCACACTACGAGTCTCTCGAGTTTGCAAATGTACTTCGCCGGATGACGAGTCATTTAGCTACCTTAAGAGAGTCATAGTTCCTGCTGCCAGCTGCTCCCTTTTCTTTGAATCTATCCTCTCTTTATTTCGTACTGCGGCCTGTCCATGCAGAAGCGAAATGCTGCAACAAGTCCACCTTCACGTTGCCTGAGTTACTCCAACGACGATATCCTCGAGTTTTCAAGTAAATTTCGCAGAGTGACGAGGCATTTGACTACCTTAAGAGAGTCATAGTTACTTCTGCCGGCTGCTCCCATTTCTTTAGGCCTTTAACATTCTTGCTATGGCCGGTCCTACAGAACCGATATGCCACTGTATGTCCACCTTAACGTCGTCACAGTTACTCACACTACGAGTCTCTCGAGTTTGCAAATGTACTTCGCCGGATGACGAGGCATTTAGCTACCTTAAGAGAGTCATAGTTCCTGCTGCCAGCTGCTCCCTTTTCTTTGAATCTATCCTCTCTTTATTTCATACTGCGGCCTGTCCATGCAGAAGCGAAATGCTGCAACAAGTCCACCTTCACGTTGCCTGAGTTACTCCAACGACGATATCCTCGATTTTTCAAGTAGATTTCGCAGAGTGACGAGGCATTTGGCTACCTTAAGAGAGTCATAGTTACTCCTGCCGGCTGCTCCCATTTCTTTAGGCCTTTAACATTCTTGCTATGGCCAGTCCTACAGAATCGATATGCCACTGTATGTCCACCTTAACGACGTCACAGTTACTCACAGTACTTCACCGGATGACGAGGCATTTGGCTACCTTAAGAGAGTCATAGTTCCTGCTGCCAGCTGCTCCCTTTTCTTTGAATCTATCCTCTCTTTATTTCGTACTGCGGCCTGTCCATGCAGAAGCGAAATGCTGCAACAAGTCCACCTTCACGTTGCCTGAGTTACTCCAACGACGATATCCTCGAGTTTTCAAGTAAATTTCGCAGAGTGACGAGGCATTTGGCTATCTTAAGAGAGTCATAGTTACTTCTGCCGGCTGCTCCCATTTCTTTAGGCCTTTAACATTCTTGCTATGGCCAGTCCTACAGAACCGATATGCCACTGTATGTCCACCTTAACGTCGTCACAGTTACTCACTCTACGAGTCTCTCGAGTTTGCAAATGTACTTCGCCGGATGACGAGGCATTTGGCTACCTTAAGAGAGTCATAGTTCCTGCTGCCAGCTGCTCCCTTTTCTTTGAATCTATCCTCTCTTTATTTCGTACTGCGGCCTGTCCATGCAGAAGCGAAATGCTGCAACAAGTCCACCTTCACGTTGCCTGAGTTACTCCAACGACGATATCCTCGAGTTTTCAGGTAAATTTCGCAGAGTGACGAGGCATTTGACTACCTTAAGAGAGTCATAGTTACTTCTGCCGGCTGCTCCCATTTCTTTAGGCCTTTAACATTCTTGCTATGGCCAGTCCTACAGAACCGATATGCCACTGTATGTCCACCTTAACGTCGTCACAGTTACTCACACTACGAGTCTCTCGAGTTTGCAAATGTACTTCGCCGGATGACGAGGCATTTAGCTACCTTAAGAGAGTCATAGTTCCTGCTGCCAGCTGCTCCCTTTTCTTTGAATCTATCCTCTCTTTATTTCGTACTGCGGCCTGTCCATGCAGAAGCGAAATGCTGCAACAAGTCCACCTTCACGTTGCCTGAGTTACTCCAACGACGATATCCTCGATTTTTCAAGTAGATTCCGCAGAGTGACGAGGCATTTGGCTACCTTAAGAGAGTCATAGTTACTCCTGCCGGCTGCTCCCATTTCTTTAGGCCTTTAACATTCTTGCTATGGCCAGTCCTACAGAATCGATATGCCACTGTATGTCCACCTTAACGACGTCACAGTTACTCACAGTACTTCACCGGATGACGAGGCATTTGACTACCTTAAGAGAGTCATAGTTCCTGCTGCCAGCTGCTCCCTTTTCTTTGAATCTATCCTCTCTTTGTTTCGTACTGCGGCCTGTCCATGCATAAGCGAAATGCTGCAACAAGTCCACCTTCACGTTGCCTGAGTTACTCCAACGACGATATCCTCGAGTTTTCAAGTAAATTTCGCAGAGTGACGAGGCATTTGGCTACCTTAAGAGAGTCATAGTTACTCCTGCTGGCTGCTCCCATTTCTTTAGGCCTTTAACATTCTTGCTATGGCCAGTCCTACAGAACCGATATGCCACTGTATGTCCACCTTAACGTCGTCACAGTTACTCACTCTACGAGTCTCTCGAGTTTGCAAATGTACTTCGCCGGATGACGAGGCATTTGGCTACCTTAAGAGAGTCATAGTTCCTGCTGCCAGCTGCTCCCTTTTCTTTGAATCTATCCTCTCTTTATTTCGTACTGCGGCCTGTCCATGCAGAAGCGAAATGCTGCAACAAGTCCACCTTCACGTTGCCTGAGTTACTCCAACGACGATATCCTCGAGTTTTCAAGTAAATTTCGCAGAGTGACGAGGCATTTGACTTCCTTAAGAGAGTCATAGTTACTTCTGCCGGCTGCTCCCATTTCTTTAGGCCTTTAACATTCTTGCTATAACCAGTCCTACAGAACCGATATACCACTGTATGTCCACCTTAACGTCGTCACAGTTACTCACACTACGAGTCTCTCGAGTTTGCAAATGTACTTCGCCGGATGACGAGTCATTTAGCTACCTTAAGAGAGTCATAGTTCCTGCTGCCAGCTGCTCCCTTTTCTTTGAATCTATCCTCTCTTTATTTCGTACTGCGGCCTGTCCATGCAGAAGCGAAATGCTGCAACAAGTCCACCTTCACGTTGCCTGAGATACTCCAACGACGATATCCTCGAGTTTTCAAGTAGATTTCGCAGAGTGACGAGGCATTTGGCTACCTTAAGAGAGTCATAGTTACTCGTGCCGGCTGCTCCCATTTCTTTAGGCCTTTAACATTCTTGCTATGGCCAGTCCTACAGAATCGATATGCCACTGTATGTCCACCTTAACGACGTCACAGTTACTCACAGTACTTCACCGGATGACGAGGCATTTGGCTACCTTAAGAGAGTCATAGTTCCTGCTGCCAGCTGCTCCCTTTTCTTTGAATCTATCCTCTCTTTATTTCGTACTGCGGCCTGTCCATGCAGAAGCGAAATGCTGCAACAAGTCCTCCTTCACGTTGCCTGAGTTACTCCAACGACGATATCCTCGAGTTTTCAAGTAAATTTCGCAGAGTGACGAGGCATTTGGCTACCTTAAGAGAGTCATAGTTACTTCTGCCGGCTGCTCCCATTTCTTTAGGCCTTTAACATTCTTGCTATGGCCAGTCCTACAGAACCGATATGCCACTGTATGTCCACCTTAACGTCGTCACAGTTACTCACTCTACGAGTCTCTCGAGTTTGCAAATGTACTTCGCCGGATGACGAGGCATTTGGCTACCTTAAGAGAGTCATAGTTCCTGCTGCCAGCTGCTCCCTTTTCTTTGAATCTATCCTCTCTTTATTTCGTACTGCGGCCTGTCCATGCAGAAGCGAAATGCTGCAACAAGTCCACCTTCACGTTGCCTGAGTTACTCCAACGACGATATCCTCGAGTTTTCAAGTAAATTTCGCAGAGTGACGAGGCATTTGACTACCGTAAGAGAGTCATAGTTACTTCTGCCGGCTGCTCCCATTTCTTTAGGCCTTTAACATTCTTGCTATGGCCGGTCCTACAGAACCGATATGCCACTGTATGTCCACCTTAACGTCGTCACAGTTACTCACACTACGAGTCTCTCGAGTTTGCAAATGTACTTCGCCGGATGACGAGGCATTTAGCTACCTTAAGAGAGTCATAGTTCCTGCTGCCAGCTGCTCCCTTTTCTTTGAATCTATCCTCTCTTTATTTCGTACTGCGGCCTGTCCATGCAGAAGCGAAATGCTGCAACAAGTCCACCTTCACGTTGCCTGAGTTACTCCAACGACGATATCCTCGATTTTTCAAGTAGATTTCGCAGAGTGACGAGGCATTTGGCTACCTTAAGAGAGTCATAGTTACTCCTGCCGGCTGCTCCCATTTCTTTAGGCCTTTAACATTCTTGCTATGGCCAGTCCTACAGAATCGATATGCCACTGTATGTCCACCTTAACGACGTCACAGTTACTCACAGTACTTCACCGGATGACGAGGCATTTGGCTACCTTAAGAGAGTCATAGTTCCTGCTGCCAGCTGCTCCCTTTTCTTTGAATCTATCCTCTCTTTATTTCGTACTGCGGCCTGTCCATGCAGAAGCGAAATGCTGCAACAAGTCCACCTTCACGTTGCCTGAGTTACTCCAACGACGATATCCTCGAGTTTTCAAGTAAATTTCGCAGAGTGACGAGGCATTTGGCTACCTTAAGAGAGTCATAGTTACTTCTGCCGGCTGCTCCCATTTCTTTAGGCCTTTAACATTCTTGCTATGGCCAGTCCTACAGAACCGATATGCCACTGTATGTCCACCTTAACGTCGTCACAGTTACTCACTCTACGAGTCTCTCGAGTTTGCAAATGTACTTCGCCGGATGACGAGGCATTTGGCTACCTTAAGAGAGTCATAGTTCCTGCTGCCAGCTGCTCCCTTTTCTTTGAATCTATCCTCTCTTTATTTCGTACTGCGGCCTGTCCATGCAGAAGCGAAATGCTGCAACAAGTCCACCTTCACGTTGCCTGAGTTACTCCAACGACGATATCCTCGAGTTTTCAAGTAAATTTCGCAGAGTGACGAGGCATTTGACTACCTTAAGAGAGTCATAGTTACTTCTGCCGGCTGCTCCCATTTCTTTAGGCCTTTAACATTCTTGCTATGGCCAGTCCTACAGAACCGATATGCCACTGTATGTCCACCTTAACGTCGTCACAGTTACTCACACTACGAGTCTCTCGAGTTTGCAAATGTACTTCGCCGGATGACGAGGCATTTAGCTACCTTAAGAGAGTCATAGTTCCTGCTGCCAGCTGCTCCCTTTTCTTTGAATCTATCCTCTCTTTATTTCGTACTGCGGCCTGTCCATGCAGAAGCGAAATGCTGCAACAAGTCCACCTTCACGTTGCCTGAGTTACTCCAACGACGATATCCTCGATTTTTCAAGTAGATTTCGCAGAGTGACGAGGCATTTGGCTACCTTAAGAGAGTCATAGTTACTCCTGCCGGCTGCTCCCATTTCTTTAGGCCTTTAACATTCTTGCTATGGCCAGTCCTACAGAATCGATATGCCACTGTATGTCCACCTTAACGACGTCACAGTTACTCACAGTACTTCACCGGATGACGAGGCATTTGACTACCTTAAGAGAGTCATAGTTCCTGCTGCCAGCTGCTCCCTTTTCTTTGAATCTATCCTCTCTTTATTTCGTACTGCGGCCTGTCCATGCATAAGCGAAATGCTGCAACAAGTCCACCTTCACGTTGCCTGAGTTACTCCAACGACGATATCCTCGAGTTTTCAAGTAAATTTCGCAGAGTGACGAGGCATTTGGCTACCTTAAGAGAGTCATAGTTACTCCTGCTGGCTGCTCCCATTTCTTTAGGCCTTTAACATTCTTGCTATGGCCAGTCCTACAGAACCGATATGCCACTGTATGTCCACCTTAACGTCGTCACAGTTACTCACACTACGAGTCTCTCGAGTTTGCAAATGTACTTCGCCGGATGACGAGACATTTAGCTACCTTAAGAGAGTCATAGTTCCTGCTGCCAGCTGCTCCCTTTTCTTTGAATCTATCCTCTCTTTATTTCGTACTGCGGCCTGTCCATGCAGAAGCGAAATGCTGCAACAAGTCCACCTTCACGTTGCCTGAGTTACTCCAACGACGATATCCTCGATTTTTCAAGTAGATTCCGCAGAGTGACGAGGCATTTGGCTACCTTAAGAGAGTCATAGTTACTCCTGCCGGCTGCTCCCATTTCTTTAGGCCTTTAACATTCTTGCTATGGCCAGTCCTACAGAATCGATATGCCACTGTATGTCCACCTTAACGACGTCACAGTTACTCACAGTACTTCACCGAATGACGAGGCATTTGACTACCTTAAGAGAGTCATAGTTCCTGCTGCCAGCTGCTCCCTTTTCTTTGAATCTATCCTCTGTTTATTTCGTACTGCGGCCTGTCCATGCATAAGCGAAATGCTGCAACAAGTCCACCTTCACGTTGCCTGAGTTACTCCAACGACGATATCCTCGAGTTTTCAAGTAAATTTCGCAGAGTGACGAGGCATTTGGCTACCTTAAGAGAGTCATAGTTACTCCTGCTGGCTGCTCCCATTTCTTTAGGCCTTTAACATTCTTGCTATGGCCAGTCCTACAGAACCGATATGCCACTGTATGTCCACCTTAACGTCGTCACAGTTACTCACTCTACGAGTCTCTCGAGTTTGCAAATGTACTTCGCCGGATGACGAGGCATTTGGCTACCTTAAGAGAGTCATAGTTCCTGCTGCCAGCTGCTCCCTTTTCTTTGAATCTATCCTCTCTTTGTTTCGTACTGCGGCCTGTCCATGCAGAAGCGAAATGCTGCAACAAGTCCACCTTCACGTTGCCTGAGTTACTCCAACGACGATATCCTCGAGTTTTCAAGTAAATTTCGCAGAGTGACGAGGCATTTGGCTACCTTAAGAGAGTCATAGTTACTCCTGCCGGCTGCTCCCATTTCTTTAGGCCTTTAACATTCTTGCTATGGCCAGTCCTACAGAATCGATATGCCACTGTATGTCCACCTTAACGTCGTCACAGTTACTCACAGTACTTCGCCGGATGACGAGGCATTCGGCTACCTTAAGAGAGTCATAGTTCCTGCTGCCAGCTGCTCCCTTTTCTTTGAATCTATCCTCTCTTTATTTCGTACTGCGGCCTGTCCATGCAGAAGCGAAATGCTGCAACAAGTCCACCTTCACGTTGCCTGAGTTACTCCAACGACGATATCCTCGAGTTTTCAAGTAGATTTCGCAGAGTGACGAGGCATTTGGCTACCTTAAGAGAGTCATAGTTACTCCTGCCGGCTGCTCCCATTTCTCTAGGCCTTTAACATTCTTGCTATGGCCAGTCCTACAGAATCGATATGCCACTGTATGTCCACCTTAACGACGTCACAGTTACTCACAGTACTTCACCGGATGACGAGGCATTTGGCTACCTTAAGAGAGTCATAGTTCCTGCTGCCAGCTGCTCCCTTTTCTTTGAATCTATCCTCTCTTTATTTCGTACTGCGGCCTGTCCATGCAGAAGCGAAATGCTGCAACAAGTCCACCTTCACGTTGCCTGAGTTACTCCAACGACGATATCCTCGAGTTTTCAAGTAAATTTCGCAGAGTGACGAGGCATTTGGCTACCTTAAGAGAGTCATAGTTACTCCTGCTGGCTGCTCCCATTTCTTTAGGCCTTTAACATTCTTGCTATGGCCAGTCCTACAGAACCGATATGCCACTGTATGTCCACCTTAACGTCGTCACAGTTAGTCACTCTACGAGTCTCTCGAGTTTGCAAATGTACTTCGCCGGATGACGAGGCATTTGGCTACCTTAAGAGAGTCATAGTTCCTGCTGCCAGCTGCTCCCTTTTCTTTGAATCTATCCTCTCTTTATTTCGTACTGCGGCCTGTCCATGCAGAAGCGAAATGCTGCAACAAGTCCACCTTCACGTTGCCTGAGTTACTCCAACGACGATATCCTCGATTTTTCAAGTAGATTTCGCAGAGTGACGAGGCATTTGGCTACCTTAAGAGAGTCATAGTTACTCCTGCCGGCTGCTCCCATTTCTTTAGGCCTTTAACATTCTTGCTATGGCCAGTCCTACAGAATCGATATGCCACTGCATGTCCACCTTAACGACGTCACAGTTACTCACAGTACTTCACCGGATGACGAGGCATTTGGCTACCTTAAGAGAGTCATAGTTCCTGCTGCCAGCTGCTCCCTTTTCTTTGAATCTATCCTCTCTTTATTTCGTACTGCGGCCTGTCCATGCAGAAGCGAAATGCTGCAACAAGTCCACCTTCACGTTGCCTGAGTTACTCCAACGACGATATCCTCGAGTTTTCAAGTAAATTTCGCAGAGTGACGAGGCATTTGGCTACCTTAAGAGAGTCATAGTTACTTCTGCCGGCTGCTCCCATTTCTTTAGGCCTTTAACATTCTTGCTATGGCCAGTCCTACAGAACCGATATGCCACTGTATGTCCACCTTAACGTCGTCACAGTTACTCACTCTACGAGTCTCTCGAGTTTGCAAATGTACTTCGCCGGATGACGAGGCATTTGGCTACCTTAAGAGAGTCATAGATCCTGCTGCCAGCTGCTCCCTTTTCTTTGAATCTATCCTCTCTTTATTTCGTACTGCGGCCTGTCCATGCAGAAGCGAAATGCTGCAACAAGTCCACCTTCACGTTGCCTGAGTTACTCCAACGACGATATCCTCGAGTTTTCAAGTAAATTTCGCAGAGTGACGAGGCATTTGACTACCTTAAGAGAGTCATAGTTACTTCTGCCGGCTGCTCCCATTTCTTTAGGCCTTTAACATTCTTGCTATGGCCAGTCCTACAGAACCGATATGCCACTGTATGTCCACCTTAACGTCGTCACAGTTACTCACACTACGAGTCTCTCGAGTTTGCAAATGTACTTCGCCGGATGACGAGGCATTTAGCTACCTTAAGAGAGTCATAGTTCCTGCTGCCAGCTGCTCCCTTTTCTTTGAATCTATCCTCTCTTTATTTCGTACTGCGGCCTGTCCATGCAGAAGCGAAATGCTGCAACAAGTCCACCTTCACGTTGCCTGAGTTACTCCAACGACGATATCCTCGATTTTTCAAGTAGATTTCGCAGAGTGACGAGGCATTTGGCTACCTTAAGAGAGTCATAGTTACTCCTGCCGGCTGCTCCCATTTCTTTAGGCCTTTAACATTCTTGCTATGGCCAGTCCTACAGAATCGATATGCCACTGTTTGTCCACCTTAACGACGTCACAGTTACTCACAGTACTTCACCGGATGACGAGGCATTTGGCTACCTTAAGAGAGTCATAGTTCCTGCTGCCAGCTGCTCCCTTTTCTTCGAATCTATCCTCTCTTTATTTCGTACTGCGGCCTGTCCATGCATAAGCGAAATGCTGCAACAAGTCCACCTTCACGTTGCCTGAGTTACTCCAACGACGATATCCTCGAGTTTTCAAGTAAATTTCGCAGAGTGACGAGGCATTTGGCTACCTTAAGAGAGTCATAGTTACTCCTGCTGGCTGCTCCCATTTCTTTAGGCCTTTAACATTCTTGCTATGGCCAGTCCTACAGAACCGATATGCCACTGTATGTCCACCTTAACGTCGTCACAGTTACTCACTCTACGAGTCTCTCGAGTTTGCAAATGTACTTCGCCGGATGACGAGGCATTTGGCTACCTTAAGAGAGTCATAGTTCCTGCTGCCAGCTGCTCCCTTTTCTTTGAATCTATCCTCTCTTTATTTCGTACTGCGGCCTGTCCATGCAGAAGCGAAATGCTGCAACAAGTCCACCTTCACGTTGCCTGAGTTACTCCATGACGATATCCTCGAGTTTTCAAGTAAATTTCGCAGAGTGACGAGGCATTTGACTACCTTAAGAGAGTCATAGTTACTTCTGCCGGCTGCTCCCATTTCTTTAGGCCTTTAACATTCTTGCTATGGCCAGTCCTACAGAACCGATATATCACTGTATGTCCACCTTAACGTCGTCACAGTTACTCACACTACGAGTCTCTCGAGTTTGCAAATGTACTTCGCCGGATGACGAGTCATTTAGCTACCTTAAGAGAGTCATAGTTCCTGCTGCCAGCTGCTCCCTTTTCTTTGAATCTATCCTCTCTTTATTTCGTACTGCGGCCTGTCCATGCAGAAGCGAAATGCTGCAACAAGTCCACCTTCACGTTGCCTGAGTTACTCCAACGACGATATCCTCGAGTTTTCAAGTAGATTTCGCAGAGTGACGAGGCATTTGGCTACCTTAAGAGAGTCATAGTTACTCCTGCCGGCTGCTCCCATTTCTTTAGGCCTTTAACATTCTTACTATGGCCAGTCCTACAGAATCGATATGCCACTGTATGTCCACCTTAACGACGTCACAGTTACTCACAGTACTTCACCGGATGACGAGGCATTTGGCTACCTTAAGAGAGTCATAGTTCCTGCTGCCAGCTGCTCCCTTTTCTTTGAATCTATCCTCTCTTTATTTCGTACTGCGGCCTGTCCATGCAGAAGCGAAATGCTGCAACAAGTCCACCTTCACGTTGCCTGAGTTACTCCAACGACGATATCCTCGAGTTTTCAAGTAAATTTCGCAGAGTGACGAGGCATTTGACTACCTTAAGAGAGTCATAGTTACTTCTGCCGGCTGCTCCCATTTCTTTAGGCCTTTAACATTCTTGCTATGGCCAGTCCTACAGAACCGATATGCCACTGTATGTCCACCTTAACGTCGTCACAGTTACTCACACTACGAGTCTCTCGAGTTTGCAAATGTACTTCGCCGGATGACGAGTCATTTAGCTACCTTAAGAGAGTCATAGTTCCTGCTGCCAGCTGCTCCCTTTTCTTTGAATCTATCCTCTCTTTATTTCGTACTGCGGCCTGTCCATGCAGAAGCGAAATGCTGCAACAAGTCCACCTTCACGTTGCCTGAGTTACTCCAACGACGATATCCTCGAGTTTTCAAGTAAATTTCGCAGAGTGACGAGGCATTTGACTACCTTAAGAGAGTCATAGTTACTTCTGCCGGCTGCTCCCATTTCTTTAGGCCTTTAACATTCTTGCTATGGCCGGTCCTACAGAACCGATATGCCACTGTATGTCCACCTTAACGTCGTCACAGTTACTCACACTACGAGTCTCTCGAGTTTGCAAATGTACTTCGCCGGATGACGAGGCATTTAGCTACCTTAAGAGAGTCATAGTTCCTGCTGCCAGCTGCTCCCTTTTCTTTGAATCTATCCTCTCTTTATTTCATACTGCGGCCTGTCCATGCAGAAGCGAAATGCTGCAACAAGTCCACCTTCACGTTGCCTGAGTTACTCCAACGACGATATCCTCGATTTTTCAAGTAGATTTCGCAGAGTGACGAGGCATTTGGCTACCTTAAGAGAGTCATAGTTACTCCTGCCGGCTGCTCCCATTTCTTTAGGCCTTTAACATTCTTGCTATGGCCAGTCCTACAGAATCGATATGCCACTGTATGTCCACCTTAACGACGTCACAGTTACTCACAGTACTTCACCGGATGACGAGGCATTTGGCTACCTTAAGAGAGTCATAGTTCCTGCTGCCAGCTGCTCCCTTTTCTTTGAATCTATCCTCTCTTTATTTCGTACTGCGGCCTGTCCATGCAGAAGCGAAATGCTGCAACAAGTCCACCTTCACGTTGCCTGAGTTACTCCAACGACGATATCCTCGAGTTTTCAAGTAAATTTCGCAGAGTGACGAGGCATTTGGCTATCTTAAGAGAGTCATAGTTACTTCTGCCGGCTGCTCCCATTTCTTTAGGCCTTTAACATTCTTGCTATGGCCAGTCCTACAGAACCGATATGCCACTGTATGTCCACCTTAACGTCGTCACAGTTACTCACTCTACGAGTCTCTCGAGTTTGCAAATGTACTTCGCCGGATGACGAGGCATTTGGCTACCTTAAGAGAGTCATAGTTCCTGCTGCCAGCTGCTCCCTTTTCTTTGAATCTATCCTCTCTTTATTTCGTACTGCGGCCTGTCCATGCAGAAGCGAAATGCTGCAACAAGTCCACCTTCACGTTGCCTGAGTTACTCCAACGACGATATCCTCGAGTTTTCAGGTAAATTTCGCAGAGTGACGAGGCATTTGACTACCTTAAGAGAGTCATAGTTACTTCTGCCGGCTGCTCCCATTTCTTTAGGCCTTTAACATTCTTGCTATGGCCAGTCCTACAGAACCGATATGCCACTGTATGTCCACCTTAACGTCGTCACAGTTACTCACACTACGAGTCTCTCGAGTTTGCAAATGTACTTCGCCGGATGACGAGGCATTTAGCTACCTTAAGAGAGTCATAGTTCCTGCTGCCAGCTGCTCCCTTTTCTTTGAATCTATCCTCTCTTTATTTCGTACTGCGGCCTGTCCATGCAGAAGCGAAATGCTGCAACAAGTCCACCTTCACGTTGCCTGAGTTACTCCAACGACGATATCCTCGATTTTTCAAGTAGATTCCGCAGAGTGACGAGGCATTTGGCTACCTTAAGAGAGTCATAGTTACTCCTGCCGGCTGCTCCCATTTCTTTAGGCCTTTAACATTCTTGCTATGGCCAGTCCTACAGAATCGATATGCCACTGTATGTCCACCTTAACGACGTCACAGTTACTCACAGTACTTCACCGGATGACGAGGCATTTGACTACCTTAAGAGAGTCATAGTTCCTGCTGCCAGCTGCTCCCTTTTCTTTGAATCTATCCTCTCTTTGTTTCGTACTGCGGCCTGTCCATGCATAAGCGAAATGCTGCAACAAGTCCACCTTCACGTTGCCTGAGTTACTCCAACGACGATATCCTCGAGTTTTCAAGTAAATTTCGCAGAGTGACGAGGCATTTGGCTACCTTAAGAGAGTCATAGTTACTCCTGCTGGCTGCTCCCATTTCTTTAGGCCTTTAACATTCTTGCTATGGCCAGTCCTACAGAACCGATATGCCACTGTATGTCCACCTTAACGTCGTCACAGTTACTCACTCTACGAGTCTCTCGAGTTTGCAAATGTACTTCGCCGGATGACGAGGCATTTGGCTACCTTAAGAGAGTCATAGTTCCTGCTGCCAGCTGCTCCCTTTTCTTTGAATCTATCCTCTCTTTATTTCGTACTGCGGCCTGTCCATGCAGAAGCGAAATGCTGCAACAAGTCCACCTTCACGTTGCCTGAGTTACTCCAACGACGATATCCTCGAGTTTTCAAGTAAATTTCGCAGAGTGACGAGGCATTTGACTTCCTTAAGAGAGTCATAGTTACTTCTGCCGGCTGCTCCCATTTCTTTAGGCCTTTAACATTCTTGCTATAACCAGTCCTACAGAACCGATATACCACTGTATGTCCACCTTAACGTCGTCACAGTTACTCACACTACGAGTCTCTCGAGTTTGCAAATGTACTTCGCCGGATGACGAGTCATTTAGCTACCTTAAGAGAGTCATAGTTCCTGCTGCCAGCTGCTCCCTTTTCTTTGAATCTATCCTCTCTTTATTTCGTACTGCGGCCTGTCCATGCAGAAGCGAAATGCTGCAACAAGTCCACCTTCACGTTGCCTGAGATACTCCAACGACGATATCCTCGAGTTTTCAAGTAGATTTCGCAGAGTGACGAGGCATTTGGCTACCTTAAGAGAGTCATAGTTACTCGTGCCGGCTGCTCCCATTTCTTTAGGCCTTTAACATTCTTGCTATGGCCAGTCCTACAGAATCGATATGCCACTGTATGTCCACCTTAACGACGTCACAGTTACTCACAGTACTTCACCGGATGACGAGGCATTTGGCTACCTTAAGAGAGTCATAGTTCCTGCTGCCAGCTGCTCCCTTTTCTTTGAATCTATCCTCTCTTTATTTCGTACTGCGGCCTGTCCATGCAGAAGCGAAATGCTGCAACAAGTCCTCCTTCACGTTGCCTGAGTTACTCCAACGACGATATCCTCGAGTTTTCAAGTAAATTTCGCAGAGTGACGAGGCATTTGGCTACCTTAAGAGAGTCATAGTTACTTCTGCCGGCTGCTCCCATTTCTTTAGGCCTTTAACATTCTTGCTATGGCCAGTCCTACAGAACCGATATGCCACTGTATGTCCACCTTAACGTCGTCACAGTTACTCACTCTACGAGTCTCTCGAGTTTGCAAATGTACTTCGCCGGATGACGAGGCATTTGGCTACCTTAAGAGAGTCATAGTTCCTGCTGCCAGCTGCTCCCTTTTCTTTGAATCTATCCTCTCTTTATTTCGTACTGCGGCCTGTCCATGCAGAAGCGAAATGCTGCAACAAGTCCACCTTCACGTTGCCTGAGTTACTCCAACGACGATATCCTCGAGTTTTCAAGTAAATTTCGCAGAGTGACGAGGCATTTGACTACCGTAAGAGAGTCATAGTTACTTCTGCCGGCTGCTCCCATTTCTTTAGGCCTTTAACATTCTTGCTATGGCCGGTCCTACAGAACCGATATGCCACTGTATGTCCACCTTAACGTCGTCACAGTTACTCACACTACGAGTCTCTCGAGTTTGCAAATGTACTTCGCCGGATGACGAGGCATTTAGCTACCTTAAGAGAGTCATAGTTCCTGCTGCCAGCTGCTCCCTTTTCTTTGAATCTATCCTCTCTTTATTTCGTACTGCGGCCTGTCCATGCAGAAGCGAAATGCTGCAACAAGTCCACCTTCACGTTGCCTGAGTTACTCCAACGACGATATCCTCGATTTTTCAAGTAGATTTCGCAGAGTGACGAGGCATTTGGCTACCTTAAGAGAGTCATAGTTACTCCTGCCGGCTGCTCCCATTTCTTTAGGCCTTTAACATTCTTGCTATGGCCAGTCCTACAGAATCGATATGCCACTGTATGTCCACCTTAACGACGTCACAGTTACTCACAGTACTTCACCGGATGACGAGGCATTTGGCTACCTTAAGAGAGTCATAGTTCCTGCTGCCAGCTGCTCCCTTTTCTTTGAATCTATCCTCTCTTTATTTCGTACTGCGGCCTGTCCATGCAGAAGCGAAATGCTGCAACAAGTCCACCTTCACGTTGCCTGAGTTACTCCAACGACGATATCCTCGAGTTTTCAAGTAAATTTCGCAGAGTGACGAGGCATTTGGCTACCTTAAGAGAGTCATAGTTACTTCTGCCGGCTGCTCCCATTTCTTTAGGCCTTTAACATTCTTGCTATGGCCAGTCCTACAGAACCGATATGCCACTGTATGTCCACCTTAACGTCGTCACAGTTACTCACTCTACGAGTCTCTCGAGTTTGCAAATGTACTTCGCCGGATGACGAGGCATTTGGCTACCTTAAGAGAGTCATAGTTCCTGCTGCCAGCTGCTCCCTTTTCTTTGAATCTATCCTCTCTTTATTTCGTACTGCGGCCTGTCCATGCAGAAGCGAAATGCTGCAACAAGTCCACCTTCACGTTGCCTGAGTTACTCCAACGACGATATCCTCGAGTTTTCAAGTAAATTTCGCAGAGTGACGAGGCATTTGACTACCTTAAGAGAGTCATAGTTACTTCTGCCGGCTGCTCCCATTTCTTTAGGCCTTTAACATTCTTGCTATGGCCAGTCCTACAGAACCGATATGCCACTGTATGTCCACCTTAACGTCGTCACAGTTACTCACACTACGAGTCTCTCGAGTTTGCAAATGTACTTCGCCGGATGACGAGGCATTTAGCTACCTTAAGAGAGTCATAGTTCCTGCTGCCAGCTGCTCCCTTTTCTTTGAATCTATCCTCTCTTTATTTCGTACTGCGGCCTGTCCATGCAGAAGCGAAATGCTGCAACAAGTCCACCTTCACGTTGCCTGAGTTACTCCAACGACGATATCCTCGATTTTTCAAGTAGATTTCGCAGAGTGACGAGGCATTTGGCTACCTTAAGAGAGTCATAGTTACTCCTGCCGGCTGCTCCCATTTCTTTAGGCCTTTAACATTCTTGCTATGGCCAGTCCTACAGAATCGATATGCCACTGTATGTCCACCTTAACGACGTCACAGTTACTCACAGTACTTCACCGGATGACGAGGCATTTGACTACCTTAAGAGAGTCATAGTTCCTGCTGCCAGCTGCTCCCTTTTCTTTGAATCTATCCTCTCTTTATTTCGTACTGCGGCCTGTCCATGCATAAGCGAAATGCTGCAACAAGTCCACCTTCACGTTGCCTGAGTTACTCCAACGACGATATCCTCGAGTTTTCAAGTAAATTTCGCAGAGTGACGAGGCATTTGGCTACCTTAAGAGAGTCATAGTTACTCCTGCTGGCTGCTCCCATTTCTTTAGGCCTTTAACATTCTTGCTATGGCCAGTCCTACAGAACCGATATGCCACTGTATGTCCACCTTAACGTCGTCACAGTTACTCACACTACGAGTCTCTCGAGTTTGCAAATGTACTTCGCCGGATGACGAGACATTTAGCTACCTTAAGAGAGTCATAGTTCCTGCTGCCAGCTGCTCCCTTTTCTTTGAATCTATCCTCTCTTTATTTCGTACTGCGGCCTGTCCATGCAGAAGCGAAATGCTGCAACAAGTCCACCTTCACGTTGCCTGAGTTACTCCAACGACGATATCCTCGATTTTTCAAGTAGATTCCGCAGAGTGACGAGGCATTTGGCTACCTTAAGAGAGTCATAGTTACTCCTGCCGGCTGCTCCCATTTCTTTAGGCCTTTAACATTCTTGCTATGGCCAGTCCTACAGAATCGATATGCCACTGTATGTCCACCTTAACGACGTCACAGTTACTCACAGTACTTCACCGAATGACGAGGCATTTGACTACCTTAAGAGAGTCATAGTTCCTGCTGCCAGCTGCTCCCTTTTCTTTGAATCTATCCTCTGTTTATTTCGTACTGCGGCCTGTCCATGCATAAGCGAAATGCTGCAACAAGTCCACCTTCACGTTGCCTGAGTTACTCCAACGACGATATCCTCGAGTTTTCAAGTAAATTTCGCAGAGTGACGAGGCATTTGGCTACCTTAAGAGAGTCATAGTTACTCCTGCTGGCTGCTCCCATTTCTTTAGGCCTTTAACATTCTTGCTATGGCCAGTCCTACAGAACCGATATGCCACTGTATGTCCACCTTAACGTCGTCACAGTTACTCACTCTACGAGTCTCTCGAGTTTGCAAATGTAATTCGCCGGATGACGAGGCATTTGGCTACCTTAAGAGAGTCATAGTTCCTGCTGCCAGCTGCTCCCTTTTCTTTGAATCTATCCTCTCTTTGTTTCGTACTGCGGCCTGTCCATGCAGAAGCGAAATGCTGCAACAAGTCCACCTTCACGTTGCCTGAGTTACTCCAACGACGATATCCTCGAGTTTTCAAGTAAATTTCGCAGAGTGACGAGGCATTTGGCTACCTTAAGAGAGTCATAGTTACTCCTGCCGGCTGCTCCCATTTCTTTAGGCCTTTAACATTCTTGCTATGGCCAGTCCTACAGAATCGATATGCCACTGTATGTCCACCTTAACGTCGTCACAGTTACTCACAGTACTTCGCCGGATGACGAGGCATTCGGCTACCTTAAGAGAGTCATAGTTCCTGCTGCCAGCTGCTCCCTTTTCTTTGAATCTATCCTCTCTTTATTTCGTACTGCGGCCTGTCCATGCAGAAGCGAAATGCTGCAACAAGTCCACCTTCACGTTGCCTGAGTTACTCCAACGACGATATCCTCGAGTTTTCAAGTAGATTTCGCAGAGTGACGAGGCATTTGGCTACCTTAAGAGAGTCATAGTTACTCCTGCCGGCTGCTCCCATTTCTCTAGGCCTTTAACATTCTTGCTATGGCCAGTCCTACAGAATCGATATGCCACTGTATGTCCACCTTAACGACGTCACAGTTACTCACAGTACTTCACCGGATGACGAGGCATTTGGCTACCTTAAGAGAGTCATAGTTCCTGCTGCCAGCTGCTCCCTTTTCTTTGAATCTATCCTCTCTTTATTTCGTACTGCGGCCTGTCCATGCAGAAGCGAAATGCTGCAACAAGTCCACCTTCACGTTGCCTGAGTTACTCCAACGACGATATCCTCGAGTTTTCAAGTAAATTTCGCAGAGTGACGAGGCATTTGGCTACCTTAAGAGAGTCATAGTTACTCCTGCTGGCTGCTCCCATTTCTTTAGGCCTTTAACATTCTTGCTATGGCCAGTCCTACAGAACCGATATGCCACTGTATGTCCACCTTAACGTCGTCACAGTTAGTCACTCTACGAGTCTCTCGAGTTTGCAAATGTACTTCGCCGGATGACGAGGCATTTGGCTACCTTAAGAGAGTCATAGTTCCTGCTGCCAGCTGCTCCCTTTTCTTTGAATCTATCCTCTCTTTATTTCGTACTGCGGCCTGTCCATGCAGAAGCGAAATGCTGCAACAAGTCCACCTTCACGTTGCCTGAGTTACTCCAACGACGATATCCTCGATTTTTCAAGTAGATTTCGCAGAGTGACGAGGCATTTGGCTACCTTAAGAGAGTCATAGTTACTCCTGCCGGCTGCTCCCATTTCTTTAGGCCTTTAACATTCTTGCTATGGCCAGTCCTACAGAATCGATATGCCACTGCATGTCCACCTTAACGACGTCACAGTTACTCACAGTACTTCACCGGATGACGAGGCATTTGGCTACCTTAAGAGAGTCATAGTTCCTGCTGCCAGCTGCTCCCTTTTCTTTGAATCTATCCTCTCTTTATTTCGTACTGCGGCCTGTCCATGCAGAAGCGAAATGCTGCAACAAGTCCACCTTCACGTTGCCTGAGTTACTCCAACGACGATATCCTCGAGTTTTCAAGTAAATTTCGCAGAGTGACGAGGCATTTGGCTACCTTAAGAGAGTCATAGTTACTTCTGCCGGCTGCTCCCATTTCTTTAGGCCTTTAACATTCTTGCTATGGCCAGTCCTACAGAACCGATATGCCACTGTATGTCCACCTTAACGTCGTCACAGTTACTCACTCTACGAGTCTCTCGAGTTTGCAAATGTACTTCGCCGGATGACGAGGCATTTGGCTACCTTAAGAGAGTCATAGATCCTGCTGCCAGCTGCTCCCTTTTCTTTGAATCTATCCTCTCTTTATTTCGTACTGCGGCCTGTCCATGCAGAAGCGAAATGCTGCAACAAGTCCACCTTCACGTTGCCTGAGTTACTCCAACGACGATATCCTCGAGTTTTCAAGTAAATTTCGCAGAGTGACGAGGCATTTGACTACCTTAAGAGAGTCATAGTTACTTCTGCCGGCTGCTCCCATTTCTTTAGGCCTTTAACATTCTTGCTATGGCCAGTCCTACAGAACCGATATGCCACTGTATGTCCACCTTAACGTCGTCACAGTTACTCACACTACGAGTCTCTCGAGTTTGCAAATGTACTTCGCCGGATGACGAGGCATTTAGCTACCTTAAGAGAGTCATAGTTCCTGCTGCCAGCTGCTCCCTTTTCTTTGAATCTATCCTCTCTTTATTTCGTACTGCGGCCTGTCCATGCAGAAGCGAAATGCTGCAACAAGTCCACCTTCACGTTGCCTGAGTTACTCCAACGACGATATCCTCGATTTTTCAAGTAGATTTCGCAGAGTGACGAGGCATTTGGCTACCTTAAGAGAGTCATAGTTACTCCTGCCGGCTGCTCCCATTTCTTTAGGCCTTTAACATTCTTGCTATGGCCAGTCCTACAGAATCGATATGCCACTGTTTGTCCACCTTAACGACGTCACAGTTACTCACAGTACTTCACCGGATGACGAGGCATTTGGCTACCTTAAGAGAGTCATAGTTCCTGCTGCCAGCTGCTCCCTTTTCTTCGAATCTATCCTCTCTTTATTTCGTACTGCGGCCTGTCCATGCATAAGCGAAATGCTGCAACAAGTCCACCTTCACGTTGCCTGAGTTACTCCAACGACGATATCCTCGAGTTTTCAAGTAAATTTCGCAGAGTGACGAGGCATTTGGCTACCTTAAGAGAGTCATAGTTACTCCTGCTGGCTGCTCCCATTTCTTTAGGCCTTTAACATTCTTGCTATGGCCAGTCCTACAGAACCGATATGCCACTGTATGTCCACCTTAACGTCGTCACAGTTACTCACTCTACGAGTCTCTCGAGTTTGCAAATGTACTTCGCCGGATGACGAGGCATTTGGCTACCTTAAGAGAGTCATAGTTCCTGCTGCCAGCTGCTCCCTTTTCTTTGAATCTATCCTCTCTTTATTTCGTACTGCGGCCTGTCCATGCAGAAGCGAAATGCTGCAACAAGTCCACCTTCACGTTGCCTGAGTTACTCCATGACGATATCCTCGAGTTTTCAAGTAAATTTCGCAGAGTGACGAGGCATTTGACTACCTTAAGAGAGTCATAGTTACTTCTGCCGGCTGCTCCCATTTCTTTAGGCCTTTAACATTCTTGCTATGGCCAGTCCTACAGAACCGATATATCACTGTATGTCCACCTTAACGTCGTCACAGTTACTCACACTACGAGTCTCTCGAGTTTGCAAATGTACTTCGCCGGATGACGAGTCATTTAGCTACCTTAAGAGAGTCATAGTTCCTGCTGCCAGCTGCTCCCTTTTCTTTGAATCTATCCTCTCTTTATTTCGTACTGCGGCCTGTCCATGCAGAAGCGAAATGCTGCAACAAGTCCACCTTCACGTTGCCTGAGTTACTCCAACGACGATATCCTCGAGTTTTCAAGTAGATTTCGCAGAGTGACGAGGCATTTGGCTACCTTAAGAGAGTCATAGTTACTCCTGCCGGCTGCTCCCATTTCTTTAGGCCTTTAACATTCTTACTATGGCCAGTCCTACAGAATCGATATGCCACTGTATGTCCACCTTAACGACGTCACAGTTACTCACAGTACTTCACCGGATGACGAGGCATTTGGCTACCTTAAGAGAGTCATAGTTCCTGCTGCCAGCTGCTCCCTTTTCTTTGAATCTATCCTCTCTTTATTTCGTACTGCGGCCTGTCCATGCAGAAGCGAAATGCTGCAACAAGTCCACCTTCACGTTGCCTGAGTTACTCCAACGACGATATCCTCGAGTTTTCAAGTAAATTTCGCAGAGTGACGAGGCATTTGACTACCTTAAGAGAGTCATAGTTACTTCTGCCGGCTGCTCCCATTTCTTTAGGCCTTTAACATTCTTGCTATGGCCGGTCCTACAGAACCGATATGCCACTGTATGTCCACCTTAACGTCGTCACAGTTACTCACACTACGAGTCTCTCGAGTTTGCAAATGTACTTCGCCGGATGACGAGGCATTTAGCTACCTTAAGAGAGTCATAGTTCCTACTGCCAGCTGCTCCCTTTTCTTTGAATCTATCCTCTCTTTATTTCGTACTGCGGCCTGTCCATGCAGAAGCGAAATGCTGCAACAAGTCCACCTTCACGTTGCCTGAGTTACTCCAACGACGATATCCTCGATTTTTCAAGTAGATTTCGCAGAGTGACGAGGCATTTGGCTACCTTAAGAGAGTCATAGTTACTCCTGCCGGCTGCTCCCATTTCTTTAGGCCTTTAACATTCTTGCTATGGCCAGTCCTACAGAATCGATATGCCACTGTATGTCCACCTTAACGACGTCACAGTTACTCACAGTACTTCACCGGATGACGAGGCATTTGGCTACCTTAAGAGAGTCATAGTTCCTGCTGCCAGCTGCTCCCTTTTCTTTGAATCTATCCACTCTTTATTTCGTACTGCGGCCTGTCCATGCAGAAGCGAAATGCTGCAACAAGTCCACCTTCACGTTGCCTGAGTTACTCCAACGACGATATCCTCGAGTTTTCAAGTAAATTTCGCAGAGTGACGAGGCATTTGGCTACCTTAAGAGAGTCATAGTTACTTCTGCCGGCTGCTCCCATTTCTTTAGGCCTTTAACATTCTTGCTATGGCCAGTCCTACAGAACCGATATGCCACTGTATGTCCACCTTAACGTCGTCACAGTTACTCACTCTACGAGTCTCTCGAGTTTGCAAATGTACTTCGCCGGATGACGAGGCATTTGGCTACCTTAAGAGAGTCATAGTTCCTGCTGCCAGCTGCTCCCTTTTCTTTGAATCTATCCTCTCTTTATTTCGTACTGCGGCCTGTCCATGCAGAAGCGAAATGCTGCAACAAGTCCACCTTCACGTTGCCTGAGTTACTCCAACGACGATATCCTCGAGTTTTCAAGTAAATTTCGCAGAGTGACGAGGCATTTGACTACCTTAAGAGAGTCATAGTTACTTCTGCCGGCTGCTCCCATTTCTTTAGGCCTTTAACATTCTTGCTATGGCCAGTCCTACAGAACCGATATGCCACTGTATGTCCACCTTAACGTCGTCACAGTTACTCACACTACGAGTCTCTCGAGTTTGCAAATGTACTTCGCCGGATGACGAGGCATTTAGCTACCTTAAGAGAGTCATAGTTCCTGCTGCCAGCTGCTCCCTTTTCTTTGAATCTATCCTCTCTTTATTTCGTACTGCGGCCTGTCCATGCAGAAGCGAAATGCTGCAACAAGTCCACCTTCACGTTGCCTGAGTTACTCCAACGACGATATCCTCGAGTTTTCAAGTAAATTTCGCTGAGTGACGAGGCATTTGGCTACCTTAAGAGACTCTTAGTTACTCCTGCCGGCTGCTCCCATTTCTTTAGGCCTTTAACATTCTTGCTATGGCCAGTCCTACAGAATCGATATGCCACTGTATGTCCACCTTAACGACGTCACAGTTACTCACAGTACTTCACCGGATGACGAGGCATTTGGCTACCTTAAGAGAGTCATAGTTCCTGCTGCCAGCTGCTCCCTTTTCTTTGAATCTATCCACTCTTTATTTCGTACTGCGGCCTGTCCATGCAGAAGCGAAATGCTGCAACAAGTCCACCTTCACGTTGCCTGAGTTACTCCAACGACGATATCCTCGAGTTTTCAAGTAAATTTCGCAGAGTGACGAGGCATTTGGCTACCTTAAGAGAGTCATAGTTACTTCTGCCGGCTGCTCCCATTTCTTTAGGCCTTTAACATTCTTGCTATGGCCAGTCCTACAGAACCGATATGCCACTGTATGTCCACCTTAACGTCGTCACAGTTACTCACTCTACGAGTCTCTCGAGTTTGCAAATGTACTTCGCCGGATGACGAGGCATTTGGCTACCTTAAGAGAGTCATAGTTCCTGCTGCCAGCTGCTCCCTTTTCTTTGAATCTATCCTCTCTTTATTTCGTACTGCGGCCTGTCCATGCAGAAGCGAAATGCTGCAACAAGTCCACCTTCACGTTGCCTGAGTTACTCCAACGACGATATCCTCGAGTTTTCAAGTAAATTTCGCAGAGTGACGAGGCATTTGACTACCTTAAGAGAGTCATAGTTACTTCTGCCGGCTGCTCCCATTTCTTTAGGCCTTTAACATTCTTGCTATGGCCAGTCCTACAGAACCGATATGCCACTGTATGTCCACCTTAACGTCGTCACAGTTACTCACACTACGAGTCTCTCGAGTTTGCAAATGTACTTCGCCGGATGACGAGGCATTTAGCTACCTTAAGAGAGTCATAGTTCCTGCTGCCAGCTGCTCCCTTTTCTTTGAATCTATCCTCTCTTTATTTCGTACTGCGGCCTGTCCATGCAGAAGCGAAATGCTGCAACAAGTCCACCTTCACGTTGCCTGAGTTACTCCAACGACGATATCCTCGATTTTTCAAGTAGATTTCGCAGAGTGACGAGGCATTTGGCTACCTTAAGAGAGTCATAGTTACTCCTGCCGGCTGCTCCCATTTCTTTAGGCCTTTAAGGGGAGTTGGAATGCCGGAAAATGGAAAAAATTCACATTTTCAGTTTTTAACCTTATAACTTAATTTGAAATTTTCTGCTTAAAATGGTGCAAAATTTGTTAAGAAATTCCAATTGGAAGTATTTTTATTTAATTTTTCAAAATTACATGTGCGCCCAGCAAAGTTACCCATCTTGTGATTTGTACACATTTAAATCTTCGCATTTCCGAAAACATTACATATAGAAGGCTGTGGATTTCACTCTTCAGTTGTAGAATCTTTGATCCTTCCATAGGTACCATTGTTTTTACGACTAGCTGTGTTTATTGTTCAGTTTTTGATCTGTGAGTGTTTGTTTTGAGCCTCGAGTTTAGTTTGTCGCTCATTTGGAGTTTGTTATCTGTCTTGTTTTGACTTTCAGTGGTGAGTGCGTAGTTTCTACGATGCCTAGGAGTGCATCATTATTTAAAAAGCGAAAGTTTCGCGGTAATAGATTTACAAATAACGTTTGTTCAAGTGATTCTGCTTCAGCACCTGTTGATGCTGGTGAAAGTTCTGACGTTTGTACAGCTGAGATGTGTGAAGGAGACACGCCCACCAGTGCATCAAAAAAGAAGTTATCAAACTGTGCAAGTGAAATTACAGATGAAGCTTCTAATGAACAATATGTTTTAGTCGACTTTCCTGTTTTTACTGAGTTTATGAAGAAATGTTTGTGTTGTAATCTTTGTGGAGGTTCTTTTGATATGAACATAACAAAATCTATAGGACTTTCCTGCAAAATTGCTATAGTTTGTGCCAGTTGTGAAAATGAGACCTGTTTTTGGAGCTCTAAAACATGCAGTAGCAATTTGTTTGAGAGTAATATCAGGCTAATGTATGCAATGAGAGCAATTGGTAAAGGACATACTGCTGCTCAAACATTTTGTGCCATAATGAATCTTCCACCTCCACCTGCTAAAATTGACAATTACACTGAAGTGATAGGAGATGCTGTTCAGTCTGTAGCAGATTTATCAATGAAAGCTGCTGCCAGTGAAGCAAAATATATAAATGAAGGAAACCCAGATATCCCTGTTGCTTTTGATGGAACCTGGCAGAAAAGGGGTCACACATCCAAAAATGCTGTTGCTACTGTTACTAGTGTGGACAGCGGTAAAGTTTTGGACTATGAAGTGCTCACTAAACATTGTTACCATTGTGCATCTGGTAAGATAGAAGCAGCTCACATATGTAGCAAGAATTATGAAGGTACGAGTGGAGGCATGGAGGCTGCCGCTGCTGTGAAAATGTTTAGCAGATCAGAAAAAGAACGGGGAGTATTTTACACAAAATTCCTTGGAGATGGGGACTCCAAGGCATACAAAAGTGTTACAGAATCCATGCCATATGTCAATAAGACAATAACTAAACTAGAATGTGTCGGTCATGTTCAGAAACGAATGGGCACTCGTCTAAGGAAACTGAAACAGAATCTGAAGGACAAAATTTTGTCAGATGGTAAAACCATTAGAGGTCGCCTGTCAGATAAAATTATAAATGAATTACAACAATACTATGGTATGGCAATAAGAAATAATGCAAATAATTTGCAGGAAATGAGACAAGCTGTATGGGCCACATATTTACATCGATCATCAACTGATGATAATCCTCAACATTTTGCTTGTCCAGATGGTCCTCAGTCATGGTGCAATTATAGAAAATCTCAAGCTACTGGGGATCCTTATCACCATAAAAATTATATTCCATTGGCTGTTATGGAAGTAATTAAACCAATATATAGAGACTTGGGGCATCCTGATCTTCTGCGAAAATGTCTTCATGGTTGTACCCAGAATCAAAACGAGTCGTTCAACAACCTCATTTGGACTCGTGTACCTAAGAATGTATTTGTTGGGATAAAAACATTGAAATGGGGAGTCAGTGATGCTGTTATTTCATTCAATGATGGTCATATGGGTAGGCTAAAGGTCATGGCAAGGCTCGGCATTGCTCCTGGTATCAACACCATCAGAGGTCTTCAGCTTCTGGACAGCGTGCGAGTAAGGAAGGCTCAGTATGCAGCTGAATTTAATACAAAAAAAGCAAGGGCAGCAAGGAGAAGAAAGCTTCTAGGTGAAGAAGAAGAACTAGAAGATGACCCTGATTACTCTGCTGGACACTTTTGATAATAGAATAAAAGGTATTTGTGAATTTTCATAATAAATTACTTTAATCGCATTTTCTGGCATTTGACATTTTTAGTGTTACATGTACCTTTATCTCATAAACCACTCAACCAACAACATTCAAATTTTCAGAAATGCTGCAAAACAGTTCAAAGAGGCCACTGAACTAGAATCATGACAAGAACTGGCTTATTCTCTGAACTAGGGAAGTTTATGTTATACTTTTTCCAATAAAAAATGGCTTAATGGTAAAAAATTCATAAATACTATACCAACAAAAAGAAAACATTGGTTCTAGTTCAGTGGGCTCACAATATATGCTGAAAACCTCTGCCAGAATTTCAAAGTTCTGAAGATAATAGTTCCAAAGAAAAAGGTACACAAAGTTAGCAAATTTAACATTGGCGAGATAGGGCATTCCAACTCCCCTTAACATTCTTGCTATGGCCAGTCCTACAGAATCGATATGCCACTGTATGTCCACCTTAACGACGTCACAGTTACTCACAGTACTTCACCGGATGACGAGGCATTTGACTACCTTAAGAGAGTCATAGTTCCTGCTGCCAGCTGCTCCCTTTTCTTTGAATCTATCCTCTCTTTATTTCGTACTGCGGCCTGTCCATGCATAAGCGAAATGCTGCAACAAGTCCACCTTCACGTTGCCTGAGTTACTCCAACGACGATATCCTCGAGTTTTCAAGTAAATTTCGCAGAGTGACGAGGCATTTGGCTACCTTAAGAGAGTCATAGTTACTCCTGCTGGCTGCTCCCATTTCTTTAGGCCTTTAACATTCTTGCTATGGCCAGTCCTACAGAACCGATATGCCACTGTATGTCCACCTTAACGTCGTCACAGTTACTCACTCTACGAGTCTCTCGAGTTTGCAAATGTACTTCGCCGGATGACGAGGCATTTGGCTACCTTAAGAGAGTCATAGTTCCTGCTGCCAGCTGCTCCCTTTTCTTTGAATCTATCCTCTCTTTATTTCGTACTGCGGCCTGTCCATGCAGAAGCGAAATGCTGCAACAAGTCCAGCTTCACGTTGCCTGAGTTACTCCAACGACGATATCCTCGAGTTTTCAAGTAAATTTCGCAGAGTGACGAGGCATTTGACTTCCTTAAGAGAGTCATAGTTACTTCTGCCGGCTGCTCCCATTTCTTTAGGCCTTTAACATTCTTGCTATGGCCAGTCCTACAGAACCGATATACCACTGTATGTCCACCTTAACGTCGTCACAGTTACTCACACTACGAGTCTCTCGAGTTTGCAAATGTACTTCGCCGGATGACGAGTCATTTAGCTACCTTAAGAGAGTCATAGTTCCTGCTGCCAGCTGCTCCCTTTTCTTTGAATCTATCCTCTCTTTATTTCGTACTGCGGCCTGTCCATGCAGAAGCGAAATGCTGCAACAAGTCCACCTTCACGTTGCCTGAGATACTCCAACGACGATATCCTCGAGTTTTCAAGTAGATTTCGCAGAGTGACGAGGCATTTGGCTACCTTAAGAGAGTCATAGTTACTTCTGCCGGCTGCTCCCATTTCTTTAGGCCTTTAACATTCTTGCTATGGCCAGTCCTACAGAATCGATATGCCACTGTATGTCCACCTTAACGACGTCACAGTTACTCACAGTACTTCACCGGATGACGAGGCATTTGGCTACCTTAAGAGAGTCATAGTTCCTGCTGCCAGCTGCTCCCTTTTCTTTGAATCTATCCTCTCTTTATTTCGTACTGCGGCCTGTCCATGCAGAAGCGAAATGCTGCAACAAGTCCACCTTCACGTTGCCTGAGTTACTCCAACGACGATATCCTCGAGTTTTCAAGTAAATTTCGCAGAGTGACGAGGCATTTGGCTACCTTAAGAGAGTCATAGTTACTTCTGCCGGCTGCTCCCATTTCTTTAGGCCTTTAACATTCTTGCTATGGCCAGTCCTACAGAACCGATATGCCACTGTATGTCCACCTTAACGTCGTCACAGTTACTCACTCTACGAGTCTCTCGAGTTTGCAAATGTACTTCGCCGGATGACGAGGCATTTGGCTACCTTAAGAGAGTCATAGTTCCTGCTGCCAGCTGCTCCCTTTTCTTTGAATCTATCCTCTCTTTATTTCGTACTGCGGCCTGTCCATGCAGAAGCGAAATGCTGCAACAAGTCCACCTTCACGTTGCCTGAGTTACTCCAACGACGATATCCTCGAGTTTTCAAGTAAATTTCGCAGAGTGACGAGGCATTTGACTTCCTTAAGAGAGTCATAGTTACTTCTGCCGGCTGCTCCCATTTCTTTAGGCCTTTAACATTCTTGCTATGGCCAGTCCTACAGAATCGATATGCCACTGTATGTCCACCTTAACGTCGTCACAGTTACTCACAGTACTTCGCCGGATGACGAGGCATTCGGCTACCTTAAGAGAGTCATAGTTCCTGCTGCCAGCTGCTCCCTTTTCTTTGAATCTATCCTCTCTTTATTTCGTACTGCGGCCTGTCCATGCAGAAGCGAAATGCTGCAACAAGTCCACCTTCACGTTGCCTGAGTTACTCCAACGACGATATCCTCGAGTTTTCAAGTAGATTTCGCAGAGTGACGAGGCATTTGGCTACCTTAAGAGAGTCATAGTTACTCCTGCCGGCTGCTCCCATTTCTCTAGGCCTTTAACATTCTTGCTATGGCCAGTCCTACAGAATCGATATGCCACTGTATGTCCACCTTAACGACGTCACAGTTACTCACAGTACTTCACCGGATGACGAGGCATTTGGCTACCTTAAGAGAGTCATAGTTCCTGCTGCCAGCTGCTCCCTTTTCTTTGAATCTATCCTCTCTTTATTTCGTACTGCGGCCTGTCCATGCAGAAGCGAAATGCTGCAACAAGTCCACCTTCACGTTGCCTGAGTTACTCCAACGACGATATCCTCGAGTTTTCAAGTAAATTTCGCAGAGTGACGAGGCATTTGGCTACCTTAAGAGAGTCATAGTTACTCCTGCTGGCTGCTCCCATTTCTTTAGGCCTTTAACATTCTTGCTATGGCCAGTCCTACAGAACCGATATGCCACTGTATGTCCACCTTAACGTCGTCACAGTTAGTCACTCTACGAGTCTCTCGAGTTTGCAAATGTACTTCGCCGGATGACGAGGCATTTGGCTACCTTAAGAGAGTCATAGTTCCTGCTGCCAGCTGCTCCCTTTTCTTTGAATCTATCCTCTCTTTATTTCGTACTGCGGCCTGTCCATGCAGAAGCGAAATGCTGCAACAAGTCCACCTTCACGTTGCCTGAGTTACTCCAACGACGATATCCTCGATTTTTCAAGTAGATTTCGCAGAGTGACGAGGCATTTGGCTACCTTAAGAGAGTCATAGTTACTCCTGCCGGCTGCTCCCATTTCTTTAGGCCTTTAACATTCTTGCTATGGCCAGTCCTACAGAATCGATATGCCACTGCATGTCCACCTTAACGACGTCACAGTTACTCACAGTACTTCACCGGATGACGAGGCATTTGGCTACCTTAAGAGAGTCATAGTTCCTGCTGCCAGCTGCTCCCTTTTCTTTGAATCTATCCTCTCTTTATTTCGTACTGCGGCCTGTCCATGCAGAAGCGAAATGCTGCAACAAGTCCACCTTCACGTTGCCTGAGTTACTCCAACGACGATATCCTCGAGTTTTCAAGTAAATTTCGCAGAGTGACGAGGCATTTGGCTACCTTAAGAGAGTCATAGTTACTTCTGCCGGCTGCTCCCATTTCTTTAGGCCTTTAACATTCTTGCTATGGCCAGTCCTACAGAACCGATATGCCACTGTATGTCCACCTTAACGTCGTCACAGTTACTCACTCTACGAGTCTCTCGAGTTTGCAAATGTACTTCGCCGGATGACGAGGCATTTGGCTACCTTAAGAGAGTCATAGATCCTGCTGCCAGCTGCTCCCTTTTCTTTGAATCTATCCTCTCTTTATTTCGTACTGCGGCCTGTCCATGCAGAAGCGAAATGCTGCAACAAGTCCACCTTCACGTTGCCTGAGTTACTCCAACGACGATATCCTCGAGTTTTCAAGTAAATTTCGCAGAGTGACGAGGCATTTGACTACCTTAAGAGAGTCATAGTTACTTCTGCCGGCTGCTCCCATTTCTTTAGGCCTTTAACATTCTTGCTATGGCCAGTCCTACAGAACCGATATGCCACTGTATGTCCACCTTAACGTCGTCACAGTTACTCACACTACGAGTCTCTCGAGTTTGCAAATGTACTTCGCCGGATGACGAGGCATTTAGCTACCTTAAGAGAGTCATAGTTCCTGCTGCCAGCTGCTCCCTTTTCTTTGAATCTATCCTCTCTTTATTTCGTACTGCGGCCTGTCCATGCAGAAGCGAAATGCTGCAACAAGTCCACCTTCACGTTGCCTGAGTTACTCCAACGACGATATCCTCGATTTTTCAAGTAGATTTCGCAGAGTGACGAGGCATTTGGCTACCTTAAGAGAGTCATAGTTACTCCTGCCGGCTGCTCCCATTTCTTTAGGCCTTTAACATTCTTGCTATGGCCAGTCCTACAGAATCGATATGCCACTGTTTGTCCACCTTAACGACGTCACAGTTACTCACAGTACTTCACCGGATGACGAGGCATTTGGCTACCTTAAGAGAGTCATAGTTCCTGCTGCCAGCTGCTCCCTTTTCTTCGAATCTATCCTCTCTTTATTTCGTACTGCGGCCTGTCCATGCATAAGCGAAATGCTGCAACAAGTCCACCTTCACGTTGCCTGAGTTACTCCAACGACGATATCCTCGAGTTTTCAAGTAAATTTCGCAGAGTGACGAGGCATTTGGCTACCTTAAGAGAGTCATAGTTACTCCTGCTGGCTGCTCCCATTTCTTTAGGCCTTTAACATTCTTGCTATGGCCAGTCCTACAGAACCGATATGCCACTGTATGTCCACCTTAACGTCGTCACAGTTACTCACTCTACGAGTCTCTCGAGTTTGCAAATGTACTTCGCCGGATGACGAGGCATTTGGCTACCTTAAGAGAGTCATAGTTCCTGCTGCCAGCTGCTCCCTTTTCTTTGAATCTATCCTCTCTTTATTTCGTACTGCGGCCTGTCCATGCAGAAGCGAAATGCTGCAACAAGTCCACCTTCACGTTGCCTGAGTTACTCCATGACGATATCCTCGAGTTTTCAAGTAAATTTCGCAGAGTGACGAGGCATTTGACTACCTTAAGAGAGTCATAGTTACTTCTGCCGGCTGCTCCCATTTCTTTAGGCCTTTAACATTCTTGCTATGGCCAGTCCTACAGAACCGATATATCACTGTATGTCCACCTTAACGTCGTCACAGTTACTCACACTACGAGTCTCTCGAGTTTGCAAATGTACTTCGCCGGATGACGAGTCATTTAGCTACCTTAAGAGAGTCATAGTTCCTGCTGCCAGCTGCTCCCTTTTCTTTGAATCTATCCTCTCTTTATTTCGTACTGCGGCCTGTCCATGCAGAAGCGAAATGCTGCAACAAGTCCACCTTCACGTTGCCTGAGTTACTCCAACGACGATATCCTCGAGTTTTCAAGTAGATTTCGCAGAGTGACGAGGCATTTGGCTACCTTAAGAGAGTCATAGTTACTCCTGCCGGCTGCTCCCATTTCTTTAGGCCTTTAACATTCTTACTATGGCCAGTCCTACAGAATCGATATGCCACTGTATGTCCACCTTAACGACGTCACAGTTACTCACAGTACTTCACCGGATGACGAGGCATTTGGCTACCTTAAGAGAGTCATAGTTCCTGCTGCCAGCTGCTCCCTTTTCTTTGAATCTATCCTCTCTTTATTTCGTACTGCGGCCTGTCCATGCAGAAGCGAAATGCTGCAACAAGTCCACCTTCACGTTGCCTGAGTTACTCCAACGACGATATCCTCGAGTTTTCAAGTAAATTTCGCAGAGTGACGAGGCATTTGACTACCTTAAGAGAGTCATAGTTACTTCTGCCGGCTGCTCCCATTTCTTTAGGCCTTTAACATTCTTGCTATGGCCGGTCCTACAGAACCGATATGCCACTGTATGTCCACCTTAACGTCGTCACAGTTACTCACACTACGAGTCTCTCGAGTTTGCAAATGTACTTCGCCGGATGACGAGGCATTTAGCTACCTTAAGAGAGTCATAGTTCCTACTGCCAGCTGCTCCCTTTTCTTTGAATCTATCCTCTCTTTATTTCGTACTGCGGCCTGTCCATGCAGAAGCGAAATGCTGCAACAAGTCCACCTTCACGTTGCCTGAGTTACTCCAACGACGATATCCTCGATTTTTCAAGTAGATTTCGCAGAGTGACGAGGCATTTGGCTACCTTAAGAGAGTCATAGTTACTCCTGCCGGCTGCTCCCATTTCTTTAGGCCTTTAACATTCTTGCTATGGCCAGTCCTACAGAATCGATATGCCACTGTATGTCCACCTTAACGACGTCACAGTTACTCACAGTACTTCACCGGATGACGAGGCATTTGGCTACCTTAAGAGAGTCATAGTTCCTGCTGCCAGCTGCTCCCTTTTCTTTGAATCTATCCACTCTTTATTTCGTACTGCGGCCTGTCCATGCAGAAGCGAAATGCTGCAACAAGTCCACCTTCACGTTGCCTGAGTTACTCCAACGACGATATCCTCGAGTTTTCAAGTAAATTTCGCAGAGTGACGAGGCATTTGGCTACCTTAAGAGAGTCATAGTTACTTCTGCCGGCTGCTCCCATTTCTTTAGGCCTTTAACATTCTTGCTATGGCCAGTCCTACAGAACCGATATGCCACTGTATGTCCACCTTAACGTCGTCACAGTTACTCACTCTACGAGTCTCTCGAGTTTGCAAATGTACTTCGCCGGATGACGAGGCATTTGGCTACCTTAAGAGAGTCATAGTTCCTGCTGCCAGCTGCTCCCTTTTCTTTGAATCTATCCTCTCTTTATTTCGTACTGCGGCCTGTCCATGCAGAAGCGAAATGCTGCAACAAGTCCACCTTCACGTTGCCTGAGTTACTCCAACGACGATATCCTCGAGTTTTCAAGTAAATTTCGCAGAGTGACGAGGCATTTGACTACCTTAAGAGAGTCATAGTTACTTCTGCCGGCTGCTCCCATTTCTTTAGGCCTTTAACATTCTTGCTATGGCCAGTCCTACAGAACCGATATGCCACTGTATGTCCACCTTAACGTCGTCACAGTTACTCACACTACGAGTCTCTCGAGTTTGCAAATGTACTTCGCCGGATGACGAGGCATTTAGCTACCTTAAGAGAGTCATAGTTCCTGCTGCCAGCTGCTCCCTTTTCTTTGAATCTATCCTCTCTTTATTTCGTACTGCGGCCTGTCCATGCAGAAGCGAAATGCTGCAACAAGTCCACCTTCACGTTGCCTGAGTTACTCCAACGACGATATCCTCGAGTTTTCAAGTAAATTTCGCTGAGTGACGAGGCATTTGGCTACCTTAAGAGACTCTTAGTTACTCCTGCCGGCTGCTCCCATTTCTTTAGGCCTTTAACATTCTTGCTATGGCCAGTCCTACAGAATCGATATGCCACTGTATGTCCACCTTAACGACGTCACAGTTACTCACAGTACTTCACCGGATGACGAGGCATTTGGCTACCTTAAGAGAGTCATAGTTCCTGCTGCCAGCTGCTCCCTTTTCTTTGAATCTATCCACTCTTTATTTCGTAC
Source organism: Schistocerca piceifrons (assembly GCF_021461385.2). Lineage (NCBI taxonomy): Eukaryota > Metazoa > Arthropoda > Insecta > Orthoptera > Acrididae > Schistocerca > Schistocerca piceifrons. The sequence goes on from NC_060142.1 coordinate 20,640,973, forward strand.
TGCGGCCTGTCCATGCAGAAGCGAAATGCTGCAACAAGTCCACCTTCACGTTGCCTGAGTTACTCCAACGACGATATCCTCGAGTTTTCAAGTAAATTTCGCAGAGTGACGAGGCATTTGGCTACCTTAAGAGAGTCATAGTTACTTCTGCCGGCTGCTCCCATTTCTTTAGGCCTTTAACATTCTTGCTATGGCCAGTCCTACAGAACCGATATGCCACTGTATGTCCACCTTAACGTCGTCACAGTTACTCACTCTACGAGTCTCTCGAGTTTGCAAATGTACTTCGCCGGATGACGAGGCATTTGGCTACCTTAAGAGAGTCATAGTTCCTGCTGCCAGCTGCTCCCTTTTCTTTGAATCTATCCTCTCTTTATTTCGTACTGCGGCCTGTCCATGCAGAAGCGAAATGCTGCAACAAGTCCACCTTCACGTTGCCTGAGTTACTCCAACGACGATATCCTCGAGTTTTCAAGTAAATTTCGCAGAGTGACGAGGCATTTGACTACCTTAAGAGAGTCATAGTTACTTCTGCCGGCTGCTCCCATTTCTTTAGGCCTTTAACATTCTTGCTATGGCCAGTCCTACAGAACCGATATGCCACTGTATGTCCACCTTAACGTCGTCACAGTTACTCACACTACGAGTCTCTCGAGTTTGCAAATGTACTTCGCCGGATGACGAGGCATTTAGCTACCTTAAGAGAGTCATAGTTCCTGCTGCCAGCTGCTCCCTTTTCTTTGAATCTATCCTCTCTTTATTTCGTACTGCGGCCTGTCCATGCAGAAGCGAAATGCTGCAACAAGTCCACCTTCACGTTGCCTGAGTTACTCCAACGACGATATCCTCGATTTTTCAAGTAGATTTCGCAGAGTGACGAGGCATTTGGCTACCTTAAGAGAGTCATAGTTACTCCTGCCGGCTGCTCCCATTTCTTTAGGCCTTTAAGGGGAGTTGGAATGCCGGAAAATGGAAAAAATTCACATTTTCAGTTTTTAACCTTATAACTTAATTTGAAATTTTCTGCTTAAAATGGTGCAAAATTTGTTAAGAAATTCCAATTGGAAGTATTTTTATTTAATTTTTCAAAATTACATGTGCGCCCAGCAAAGTTACCCATCTTGTGATTTGTACACATTTAAATCTTCGCATTTCCGAAAACATTACATATAGAAGGCTGTGGATTTCACTCTTCAGTTGTAGAATCTTTGATCCTTCCATAGGTACCATTGTTTTTACGACTAGCTGTGTTTATTGTTCAGTTTTTGATCTGTGAGTGTTTGTTTTGAGCCTCGAGTTTAGTTTGTCGCTCATTTGGAGTTTGTTATCTGTCTTGTTTTGACTTTCAGTGGTGAGTGCGTAGTTTCTACGATGCCTAGGAGTGCATCATTATTTAAAAAGCGAAAGTTTCGCGGTAATAGATTTACAAATAACGTTTGTTCAAGTGATTCTGCTTCAGCACCTGTTGATGCTGGTGAAAGTTCTGACGTTTGTACAGCTGAGATGTGTGAAGGAGACACGCCCACCAGTGCATCAAAAAAGAAGTTATCAAACTGTGCAAGTGAAATTACAGATGAAGCTTCTAATGAACAATATGTTTTAGTCGACTTTCCTGTTTTTACTGAGTTTATGAAGAAATGTTTGTGTTGTAATCTTTGTGGAGGTTCTTTTGATATGAACATAACAAAATCTATAGGACTTTCCTGCAAAATTGCTATAGTTTGTGCCAGTTGTGAAAATGAGACCTGTTTTTGGAGCTCTAAAACATGCAGTAGCAATTTGTTTGAGAGTAATATCAGGCTAATGTATGCAATGAGAGCAATTGGTAAAGGACATACTGCTGCTCAAACATTTTGTGCCATAATGAATCTTCCACCTCCACCTGCTAAAATTGACAATTACACTGAAGTGATAGGAGATGCTGTTCAGTCTGTAGCAGATTTATCAATGAAAGCTGCTGCCAGTGAAGCAAAATATATAAATGAAGGAAACCCAGATATCCCTGTTGCTTTTGATGGAACCTGGCAGAAAAGGGGTCACACATCCAAAAATGCTGTTGCTACTGTTACTAGTGTGGACAGCGGTAAAGTTTTGGACTATGAAGTGCTCACTAAACATTGTTACCATTGTGCATCTGGTAAGATAGAAGCAGCTCACATATGTAGCAAGAATTATGAAGGTACGAGTGGAGGCATGGAGGCTGCCGCTGCTGTGAAAATGTTTAGCAGATCAGAAAAAGAACGGGGAGTATTTTACACAAAATTCCTTGGAGATGGGGACTCCAAGGCATACAAAAGTGTTACAGAATCCATGCCATATGTCAATAAGACAATAACTAAACTAGAATGTGTCGGTCATGTTCAGAAACGAATGGGCACTCGTCTAAGGAAACTGAAACAGAATCTGAAGGACAAAATTTTGTCAGATGGTAAAACCATTAGAGGTCGCCTGTCAGATAAAATTATAAATGAATTACAACAATACTATGGTATGGCAATAAGAAATAATGCAAATAATTTGCAGGAAATGAGACAAGCTGTATGGGCCACATATTTACATCGATCATCAACTGATGATAATCCTCAACATTTTGCTTGTCCAGATGGTCCTCAGTCATGGTGCAATTATAGAAAATCTCAAGCTACTGGGGATCCTTATCACCATAAAAATTATATTCCATTGGCTGTTATGGAAGTAATTAAACCAATATATAGAGACTTGGGGCATCCTGATCTTCTGCGAAAATGTCTTCATGGTTGTACCCAGAATCAAAACGAGTCGTTCAACAACCTCATTTGGACTCGTGTACCTAAGAATGTATTTGTTGGGATAAAAACATTGAAATGGGGAGTCAGTGATGCTGTTATTTCATTCAATGATGGTCATATGGGTAGGCTAAAGGTCATGGCAAGGCTCGGCATTGCTCCTGGTATCAACACCATCAGAGGTCTTCAGCTTCTGGACAGCGTGCGAGTAAGGAAGGCTCAGTATGCAGCTGAATTTAATACAAAAAAAGCAAGGGCAGCAAGGAGAAGAAAGCTTCTAGGTGAAGAAGAAGAACTAGAAGATGACCCTGATTACTCTGCTGGACACTTTTGATAATAGAATAAAAGGTATTTGTGAATTTTCATAATAAATTACTTTAATCGCATTTTCTGGCATTTGACATTTTTAGTGTTACATGTACCTTTATCTCATAAACCACTCAACCAACAACATTCAAATTTTCAGAAATGCTGCAAAACAGTTCAAAGAGGCCACTGAACTAGAATCATGACAAGAACTGGCTTATTCTCTGAACTAGGGAAGTTTATGTTATACTTTTTCCAATAAAAAATGGCTTAATGGTAAAAAATTCATAAATACTATACCAACAAAAAGAAAACATTGGTTCTAGTTCAGTGGGCTCACAATATATGCTGAAAACCTCTGCCAGAATTTCAAAGTTCTGAAGATAATAGTTCCAAAGAAAAAGGTACACAAAGTTAGCAAATTTAACATTGGCGAGATAGGGCATTCCAACTCCCCTTAACATTCTTGCTATGGCCAGTCCTACAGAATCGATATGCCACTGTATGTCCACCTTAACGACGTCACAGTTACTCACAGTACTTCACCGGATGACGAGGCATTTGACTACCTTAAGAGAGTCATAGTTCCTGCTGCCAGCTGCTCCCTTTTCTTTGAATCTATCCTCTCTTTATTTCGTACTGCGGCCTGTCCATGCATAAGCGAAATGCTGCAACAAGTCCACCTTCACGTTGCCTGAGTTACTCCAACGACGATATCCTCGAGTTTTCAAGTAAATTTCGCAGAGTGACGAGGCATTTGGCTACCTTAAGAGAGTCATAGTTACTCCTGCTGGCTGCTCCCATTTCTTTAGGCCTTTAACATTCTTGCTATGGCCAGTCCTACAGAACCGATATGCCACTGTATGTCCACCTTAACGTCGTCACAGTTACTCACTCTACGAGTCTCTCGAGTTTGCAAATGTACTTCGCCGGATGACGAGGCATTTGGCTACCTTAAGAGAGTCATAGTTCCTGCTGCCAGCTGCTCCCTTTTCTTTGAATCTATCCTCTCTTTATTTCGTACTGCGGCCTGTCCATGCAGAAGCGAAATGCTGCAACAAGTCCAGCTTCACGTTGCCTGAGTTACTCCAACGACGATATCCTCGAGTTTTCAAGTAAATTTCGCAGAGTGACGAGGCATTTGACTTCCTTAAGAGAGTCATAGTTACTTCTGCCGGCTGCTCCCATTTCTTTAGGCCTTTAACATTCTTGCTATGGCCAGTCCTACAGAACCGATATACCACTGTATGTCCACCTTAACGTCGTCACAGTTACTCACACTACGAGTCTCTCGAGTTTGCAAATGTACTTCGCCGGATGACGAGTCATTTAGCTACCTTAAGAGAGTCATAGTTCCTGCTGCCAGCTGCTCCCTTTTCTTTGAATCTATCCTCTCTTTATTTCGTACTGCGGCCTGTCCATGCAGAAGCGAAATGCTGCAACAAGTCCACCTTCACGTTGCCTGAGATACTCCAACGACGATATCCTCGAGTTTTCAAGTAGATTTCGCAGAGTGACGAGGCATTTGGCTACCTTAAGAGAGTCATAGTTACTTCTGCCGGCTGCTCCCATTTCTTTAGGCCTTTAACATTCTTGCTATGGCCAGTCCTACAGAATCGATATGCCACTGTATGTCCACCTTAACGACGTCACAGTTACTCACAGTACTTCACCGGATGACGAGGCATTTGGCTACCTTAAGAGAGTCATAGTTCCTGCTGCCAGCTGCTCCCTTTTCTTTGAATCTATCCTCTCTTTATTTCGTACTGCGGCCTGTCCATGCAGAAGCGAAATGCTGCAACAAGTCCACCTTCACGTTGCCTGAGTTACTCCAACGACGATATCCTCGAGTTTTCAAGTAAATTTCGCAGAGTGACGAGGCATTTGGCTACCTTAAGAGAGTCATAGTTACTTCTGCCGGCTGCTCCCATTTCTTTAGGCCTTTAACATTCTTGCTATGGCCAGTCCTACAGAACCGATATGCCACTGTATGTCCACCTTAACGTCGTCACAGTTACTCACTCTACGAGTCTCTCGAGTTTGCAAATGTACTTCGCCGGATGACGAGGCATTTGGCTACCTTAAGAGAGTCATAGTTCCTGCTGCCAGCTGCTCCCTTTTCTTTGAATCTATCCTCTCTTTATTTCGTACTGCGGCCTGTCCATGCAGAAGCGAAATGCTGCAACAAGTCCACCTTCACGTTGCCTGAGTTACTCCAACGACGATATCCTCGAGTTTTCAAGTAAATTTCGCAGAGTGACGAGGCATTTGACTACCTTAAGAGAGTCATAGTTACTTCTGCCGGCTGCTCCCATTTCTTTAGGCCTTTAACATTCTTGCTATGGCCAGTCCTACAGAACCGATATGCCACTGTATGTCCACCTTAACGTCGTCACAGTTACTCACACTACGAGTCTCTCGAGTTTGCAAATGTACTTCGCCGGATGACGAGGCATTTAGCTACCTTAAGAGAGTCATAGTTCCTGCTGCCAGCTGCTCCCTTTTCTTTGAATCTATCCTCTCTTTATTTCGTACTGCGGCCTGTCCATGCAGAAGCGAAATGCTGCAACAAGTCCACCTTCACGTTGCCTGAGTTACTCCAACGACGATATCCTCGATTTTTCAAGTAGATTCCGCAGAGTGACGAGGCATTTGGCTACCTTAAGAGAGTCATAGTTACTCCTGCCGGCTGCTCCCATTTCTTTAGGCCTTTAACATTCTTGCTATGGCCAGTCCTACAGAATCGATATGCCACTGTATGTCCACCTTAACGACGTCACAGTTACTCACAGTACTTCACCGGATGACGAGGCATTTGACTACCTTAAGAGAGTCATAGTTCCTGCTGCCAGCTGCTCCCTTTTCTTTGAATCTATCCTCTCTTTATTTCGTACTGCGGCCTGTCCATGCATAAGCGAAATGCTGCAACAAGTCCACCTTCACGTTGCCTGAGTTACTCCAACGACGATATCCTCGAGTTTTCAAGTAAATTTCGCAGAGTGACGAGGCATTTGGCTACCTTAAGAGAGTCATAGTTACTCCTGCTGGCTGCTCCCATTTCTTTAGGCCTTTAACATTCTTGCTATGGCCAGTCCTACAGAACCGATATGCCACTGTATGTCCACCTTAACGTCGTCACAGTTACTCACTCTACGAGTCTCTCGAGTTTGCAAATGTACTTCGCCGGATGACGAGGCATTTGGCTACCTTAAGAGAGTCATAGTTCCTGCTGCCAGCTGCTCCCTTTTCTTTGAATCTATCCTCTCTTTATTTCGTACTGCGGCCTGTCCATGCAGAAGCGAAATGCTGCAACAAGTCCACCTTCACGTTGCCTGAGTTACTCCAACGACGATATCCTCGAGTTTTCAAGTAAATTTCGCAGAGTGACGAGGCATTTGACTTCCTTAAGAGAGTCATAGTTACTTCTGCCGGCTGCTCCCATTTCTTTAGGCCTTTAACATTCTTGCTATGGCCAGTCCTACAGAACCGATATACCACTGTATGTCCACCTTAACGTCGTCACAGTTACTCACACTACGAGTCTCTCGAGTTTGCAAATGTACTTCGCCGGATGACGAGTCATTTAGCTACCTTAAGAGAGTCATAGTTCCTGCTGCCAGCTGCTCCCTTTTCTTTGAATCTATCCTCTCTTTATTTCGTACTGCGGCCTGTCCATGCAGAAGCGAAATGCTGCAACAAGTCCACCTTCACGTTGCCTGAGATACTCCAACGACGATATCCTCGAGTTTTCAAGTAGATTTCGCAGAGTGACGAGGCATTTGGCTACCTTAAGAGAGTCATAGTTACTCCTGCCGGCTGCTCCCATTTCTTTAGGCCTTTAACATTCTTGCTATGGCCAGTCCTACAGAATCGATATGCCACTGTATGTCCACCTTAACGACGTCACAGTTACTCACAGTACTTCACCGGATGACGAGGCATTTGGCTACCTTAAGAGAGTCATAGTTCCTGCTGCCAGCTGCTCCCTTTTCTTTGAATCTATCCTCTCTTTATTTCGTACTGCGGCCTGTCCATGCAGAAGCGAAATGCTGCAACAAGTCCTCCTTCACGTTGCCTGAGTTACTCCAACGACGATATCCTCGAGTTTTCAAGTAAATTTCGCAGAGTGACGAGGCATTTGGCTACCTTAAGAGAGTCATAGTTACTTCTGCCGGCTGCTCCCATTTCTTTAGGCCTTTAACATTCTTGCTATGGCCAGTCCTACAGAACCGATATGCCACTGTATGTCCACCTTAACGTCGTCACAGTTACTCACACTACGAGTCTCTCGAGTTTGCAAATGTACTTCGCCGGATGACGAGGCATTTGGCTACCTTAAGAGAGTCATAGTTCCTGCTGCCAGCTGCTCCCTTTTCTTTGAATCTATCCTCTCTTTATTTCGTACTGCGGCCTGTCCATGCAGAAGCGAAATGCTGCAACAAGTCCACCTTCACGTTGCCTGAGTTACTCCAACGACGATATCCTCGATTTTTCAAGTAGATTTCGCAGAGTGACGAGGCATTTGGCTACCTTAAGAGAGTCATAGTTACTCCTGCCGGCTGCTCCCATTTCTTTAGGCCTTTAACATTCTTGCTATGGCCAGTCCTACAGAATCGATATGCCACTGTATGTCCACCTTAACGACGTCACAGTTACTCACAGTACTTCACCGGATGACGAGGCATTTGGCTACCTTAAGAGAGTCATAGTTCCTGCTGCCAGCTGCTCCCTTTTCTTTGAATCTATCCTCTCTTTATTTCGTACTGCGGCCTGTCCATGCAGAAGCGAAATGCTGCAACAAGTCCACCTTCACGTTGCCTGAGTTACTCCAACGACGATATCCTCGAGTTTTCAAGTAAATTTCGCAGAGTGACGAGGCATTTGGCTACCTTAAGAGAGTCATAGTTACTCCTGCTGGCTGCTCCCATTTCTTTAGGCCTTTAACATTCTTGCTATGGCCAGTCCTACAGAACCGATATGCCACTGTATGTCCACCTTAACGTCGTCACAGTTACTCACTCTACGAGTCTCTCGAGTTTGCAAATGTACTTCGCCGGATGACGAGGCATTTGGCTACCTTAAGAGAGTCATAGTTCCTGCTGCCAGCTGCTCCCTTTTCTTTGAATCTATCCTCTCTTTATTTCGTACTGCGGCCTGTCCATGCAGAAGCGAAATGCTGCAACAAGTCCACCTTCACGTTGCCTGAGTTACTCCAACGACGATATCCTCGAGTTTTCAAGTAAATTTCGCAGAGTGACGAGGCATTTGACTACCTTAAGAGAGTCATAGTTACTTCTGCCGGCTGCTCCCATTTCTTTAGGCCTTTAACATTCTTGCTATGGCCAGTCCTACAGAACCGATATGCCACTGTATGTCCACCTTAACGTCGTCACAGTTACTCACACTACGAGTCTCTCGAGTTTGCAAATGTACTTCGCCGGATGACGAGGCATTTAGCTACCTTAAGAGAGTCATAGTTCCTGCTGCCAGCTGCTCCCTTTTCTTTGAATCTATCCTCTCTTTATTTCGTACTGCGGCCTGTCCATGCAGAAGCGAAATGCTGCAACAAGTCCACCTTCACGTTGCCTGAGTTACTCCAACGACGATATCCTCGAGTTTTCAAGTAAATTTCGCAGAGTGACGAGGCATTTGACTACCTTAAGAGAGTCATAGTTACTCCTGCTGGCTGCTCCCATTTCTTTAGGCCTTTAACATTCTTGCTATGGCCAGTCCTACAGAACCGATATGCCACTGTATGTCCACCTTAACGTCGTCACAGTTACTCACACTACGAGTCTCTCGAGTTTGCAAATGTACTTCGCCGGATGACGAGGCATTTGGCTACCTTAAGAGAGTCATAGTTCCTGCTGCCAGCTGCTCCCTTTTCTTTGAATCTATCCTCTCTTTATTTCGTACTGCGGCCTGTCCATGCAGAAGCGAAATGCTGCAACAAGTCCACCTTCACGTTGCCTGAGTTACTCCAACGACGATATCCTCGATTTTTCAAGTAGATTTCGCAGAGTGACGAGGCATTTGGCTACCTTAAGAGAGTCATAGTTACTCCTGCCGGCTGCTCCCATTTCTTTAGGCCTTTAACATTCTTGCTATGGCCAGTCCTACAGAATCGATATGCCACTGTATGTCCACCTTAACGACGTCACAGTTACTCACAGTACTTCACCGGATGACGAGGCATTTGGCTACCTTAAGAGAGTCATAGTTCCTGCTGCCAGCTGCTCCCTTTTCTTTGAATCTATCCTCTCTTTATTTCGTACTGCGGCCTGTCCATGCAGAAGCGAAATGCTGCAACAAGTCCACCTTCACGTTGCCTGAGTTACTCCAACGACGATATCCTCGATTTTTCAAGTAGATTCCGCAGAGTGACGAGGCATTTGGCTACCTTAAGAGAGTCATAGTTACTCCTGCCGGCTGCTCCCATTTCTTTAGGCCTTTAACATTCTTGCTATGGCCAGTCCTACAGAATCGATATGCCACTGTATGTCCACCTTAACGACGTCACAGTTACTCACAGTACTTCACCGGATGACGAGGCATTTGACTACCTTAAGAGAGTCATAGTTCCTGCTGCCAGCTGCTCCCTTTTCTTTGAATCTATCCTCTCTTTATTTCGTACTGCGGCCTGTCCATGCATAAGCGAAATGCTGCAACAAGTCCACCTTCACGTTGCCTGAGTTACTCCAACGACGATATCCTCGAGTTTTCAAGTAAATTTCGCAGAGTGACGAGGCATTTGGCTACCTTAAGAGAGTCATAGTTACTCCTGCTGGCTGCTCCCATTTCTTTAGGCCTTTAACATTCTTGCTATGGCCAGTCCTACAGAACCGATATGCCACTGTATGTCCACCTTAACGTCGTCACAGTTACTCACTCTACGAGTCTCTCGAGTTTGCAAATGTACTTCGCCGGATGACGAGGCATTTGGCTACCTTAAGAGAGTCATAGTTCCTGCTGCCAGCTGCTCCCTTTTCTTTGAATCTATCCTCTCTTTATTTCGTACTGCGGCCTGTCCATGCAGAAGCGAAATGCTGCAACAAGTCCACCTTCACGTTGCCTGAGTTACTCCAACGACGATATCCTCGAGTTTTCAAGTAAATTTCGCAGAGTGACGAGGCATTTGACTACCTTAAGAGAGTCATAGTTACTTCTGCCGGCTGCTCCCATTTCTTTAGGCCTTTAACATTCTTGCTATGGCCAGTCCTACAGAACCGATATGCCACTGTATGTCCACCTTAACGTCGTCACAGTTACTCACACTACGAGTCTCTCGAGTTTGCAAATGTACTTCGCCGGATGACGAGGCATTTAGCTACCTTAAGAGAGTCATAGTTCCTGCTGCCAGCTGCTCCCTTTTCTTTGAATCTATCCTCTCTTTATTTCGTACTGCGGCCTGTCCATGCAGAAGCGAAATGCTGCAACAAGTCCACCTTCACGTTGCCTGAGTTACTCCAACGACGATATCCTCGAGTTTTCAAGTAAATTTCGCAGAGTGACGAGGCATTTGACTACCTTAAGAGAGTCATAGTTACTTCTGCCGGCTGCTCCCATTTCTTTAGGCCTTTAACATTCTTGCTATGGCCAGTCCTACAGAACCGATATGCCACTGTATGTCCACCTTAACGACGTCACAGTTACTCACAGTACTTCACCGGATGACGAGGCATTTGGCTACCTTAAGAGAGTCATAGTTCCTGCTGCCAGCTGCTCCCTTTTCTTTGAATCTATCCTCTCTTTATTTCGTACTGCGGCCTGTCCATGCAGAAGCGAAATGCTGCAACAAGTCCACCTTCACGTTGCCTGAGTTACTCCAACGACGATATCCTCGATTTTTCAAGTAGATTTCGCAGAGTGACGAGGCATTTGGCTACCTTAAGAGAGTCATAGTTACTCCTGCCGGCTGCTCCCATTTCTTTAGGCCTTTAACATTCTTGCTATGGCCAGTCCTACAGAATCGATATGCCACTGTATGTCCACCTTAACGACGTCACAGTTACTCACAGTACTTCACCGGATGACGAGGCATTTGGCTACCTTAAGAGAGTCATAGTTCCTGCTGCCAGCTGCTCCCTTTTCTTTGAATCTATCCTCTCTTTATTTCGTACTGCGGCCTGTCCATGCAGAAGCGAAATGCTGCAACAAGTCCACCTTCACGTTGCCTGAGTTACTCCAACGACGATATCCTCGATTTTTCAAGTAGATTCCGCAGAGTGACGAGGCATTTGGCTACCTTAAGAGAGTCATAGTTACTCCTGCCGGCTGCTCCCATTTCTTTAGGCCTTTAACATTCTTGCTATGGCCAGTCCTACAGAATCGATATGCCACTGTATGTCCACCTTAACGACGTCACAGTTACTCACAGTACTTCACCGGATGACGAGGCATTTGACTACCTTAAGAGAGTCATAGTTCCTGCTGCCAGCTGCTCCCTTTTCTTTGAATCTATCCTCTCTTTATTTCGTACTGCGGCCTGTCCATGCAGAAGCGAAATGCTGCAACAAGTCCACCTTCACGTTGCCTGAGTTACTCCAACGACGATATCCTCGAGTTTTCAAGTAAATTTCGCAGAGTGACGAGGCATTTGGCTACCTTAAGAGAGTCATAGTTACTCCTGCTGGCTGCTCCCATTTCTTTAGGCCTTTAACATTCTTGCTATGGCCAGTCCTACAGAACCGATATGCCACTGTATGTCCACCTTAACGTCGTCACAGTTACTCACTCTACGAGTCTCTCGAGTTTGCAAATGTACTTCGCCGGATGACGAGGCATTTGGCTACCTTAAGAGAGTCATAGTTCCTGCTGCCAGCTGCTCCCTTTTCTTTGAATCTATCCTCTCTTTATTTCGTACTGCGGCCTGTCCATGCAGAAGCGAAATGCTGCAACAAGTCCACCTTCACGTTGCCTGAGTTACTCCAACGACGATATCCTCGAGTTTTCAAGTAAATTTCGCAGAGTGACGAGGCATTTGACTACCTTAAGAGAGTCATAGTTACTTCTGCCGGCTGCTCCCATTTCTTTAGGCCTTTAACATTCTTGCTATGGCCAGTCCTACAGAACCGATATGCCACTGTATGTCCACCTTAACGTCGTCACAGTTACTCACACTACGAGTCTCTCGAGTTTGCAAATGTACTTCGCCGGATGACGAGGCATTTAGCTACCTTAAGAGAGTCATAGTTCCTGCTGCCAGCTGCTCCCTTTTCTTTGAATCTATCCTCTCTTTATTTCGTACTGCGGCCTGTCCATGCAGAAGCGAAATGCTGCAACAAGTCCACCTTCACGTTGCCTGAGTTACTCCAACGACGATATCCTCGAGTTTTCAAGTAAATTTCGCAGAGTGACGAGGCATTTGACTACCTTAAGAGAGTCATAGTTACTTCTGCCGGCTGCTCCCATTTCTTTAGGCCTTTAACATTCTTGCTATGGCCAGTCCTACAGAACCGATATGCCACTGTATGTCCACCTTAACGTCGTCACAGTTACTCACACTACGAGTCTCTCGAGTTTGCAAATGTACTTCGCCGGATGACGAGGCATTTGGCTACCTTAAGAGAGTCATAGTTCCTGCTGCCAGCTGCTCCCTTTTCTTTGAATCTATCCTCTCTTTATTTCGTACTGCGGCCTGTCCATGCAGAAGCGAAATGCTGCAACAAGTCCACCTTCACGTTGCCTGAGTTACTCCAACGACGATATCCTCGATTTTTCAAGTAGATTTCGCAGAGTGACGAGGCATTTGGCTACCTTAAGAGAGTCATAGTTACTCCTGCCGGCTGCTCCCATTTCTTTAGGCCTTTAACATTCTTGCTATGGCCAGTCCTACAGAATCGATATGCCACTGTATGTCCACCTTAACGACGTCACAGTTACTCACAGTACTTCACCGGATGACGAGGCATTTGGCTACCTTAAGAGAGTCATAGTTCCTGCTGCCAGCTGCTCCCTTTTCTTTGAATCTATCCTCTCTTTATTTCGTACTGCGGCCTGTCCATGCAGAAGCGAAATGCTGCAACAAGTCCACCTTCACGTTGCCTGAGTTACTCCAACGACGATATCCTCGATTTTTCAAGTAGATTCCGCAGAGTGACGAGGCATTTGGCTACCTTAAGAGAGTCATAGTAACTCCTGCCGGCTGCTCCCATTTCTTTAGGCCTTTAACATTCTTGCTATGGCCAGTCCTACAGAATCGATATGCCACTGTATGTCCACCTTAACGACGTCACAGTTACTCACAGTACTTCACCGGATGACGAGGCATTTGACTACCTTAAGAGAGTCATAGTTCCTGCTGCCAGCTGCTCCCTTTTCTTTGAATCTATCCTCTCTTTATTTCGTACTGCGGCCTGTCCATGCATAAGCGAAATGCTGCAACAAGTCCACCTTCACGTTGCCTGAGTTACTCCAACGACGATATCCTCGAGTTTTCAAGTAAATTTCGCAGAGTGACGAGGCATTTGGCTACCTTAAGAGAGTCATAGTTACTCCTGCTGGCTGCTCCCATTTCTTTAGGCCTTTAACATTCTTGCTATGGCCAGTCCTACAGAACCGATATGCCACTGTATGTCCACCTTAACGTCGTCACAGTTACTCACTCTACGAGTCTCTCGAGTTTGCAAATGTACTTCGCCGGATGACGAGGCATTTGGCTACCTTAAGAGAGTCATAGTTCCTGCTGCCAGCTGCTCCCTTTTCTTTGAATCTATCCTCTCTTTATTTCGTACTGCGGCCTGTCCATGCAGAAGCGAAATGCTGCAACAAGTCCACCTTCACGTTGCCTGAGTTACTCCAACGACGATATCCTCGAGTTTTCAAGTAAATTTCGCAGAGTGACGAGGCATTTGACTTCCTTAAGAGAGTCATAGTTACTTCTGCCGGCTGCTCCCATTTCTTTAGGCCTTTAACATTCTTGCTATGGCCAGTCCTACAGAACCGATATACCACTGTATGTCCACCTTAACGTCGTCACAGTTACTCACACTACGAGTCTCTCGAGTTTGCAAATGTACTTCGCCGGATGACGAGTCATTTAGCTACCTTAAGAGAGTCATAGTTCCTGCTGCCAGCTGCTCCCTTTTCTTTGAATCTATCCTCTCTTTATTTCGTACTGCGGCCTGTCCATGCAGAAGCGAAATGCTGCAACAAGTCCACCTTCACGTTGCCTGAGATACTCCAACGACGATATCCTCGAGTTTTCAAGTAGATTTCGCAGAGTGACGAGGCATTTGGCTACCTTAAGAGAGTCATAGTTACTCCTGCCGGCTGCTCCCATTTCTTTAGGCCTTTAACATTCTTGCTATGGCCAGTCCTACAGAATCGATATGCCACTGTATGTCCACCTTAACGACGTCACAGTTACTCACAGTACTTCACCGGATGACGAGGCATTTGGCTACCTTAAGAGAGTCATAGTTCCTGCTGCCAGCTGCTCCCTTTTCTTTGAATCTATCCTCTCTTTATTTCGTACTGCGGCCTGTCCATGCAGAAGCGAAATGCTGCAACAAGTCCTCCTTCACGTTGCCTGAGTTACTCCAACGACGATATCCTCGAGTTTTCAAGTAAATTTCGCAGAGTGACGAGGCATTTGGCTACCTTAAGAGAGTCATAGTTACTTCTGCCGGCTGCTCCCATTTCTTTAGGCCTTTAACATTCTTGCTATGGCCAGTCCTACAGAACCGATATGCCACTGTATGTCCACCTTAACGTCGTCACAGTTACTCACTCTACGAGTCTCTCGAGTTTGCAAATGTACTTCGCCGGATGACGAGGCATTTGGCTACCTTAAGAGAGTCATAGTTCCTGCTGCCAGCTGCTCCCTTTTCTTTGAATCTATCCTCTCTTTATTTCGTACTGCGGCCTGTCCATGCAGAAGCGAAATGCTGCAACAAGTCCACCTTCACGTTGCCTGAGTTACTCCAACGACGATATCCTCGAGTTTTCAAGTAAATTTCGCAGAGTGACGAGGCATTTGACTACCTTAAGAGAGTCATAGTTACTTCTGCCGGCTGCTCCCATTTCTTTAGGCCTTTAACATTCTTGCTATGGCCAGTCCTACAGAACCGATATGCCACTGTATGTCCACCTTAACGTCGTCACAGTTACTCACACTACGAGTCTCTCGAGTTTGCAAATGTACTTCGCCGGATGACGAGGCATTTGGCTACCTTAAGAGAGTCATAGTTCCTGCTGCCAGCTGCTCCCTTTTCTTTGAATCTATCCTCTCTTTATTTCGTACTGCGGCCTGTCCATGCAGAAGCGAAATGCTGCAACAAGTCCACCTTCACGTTGCCTGAGTTACTCCAACGACGATATCCTCGATTTTTCAAGTAGATTTCGCAGAGTGACGAGGCATTTGGCTACCTTAAGAGAGTCATAGTTACTCCTGCCGGCTGCTCCCATTTCTTTAGGCCTTTAACATTCTTGCTATGGCCAGTCCTACAGAATCGATATGCCACTGTATGTCCACCTTAACGACGTCACAGTTACTCACAGTACTTCACCGGATGACGAGGCATTTGGCTACCTTAAGAGAGTCATAGTTCCTGCTGCCAGCTGCTCCCTTTTCTTTGAATCTATCCTCTCTTTATTTCGTACTGCGGCCTGTCCATGCATAAGCGAAATGCTGCAACAAGTCCACCTTCACGTTGCCTGAGTTACTCCAACGACGATATCCTCGAGTTTTCAAGTAAATTTCGCTGAGTGACGAGGCATTTGGCTACCTTAAGAGAGTCATAGTTACTCCTGCTGGCTGCTCCCATTTCTTTAGGCCTTTAACATTCTTGCTATGGCCAGTCCTACAGAACCGATATGCCACTGTATGTCCACCTTAACGTCGTCACAGTTACTCACTCTACGAGTCTCTCGAGTTTGCAAATGTACTTCGCCGGATGACGAGGCATTTGGCTACCTTAAGAGAGTCATAGTTCCTGCTGCCAGCTGCTCCCTTTTCTTTGAATCTATCCTCTCTTTATTTCGTACTGCGGCCTGTCCATGCAGAAGCGAAATGCTGCAACAAGTCCACCTTCACGTTGCCTGAGTTACTCCAACGACGATATCCTCGAGTTTTCAAGTAAATTTCGCAGAGTGACGAGGCATTTGACTACCTTAAGAGAGTCATAGTTACTTCTGCCGGCTGCTCCCATTTCTTTAGGCCTTTAACATTCTTGCTATGGCCAGTCCTACAGAACCGATATACCACTGTATGTCCACCTTAACGTCGTCACAGTTACTCACACTACGAGTCTCTCGAGTTTGCAAATGTACTTCACCGGATGACGAGTCATTTAGCTACCTTAAGAGAGTCATAGTTCCTGCTGCCAGCTGCTCCCTTTTCTTTGAATCTATCCTCTCTTTATTTCGTACTGCGGCCTGTCCATGCAGAAGCGAAATGCTGCAACAAGTCCACCTTCACGTTGCCTGAGTTACTCCAACGACGATATCCTCGAGTTTTCAAGTAAATTTCGCAGAGTGACGAGGCATTTGGCTACCTTAAGAGAGTCATAGTTACTCCTGCCGGCTGCTCCCATTTCTTTAGGCCTTTAACATTCTTGCTATGGCCAGTCCTACAGAATCGATATGCCACTGTATGTCCACCTTAACGTCGTCACAGTTACTCACAGTACTTCGCCGGATGACGAGGCATTCGGCTACCTTAAGAGAGTCATAGTTCCTGCTGCCAGCTGCTCCCTTTTCTTTGAATGTATCCTCTCTTTATTTCGTACTGCGGCCTGTCCATGCAGAAGCGAAATGCTGCAACAAGTCCACCTTCACGTTGCCTGAGTTACTCCAACGACGATATCCTCGAGTTTTCAAGTAAATTTCGCAGAGTGACGAGGCATTTGGCTACCTTAAGAGAGTCATAGTTACTCCTGCTGGCTGCTCCCATTTCTTTAGGCCTTTAACATTCTTGCTATGGCCAGTCCTACAGAATCGATATGCCACTGTATGTCCACCTTAACGTCGTCACAGTTACTCACAGTACTTCGCCGGATGACGAGGCATTCGGCTACCTTAAGAGAGTCATAGTTCCTGCTGCCAGCTGCTCCCTTTTCTTTGAATCTATCCTCTCTTTATTTCGTACTGCGGCCTGTCCATGCAGAAGCGAAATGCTGCAACAAGTCCACCTTCACGTTGCCTGAGTTACTCCAACGACGATATCCTCGAGTTTTCAAGTAAATTTCGCAGAGTGACGAGGCATTTGGCTTCCTTAAGAGAGTCATAGTTACTCCTGCCGGCTGCTCCCATTTCTTTAGGCCTTTAACATTCTTGCTATGGCCAGTCCTACAGAATCGAAATGCCACTGTATGTCCACCTTAACGACGTCACAGTTACTCACAGTACTTCACCGTTTGACGAGGCATTTGGCTACCTTAAGAGAGTCATAGTTCCTGCTGCCAGCTGCTCCCTTTTCTTTGAATCTATCCTCTCTTTATTTCGTACTGCGGCCTGTCCATGCAGAAGCGAAATGCTGCAACAAGTCCACCTTCACGTTGCCTGAGTTACTCCAACGACGATATCCTCGAGTTTTCAAGTAAATTTCGCAGAGTGACGAGGCATTTGGCTACCTTAAGAGAGTCATAGTTACTCCTGCTG
This sequence comes from Schistocerca piceifrons, assembly GCF_021461385.2. Lineage (NCBI taxonomy): Eukaryota > Metazoa > Arthropoda > Insecta > Orthoptera > Acrididae > Schistocerca > Schistocerca piceifrons. The sequence continues at coordinate 20,658,645 of NC_060142.1, forward strand.
GCTGCTCCCATTTCTTTAGGCCTTTAACATTCTTGCTATGGCCAGTCCTACAGAACCGATATGCCACTGTATGTCCACCTTAACGTCGTCACAGTTACTCACTCTACGAGTCTCTCGAGTTTGCAAATGTACTTCGCCGGATGACGAGGCATTTGGCTACCTTAAGAGAGTCATAGTTCCTGCTGCCAGCTGCTCCCTTTTCTTTGAATCTATCCTCTCTTTATTTCGTACTGCGGCCTGTCCATGCAGAAGCGAAATGCTGCAACAAGTCCACCTTCACGTTGCCTGAGTTACTCCAACGACGATATCCTCGAGTTTTCAAGTAAATTTCGCAGAGTGACGAGGCATTTGACTACCTTAAGAGAGTCATAGTTACTTCTGCCGGCTGCTCCCATTTCTTTAGGCCTTTAACATTCTTGCTATGGCCAGTCCTACAGAACCGATATGCCACTGTATGTCCACCTTAACGTTGTCACAGTTACTCACACTACGAGTCTCTCGAGTTTGCAAATGTACTTCGCCGGATGGCGAGGCATTTAGCTACCTTAAGAGAGTCATAGTTCCTGCTGCCAGCTGCTCCCTTTTCTTTGAAGCTATCCTCCCTTTATTTCGTACTGCGGCCTGTCCATGCAGAAGCGAAATGCTGCAACAAGTCCACCTTCACGTTGCCTGAGTTACTCCAACGACGATATCCTCGAGTTTTCAAGTAAATTTCGCAGAGTGACGAGGCATTTGACTACCTTAAGAGAGTCATAGTTACTTCTGCCGGCTGCTCCCATTTCTTTAGGCCTTTAACATTCTTGCTATGGCCAGTCCTACAGAATCGATATGCCACTGTATGTCCACCTTAACGTCGTCACAGTTACTCACAGTACTTCGCCGGATGACGAGGCATTCGGCTACCTTAAGAGAGTCATAGTTCCTGCTGCCAGCTGCCCCCTTTTCTTTGAATCTATCCTCTCTTTATTTCGTACTGCGGCCTGTCCATGCAGAAGCGAAATGCTGCAACAAGTCCACCTTCACGTTGCCTGAGTTACTCCAACGACGATATCCTCGAGTTTTCAAGTAAATTTCGCAGAGTGACGAGGCATTTGGCTACCTTAAGAGAGTCATAGTTACTCCTGCTGGCTGCTCCCATTTCTTTAGGCCTTTAACATTCTTGCTATGGCCAGTCCTACAGAATCGATATGCCACTGTATGTCCACCTTAACGTCGTCACAGTTACTCACAGTACTTCGCCGGATGACGAGGCATTCGGCTACCTTAAGAGAGTCATAGTTCCTGCTGCCAGCTGCTCCCTTTTCTTTGAATCTATCCTCTCTTTATTTCGTACTGCGGCCTGTCCATGCAGAAGCGAAATGCTGCAACAAGTCCACCTTCACGTTGCCTGAGTTACTCCAACGACGATATCCTCGAGTTTTCAAGTAAATTTCGCAGAGTGACGAGGCATTTGGCTTCCTTAAGAGAGTCATAGTTACTCCTGCCGGCTGCTCCCATTTCTTTAGGCCTTTAACATTCTTGCTATGGCCAGTCCTACAGAATCGAAATGCCACTGTATGTCCACCTTAACGACGTCACAGTTACTCACACTACGAGTCTCTCGAGTTTGCAAATGTACTTCGCCGGATGACGAGTCATTTAGCTACCTTAAGAGAGTCATAGTTCCTGCTGCCAGCTGCTCCCTTTTCTTTGAATCTATCCTCTCTTTATTTCGTACTGCGGCCTGTCCATGCAGAAGCGAAATGCTGCAACAAGTCCACCTTCACGTTGCCTGAGTTACTCCAACGACGATATCCTCGAGTTTTCAAGTAAATTTCGCAGAGTGACGAGGCATTTGGCTACCTTAAGAGAGTCATAGTTACTCCTGCCGGCTGCTCCCATTTCTTTAGGCCTTTAACATTCTTGCTATGGCCAGTCCTACAGAATCGATATGCCACTGTATGTCCACCTTAACGTCGTCACAGTTACTCACAGTACTTCGCCGGATGACGAGGCATTCGGCTACCTTAAGAGAGTCATAGTTCCTGCTGCCAGCTGCTCCCTTTTCTTTGAATGTATCCTCTCTTTATTTCGTACTGCGGCCTGTCCATGCAGAAGCGAAATGCTGCAACAAGTCCACCTTCACGTTGCCTGAGTTACTCCAACGACGATATCCTCGAGTTTTCAAGTAAATTTCGCAGAGTGACGAGGCATTTGGCTACCTTAAGAGAGTCATAGTTACTCCTGCTGGCTGCTCCCATTTCTTTAGGCCTTTAACATTCTTGCTATGGCCAGTCCTACAGAATCGATATGCCACTGTATGTCCACCTTAACGTCGTCACAGTTACTCACAGTACTTCGCCGGATGACGAGGCATTCGGCTACCTTAAGAGAGTCATAGTTCCTGCTGCCAGCTGCTCCCTTTTCTTTGAATCTATCCTCTCTTTATTTCGTACTGCGGCCTGTCCATGCAGAAGCGAAATGCTGCAACAAGTCCACCTTCACGTTGCCTGAGTTACTCCAACGACGATATCCTCGAGTTTTCAAGTAAATTTCGCAGAGTGACGAGGCATTTGACTACCTTAAGAGAGTCATAGTTACTTCTGCCGGCTGCTCCCATTTCTTTAGGCCTTTAACATTCTTGCTATGGCCAGTCCTACAGAACCGATATGCCACTGTATGTCCACCTTAACGTTGTCACAGTTACTCACACTACGAGTCTCTCGAGTTTGCAAATGTACTTCGCCGGATGGCGAGGCATTTAGCTACCTTAAGAGAGTCATAGTTCCTGCTGCCAGCTGCTCCCTTTTCTTTGAAGCTATCCTCCCTTTATTTCGTACTGCGGCCTGTCCATGCAGAAGCGAAATGCTGCAACAAGTCCACCTTCACGTTGCCTGAGTTACTCCAACGACGATATCCTCGAGTTTTCAAGTAAATTTCGCAGAGTGACGAGGCATTTGACTACCTTAAGAGAGTCATAGTTACTTCTGCCGGCTGCTCCCATTTCTTTAGGCCTTTAACATTCTTGCTATGGCCAGTCCTACAGAATCGATATGCCACTGTATGTCCACCTTAACGTCGTCACAGTTACTCACAGTACTTCGCCGGATGACGAGGCATTCGGCTACCTTAAGAGAGTCATAGTTTCTGCTGCCAGCTGCCCCCTTTTCTTTGAATCTATCCTCTCTTTATTTCGTACTGCGGCCTGTCCATGCAGAAGCGAAATGCTGCAACAAGTCCACCTTCACGTTGCCTGAGTTACTCCAACGACGATATCCTCGAGTTTTCAAGTAAATTTCGCAGAGTGACGAGGCATTTGGCTACCTTAAGAGAGTCATAGTTACTCCTGCTGGCTGCTCCCATTTCTTTAGGCCTTTAACATTCTTGCTATGGCCAGTCCTACAGAATCGATATGCCACTGTATGTCCACCTTAACGTCGTCACAGTTACTCACAGTACTTCGCCGGATGACGAGGCATTCGGCTACCTTAAGAGAGTCATAGTTCCTGCTGCCAGCTGCTCCCTTTTCTTTGAATCTATCCTCTCTTTATTTCGTACTGCGGCCTGTCCATGCAGAAGCGAAATGCTGCAACAAGTCCACCTTCACGTTGCCTGAGTTACTCCAACGACGATATCCTCGAGTTTTCAAGTAAATTTCGCAGAGTGACGAGGCATTTGGCTTCCTTAAGAGAGTCATAGTTACTCCTGCCGGCTGCTCCCATTTCTTTAGGCCTTTAACATTCTTGCTATGGCCAGTCCTACAGAATCGAAATGCCACTGTATGTCCACCTTAACGACGTCACAGTTACTCACACTACGAGTCTCTCGAGTTTGCAAATGTACTTCGCCGGATGACGAGTCATTTAGCTACCTTAAGAGAGTCATAGTTCCTGCTGCCAGCTGCTCCCTTTTCTTTGAATCTATCCTCTCTTTATTTCGTACTGCGGCCTGTCCATGCAGAAGCGAAATGCTGCAACAAGTCCACCTTCACGTTGCCTGAGTTACTCCAACGACGATATCCTCGAGTTTTCAAGTAAATTTCGCAGAGTGACGAGGCATTTGGCTACCTTAAGAGAGTCATAGTTACTCCTGCCGGCTGCTCCCATTTCTTTAGGCCTTTAACATTCTTGCTATGGCCAGTCCTACAGAATCGATATGCCACTGTATGTCCACCTTAACGTCGTCACAGTTACTCACAGTACTTCGCCGGATGACGAGGCATTCGGCTACCTTAAGAGAGTCATAGTTCCTGCTGCCAGCTGCTCCCTTTTCTTTGAATGTATCCTCTCTTTATTTCGTACTGCGGCCTGTCCATGCAGAAGCGAAATGCTGCAACAAGTCCACCTTCACGTTGCCTGAGTTACTCCAACGACGATATCCTCGAGTTTTCAAGTAAATTTCGCAGAGTGACGAGGCATTTGGCTACCTTAAGAGAGTCATAGTTACTCCTGCTGGCTGCTCCCATTTCTTTAGGCCTTTAACATTCTTGCTATGGCCAGTCCTACAGAATCGATATGCCACTGTATGTCCACCTTAACGTCGTCACAGTTACTCACAGTACTTCGCCGGATGACGAGGCATTCGGCTACCTTAAGAGAGTCATAGTTCCTGCTGCCAGCTGCTCCCTTTTCTTTGAATCTATCCTCTCTTTATTTCGTACTGCGGCCTGTCCATGCAGAAGCGAAATGCTGCAACAAGTCCACCTTCACGTTGCCTGAGTTACTCCAACGACGATATCCTCGAGTTTTCAAGTAAATTTCGCAGAGTGACGAGGCATTTGGCTTCCTTAAGAGAGTCATAGTTACTCCTGCCGGCTGCTCCCATTTCTTTAGGCCTTTAACATTCTTGCTATGGCCAGTCCTACAGAATCGAAATGCCACTGTATGTCCACCTTAACGACGTCACAGTTACTCACAGTACTTCACCGTTTGACGAGGCATTTGGCTACCTTAAGAGAGTCATAGTTCCTGCTGCCAGCTGCTCCCTTTTCTTTGAATCTATCCTCTCTTTATTTCGTACTGCGGCCTGTCCATGCAGAAGCGAAATGCTGCAACAAGTCCACCTTCACGTTGCCTGAGTTACTCCAACGACGATATCCTCGAGTTTTCAAGTAAATTTCGCTGAGTGACGAGGCATTTGACTACCTTAAGAGAGTCATAGTTACTTCTGCCGGCTGCTCCCATTTCTTTAGGCCTTTAACATTCTTGCTATGGCCAGTCCTACAGAACCGATATACCACTGTATGTCCACCTTAACGTCGTCACAGTTACTCACACTACGAGTCTCTCGAGTTTGCAAATGTACTTCGCCGGATGACGAGGCATTTAGCTACCTTATGAGAGTCATAGTTCCTGCTGCCAGCTGCTCCCTTTTCTTTGAATCTATCCTCTCTTTATTTCGTACTGCGGCCTGTCCATGCAGAAGCGAAATGCTGCAACAAGTCCACCTTCACGTTGCCTGAGTTACTCCAACGACGATATCCTCGAGTTTTCAAGTAAATTTCGCAGAGTGACGAGGCATTTGGCTACCTTAAGAGAGTCATAGTTACTCCTGCCGGCTGCTCCCATTTCTTTAGGCCTTTAACATTCTTGCTATGGCCAGTCCTACAGAATCGATATGCCACTGTATGTCCACCTTAACGTCGTCACAGTTACTCACAGTACTTCGCCGGATGACGAGGCATTCGGCTACCTTAAGAGAGTCATAGTTCCTGCTGCCAGCTGCTCCCTTTTCTTTGAATGTATCCTCTCTTTATTTCGTACTGCGGCCTGTCCATGCAGAAGCGAAATGCTGCAACAAGTCCACCTTCACGTTGCCTGAGTTACTCCAACGACGATATCCTCGAGTTTTCAAGTAAATTTCGCAGAGTGACGAGGCATTTGGCTACCTTAAGAGAGTCATAGTTACTCCTGCTGGCTGCTCCCATTTCTTTAGGCCTTTAACATTCTTGCTATGGCCAGTCCTACAGAATCGATATGCCACTGTATGTCCACCTTAACGTCGTCACAGTTACTCACAGTACTTCGCCGGATGACGAGGCATTCGGCTACCTTAAGAGAGTCATAGTTCCTGCTGCCAGCTGCTCCCTTTTCTTTGAATCTATCCTCTCTTTATTTCGTACTGCGGCCTGTCCATGCAGAAGCGAAATGCTGCAACAAGTCCACCTTCACGTTGCCTGAGTTACTCCAACGACGATATCCTCGAGTTTTCAAGTAAATTTCGCAGAGTGACGAGGCATTTGGCTTCCTTAAGAGAGTCATAGTTACTCCTGCCGGCTGCTCCCATTTCTTTAGGCCTTTAACATTCTTGCTATGGCCAGTCCTACAGAATCGAAATGCCACTGTATGTCCACCTTAACGACGTCACAGTTACTCACAGTACTTCACCGTTTGACGAGGCATTTGGCTACCTTAAGAGAGTCATAGTTCCTGCTGCCAGCTGCTCCCTTTTCTTTGAATCTATCCTCTCTTTATTTCGTACTGCGGCCTGTCCATGCAGAAGCGAAATGCTGCAACAAGTCCACCTTCACGTTGCCTGAGTTACTCCAACGACGATATCCTCGAGTTTTCAAGTAAATTTCGCAGAGTGACGAGGCATTTGGCTACCTTAAGAGAGTCATAGTTACTCCTGCTGGCTGCTCCCATTTCTTTAGGCCTTTAACATTCTTGCTATGGCCAGTCCTACAGAACCGATATGCCACTGTATGTCCACCTTAACGTCGTCACAGTTACTCACTCTACGAGTCTCTCGAGTTTGCAAATGTACTTCGCCGGATGACGAGGCATTTGGCTACCTTAAGAGAGTCATACTTCCTGCTGCCAGCTGCTCCCTTTTCTTTGAATCTATCCTCTCTTTATTTCGTACTGCGGCCTGTCCATGCAGAAGCGAAATGCTGCAACAAGTCCACCTTCACGTTGCCTGAGTTACTCCAACGACGATATCCTCGAGTTTTCAAGTAAATTTCGCAGAGTGACGAGGCATTTGACTACCTTAAGAGAGTCATAGTTACTTCTGCCGGCTGCTCCCATTTCTTTAGGCCTTTAACATTCTTGCTATGGCCAGTCCTACAGAACCGATATGCCACTGTATGTCCACCTTAACGTTGTCACAGTTACTCACACTACGAGTCTCTCGAGTTTGCAAATGTACTTCGCCGGATGGCGAGGCATTTAGCTACCTTAAGAGAGTCATAGTTCCTGCTGCCAGCTGCTCCCTTTTCTTTGAAGCTATCCTCCCTTTATTTCGTACTGCGGCCTGTCCATGCAGAAGCGAAATGCTGCAACAAGTCCACCTTCACGTTGCCTGAGTTACTCCAACGACGATATCCTCGAGTTTTCAAGTAAATTTCGCAGAGTGACGAGGCATTTGACTACCTTAAGAGAGTCATAGTTACTTCTGCCGGCTGCTCCCATTTCTTTAGGCCTTTAACATTCTTGCTATGGCCAGTCCTACAGAATCGATATGCCACTGTATGTCCACCTTAACGTCGTCACAGTTACTCACAGTACTTCGCCGGATGACGAGGCATTCGGCTACCTTAAGAGAGTCATAGTTCCTGCTGCCAGCTGCCCCCTTTTCTTTGAATCTATCCTCTCTTTATTTCGTACTGCGGCCTGTCCATGCAGAAGCGAAATGCTGCAACAAGTCCACCTTCACGTTGCCTGAGTTACTCCAACGACGATATCCTCGAGTTTTCAAGTAAATTTCGCAGAGTGACGAGGCATTTGGCTACCTTAAGAGAGTCATAGTTACTCCTGCTGGCTGCTCCCATTTCTTTAGGCCTTTAACATTCTTGCTATGGCCAGTCCTACAGAATCGATATGCCACTGTATGTCCACCTTAACGTCGTCACAGTTACTCACAGTACTTCGCCGGATGACGAGGCATTCGGCTACCTTAAGAGAGTCATAGTTCCTGCTGCCAGCTGCTCCCTTTTCTTTGAATCTATCCTCTCTTTATTTCGTACTGCGGCCTGTCCATGCAGAAGCGAAATGCTGCAACAAGTCCACCTTCACGTTGCCTGAGTTACTCCAACGACGATATCCTCGAGTTTTCAAGTAAATTTCGCAGAGTGACGAGGCATTTGGCTTCCTTAAGAGAGTCATAGTTACTCCTGCCGGCTGCTCCCATTTCTTTAGGCCTTTAACATTCTTGCTATGGCCAGTCCTACAGAATCGAAATGCCACTGTATGTCCACCTTAACGACGTCACAGTTACTCACACTACGAGTCTCTCGAGTTTGCAAATGTACTTCGCCGGATGACGAGTCATTTAGCTACCTTAAGAGAGTCATAGTTCCTGCTGCCAGCTGCTCCCTTTTCTTTGAATCTATCCTCTCTTTATTTCGTACTGCGGCCTGTCCATGCAGAAGCGAAATGCTGCAACAAGTCCACCTTCACGTTGCCTGAGTTACTCCAACGACGATATCCTCGAGTTTTCAAGTAAATTTCGCAGAGTGACGAGGCATTTGGCTACCTTAAGAGAGTCATAGTTACTCCTGCCGGCTGCTCCCATTTCTTTAGGCCTTTAACATTCTTGCTATGGCCAGTCCTACAGAATCGATATGCCACTGTATGTCCACCTTAACGTCGTCACAGTTACTCACAGTACTTCGCCGGATGACGAGGCATTCGGCTACCTTAAGAGAGTCATAGTTCCTGCTGCCAGCTGCTCCCTTTTCTTTGAATGTATCCTCTCTTTATTTCGTACTGCGGCCTGTCCATGCAGAAGCGAAATGCTGCAACAAGTCCACCTTCACGTTGCCTGAGTTACTCCAACGACGATATCCTCGAGTTTTCAAGTAAATTTCGCAGAGTGACGAGGCATTTGGCTACCTTAAGAGAGTCATAGTTACTCCTGCTGGCTGCTCCCATTTCTTTAGGCCTTTAACATTCTTGCTATGGCCAGTCCTACAGAATCGATATGCCACTGTATGTCCACCTTAACGTCGTCACAGTTACTCACAGTACTTCGCCGGATGACGAGGCATTCGGCTACCTTAAGAGAGTCATAGTTCCTGCTGCCAGCTGCTCCCTTTTCTTTGAATCTATCCTCTCTTTATTTCGTACTGCGGCCTGTCCATGCAGAAGCGAAATGCTGCAACAAGTCCACCTTCACGTTGCCTGAGTTACTCCAACGACGATATCCTCGAGTTTTCAAGTAAATTTCGCAGAGTGACGAGGCATTTGACTACCTTAAGAGAGTCATAGTTACTTCTGCCGGCTGCTCCCATTTCTTTAGGCCTTTAACATTCTTGCTATGGCCAGTCCTACAGAACCGATATGCCACTGTATGTCCACCTTAACGTTGTCACAGTTACTCACACTACGAGTCTCTCGAGTTTGCAAATGTACTTCGCCGGATGGCGAGGCATTTAGCTACCTTAAGAGAGTCATAGTTCCTGCTGCCAGCTGCTCCCTTTTCTTTGAAGCTATCCTCCCTTTATTTCGTACTGCGGCCTGTCCATGCAGAAGCGAAATGCTGCAACAAGTCCACCTTCACGTTGCCTGAGTTACTCCAACGACGATATCCTCGAGTTTTCAAGTAAATTTCGCAGAGTGACGAGGCATTTGACTACCTTAAGAGAGTCATAGTTACTTCTGCCGGCTGCTCCCATTTCTTTAGGCCTTTAACATTCTTGCTATGGCCAGTCCTACAGAATCGATATGCCACTGTATGTCCACCTTAACGTCGTCACAGTTACTCACAGTACTTCGCCGGATGACGAGGCATTCGGCTACCTTAAGAGAGTCATAGTTTCTGCTGCCAGCTGCCCCCTTTTCTTTGAATCTATCCTCTCTTTATTTCGTACTGCGGCCTGTCCATGCAGAAGCGAAATGCTGCAACAAGTCCACCTTCACGTTGCCTGAGTTACTCCAACGACGATATCCTCGAGTTTTCAAGTAAATTTCGCAGAGTGACGAGGCATTTGGCTACCTTAAGAGAGTCATAGTTACTCCTGCTGGCTGCTCCCATTTCTTTAGGCCTTTAACATTCTTGCTATGGCCAGTCCTACAGAATCGATATGCCACTGTATGTCCACCTTAACGTCGTCACAGTTACTCACAGTACTTCGCCGGATGACGAGGCATTCGGCTACCTTAAGAGAGTCATAGTTCCTGCTGCCAGCTGCTCCCTTTTCTTTGAATCTATCCTCTCTTTATTTCGTACTGCGGCCTGTCCATGCAGAAGCGAAATGCTGCAACAAGTCCACCTTCACGTTGCCTGAGTTACTCCAACGACGATATCCTCGAGTTTTCAAGTAAATTTCGCAGAGTGACGAGGCATTTGGCTTCCTTAAGAGAGTCATAGTTACTCCTGCCGGCTGCTCCCATTTCTTTAGGCCTTTAACATTCTTGCTATGGCCAGTCCTACAGAATCGAAATGCCACTGTATGTCCACCTTAACGACGTCACAGTTACTCACACTACGAGTCTCTCGAGTTTGCAAATGTACTTCGCCGGATGACGAGTCATTTAGCTACCTTAAGAGAGTCATAGTTCCTGCTGCCAGCTGCTCCCTTTTCTTTGAATCTATCCTCTCTTTATTTCGTACTGCGGCCTGTCCATGCAGAAGCGAAATGCTGCAACAAGTCCACCTTCACGTTGCCTGAGTTACTCCAACGACGATATCCTCGAGTTTTCAAGTAAATTTCGCAGAGTGACGAGGCATTTGGCTACCTTAAGAGAGTCATAGTTACTCCTGCCGGCTGCTCCCATTTCTTTAGGCCTTTAACATTCTTGCTATGGCCAGTCCTACAGAATCGATATGCCACTGTATGTCCACCTTAACGTCGTCACAGTTACTCACAGTACTTCGCCGGATGACGAGGCATTCGGCTACCTTAAGAGAGTCATAGTTCCTGCTGCCAGCTGCTCCCTTTTCTTTGAATGTATCCTCTCTTTATTTCGTACTGCGGCCTGTCCATGCAGAAGCGAAATGCTGCAACAAGTCCACCTTCACGTTGCCTGAGTTACTCCAACGACGATATCCTCGAGTTTTCAAGTAAATTTCGCAGAGTGACGAGGCATTTGGCTACCTTAAGAGAGTCATAGTTACTCCTGCTGGCTGCTCCCATTTCTTTAGGCCTTTAACATTCTTGCTATGGCCAGTCCTACAGAATCGATATGCCACTGTATGTCCACCTTAACGTCGTCACAGTTACTCACAGTACTTCGCCGGATGACGAGGCATTCGGCTACCTTAAGAGAGTCATAGTTCCTGCTGCCAGCTGCTCCCTTTTCTTTGAATCTATCCTCTCTTTATTTCGTACTGCGGCCTGTCCATGCAGAAGCGAAATGCTGCAACAAGTCCACCTTCACGTTGCCTGAGTTACTCCAACGACGATATCCTCGAGTTTTCAAGTAAATTTCGCAGAGTGACGAGGCATTTGGCTTCCTTAAGAGAGTCATAGTTACTCCTGCCGGCTGCTCCCATTTCTTTAGGCCTTTAACATTCTTGCTATGGCCAGTCCTACAGAATCGAAATGCCACTGTATGTCCACCTTAACGACGTCACAGTTACTCACAGTACTTCACCGTTTGACGAGGCATTTGGCTACCTTAAGAGAGTCATAGTTCCTGCTGCCAGCTGCTCCCTTTTCTTTGAATCTATCCTCTCTTTATTTCGTACTGCGGCCTGTCCATGCAGAAGCGAAATGCTGCAACAAGTCCACCTTCACGTTGCCTGAGTTACTCCAACGACGATATCCTCGAGTTTTCAAGTAAATTTCGCAGAGTGACGAGGCATTTGGCTACCTTAAGAGAGTCATAGTTACTCCTGCTGGCTGCTCCCATTTCTTTAGGCCTTTAACATTCTTGCTATGGCCAGTCCTACAGAACCGATATGCCACTGTATGTCCACCTTAACGTCGTCACAGTTACTCACTCTACGAGTCTCTCGAGTTTGCAAATGTACTTCGCCGGATGACGAGGCATTTGGCTACCTTAAGAGAGTCATACTTCCTGCTGCCAGCTGCTCCCTTTTCTTTGAATCTATCCTCTCTTTATTTCGTACTGCGGCCTGTCCATGCAGAAGCGAAATGCTGCAACAAGTCCACCTTCACGTTGCCTGAGTTACTCCAACGACGATATCCTCGAGTTTTCAAGTAAATTTCGCAGAGTGACGAGGCATTTGACTACCTTAAGAGAGTCATAGTTACTTCTGCCGGCTGCTCCCATTTCTTTAGGCCTTTAACATTCTTGCTATGGCCAGTCCTACAGAACCGATATGCCACTGTATGTCCACCTTAACGTTGTCACAGTTACTCACACTACGAGTCTCTCGAGTTTGCAAATGTACTTCGCCGGATGGCGAGGCATTTAGCTACCTTAAGAGAGTCATAGTTCCTGCTGCCAGCTGCTCCCTTTTCTTTGAAGCTATCCTCCCTTTATTTCGTACTGCGGCCTGTCCATGCAGAAGCGAAATGCTGCAACAAGTCCACCTTCACGTTGCCTGAGTTACTCCAACGACGATATCCTCGAGTTTTCAAGTAAATTTCGCAGAGTGACGAGGCATTTGGCTACCTTAAGAGAGTCATAGTTACTCCTGCTGGCTGCTCCCATTTCTTTAGGCCTTTAACATTCTTGCTATGGCCAGTCCTACAGAATCGATATGCCACTGTATGTCCACCTTAACGTCGTCACAGTTACTCACAGTACTTCGCCGGATGACGAGGCATTCGGCTACCTTAAGAGAGTCATAGTTCCTGCTGCCAGCTGCTCCCTTTTCTTTGAATCTATCCTCTCTTTATTTCGTACTGCGGCCTGTCCATGCAGAAGCGAAATGCTGCAACAAGTCCACCTTCACGTTGCCTGAGTTACTCCAACGACGATATCCTCGAGTTTTCAAGTAAATTTCGCAGAGTGACGAGGCATTTGGCTTCCTTAAGAGAGTCATAGTTACTCCTGCCGGCTGCTCCCATTTCTTTAGGCCTTTAACATTCTTGCTATGGCCAGTCCTACAGAATCGAAATGCCACTGTATGTCCACCTTAACGACGTCACAGTTACTCACAGTACTTCACCGTTTGACGAGGCATTTGGCTACCTTAAGAGAGTCATAGTTCCTGCTGCCAGCTGCTCCCTTTTCTTTGAATCTATCCTCTCTTTATTTCGTACTGCGGCCTGTCCATGCAGAAGCGAAATGCTGCAACAAGTCCACCTTCACGTTGCCTGAGTTACTCCAACGACGATATCCTCGAGTTTTCAAGTAAATTTCGCAGAGTGACGAGGCATTTGGCTACCTTAAGAGAGTCATAGTTACTCCTGCTGGCTGCTCCCATTTCTTTAGGCCTTTAACATTCTTGCTATGGCCAGTCCTACAGAACCGATATGCCACTGTATGTCCACCTTAACGTCGTCACAGTTACTCACTCTACGAGTCTCTCGAGTTTGCAAATGTACTTCGCCGGATGACGAGGCATTTGGCTACCTTAAGAGAGTCATAGTTCCTGCTGCCAGCTGCTCCCTTTTCTTTGAATCTATCCTCTCTTTATTTCGTACTGCGGCCTGTCCATGCAGAAGCGAAATGCTGCAACAAGTCCACCTTCACGTTGCCTGAGTTACTCCAACGACGATATCCTCGAGTTTTCAAGTAAATTTCGCAGAGTGACGAGGCATTTGACTACCTTAAGAGAGTCATAGTTACTTCTGCCGGCTGCTCCCATTTCTTTAGGCCTTTAACATTCTTGCTATGGCCAGTCCTACAGAACCGATATGCCACTGTATGTCCACCTTAACGTTGTCACAGTTACTCACACTACGAGTCTCTCGAGTTTGCAAATGTACTTCGCCGGATGGCGAGGCATTTAGCTACCTTAAGAGAGTCATAGTTCCTGCTGCCAGCTGCTCCCTTTTCTTTGAAGCTATCCTCCCTTTATTTCGTACTGCGGCCTGTCCATGCAGAAGCGAAATGCTGCAACAAGTCCACCTTCACGTTGCCTGAGTTACTCCAACGACGATATCCTCGAGTTTTCAAGTAAATTTCGCAGAGTGACGAGGCATTTGACTACCTTAAGAGAGTCATAGTTACTTCTGCCGGCTGCTCCCATTTCTTTAGGCCTTTAACATTCTTGCTATGGCCAGTCCTACAGAATCGATATGCCACTGTATGTCCACCTTAACGTCGTCACAGTTACTCACAGTACTTCGCCGGATGACGAGGCATTCGGCTACCTTAAGAGAGTCATAGTTCCTGCTGCCAGCTGCCCCCTTTTCTTTGAATCTATCCTCTCTTTATTTCGTACTGCGGCCTGTCCATGCAGAAGCGAAATGCTGCAACAAGTCCACCTTCACGTTGCCTGAGTTACTCCAACGACGATATCCTCGAGTTTTCAAGTAAATTTCGCAGAGTGACGAGGCATTTGGCTACCTTAAGAGAGTCATAGTTACTCCTGCCGGCTGCTCCCATTTCTTTAGGCCTTTAACATTCTTGCTATGGCCAGTCCTACAGAATCGAAATGCCACTGTATGTCCACCTTAACGACGTCACAGTTACTCACAGTACTTCACCGTTTGACGAGGCATTTGGCTACCTTAAGAGAGTCATAGTTCCTGCTGCCAGCTGCTCCCTTTTCTTTGAATCTATCCTCTCTTTATTTCGTACTGCGGCCTGTCCATGCAGAAGCGAAATGCTGCAACAAGTCCACCTTCACGTTGCCTGAGTTACTCCAACGACGATATCCTCGAGTTTTCAAGTAAATTTCGCTGAGTGACGAGGCATTTGACTACCTTAAGAGAGTCATAGTTACTTCTGCCGGCTGCTCCCATTTCTTTAGGCCTTTAACATTCTTGCTATGGCCAGTCCTACAGAACCGATATACCACTGTATGTCCACCTTAACGTCGTCACAGTTACTCACACTACGAGTCTCTCGAGTTTGCAAATGTACTTCGCCGGATGACGAGGCATTTAGCTACCTTATGAGAGTCATAGTTCCTGCTGCCAGCTGCTCCCTTTTCTTTGAATCTATCCTCTCTTTATTTCGTACTGCGGCCTGTCCATGCAGAAGCGAAATGCTGCAACAAGTCCACCTTCACGTTGCCTGAGTTACTCCAACGACGATATCCTCGAGTTTTCAAGTAAATTTCGCAGAGTGACGAGGCATTTGGCTACCTTAAGAGAGTCATAGTTACTCCTGCCGGCTGCTCCCATTTCTTTAGGCCTTTAACATTCTTGCTATGGCCAGTCCTACAGAATCGATATGCCACTGTATGTCCACCTTAACGTCGTCACAGTTACTCACAGTACTTCGCCGGATGACGAGGCATTCGGCTACCTTAAGAGAGTCATAGTTCCTGCTGCCAGCTGCTCCCTTTTCTTTGAATGTATCCTCTCTTTATTTCGTACTGCGGCCTGTCCATGCAGAAGCGAAATGCTGCAACAAGTCCACCTTCACGTTGCCTGAGTTACTCCAACGACGATATCCTCGAGTTTTCAAGTAAATTTCGCAGAGTGACGAGGCATTTGGCTACCTTAAGAGAGTCATAGTTACTCCTGCTGGCTGCTCCCATTTCTTTAGGCCTTTAACATTCTTGCTATGGCCAGTCCTACAGAATCGATATGCCACTGTATGTCCACCTTAACGTCGTCACAGTTACTCACAGTACTTCGCCGGATGACGAGGCATTCGGCTACCTTAAGAGAGTCATAGTTCCTGCTGCCAGCTGCTCCCTTTTCTTTGAATCTATCCTCTCTTTATTTCGTACTGCGGCCTGTCCATGCAGAAGCGAAATGCTGCAACAAGTCCACCTTCACGTTGCCTGAGTTACTCCAACGACGATATCCTCGAGTTTTCAAGTAAATTTCGCAGAGTGACGAGGCATTTGGCTTCCTTAAGAGAGTCATAGTTACTCCTGCCGGCTGCTCCCATTTCTTTAGGCCTTTAACATTCTTGCTATGGCCAGTCCTACAGAATCGAAATGCCACTGTATGTCCACCTTAACGACGTCACAGTTACTCACAGTACTTCACCGTTTGACGAGGCATTTGGCTACCTTAAGAGAGTCATAGTTCCTGCTGCCAGCTGCTCCCTTTTCTTTGAATCTATCCTCTCTTTATTTCGTACTGCGGCCTGTCCATGCAGAAGCGAAATGCTGCAACAAGTCCACCTTCACGTTGCCTGAGTTACTCCAACGACGATATCCTCGAGTTTTCAAGTAAATTTCGCAGAGTGACGAGGCATTTGGCTACCTTAAGAGAGTCATAGTTACTCCTGCTGGCTGCTCCCATTTCTTTAGGCCTTTAACATTCTTGCTATGGCCAGTCCTACAGAACCGATATGCCACTGTATGTCCACCTTAACGTCGTCACAGTTACTCACTCTACGAGTCTCTCGAGTTTGCAAATGTACTTCGCCGGATGACGAGGCATTTGGCTACCTTAAGAGAGTCATACTTCCTGCTGCCAGCTGCTCCCTTTTCTTTGAATCTATCCTCTCTTTATTTCGTACTGCGGCCTGTCCATGCAGAAGCGAAATGCTGCAACAAGTCCACCTTCACGTTGCCTGAGTTACTCCAACGACGATATCCTCGAGTTTTCAAGTAAATTTCGCAGAGTGACGAGGCATTTGACTACCTTAAGAGAGTCATAGTTACTTCTGCCGGCTGCTCCCATTTCTTTAGGCCTTTAACATTCTTGCTATGGCCAGTCCTACAGAACCGATATGCCACTGTATGTCCACCTTAACGACGTCACAGTTACTCACACTACGAGTCTCTCGAGTTTGCAAATGTACTTCGCCGGATGGCGAGGCATTTAGCTACCTTAAGAGAGTCATAGTTCCTGCTGCCAGCTGCTCCCTTTTCTTTGAAGCTATCCTCCCTTTATTTCGTACTGCGGCCTGTCCATGCAGAAGCGAAATGCTGCAACAAGTCCACCTTCACGTTGCCTGAGTTACTCCAACGACGATATCCTCGAGTTTTCAAGTAAATTTCGCAGAGTGACGAGGCATTTGACTACCTTAAGAGAGTCATAGTTACTTCTGCCGGCTGCTCCCATTTCTTTAGGCCTTTAACATTCTTGCTATGGCCAGTCCTACAGAATCGATATGCCACTGTATGTCCACCTTAACGTCGTCACAGTTACTCACAGTACTTCGCCGGATGACGAGGCATTCGGCTACCTTAAGAGAGTCATAGTTCCTGCTGCCAGCTGCCCCCTTTTCTTTGAATCTATCCTCTCTTTATTTCGTACTGCGGCCTGTCCATGCAGAAGCGAAATGCTGCAACAAGTCCACCTTCACGTTGCCTGAGTTACTCCAACGACGATATCCTCGAGTTTTCAAGTAAATTTCGCAGAGTGACGAGGCATTTGGCTACCTTAAGAGAGTCATAGTTACTCCTGCTGGCTGCTCCCATTTCTTTAGGCCTTTAACATTCTTGCTATGGCCAGTCCTACAGAATCGATATGCCACTGTATGTCCACCTTAACGTCGTCACAGTTACTCACAGTACTTCGCCGGATGACGAGGCATTCGGCTACCTTAAGAGAGTCATAGTTCCTGCTGCCAGCTGCTCCCTTTTCTTTGAATCTATCCTCTCTTTATTTCGTACTGCGGCCTGTCCATGCAGAAGCGAAATGCTGCAACAAGTCCACCTTCACGTTGCCTGAGTTACTCCAACGACGATATCCTCGAGTTTTCAAGTAAATTTCGCAGAGTGACGAGGCATTTGGCTTCCTTAAGAGAGTCATAGTTACTCCTGCCGGCTGCTCCCATTTCTTTAGGCCTTTAACATTCTTGCTATGGCCAGTCCTACAGAATCGAAATGCCACTGTATGTCCACCTTAACGACGTCACAGTTACTCACACTACGAGTCTCTCGAGTTTGCAAATGTACTTCGCCGGATGACGAGTCATTTAGCTACCTTAAGAGAGTCATAGTTCCTGCTGCCAGCTGCTCCCTTTTCTTTGAATCTATCCTCTCTTTATTTCGTACTGCGGCCTGTCCATGCAGAAGCGAAATGCTGCAACAAGTCCACCTTCACGTTGCCTGAGTTACTCCAACGACGATATCCTCGAGTTTTCAAGTAAATTTCGCAGAGTGACGAGGCATTTGGCTACCTTAAGAGAGTCATAGTTACTCCTGCCGGCTGCTCCCATTTCTTTAGGCCTTTAACATTCTTGCTATGGCCAGTCCTACAGAATCGATATGCCACTGTATGTCCACCTTAACGTCGTCACAGTTACTCACAGTACTTCGCCGGATGACGAGGCATTCGGCTACCTTAAGAGAGTCATAGTTCCTGCTGCCAGCTGCTCCCTTTTCTTTGAATGTATCCTCTCTTTATTTCGTACTGCGGCCTGTCCATGCAGAAGCGAAATGCTGCAACAAGTCCACCTTCACGTTGCCTGAGTTACTCCAACGACGATATCCTCGAGTTTTCAAGTAAATTTCGCAGAGTGACGAGGCATTTGGCTACCTTAAGAGAGTCATAGTTACTCCTGCTGGCTGCTCCCATTTCTTTAGGCCTTTAACATTCTTGCTATGGCCAGTCCTACAGAATCGATATGCCACTGTATGTCCACCTTAACGTCGTCACAGTTACTCACAGTACTTCGCCGGATGACGAGGCATTCGGCTACCTTAAGAGAGTCATAGTTCCTGCTGCCAGCTGCTCCCTTTTCTTTGAATCTATCCTCTCTTTATTTCGTACTGCGGCCTGTCCATGCAGAAGCGAAATGCTGCAACAAGTCCACCTTCACGTTGCCTGAGTTACTCCAACGACGATATCCTCGAGTTTTCAAGTAAATTTCGCAGAGTGACGAGGCATTTGACTACCTTAAGAGAGTCATAGTTACTTCTGCCGGCTGCTCCCATTTCTTTAGGCCTTTAACATTCTTGCTATGGCCAGTCCTACAGAACCGATATGCCACTGTATGTCCACCTTAACGTTGTCACAGTTACTCACACTACGAGTCTCTCGAGTTTGCAAATGTACTTCGCCGGATGGCGAGGCATTTAGCTACCTTAAGAGAGTCATAGTTCCTGCTGCCAGCTGCTCCCTTTTCTTTGAAGCTATCCTCCCTTTATTTCGTACTGCGGCCTGTCCATGCAGAAGCGAAATGCTGCAACAAGTCCACCTTCACGTTGCCTGAGTTACTCCAACGACGATATCCTCGAGTTTTCAAGTAAATTTCGCAGAGTGACGAGGCATTTGACTACCTTAAGAGAGTCATAGTTACTTCTGCCGGCTGCTCCCATTTCTTTAGGCCTTTAACATTCTTGCTATGGCCAGTCCTACAGAATCGATATGCCACTGTATGTCCACCTTAACGTCGTCACAGTTACTCACAGTACTTCGCCGGATGACGAGGCATTCGGCTACCTTAAGAGAGTCATAGTTTCTGCTGCCAGCTGCCCCCTTTTCTTTGAATCTATCCTCTCTTTATTTCGTACTGCGGCCTGTCCATGCAGAAGCGAAATGCTGCAACAAGTCCACCTTCACGTTGCCTGAGTTACTCCAACGACGATATCCTCGAGTTTTCAAGTAAATTTCGCAGAGTGACGAGGCATTTGGCTACCTTAAGAGAGTCATAGTTACTCCTGCTGGCTGCTCCCATTTCTTTAGGCCTTTAACATTCTTGCTATGGCCAGTCCTACAGAATCGATATGCCACTGTATGTCCACCTTAACGTCGTCACAGTTACTCACAGTACTTCGCCGGATGACGAGGCATTCGGCTACCTTAAGAGAGTCATAGTTCCTGCTGCCAGCTGCTCCCTTTTCTTTGAATCTATCCTCTCTTTATTTCGTACTGCGGCCTGTCCATGCAGAAGCGAAATGCTGCAACAAGTCCACCTTCACGTTGCCTGAGTTACTCCAACGACGATATCCTCGAGTTTTCAAGTAAATTTCGCAGAGTGACGAGGCATTTGGCTTCCTTAAGAGAGTCATAGTTACTCCTGCCGGCTGCTCCCATTTCTTTAGGCCTTTAACATTCTTGCTATGGCCAGTCCTACAGAATCGAAATGCCACTGTATGTCCACCTTAACGACGTCACAGTTACTCACACTACGAGTCTCTCGAGTTTGCAAATGTACTTCGCCGGATGACGAGTCATTTAGCTACCTTAAGAGAGTCATAGTTCCTGCTGCCAGCTGCTCCCTTTTCTTTGAATCTATCCTCTCTTTATTTCGTACTGCGGCCTGTCCATGCAGAAGCGAAATGCTGCAACAAGTCCACCTTCACGTTGCCTGAGTTACTCCAACGACGATATCCTCGAGTTTTCAAGTAAATTTCGCAGAGTGACGAGGCATTTGGCTACCTTAAGAGAGTCATAGTTACTCCTGCCGGCTGCTCCCATTTCTTTAGGCCTTTAACATTCTTGCTATGGCCAGTCCTACAGAATCGATATGCCACTGTATGTCCACCTTAACGTCGTCACAGTTACTCACAGTACTTCGCCGGATGACGAGGCATTCGGCTACCTTAAGAGAGTCATAGTTCCTGCTGCCAGCTGCTCCCTTTTCTTTGAATGTATCCTCTCTTTATTTCGTACTGCGGCCTGTCCATGCAGAAGCGAAATGCTGCAACAAGTCCACCTTCACGTTGCCTGAGTTACTCCAACGACGATATCCTCGAGTTTTCAAGTAAATTTCGCAGAGTGACGAGGCATTTGGCTACCTTAAGAGAGTCATAGTTACTCCTGCTGGCTGCTCCCAT
This sequence comes from Schistocerca piceifrons, assembly GCF_021461385.2. Lineage (NCBI taxonomy): Eukaryota > Metazoa > Arthropoda > Insecta > Orthoptera > Acrididae > Schistocerca > Schistocerca piceifrons. Next base: position 20,679,285 of record NC_060142.1, read on the forward strand.
TTCTTTAGGCCTTTAACATTCTTGCTATGGCCAGTCCTACAGAATCGATATGCCACTGTATGTCCACCTTAACGTCGTCACAGTTACTCACAGTACTTCGCCGGATGACGAGGCATTCGGCTACCTTAAGAGAGTCATAGTTCCTGCTGCCAGCTGCTCCCTTTTCTTTGAATCTATCCTCTCTTTATTTCGTACTGCGGCCTGTCCATGCAGAAGCGAAATGCTGCAACAAGTCCACCTTCACGTTGCCTGAGTTACTCCAACGACGATATCCTCGAGTTTTCAAGTAAATTTCGCAGAGTGACGAGGCATTTGGCTTCCTTAAGAGAGTCATAGTTACTCCTGCCGGCTGCTCCCATTTCTTTAGGCCTTTAACATTCTTGCTATGGCCAGTCCTACAGAATCGAAATGCCACTGTATGTCCACCTTAACGACGTCACAGTTACTCACAGTACTTCACCGTTTGACGAGGCATTTGGCTACCTTAAGAGAGTCATAGTTCCTGCTGCCAGCTGCTCCCTTTTCTTTGAATCTATCCTCTCTTTATTTCGTACTGCGGCCTGTCCATGCAGAAGCGAAATGCTGCAACAAGTCCACCTTCACGTTGCCTGAGTTACTCCAACGACGATATCCTCGAGTTTTCAAGTAAATTTCGCAGAGTGACGAGGCATTTGGCTACCTTAAGAGAGTCATAGTTACTCCTGCTGGCTGCTCCCATTTCTTTAGGCCTTTAACATTCTTGCTATGGCCAGTCCTACAGAACCGATATGCCACTGTATGTCCACCTTAACGTCGTCACAGTTACTCACTCTACGAGTCTCTCGAGTTTGCAAATGTACTTCGCCGGATGACGAGGCATTTGGCTATCTTAAGAGAGTCATACTTCCTGCTGCCAGCTGCTCCCTTTTCTTTGAATCTATCCTCTCTTTATTTCGTACTGCGGCCTGTCCATGCAGAAGCGAAATGCTGCAACAAGTCCACCTTCACGTTGCCTGAGTTACTCCAACGACGATATCCTCGAGTTTTCAAGTAAATTTCGCAGAGTGACGAGGCATTTGACTACCTTAAGAGAGTCATAGTTACTTCTGCCGGCTGCTCCCATTTCTTTAGGCCTTTAACATTCTTGCTATGGCCAGTCCTACAGAACCGATATGCCACTGTATGTCCACCTTAACGTTGTCACAGTTACTCACACTACGAGTCTCTCGAGTTTGCAAATGTACTTCGCCGGATGGCGAGGCATTTAGCTACCTTAAGAGAGTCATAGTTCCTGCTGCCAGCTGCTCCCTTTTCTTTGAAGCTATCCTCCCTTTATTTCGTACTGCGGCCTGTCCATGCAGAAGCGAAATGCTGCAACAAGTCCACCTTCACGTTGCCTGAGTTACTCCAACGACGATATCCTCGAGTTTTCAAGTAAATTTCGCAGAGTGACGAGGCATTTGACTACCTTAAGAGAGTCATAGTTACTTCTGCCGGCTGCTCCCATTTCTTTAGGCCTTTAACATTCTTGCTATGGCCAGTCCTACAGAATCGATATGCCACTGTATGTCCACCTTAACGTCGTCACAGTTACTCACAGTACTTCGCCGGATGACGAGGCATTCGGCTACCTTAAGAGAGTCATAGTTCCTGCTGCCAGCTGCCCCCTTTTCTTTGAATCTATCCTCTCTTTATTTCGTACTGCGGCCTGTCCATGCAGAAGCGAAATGCTGCAACAAGTCCACCTTCACGTTGCCTGAGTTACTCCAACGACGATATCCTCGAGTTTTCAAGTAAATTTCGCAGAGTGACGAGGCATTTGGCTACCTTAAGAGAGTCATAGTTACTCCTGCTGGCTGCTCCCATTTCTTTAGGCCTTTAACATTCTTGCTATGGCCAGTCCTACAGAATCGATATGCCACTGTATGTCCACCTTAACGTCGTCACAGTTACTCACAGTACTTCGCCGGATGACGAGGCATTCGGCTACCTTAAGAGAGTCATAGTTCCTGCTGCCAGCTGCTCCCTTTTCTTTGAATCTATCCTCTCTTTATTTCGTACTGCGGCCTGTCCATGCAGAAGCGAAATGCTGCAACAAGTCCACCTTCACGTTGCCTGAGTTACTCCAACGACGATATCCTCGAGTTTTCAAGTAAATTTCGCAGAGTGACGAGGCATTTGGCTTCCTTAAGAGAGTCATAGTTACTCCTGCCGGCTGATCCCATTTCTTTAGGCCTTTAACATTCTTGCTATGGCCAGTCCTACAGAATCGAAATGCCACTGTATGTCCACCTTAACGACGTCACAGTTACTCACACTACGAGTCTCTCGAGTTTGCAAATGTACTTCGCCGGATGACGAGTCATTTAGCTACCTTAAGAGAGTCATAGTTCCTGCTGCCAGCTGCTCCCTTTTCTTTGAATCTATCCTCTCTTTATTTCGTACTGCGGCCTGTCCATGCAGAAGCGAAATGCTGCAACAAGTCCACCTTCACGTTGCCTGAGTTACTCCAACGACGATATCCTCGAGTTTTCAAGTAAATTTCGCAGAGTGACGAGGCATTTGGCTACCTTAAGAGAGTCATAGTTACTCCTGCCGGCTGCTCCCATTTCTTTAGGCCTTTAACATTCTTGCTATGGCCAGTCCTACAGAATCGATATGCCACTGTATGTCCACCTTAACGTCGTCACAGTTACTCACAGTACTTCGCCGGATGACGAGGCATTCGGCTACCTTAAGAGAGTCATAGTTCCTGCTGCCAGCTGCTCCCTTTTCTTTGAATGTATCCTCTCTTTATTTCGTACTGCGGCCTGTCCATGCAGAAGCGAAATGCTGCAACAAGTCCACCTTCACGTTGCCTGAGTTACTCCAACGACGATATCCTCGAGTTTTCAAGTAAATTTCGCAGAGTGACGAGGCATTTGGCTACCTTAAGAGAGTCATAGTTACTCCTGCTGGCTGCTCCCATTTCTTTAGGCCTTTAACATTCTTGCTATGGCCAGTCCTACAGAATCGATATGCCACTGTATGTCCACCTTAACGTCGTCACAGTTACTCACAGTACTTCGCCGGATGACGAGGCATTCGGCTACCTTAAGAGAGTCATAGTTCCTGCTGCCAGCTGCTCCCTTTTCTTTGAATCTATCCTCTCTTTATTTCGTACTGCGGCCTGTCCATGCAGAAGCGAAATGCTGCAACAAGTCCACCTTCACGTTGCCTGAGTTACTCCAACGACGATATCCTCGAGTTTTCAAGTAAATTTCGCAGAGTGACGAGGCATTTGACTACCTTAAGAGAGTCATAGTTACTTCTGCCGGCTGCTCCCATTTCTTTAGGCCTTTAACATTCTTGCTATGGCCAGTCCTACAGAACCGATATGCCACTGTATGTCCACCTTAACGTTGTCACAGTTACTCACACTACGAGTCTCTCGAGTTTGCAAATGTACTTCGCCGGATGGCGAGGCATTTAGCTACCTTAAGAGAGTCATAGTTCCTGCTGCCAGCTGCTCCCTTTTCTTTGAAGCTATCCTCCCTTTATTTCGTACTGCGGCCTGTCCATGCAGAAGCGAAATGCTGCAACAAGTCCACCTTCACGTTGCCTGAGTTACTCCAACGACGATATCCTCGAGTTTTCAAGTAAATTTCGCAGAGTGACGAGGCATTTGACTACCTTAAGAGAGTCATAGTTACTTCTGCCGGCTGCTCCCATTTCTTTAGGCCTTTAACATTCTTGCTATGGCCAGTCCTACAGAATCGATATGCCACTGTATGTCCACCTTAACGTCGTCACAGTTACTCACAGTACTTCGCCGGATGACGAGGCATTCGGCTACCTTAAGAGAGTCATAGTTCCTGCTGCCAGCTGCCCCCTTTTCTTTGAATCTATCCTCTCTTTATTTCGTACTGCGGCCTGTCCATGCAGAAGCGAAATGCTGCAACAAGTCCACCTTCACGTTGCCTGAGTTACTCCAACGACGATATCCTCGAGTTTTCAAGTAAATTTCGCAGAGTGACGAGGCATTTGGCTACCTTAAGAGAGTCATAGTTACTCCTGCTGGCTGCTCCCATTTCTTTAGGCCTTTAACATTCTTGCTATGGCCAGTCCTACAGAATCGATATGCCACTGTATGTCCACCTTAACGTCGTCACAGTTACTCACAGTACTTCGCCGGATGACGAGGCATTCGGCTACCTTAAGAGAGTCATAGTTCCTGCTGCCAGCTGCTCCCTTTTCTTTGAATCTATCCTCTCTTTATTTCGTACTGCGGCCTGTCCATGCAGAAGCGAAATGCTGCAACAAGTCCACCTTCACGTTGCCTGAGTTACTCCAACGACGATATCCTCGAGTTTTCAAGTAAATTTCGCAGAGTGACGAGGCATTTGGCTTCCTTAAGAGAGTCATAGTTACTCCTGCCGGCTGCTCCCATTTCTTTAGGCCTTTAACATTCTTGCTATGGCCAGTCCTACAGAATCGAAATGCCACTGTATGTCCACCTTAACGACGTCACAGTTACTCACACTACGAGTCTCTCGAGTTTGCAAATGTACTTCGCCGGATGACGAGTCATTTAGCTACCTTAAGAGAGTCATAGTTCCTGCTGCCAGCTGCTCCCTTTTCTTTGAATCTATCCTCTCTTTATTTCGTACTGCGGCCTGTCCATGCAGAAGCGAAATGCTGCAACAAGTCCACCTTCACGTTGCCTGAGTTACTCCAACGACGATATCCTCGAGTTTTCAAGTAAATTTCGCAGAGTGACGAGGCATTTGGCTACCTTAAGAGAGTCATAGTTACTCCTGCCGGCTGCTCCCATTTCTTTAGGCCTTTAACATTCTTGCTATGGCCAGTCCTACAGAATCGATATGCCACTGTATGTCCACCTTAACGTCGTCACAGTTACTCACAGTACTTCGCCGGATGACGAGGCATTCGGCTACCTTAAGAGAGTCATAGTTCCTGCTGCCAGCTGCTCCCTTTTCTTTGAATGTATCCTCTCTTTATTTCGTACTGCGGCCTGTCCATGCAGAAGCGAAATGCTGCAACAAGTCCACCTTCACGTTGCCTGAGTTACTCCAACGACGATATCCTCGAGTTTTCAAGTAAATTTCGCAGAGTGACGAGGCATTTGGCTACCTTAAGAGAGTCATAGTTACTCCTGCTGGCTGCTCCCATTTCTTTAGGCCTTTAACATTCTTGCTATGGCCAGTCCTACAGAATCGATATGCCACTGTATGTCCACCTTAACGTCGTCACAGTTACTCACAGTACTTCGCCGGATGACGAGGCATTCGGCTACCTTAAGAGAGTCATAGTTCCTGCTGCCAGCTGCTCCCTTTTCTTTGAATCTATCCTCTCTTTATTTCGTACTGCGGCCTGTCCATGCAGAAGCGAAATGCTGCAACAAGTCCACCTTCACGTTGCCTGAGTTACTCCAACGACGATATCCTCGAGTTTTCAAGTAAATTTCGCAGAGTGACGAGGCATTTGACTACCTTAAGAGAGTCATAGTTACTTCTGCCGGCTGCTCCCATTTCTTTAGGCCTTTAACATTCTTGCTATGGCCAGTCCTACAGAACCGATATGCCACTGTATGTCCACCTTAACGTTGTCACAGTTACTCACACTACGAGTCTCTCGAGTTTGCAAATGTACTTCGCCGGATGGCGAGGCATTTAGCTACCTTAAGAGAGTCATAGTTCCTGCTGCCAGCTGCTCCCTTTTCTTTGAAGCTATCCTCCCTTTATTTCGTACTGCGGCCTGTCCATGCAGAAGCGAAATGCTGCAACAAGTCCACCTTCACGTTGCCTGAGTTACTCCAACGACGATATCCTCGAGTTTTCAAGTAAATTTCGCAGAGTGACGAGGCATTTGACTACCTTAAGAGAGTCATAGTTACTTCTGCCGGCTGCTCCCATTTCTTTAGGCCTTTAACATTCTTGCTATGGCCAGTCCTACAGAATCGATATGCCACTGTATGTCCACCTTAACGTCGTCACAGTTACTCACAGTACTTCGCCGGATGACGAGGCATTCGGCTACCTTAAGAGAGTCATAGTTTCTGCTGCCAGCTGCCCCCTTTTCTTTGAATCTATCCTCTCTTTATTTCGTACTGCGGCCTGTCCATGCAGAAGCGAAATGCTGCAACAAGTCCACCTTCACGTTGCCTGAGTTACTCCAACGACGATATCCTCGAGTTTTCAAGTAAATTTCGCAGAGTGACGAGGCATTTGGCTACCTTAAGAGAGTCATAGTTACTCCTGCTGGCTGCTCCCATTTCTTTAGGCCTTTAACATTCTTGCTATGGCCAGTCCTACAGAATCGATATGCCACTGTATGTCCACCTTAACGTCGTCACAGTTACTCACAGTACTTCGCCGGATGACGAGGCATTCGGCTACCTTAAGAGAGTCATAGTTCCTGCTGCCAGCTGCTCCCTTTTCTTTGAATCTATCCTCTCTTTATTTCGTACTGCGGCCTGTCCATGCAGAAGCGAAATGCTGCAACAAGTCCACCTTCACGTTGCCTGAGTTACTCCAACGACGATATCCTCGAGTTTTCAAGTAAATTTCGCAGAGTGACGAGGCATTTGGCTTCCTTAAGAGAGTCATAGTTACTCCTGCCGGCTGCTCCCATTTCTTTAGGCCTTTAACATTCTTGCTATGGCCAGTCCTACAGAATCGAAATGCCACTGTATGTCCACCTTAACGACGTCACAGTTACTCACACTACGAGTCTCTCGAGTTTGCAAATGTACTTCGCCGGATGACGAGTCATTTAGCTACCTTAAGAGAGTCATAGTTCCTGCTGCCAGCTGCTCCCTTTTCTTTGAATCTATCCTCTCTTTATTTCGTACTGCGGCCTGTCCATGCAGAAGCGAAATGCTGCAACAAGTCCACCTTCACGTTGCCTGAGTTACTCCAACGACGATATCCTCGAGTTTTCAAGTAAATTTCGCAGAGTGACGAGGCATTTGGCTACCTTAAGAGAGTCATAGTTACTCCTGCCGGCTGCTCCCATTTCTTTAGGCCTTTAACATTCTTGCTATGGCCAGTCCTACAGAATCGATATGCCACTGTATGTCCACCTTAACGTCGTCACAGTTACTCACAGTACTTCGCCGGATGACGAGGCATTCGGCTACCTTAAGAGAGTCATAGTTCCTGCTGCCAGCTGCTCCCTTTTCTTTGAATGTATCCTCTCTTTATTTCGTACTGCGGCCTGTCCATGCAGAAGCGAAATGCTGCAACAAGTCCACCTTCACGTTGCCTGAGTTACTCCAACGACGATATCCTCGAGTTTTCAAGTAAATTTCGCAGAGTGACGAGGCATTTGGCTACCTTAAGAGAGTCATAGTTACTCCTGCTGGCTGCTCCCATTTCTTTAGGCCTTTAACATTCTTGCTATGGCCAGTCCTACAGAATCGATATGCCACTGTATGTCCACCTTAACGTCGTCACAGTTACTCACAGTACTTCGCCGGATGACGAGGCATTCGGCTACCTTAAGAGAGTCATAGTTCCTGCTGCCAGCTGCTCCCTTTTCTTTGAATCTATCCTCTCTTTATTTCGTACTGCGGCCTGTCCATGCAGAAGCGAAATGCTGCAACAAGTCCACCTTCACGTTGCCTGAGTTACTCCAACGACGATATCCTCGAGTTTTCAAGTAAATTTCGCAGAGTGACGAGGCATTTGGCTTCCTTAAGAGAGTCATAGTTACTCCTGCCGGCTGCTCCCATTTCTTTAGGCCTTTAACATTCTTGCTATGGCCAGTCCTACAGAATCGAAATGCCACTGTATGTCCACCTTAACGACGTCACAGTTACTCACAGTACTTCACCGTTTGACGAGGCATTTGGCTACCTTAAGAGAGTCATAGTTCCTGCTGCCAGCTGCTCCCTTTTCTTTGAATCTATCCTCTCTTTATTTCGTACTGCGGCCTGTCCATGCAGAAGCGAAATGCTGCAACAAGTCCACCTTCACGTTGCCTGAGTTACTCCAACGACGATATCCTCGAGTTTTCAAGTAAATTTCGCAGAGTGACGAGGCATTTGGCTACCTTAAGAGAGTCATAGTTACTCCTGCTGGCTGCTCCCATTTCTTTAGGCCTTTAACATTCTTGCTATGGCCAGTCCTACAGAACCGATATGCCACTGTATGTCCACCTTAACGTCGTCACAGTTACTCACTCTACGAGTCTCTCGAGTTTGCAAATGTACTTCGCCGGATGACGAGGCATTTGGCTACCTTAAGAGAGTCATAGTTCCTGCTGCCAGCTGCTCCCTTTTCTTTGAATCTATCCTCTCTTTATTTCGTACTGCGGCCTGTCCATGCAGAAGCGAAATGCTGCAACAAGTCCACCTTCACGTTGCCTGAGTTACTCCAACGACGATATCCTCGAGTTTTCAAGTAAATTTCGCAGAGTGACGAGGCATTTGACTACCTTAAGAGAGTCATAGTTACTTCTGCCGGCTGCTCCCATTTCTTTAGGCCTTTAACATTCTTGCTATGGCCAGTCCTACAGAACCGATATGCCACTGTATGTCCACCTTAACGTTGTCACAGTTACTCACACTACGAGTCTCTCGAGTTTGCAAATGTACTTCGCCGGATGGCGAGGCATTTAGCTACCTTAAGAGAGTCATAGTTCCTGCTGCCAGCTGCTCCCTTTTCTTTGAAGCTATCCTCCCTTTATTTCGTACTGCGGCCTGTCCATGCAGAAGCGAAATGCTGCAACAAGTCCACCTTCACGTTGCCTGAGTTACTCCAACGACGATATCCTCGAGTTTTCAAGTAAATTTCGCAGAGTGACGAGGCATTTGACTACCTTAAGAGAGTCATAGTTACTTCTGCCGGCTGCTCCCATTTCTTTAGGCCTTTAACATTCTTGCTATGGCCAGTCCTACAGAATCGATATGCCACTGTATGTCCACCTTAACGTCGTCACAGTTACTCACAGTACTTCGCCGGATGACGAGGCATTCGGCTACCTTAAGAGAGTCATAGTTCCTGCTGCCAGCTGCCCCCTTTTCTTTGAATCTATCCTCTCTTTATTTCGTACTGCGGCCTGTCCATGCAGAAGCGAAATGCTGCAACAAGTCCACCTTCACGTTGCCTGAGTTACTCCAACGACGATATCCTCGAGTTTTCAAGTAAATTTCGCAGAGTGACGAGGCATTTGGCTACCTTAAGAGAGTCATAGTTACTCCTGCTGGCTGCTCCCATTTCTTTAGGCCTTTAACATTCTTGCTATGGCCAGTCCTACAGAATCGATATGCCACTGTATGTCCACCTTAACGTCGTCACAGTTACTCACAGTACTTCGCCGGATGACGAGGCATTCGGCTACCTTAAGAGAGTCATAGTTCCTGCTGCCAGCTGCTCCCTTTTCTTTGAATCTATCCTCTCTTTATTTCGTACTGCGGCCTGTCCATGCAGAAGCGAAATGCTGCAACAAGTCCACCTTCACGTTGCCTGAGTTACTCCAACGACGATATCCTCGAGTTTTCAAGTAAATTTCGCAGAGTGACGAGGCATTTGGCTTCCTTAAGAGAGTCATAGTTACTCCTGCCGGCTGCTCCCATTTCTTTAGGCCTTTAACATTCTTGCTATGGCCAGTCCTACAGAATCGAAATGCCACTGTATGTCCACCTTAACGACGTCACAGTTACTCACACTACGAGTCTCTCGAGTTTGCAAATGTACTTCGCCGGATGACGAGTCATTTAGCTACCTTAAGAGAGTCATAGTTCCTGCTGCCAGCTGCTCCCTTTTCTTTGAATCTATCCTCTCTTTATTTCGTACTGCGGCCTGTCCATGCAGAAGCGAAATGCTGCAACAAGTCCACCTTCACGTTGCCTGAGTTACTCCAACGACGATATCCTCGAGTTTTCAAGTAAATTTCGCAGAGTGACGAGGCATTTGGCTACCTTAAGAGAGTCATAGTTACTCCTGCCGGCTGCTCCCATTTCTTTAGGCCTTTAACATTCTTGCTATGGCCAGTCCTACAGAATCGATATGCCACTGTATGTCCACCTTAACGTCGTCACAGTTACTCACAGTACTTCGCCGGATGACGAGGCATTCGGCTACCTTAAGAGAGTCATAGTTCCTGCTGCCAGCTGCTCCCTTTTCTTTGAATGTATCCTCTCTTTATTTCGTACTGCGGCCTGTCCATGCAGAAGCGAAATGCTGCAACAAGTCCACCTTCACGTTGCCTGAGTTACTCCAACGACGATATCCTCGAGTTTTCAAGTAAATTTCGCAGAGTGACGAGGCATTTGGCTACCTTAAGAGAGTCATAGTTACTCCTGCTGGCTGCTCCCATTTCTTTAGGCCTTTAACATTCTTGCTATGGCCAGTCCTACAGAATCGATATGCCACTGTATGTCCACCTTAACGTCGTCACAGTTACTCACAGTACTTCGCCGGATGACGAGGCATTCGGCTACCTTAAGAGAGTCATAGTTCCTGCTGCCAGCTGCTCCCTTTTCTTTGAATCTATCCTCTCTTTATTTCGTACTGCGGCCTGTCCATGCAGAAGCGAAATGCTGCAACAAGTCCACCTTCACGTTGCCTGAGTTACTCCAACGACGATATCCTCGAGTTTTCAAGTAAATTTCGCAGAGTGACGAGGCATTTGACTACCTTAAGAGAGTCATAGTTACTTCTGCCGGCTGCTCCCATTTCTTTAGGCCTTTAACATTCTTGCTATGGCCAGTCCTACAGAACCGATATGCCACTGTATGTCCACCTTAACGTTGTCACAGTTACTCACACTACGAGTCTCTCGAGTTTGCAAATGTACTTCGCCGGATGGCGAGGCATTTAGCTACCTTAAGAGAGTCATAGTTCCTGCTGCCAGCTGCTCCCTTTTCTTTGAAGCTATCCTCCCTTTATTTCGTACTGCGGCCTGTCCATGCAGAAGCGAAATGCTGCAACAAGTCCACCTTCACGTTGCCTGAGTTACTCCAACGACGATATCCTCGAGTTTTCAAGTAAATTTCGCAGAGTGACGAGGCATTTGACTACCTTAAGAGAGTCATAGTTACTTCTGCCGGCTGCTCCCATTTCTTTAGGCCTTTAACATTCTTGCTATGGCCAGTCCTACAGAATCGATATGCCACTGTATGTCCACCTTAACGTCGTCACAGTTACTCACAGTACTTCGCCGGATGACGAGGCATTCGGCTACCTTAAGAGAGTCATAGTTTCTGCTGCCAGCTGCCCCCTTTTCTTTGAATCTATCCTCTCTTTATTTCGTACTGCGGCCTGTCCATGCAGAAGCGAAATGCTGCAACAAGTCCACCTTCACGTTGCCTGAGTTACTCCAACGACGATATCCTCGAGTTTTCAAGTAAATTTCGCAGAGTGACGAGGCATTTGGCTACCTTAAGAGAGTCATAGTTACTCCTGCTGGCTGCTCCCATTTCTTTAGGCCTTTAACATTCTTGCTATGGCCAGTCCTACAGAATCGATATGCCACTGTATGTCCACCTTAACGTCGTCACAGTTACTCACAGTACTTCGCCGGATGACGAGGCATTCGGCTACCTTAAGAGAGTCATAGTTCCTGCTGCCAGCTGCTCCCTTTTCTTTGAATCTATCCTCTCTTTATTTCGTACTGCGGCCTGTCCATGCAGAAGCGAAATGCTGCAACAAGTCCACCTTCACGTTGCCTGAGTTACTCCAACGACGATATCCTCGAGTTTTCAAGTAAATTTCGCAGAGTGACGAGGCATTTGGCTTCCTTAAGAGAGTCATAGTTACTCCTGCCGGCTGCTCCCATTTCTTTAGGCCTTTAACATTCTTGCTATGGCCAGTCCTACAGAATCGAAATGCCACTGTATGTCCACCTTAACGACGTCACAGTTACTCACACTACGAGTCTCTCGAGTTTGCAAATGTACTTCGCCGGATGACGAGTCATTTAGCTACCTTAAGAGAGTCATAGTTCCTGCTGCCAGCTGCTCCCTTTTCTTTGAATCTATCCTCTCTTTATTTCGTACTGCGGCCTGTCCATGCAGAAGCGAAATGCTGCAACAAGTCCACCTTCACGTTGCCTGAGTTACTCCAACGACGATATCCTCGAGTTTTCAAGTAAATTTCGCAGAGTGACGAGGCATTTGGCTACCTTAAGAGAGTCATAGTTACTCCTGCCGGCTGCTCCCATTTCTTTAGGCCTTTAACATTCTTGCTATGGCCAGTCCTACAGAATCGATATGCCACTGTATGTCCACCTTAACGTCGTCACAGTTACTCACAGTACTTCGCCGGATGACGAGGCATTCGGCTACCTTAAGAGAGTCATAGTTCCTGCTGCCAGCTGCTCCCTTTTCTTTGAATGTATCCTCTCTTTATTTCGTACTGCGGCCTGTCCATGCAGAAGCGAAATGCTGCAACAAGTCCACCTTCACGTTGCCTGAGTTACTCCAACGACGATATCCTCGAGTTTTCAAGTAAATTTCGCAGAGTGACGAGGCATTTGGCTACCTTAAGAGAGTCATAGTTACTCCTGCTGGCTGCTCCCATTTCTTTAGGCCTTTAACATTCTTGCTATGGCCAGTCCTACAGAACCGATATGCCACTGTATGTCCACCTTAACGTTGTCACAGTTACTCACACTACGAGTCTCTCGAGTTTGCAAATGTACTTCGCCGGATGGCGAGGCATTTAGCTACCTTAAGAGAGTCATAGTTCCTGCTGCCAGCTGCTCCCTTTTCTTTGAAGCTATCCTCCCTTTATTTCGTACTGCGGCCTGTCCATGCAGAAGCGAAATGCTGCAACAAGTCCACCTTCACGTTGCCTGAGTTACTCCAACGACGATATCCTCGAGTTTTCAAGTAAATTTCGCAGAGTGACGAGGCATTTGACTACCTTAAGAGAGTCATAGTTACTTCTGCCGGCTGCTCCCATTTCTTTAGGCCTTTAACATTCTTGCTATGGCCAGTCCTACAGAATCGATATGCCACTGTATGTCCACCTTAACGTCGTCACAGTTACTCACAGTACTTCGCCGGATGACGAGGCATTCGGCTACCTTAAGAGAGTCATAGTTTCTGCTGCCAGCTGCCCCCTTTTCTTTGAATCTATCCTCTCTTTATTTCGTACTGCGGCCTGTCCATGCAGAAGCGAAATGCTGCAACAAGTCCACCTTCACGTTGCCTGAGTTACTCCAACGACGATATCCTCGAGTTTTCAAGTAAATTTCGCAGAGTGACGAGGCATTTGGCTACCTTAAGAGAGTCATAGTTACTCCTGCTGGCTGCTCCCATTTCTTTAGGCCTTTAACATTCTTGCTATGGCCAGTCCTACAGAATCGATATGCCACTGTATGTCCACCTTAACGTCGTCACAGTTACTCACAGTACTTCGCCGGATGACGAGGCATTCGGCTACCTTAAGAGAGTCATAGTTCCTGCTGCCAGCTGCTCCCTTTTCTTTGAATCTATCCTCTCTTTATTTCGTACTGCGGCCTGTCCATGCAGAAGCGAAATGCTGCAACAAGTCCACCTTCACGTTGCCTGAGTTACTCCAACGACGATATCCTCGAGTTTTCAAGTAAATTTCGCAGAGTGACGAGGCATTTGGCTTCCTTAAGAGAGTCATAGTTACTCCTGCCGGCTGCTCCCATTTCTTTAGGCCTTTAACATTCTTGCTATGGCCAGTCCTACAGAATCGAAATGCCACTGTATGTCCACCTTAACGACGTCACAGTTACTCACACTACGAGTCTCTCGAGTTTGCAAATGTACTTCGCCGGATGACGAGTCATTTAGCTACCTTAAGAGAGTCATAGTTCCTGCTGCCAGCTGCTCCCTTTTCTTTGAATCTATCCTCTCTTTATTTCGTACTGCGGCCTGTCCATGCAGAAGCGAAATGCTGCAACAAGTCCACCTTCACGTTGCCTGAGTTACTCCAACGACGATATCCTCGAGTTTTCAAGTAAATTTCGCAGAGTGACGAGGCATTTGGCTACCTTAAGAGAGTCATAGTTACTCCTGCCGGCTGCTCCCATTTCTTTAGGCCTTTAACATTCTTGCTATGGCCAGTCCTACAGAATCGATATGCCACTGTATGTCCACCTTAACGTCGTCACAGTTACTCACAGTACTTCGCCGGATGACGAGGCATTCGGCTACCTTAAGAGAGTCATAGTTCCTGCTGCCAGCTGCTCCCTTTTCTTTGAATGTATCCTCTCTTTATTTCGTACTGCGGCCTGTCCATGCAGAAGCGAAATGCTGCAACAAGTCCACCTTCACGTTGCCTGAGTTACTCCAACGACGATATCCTCGAGTTTTCAAGTAAATTTCGCAGAGTGACGAGGCATTTGGCTACCTTAAGAGAGTCATAGTTACTCCTGCTGGCTGCTCCCATTTCTTTAGGCCTTTAACATTCTTGCTATGGCCAGTCCTACAGAATCGATATGCCACTGTATGTCCACCTTAACGTCGTCACAGTTACTCACAGTACTTCGCCGGATGACGAGGCATTCGGCTACCTTAAGAGAGTCATAGTTCCTGCTGCCAGCTGCTCCCTTTTCTTTGAATCTATCCTCTCTTTATTTCGTACTGCGGCCTGTCCATGCAGAAGCGAAATGCTGCAACAAGTCCACCTTCACGTTGCCTGAGTTACTCCAACGACGATATCCTCGAGTTTTCAAGTAAATTTCGCAGAGTGACGAGGCATTTGGCTTCCTTAAGAGAGTCATAGTTACTCCTGCCGGCTGCTCCCATTTCTTTAGGCCTTTAACATTCTTGCTATGGCCAGTCCTACAGAATCGAAATGCCACTGTATGTCCACCTTAACGACGTCACAGTTACTCACAGTACTTCACCGTTTGACGAGGCATTTGGCTACCTTAAGAGAGTCATAGTTCCTGCTGCCAGCTGCTCCCTTTTCTTTGAATCTATCCTCTCTTTATTTCGTACTGCGGCCTGTCCATGCAGAAGCGAAATGCTGCAACAAGTCCACCTTCACGTTGCCTGAGTTACTCCAACGACGATATCCTCGAGTTTTCAAGTAAATTTCGCAGAGTGACGAGGCATTTGGCTACCTTAAGAGAGTCATAGTTACTCCTGCTGGCTGCTCCCATTTCTTTAGGCCTTTAACATTCTTGCTATGGCCAGTCCTACAGAACCGATATGCCACTGTATGTCCACCTTAACGTCGTCACAGTTACTCACTCTACGAGTCTCTCGAGTTTGCAAATGTACTTCGCCGGATGACGAGGCATTTGGCTACCTTAAGAGAGTCATAGTTCCTGCTGCCAGCTGCTCCCTTTTCTTTGAATCTATCCTCTCTTTATTTCGTACTGCGGCCTGTCCATGCAGAAGCGAAATGCTGCAACAAGTCCACCTTCACGTTGCCTGAGTTACTCCAACGACGATATCCTCGAGTTTTCAAGTAAATTTCGCAGAGTGACGAGGCATTTGACTACCTTAAGAGAGTCATAGTTACTTCTGCCGGCTGCTCCCATTTCTTTAGGCCTTTAACATTCTTGCTATGGCCAGTCCTACAGAACCGATATGCCACTGTATGTCCACCTTAACGTTGTCACAGTTACTCACACTACGAGTCTCTCGAGTTTGCAAATGTACTTCGCCGGATGGCGAGGCATTTAGCTACCTTAAGAGAGTCATAGTTCCTGCTGCCAGCTGCTCCCTTTTCTTTGAAGCTATCCTCCCTTTATTTCGTACTGCGGCCTGTCCATGCAGAAGCGAAATGCTGCAACAAGTCCACCTTCACGTTGCCTGAGTTACTCCAACGACGATATCCTCGAGTTTTCAAGTAAATTTCGCAGAGTGACGAGGCATTTGACTACCTTAAGAGAGTCATAGTTACTTCTGCCGGCTGCTCCCATTTCTTTAGGCCTTTAACATTCTTGCTATGGCCAGTCCTACAGAATCGATATGCCACTGTATGTCCACCTTAA
This sequence comes from Schistocerca piceifrons, assembly GCF_021461385.2. Taxonomy (NCBI): domain Eukaryota; kingdom Metazoa; phylum Arthropoda; class Insecta; order Orthoptera; family Acrididae; genus Schistocerca; species Schistocerca piceifrons. The sequence goes on from NC_060142.1 coordinate 20,695,194, forward strand.
CGTCGTCACAGTTACTCACAGTACTTCGCCGGATGACGAGGCATTCGGCTACCTTAAGAGAGTCATAGTTCCTGCTGCCAGCTGCCCCCTTTTCTTTGAATCTATCCTCTCTTTATTTCGTACTGCGGCCTGTCCATGCAGAAGCGAAATGCTGCAACAAGTCCACCTTCACGTTGCCTGAGTTACTCCAACGACGATATCCTCGAGTTTTCAAGTAAATTTCGCAGAGTGACGAGGCATTTGGCTACCTTAAGAGAGTCATAGTTACTCCTGCCGGCTGCTCCCATTTCTTTAGGCCTTTAACATTCTTGCTATGGCCAGTCCTACAGAATCGAAATGCCACTGTATGTCCACCTTAACGACGTCACAGTTACTCACAGTACTTCACCGTTTGACGAGGCATTTGGCTACCTTAAGAGAGTCATAGTTCCTGCTGCCAGCTGCTCCCTTTTCTTTGAATCTATCCTCTCTTTATTTCGTACTGCGGCCTGTCCATGCAGAAGCGAAATGCTGCAACAAGTCCACCTTCACGTTGCCTGAGTTACTCCAACGACGATATCCTCGAGTTTTCAAGTAAATTTCGCTGAGTGACGAGGCATTTGACTACCTTAAGAGAGTCATAGTTACTTCTGCCGGCTGCTCCCATTTCTTTAGGCCTTTAACATTCTTGCTATGGCCAGTCCTACAGAACCGATATACCACTGTATGTCCACCTTAACGTCGTCACAGTTACTCACACTACGAGTCTCTCGAGTTTGCAAATGTACTTCGCCGGATGACGAGGCATTTAGCTACCTTATGAGAGTCATAGTTCCTGCTGCCAGCTGCTCCCTTTTCTTTGAATCTATCCTCTCTTTATTTCGTACTGCGGCCTGTCCATGCAGAAGCGAAATGCTGCAACAAGTCCACCTTCACGTTGCCTGAGTTACTCCAACGACGATATCCTCGAGTTTTCAAGTAAATTTCGCAGAGTGACGAGGCATTTGGCTACCTTAAGAGAGTCATAGTTACTCCTGCCGGCTGCTCCCATTTCTTTAGGCCTTTAACATTCTTGCTATGGCCAGTCCTACAGAATCGATATGCCACTGTATGTCCACCTTAACGTCGTCACAGTTACTCACAGTACTTCGCCGGATGACGAGGCATTCGGCTACCTTAAGAGAGTCATAGTTCCTGCTGCCAGCTGCTCCCTTTTCTTTGAATCTATCCTCTCTTTATTTCGTACTGCGGCCTGTCCATGCAGAAGCGAAATGCTGCAACAAGTCCACCTTCACGTTGCCTGAGTTACTCCAACGACGATATCCTCGAGTTTTCAAGTAAATTTCGCAGAGTGACGAGGCATTTGGCTACCTTAAGAGATTCATAGTTACTCCTGCTGGCTGCTCCCATTTCTTTAGGCCTTTAACATTCTTGCTATGGCCAGTCCTACAGAATCGATATGCCACTGTATGTCCACCTTAACGTCGTCACAGTTACTCACAGTACTTCGCCGGATGACGAGGCATTCGGCTACCTTAAGAGAGTCATAGTTCCTGCTGCCAGCTGCTCCCTTTTCTTTGAATCTATCCTCTCTTTATTTCGTACTGCGGCCTGTCCATGCAGAAGCGAAATGCTGCAACAAGTCCACCTTCACGTTGCCTGAGTTACTCCAACGACGATATCCTCGAGTTTTCAAGTAAATTTCGCAGAGTGACGAGGCATTTGGCTACCTTAAGAGAGTCATAGTTACTCCTGCCGGCTGCTCCCATTTCTTTAGGCCGTTAACATTCTTGCTATGGCCAGTCCTACAGAATCGAAATGCCACTGTATGTCCACCTTAACGACGTCACAGTTACTCACAGTACTTCACCGTTTGACGAGGCATTTGGCTACCTTAAGAGAGTCATAGTTCCTGCTGCCAGTTGCTCCCTTTTCTTTGAATCTATCCTCTCTTTATTTCGTACTGCGGCCTGTCCATGCAGAAGCGAAATGCTGCAACAAGTCCACCTTCACGTTGCCTGAGTTACTCCAACGACGATATCCTCGAGTTTTCAAGTAAATTTCGCAGAGTGACGAGGCATTTGGCTACCTTAAGAGAGTCATAGTTACTCCTGCTGGCTGCTCCCATTTCTTTAGGCCTTTAACATTCTTGCTATGGCCAGTCCTACAGAACCGATATGCCACTGTATGTCCACCTTAACGTCGTCACAGTTACTCACTCTACGAGTCTCTCGAGTTTGCAAATGTACTTCGCCGGATGACGAGGCATTTGGCTACCTTAAGAGAGTCATACTTCCTGCTGCCAGCTGCTCCCTTTTCTTTGAATCTATCCTCTCTTTATTTCGTACTGCGGCCTGTCCATGCAGAAGCGAAATGCTGCAACAAGTCCACCTTCACGTTGCCTGAGTTACTCCAACGACGATATCCTCGAGTTTTCAAGTAAATTTCGCAGAGTGACGAGGCATTTGACTTCCTTAAGAGAGTCATAGTTACTTCTGCCGGCTGCTCCCATTTCTTTAGGCCTTTAACATTCTTGCTATGGCCAGTCCTACAGAACCGATATACCACTGTATGTCCACCTTAACGTCGTCACAGTTACTCACACTACGAGTCTCTCGAGTTTGCAAATGTACTTCGCCGGATGACGAGTCATTTAGCTACCTTAAGAGAGTCATAGTTCCTGCTGCCAGCTGCTCCCTTTTCTTTGAATCTATCCTCTCTTTATTTCGTACTGCGGCCTGTCCATGCAGAAGCGAAATGCTGCAACAAGTCCACCTTCACGTTGCCTGAGATACTCCAACGACGATATCCTCGAGTTTTCAAGTAGATTTCGCAGAGTGACGAGGCATTTGGCTACCTTAAGAGAGTCATAGTTACTCCTGCCGGCTGCTCCCATTTCTTTAGGCCTTTAACATTCTTGCTATGGCCAGTCCTACAGAATCGATATGCCACTGTATGTCCACCTTATCGACGTCACAGTTACTCACAGTACTTCACCGGATGACGAGGCATTTGGCTACCTTAAGAGAGTCATAGTTCCTGCTGCCAGCTGCTCCCTTTTCTTTGAATCTATCCTCTCTTTATTTCGTACTGCGGCCTGTCCATGCAGAAGCGAAATGCTGCAACAAGTCCTCCTTCACGTTGCCTGAGTTACTCCAACGACGATATCCTCGAGTTTTCAAGTAAATTTCGCAGAGTGACGAGGCATTTGGCTACCTTAAGAGAGTCATAGTTACTTCTGCCGGCTGCTCCCATTTCTTTAGGCCTTTAACATTCTTGCTGTGGCCAGTCCTACAGAACCGATATGCCACTGTATGTCCACCTTAACGTCGTCACAGTTACTCACTCTACGAGTCTCTCGAGTTTGCAAATGTACTTCGCCGGATGACGAGGCATTTGGCTACCTTAAGAGAGTCATAGTTCCTGCTGCCAGCTGCTCCCTTTTCTTTGAATCTATCCTCTCTTTATTTCGTACTGCGGCCTGTCCATGCAGAAGCGAAATGCTGCAACAAGTCCACCTTCACGTTGCCTGAGTTACTCCAACGACGATATCCTCGAGTTTTCAAGTAAATTTCGCAGAGTGACGAGGCATTTGACTACCTTAAGAGAGTCATAGTTACTTCTGCCGGCTGCTCCCATTTCTTTAGGCCTTTAACATTCTTGCTATGGCCAGTCCTACAGAACCGATATGCCACTGTATGTCCACCTTAACGTCGTCACAGTTACTCACACTACGAGTCTCTCGAGTTTGCAAATGTACTTCGCCGGATGACGAGGCATTTGGCTACCTTAAGAGAGTCATAGTTCCTGCTGCCAGCTGCTCCCTTTTCTTTGAATCTATCCTCTCTTTATTTCGTACTGCGGCCTGTCCATGCAGAAGCGAAATGCTGCAACAAGTCCACCTTCACGTTGCCTGAGTTACTCCAACGACGATATCCTCGATTTTTCAAGTAGATTTCGCAGAGTGACGAGGCATTTGGCTACCTTAAGAGAGTCATAGTTACTCCTGCCGGCTGCTCCCATTTCTTTAGGCCTTTAACATTCTTGCTATGGCCAGTCCTACAGAATCGATATGCCACTGTATGTCCACCTTAACGACGTCACAGTTACTCACAGTACTTCACCGGATGACGAGGCATTTGGCTACCTTAAGAGAGTCATAGTTCCTGCTGCCAGCTGCTCCCTTTTCTTTGAATCTATCCTCTCTTTATTTCGTACTGCGGCCTGTCCATGCATAAGCGAAATGCTGCAACAAGTCCACCTTCACGTTGCCTGAGTTACTCCAACGACGATATCCTCGAGTTTTCAAGTAAATTTCGCTGAGTGACGAGGCATTTGGCTACCTTAAGAGAGTCATAGTTACTCCTGCTGGCTGCTCCCATTTCTTTAGGCCTTTAACATTCTTGCTATGGCCAGTCCTACAGAACCGATATGCCACTGTATGTCCACCTTAACGTCGTCACAGTTACTCACTCTACGAGTCTCTCGAGTTTGCAAATGTACTTCGCCGGATGACGAGGCATTTGGCTACCTTAAGAGAGTCATAGTTCCTGCTGCCAGCTGCTCCCTTTTCTTTGAATCTATCCTCTCTTTATTTCGTACTGCGGCCTGTCCATGCAGAAGCGAAATGCTGCAACAAGTCCACCTTCACGTTGCCTGAGTTACTCCAACGACGATATCCTCGAGTTTTCAAGTAAATTTCGCAGAGTGACGAGGCATTTGACTACCTTAAGAGAGTCATAGTTACTTCTGCCGGCTGCTCCCATTTCTTTAGGCCTTTAACATTCTTGCTATGGCCAGTCCTACAGAACCGATATACCACTGTATGTCCACCTTAACGTCGTCACAGTTACTCACACTACGAGTCTCTCGAGTTTGCAAATGTACTTCGCCGGATGACGAGTCATTTAGCTACCTTAAGAGAGTCATAGTTCCTGCTGCCAGCTGCTCCCTTTTCTTTGAATCTATCCTCTCTTTATTTCGTACTGCGGCCTGTCCATGCAGAAGCGAAATGCTGCAACAAGTCCACCTTCACGTTGCCTGAGTTACTCCAACGACGATATCCTCGAGTTTTCAAGTAAATTTCGCAGAGTGACGAGGCATTTGGCTACCTTAAGAGAGTCATAGTTACTCCTGCCGGCTGCTCCCATTTCTTTAGGCCTTTAACATTCTTGCTATGGCCAGTCCTACAGAATCGATATGCCACTGTATGTCCACCTTAACGTCGTCACAGTTACTCACAGTACTTCGCCGGATGACGAGGCATTCGGCTACCTTAAGAGAGTCATAGTTCCTGCTGCCAGCTGCTCCCTTTTCTTTGAATGTATCCTCTCTTTATTTCGTACTGCGGCCTGTCCATGCAGAAGCGAAATGCTGCAACAAGTCCACCTTCACGTTGCCTGAGTTACTCCAACGACGATATCCTCGAGTTTTCAAGTAAATTTCGCAGAGTGACGAGGCATTTGGCTACCTTAAGAGAGTCATAGTTACTCCTGCTGGCTGCTCCCATTTCTTTAGGCCTTTAACATTCTTGCTATGGCCAGTCCTACAGAACCGATATGCCACTGTATGTCCACCTTAACGTCGTCACAGTTACTCACTCTACGAGTCTCTCGAGTTTGCAAATGTACTTCGCCGGATGACGAGGCATTTGGCTACCTTAAGAGAGTCATAGTTCCTGCTGCCAGCTGCTCCCTTTTCTTTGAATCTATCCTCTCTTTATTTCGTACTGCGGCCTGTCCATGCAGAAGCGAAATGCTGCAACAAGTCCACCTTCACGTTGCCTGAGTTACTCCAACGACGATATCCTCGAGTTTTCAAGTAAATTTCGCAGAGTGACGAGGCATTTGGCTACCTTAAGAGAGTCATAGTTACTTCTGCCGGCTGCTCCCATTTCTTTAGGCCTTTAACATTCTTGCTATGGCCAGTCCTACAGAACCGATATACCACTGTATGTCCACCTTAACGTCGTCACAGTTACTCACACTACGAGTCTCTCGAGTTTGCAAATGTACTTCGCCGGATGACGAGTCATTTAGCTACCTTAAGAGAGTCATAGTTCCTGCTGCCAGCTGCTCCCTTTTCTTTGAATCTATCCTCTCTTTATTTCGTACTGCGGCCTGTCCATGCAGAAGCGAAATGCTGCAACAAGTCCACCTTCACGTTGCCTGAGTTACTCCAACGACGATATCCTCGAGTTTTCAAGTAAATTTCGCAGAGTGACGAGGCATTTGGCTACCTTAAGAGAGTCATAGTTACTCCTGCCGGCTGCTCCCATTTCTTTAGGCCTTTAACATTCTTGCTATGGCCAGTCCTACAGAATCGATATGCCACTGTATGTCCACCTTAACGTCGTCACAGTTACTCACAGTACTTCGCCGGATGACGAGGCATTCGGCTACCTTAAGAGAGTCATAGTTCCTGCTGCCAGCTGCTCCCTTTTCTTTGAATGTATCCTCTCTTTATTTCGTACTGCGGCCTGTCCATGCAGAAGCGAAATGCTGCAACAAGTCCACCTTCACGTTGCCTGAGTTACTCCAACGACGATATCCTCGAGTTTTCAAGTAAATTTCGCAGAGTGACGAGGCATTTGGCTACCTTAAGAGAGTCATAGTTACTCCTGCTGGCTGCTCCCATTTCTTTAGGCCTTTAACATTCTTGCTATGGCCAGTCCTACAGAATCGATATGCCACTGTATGTCCACCTTAACGTCGTCACAGTTACTCACAGTACTTCGCCGGATGACGAGGCATTCGGCTACCTTAAGAGAGTCATAGTTCCTGCTGCCAGCTGCTCCCTTTTCTTTGAATCTATCCTCTCTTTATTTCGTACTGCGGCCTGTCCATGCATAAGCGAAATGCTGCAACAAGTCCACCTTCACGTTGCCTGAGTTACTCCAACGACGATATCCTCGAGTTTTCAAGTAAATTTCGCTGAGTGACGAGGCATTTGGCTACCTTAAGAGAGTCATAGTTACTTCTGCTGGCTGCTCCCATTTCTTTAGGCCTTTAACATTCTTGCTATGGCCAGTCCTACAGAACCGATATGCCACTGTATGTCCACCTTAACGTCGTCACAGTTACTCACTCTACGAGTCTCTCGAGTTTGCAAATGTACTTCGCCGGATGACGAGGCATTTGGCTACCTTAAGAGAGTCATAGTTCCTGCTGCCAGCTGCTCCCTTTTCTTTGAATCTATCCTCTCTTTATTTCGTACTGCGGCCTGTCCATGCAGAAGCGAAATGCTGCAACAAGTCCACCTTCACGTTGCCTGAGTTACTCCAACGACGATATCCTCGAGTTTTCAAGTAAATTTCGCAGAGTGACGAGGCATTTGACTACCTTAAGAGAGTCATAGTTACTTCTGCCGGCTGCTCCCATTTCTTTAGGCCTTTAACATTCTTGCTATGGCCAGTCCTACAGAACCGATATACCACTGTATGTCCACCTTAACGTCGTCACAGTTACTCACACTACGAGTCTCTCGAGTTTGCAAATGTACTTCGCCGGATGACGAGTCATTTAGCTACCTTAAGAGAGTCATAGTTCCTGCTGCCAGCTGCTCCCTTTTCTTTGAATCTATCCTCTCTTTATTTCGTACTGCGGCCTGTCCATGCAGAAGCGAAATGCTGCAACAAGTCCACCTTCACGTTGCCTGAGTTACTCCAACGACGATATCCTCGAGTTTTCAAGTAAATTTCGCAGAGTGACGAGGCATTTGGCTACCTTAAGAGAGTCATAGTTACTCCTGCCGGCTGCTCCCATTTCTTTAGGCCTTTAACATTCTTGCTATGGCCAGTCCTACAGAATCGATATGCCACTGTATGTCCACCTTAACGTCGTCACAGTTACTCACAGTACTTCGCCGGATGACGAGGCATTCGGCTACCTTAAGAGAGTCATAGTTCCTGCTGCCAGCTGCTCCCTTTTCTTTGAATGTATCCTCTCTTTATTTCGTACTGCGGCCTGTCCATGCAGAAGCGAAATGCTGCAACAAGTCCACCTTCACGTTGCCTGAGTTACTCCAACGACGATATCCTCGAGTTTTCAAGTAAATTTCGCAGAGTGACGAGGCATTTGGCTACCTTAAGAGAGTCATAGTTACTCCTGCTGGCTGCTCCCATTTCTTTAGGCCTTTAACATTCTTGCTATGGCCAGTCCTACAGAACCGATATGCCACTGTATGTCCACCTTAACGTCGTCACAGTTACTCACTCTACGAGTCTCTCGAGTTTGCAAATGTACTTCGCCGGATGACGAGGCATTTGGCTACCTTAAGAGAGTCATAGTTCCTGCTGCCAGCTGCTCCCTTTTCTTTGAATCTATCCTCTCTTTATTTCGTACTGCGGCCTGTCCATGCAGAAGCGAAATGCTGCAACAAGTCCACCTTCACGTTGCCTGAGTTACTCCAACGACGATATCCTCGAGTTTTCAAGTAAATTTCGCAGAGTGACGAGGCATTTGACTACCTTAAGAGAGTCATAGTTACTTCTGCCGGCTGCTCCCATTTCTTTAGGCCTTTAACATTCTTGCTATGGCCAGTCCTACAGAACCGATATGCCACTGTATGTCCACCTTAACGTTGTCACAGTTACTCACACTACGAGTCTCTCGAGTTTGCAAATGTACTTCGCCGGATGGCGAGGCATTTAGCTACCTTAAGAGAGTCATAGTTCCTGCTGCCAGCTGCTCCCTTTTCTTTGAAGCTATCCTCCCTTTATTTCGTACTGCGGCCTGTCCATGCAGAAGCGAAATGCTGCAACAAGTCCACCTTCACGTTGCCTGAGTTACTCCAACGACGATATCCTCGAGTTTTCAAGTAAATTTCGCAGAGTGACGAGGCATTTGACTACCTTAAGAGAGTCATAGTTACTTCTGCCGGCTGCTCCCATTTCTTTAGGCCTTTAACATTCTTGCTATGGCCAGTCCTACAGAATCGATATGCCACTGTATGTCCACCTTAACGTCGTCACAGTTACTCACAGTACTTCGCCGGATGACGAGGCATTCGGCTACCTTAAGAGAGTCATAGTTCCTGCTGCCAGCTGCCCCCTTTTCTTTGAATCTATCCTCTCTTTATTTCGTACTGCGGCCTGTCCATGCAGAAGCGAAATGCTGCAACAAGTCCACCTTCACGTTGCCTGAGTTACTCCAACGACGATATCCTCGAGTTTTCAAGTAAATTTCGCAGAGTGACGAGGCATTTGGCTACCTTAAGAGAGTCATAGTTACTCCTGCTGGCTGCTCCCATTTCTTTAGGCCTTTAACATTCTTGCTATGGCCAGTCCTACAGAATCGATATGCCACTGTATGTCCACCTTAACGTCGTCACAGTTACTCACAGTACTTCGCCGGATGACGAGGCATTCGGCTACCTTAAGAGAGTCATAGTTCCTGCTGCCAGCTGCTCCCTTTTCTTTGAATCTATCCTCTCTTTATTTCGTACTGCGGCCTGTCCATGCAGAAGCGAAATGCTGCAACAAGTCCACCTTCACGTTGCCTGAGTTACTCCAACGACGATATCCTCGAGTTTTCAAGTAAATTTCGCAGAGTGACGAGGCATTTGGCTTCCTTAAGAGAGTCATAGTTACTCCTGCCGGCTGCTCCCATTTCTTTAGGCCTTTAACATTCTTGCTATGGCCAGTCCTACAGAATCGAAATGCCACTGTATGTCCACCTTAACGACGTCACAGTTACTCACACTACGAGTCTCTCGAGTTTGCAAATGTACTTCGCCGGATGACGAGTCATTTAGCTACCTTAAGAGAGTCATAGTTCCTGCTGCCAGCTGCTCCCTTTTCTTTGAATCTATCCTCTCTTTATTTCGTACTGCGGCCTGTCCATGCAGAAGCGAAATGCTGCAACAAGTCCACCTTCACGTTGCCTGAGTTACTCCAACGACGATATCCTCGAGTTTTCAAGTAAATTTCGCAGAGTGACGAGGCATTTGGCTACCTTAAGAGAGTCATAGTTACTCCTGCCGGCTGCTCCCATTTCTTTAGGCCTTTAACATTCTTGCTATGGCCAGTCCTACAGAATCGATATGCCACTGTATGTCCACCTTAACGTCGTCACAGTTACTCACAGTACTTCGCCGGATGACGAGGCATTCGGCTACCTTAAGAGAGTCATAGTTCCTGCTGCCAGCTGCTCCCTTTTCTTTGAATGTATCCTCTCTTTATTTCGTACTGCGGCCTGTCCATGCAGAAGCGAAATGCTGCAACAAGTCCACCTTCACGTTGCCTGAGTTACTCCAACGACGATATCCTCGAGTTTTCAAGTAAATTTCGCAGAGTGACGAGGCATTTGGCTACCTTAAGAGAGTCATAGTTACTCCTGCTGGCTGCTCCCATTTCTTTAGGCCTTTAACATTCTTGCTATGGCCAGTCCTACAGAATCGATATGCCACTGTATGTCCACCTTAACGTCGTCACAGTTACTCACAGTACTTCGCCGGATGACGAGGCATTCGGCTACCTTAAGAGAGTCATAGTTCCTGCTGCCAGCTGCTCCCTTTTCTTTGAATCTATCCTCTCTTTATTTCGTACTGCGGCCTGTCCATGCAGAAGCGAAATGCTGCAACAAGTCCACCTTCACGTTGCCTGAGTTACTCCAACGACGATATCCTCGAGTTTTCAAGTAAATTTCGCAGAGTGACGAGGCATTTGACTACCTTAAGAGAGTCATAGTTACTTCTGCCGGCTGCTCCCATTTCTTTAGGCCTTTAACATTCTTGCTATGGCCAGTCCTACAGAACCGATATGCCACTGTATGTCCACCTTAACGTTGTCACAGTTACTCACACTACGAGTCTCTCGAGTTTGCAAATGTACTTCGCCGGATGGCGAGGCATTTAGCTACCTTAAGAGAGTCATAGTTCCTGCTGCCAGCTGCTCCCTTTTCTTTGAAGCTATCCTCCCTTTATTTCGTACTGCGGCCTGTCCATGCAGAAGCGAAATGCTGCAACAAGTCCACCTTCACGTTGCCTGAGTTACTCCAACGACGATATCCTCGAGTTTTCAAGTAAATTTCGCAGAGTGACGAGGCATTTGACTACCTTAAGAGAGTCATAGTTACTTCTGCCGGCTGCTCCCATTTCTTTAGGCCTTTAACATTCTTGCTATGGCCAGTCCTACAGAATCGATATGCCACTGTATGTCCACCTTAACGTCGTCACAGTTACTCACAGTACTTCGCCGGATGACGAGGCATTCGGCTACCTTAAGAGAGTCATAGTTCCTGCTGCCAGCTGCCCCCTTTTCTTTGAATCTATCCTCTCTTTATTTCGTACTGCGGCCTGTCCATGCAGAAGCGAAATGCTGCAACAAGTCCACTTTCACGTTGCCTGAGTTACTCCAACGACGATATCCTAGAGTTTTCAAGTAAATTTCGCAGAGTGACGAGGCATTTGGCTACCTTAAGAGAGTCATAGTTACTCCTGCTGGCTGCTCCCATTTCTTTAGGCCTTTAACATTCTTGCTATGGCCAGTCCTACAGAATCGATATGCCACTGTATGTCCACCTTAACGTCGTCACAGTTACTCACAGTACTTCGCCGGATGACGAGGCATTCGGCTACCTTAAGAGAGTCATAGTTCCTGCTGCCAGCTGCTCCCTTTTCTTTGAATCTATCCTCTCTTTATTTCGTACTGCGGCCTGTCCATGCAGAAGCGAAATGCTGCAACAAGTCCACCTTCACGTTGCCTGAGTTACTCCAACGACGATATCCTCGAGTTTTCAAGTAAATTTCGCAGAGTGACGAGGCATTTGGCTTCCTTAAGAGAGTCATAGTTACTCCTGCCGGCTGCTCCCATTTCTTTAGGCCTTTAACATTCTTGCTATGGCCAGTCCTACAGAATCGAAATGCCACTGTATGTCCACCTTAACGACGTCACAGTTACTCACACTACGAGTCTCTCGAGTTTGCAAATGTACTTCGCCGGATGACGAGTCATTTAGCTACCTTAAGAGAGTCATAGTTCCTGCTGCCAGCTGCTCCCTTTTCTTTGAATCTATCCTCTCTTTATTTCGTACTGCGGCCTGTCCATGCAGAAGCGAAATGCTGCAACAAGTCCACCTTCACGTTGCCTGAGTTACTCCAACGACGATATCCTCGAGTTTTCAAGTAAATTTCGCAGAGTGACGAGGCATTTGGCTACCTTAAGAGAGTCATAGTTACTCCTGCCGGCTGCTCCCATTTCTTTAGGCCTTTAACATTCTTGCTATGGCCAGTCCTACAGAATCGATATGCCACTGTATGTCCACCTTAACGTCGTCACAGTTACTCACAGTACTTCGCCGGATGACGAGGCATTCGGCTACCTTAAGAGAGTCATAGTTCCTGCTGCCAGCTGCTCCCTTTTCTTTGAATGTATCCTCTCTTTATTTCGTACTGCGGCCTGTCCATGCAGAAGCGAAATGCTGCAACAAGTCCACCTTCACGTTGCCTGAGTTACTCCAACGACGATATCCTCGAGTTTTCAAGTAAATTTCGCAGAGTGACGAGGCATTTGGCTACCTTAAGAGAGTCATAGTTACTCCTGCTGGCTGCTCCCATTTCTTTAGGCCTTTAACATTCTTGCTATGGCCAGTCCTACAGAATCGATATGCCACTGTATGTCCACCTTAACGTCGTCACAGTTACTCACAGTACTTCGCCGGATGACGAGGCATTCGGCTACCTTAAGAGAGTCATAGTTCCTGCTGCCAGCTGCTCCCTTTTCTTTGAATCTATCCTCTCTTTATTTCGTACTGCGGCCTGTCCATGCAGAAGCGAAATGCTGCAACAAGTCCACCTTCACGTTGCCTGAGTTACTCCAACGACGATATCCTCGAGTTTTCAAGTAAATTTCGCAGAGTGACGAGGCATTTGGCTACCTTAAGAGAGTCATAGTTACTCCTGCTGGCTGCTCCCATTTCTTTAGGCCTTTAACATTCTTGCTATGGCCAGTCCTACAGAACCGATATGCCACTGTATGTCCACCTTAACGTTGTCACAGTTACTCACACTACGAGTCTCTCGAGTTTGCAAATGTACTTCGCCGGATGACGAGTCATTTAGCTACCTTAAGAGAGTCATAGTTCCTGCTGCCAGCTGCTCCCTTTTCTTTGAATCTATCCTCTCTTTATTTCGTACTGCGGCCTGTCCATGCAGAAGCGAAATGCTGCAACAAGTCCACCTTCACGTTGCCTGAGTTACTCCAACGACGATATCCTCGAGTTTTCAAGTAAATTTCGCAGAGTGACGAGGCATTTGGCTACCTTAAGAGAGTCATAGTTACTCCTGCCGGCTGCTCCCATTTCTTTAGGCCTTTAACATTCTTGCTATGGCCAGTCCTACAGAATCGATATGCCACTGTATGTCCACCTTAACGTCGTCACAGTTACTCACAGTACTTCGCCGGATGACGAGGCATTCGGCTACCTTAAGAGAGTCATAGTTCCTGCTGCCAGCTGCTCCCTTTTCTTTGAATGTATCCTCTCTTTATTTCGTACTGCGGCCTGTCCATGCAGAAGCGAAATGCTGCAACAAGTCCACCTTCACGTTGCCTGAGTTACTCCAACGACGATATCCTCGAGTTTTCAAGTAAATTTCGCAGAGTGACGAGGCATTTGGCTACCTTAAGAGAGTCATAGTTACTCCTGCTGGCTGCTCCCATTTCTTTAGGCCTTTAACATTCTTGCTATGGCCAGTCCTACAGAATCGATATGCCACTGTATGTCCACCTTAACGTCGTCACAGTTACTCACAGTACTTCGCCGGATGACCAGGCATTCGGCTACCTTAAGAGAGTCATAGTTCCTGCTGCCAGCTGCTCCCTTTTCTTTGAATCTATCCTCTCTTTATTTCGTACTGCGGCCTGTCCATGCAGAAGCGAAATGCTGCAACAAGTCCACCTTCACGTTGCCTGAGTTACTCCAACGACGATATCCTCGAGTTTTCAAGTAAATTTCGCAGAGTGACGAGGCATTTGACTACCTTAAGAGAGTCATAGTTACTTCTGCCGGCTGCTCCCATTTCTTTAGGCCTTTAACATTCTTGCTATGGCCAGTCCTACAGAACCGATATGCCACTGTATGTCCACCTTAACGTTGTCACAGTTACTCACACTACGAGTCTCTCGAGTTTGCAAATGTACTTCGCCGGATGGCGAGGCATTTAGCTACCTTAAGAGAGTCATAGTTCCTGCTGCCAGCTGCTCCATTTTCTTTGAAGCTATCCTCCCTTTATTTCGTACTGCGGCCTGTCCATGCAGAAGCGAAATGCTGCAACAAGTCCACCTTCACGTTGCCTGAGTTACTCCAACGACGATATCCTCGAGTTTTCAAGTAAATTTCGCAGAGTGACGAGGCATTTGACTACCTTAAGAGAGTCATAGTTACTTCTGCCGGCTGCTCCCATTTCTTTAGGCCTTTAACATTCTTGCTATGGCCAGTCCTACAGAATCGATATGCCACTGTATGTCCACCTTAACGTCGTCACAGTTACTCACAGTACTTCGCCGGATGACGAGGCATTCGGCTACCTTAAGAGAGTCATAGTTCCTGCTGCCAGCTGCCCCCTTTTCTTTGAATCTATCCTCTCTTTATTTCGTACTGCGGCCTGTCCATGCAGAAGCGAAATGCTGCAACAAGTCCACCTTCACGTTGCCTGAGTTACTCCAACGACGATATCCTCGAGTTTTCAAGTAAATTTCGCAGAGTGACGAGGCATTTGGCTACCTTAAGAGAGTCATAGTTACTCCTGCTGGCTGCTCCCATTTCTTTAGGCCTTTAACATTCTTGCTATGGCCAGTCCTACAGAATCGATATGCCACTGTATGTCCACCTTAACGTCGTCACAGTTACTCACAGTACTTCGCCGGATGACGAGGCATTCGGCTACCTTAAGAGAGTCATAGTTCCTGCTGCCAGCTGCTCCCTTTTCTTTGAATGTATCCTCTCTTTATTTCGTACTGCGGCCTGTCCATGCAGAAGCGAAATGCTGCAACAAGTCCACCTTCACGTTGCCTGAGTTACTCCAACGACGATATCCTCGAGTTTTCAAGTAAATTTCGCAGAGTGACGAGGCATTTGGCTACCTTAAGAGAGTCATAGTTACTCCTGCTGGCTGCTCCCATTTCTTTAGGCCTTTAACATTCTTGCTATGGCCAGTCCTACAGAATCGATATGCCACTGTATGTCCACCTTAACGTCGTCACAGTTACTCACAGTACTTCGCCGGATGACGAGGCATTCGGCTACCTTAAGAGAGTCATAGTTCCTGCTGCCAGCTGCCCCCTTTTCTTTGAATCTATCCTCTCTTTATTTCGTACTGCGGCCTGTCCATGCAGAAGCGAAATGCTGCAACAAGTCCACTTTCACGTTGCCTGAGTTACTCCAACGACGATATCCTAGAGTTTTCAAGTAAATTTCGCAGAGTGACGAGGCATTTGGCTACCTTAAGAGAGTCATAGTTACTCCTGCTGGCTGCTCCCATTTCTTTAGGCCTTTAACATTCTTGCTATGGCCAGTCCTACAGAATCGATATGCCACTGTATGTCCACCTTAACGTCGTCACAGTTACTCACAGTACTTCGCCGGATGACGAGGCATTCGGCTACCTTAAGAGAGTCATAGTTCCTGCTGCCAGCTGCTCCCTTTTCTTTGAATCTATCCTCTCTTTATTTCGTACTGCGGCCTGTCCATGCAGAAGCGAAATGCTGCAACAAGTCCACCTTCACGTTGCCTGAGTTACTCCAACGACGATATCCTCGAGTTTTCAAGTAAATTTCGCAGAGTGACGAGGCATTTGGCTTCCTTAAGAGAGTCATAGTTACTCCTGCCGGCTGCTCCCATTTCTTTAGGCCTTTAACATTCTTGCTATGGCCAGTCCTACAGAATCGAAATGCCACTGTATGTCCACCTTAACGACGTCACAGTTACTCACACTACGAGTCTCTCGAGTTTGCAAATGTACTTCGCCGGATGACGAGTCATTTAGCTACCTTAAGAGAGTCATAGTTCCTGCTGCCAGCTGCTCCCTTTTCTTTGAATCTATCCTCTCTTTATTTCGTACTGCGGCCTGTCCATGCAGAAGCGAAATGCTGCAACAAGTCCACCTTCACGTTGCCTGAGTTACTCCAACGACGATATCCTCGAGTTTTCAAGTAAATTTCGCAGAGTGACGAGGCATTTGGCTACCTTAAGAGAGTCATAGTTACTCCTGCCGGCTGCTCCCATTTCTTTAGGCCTTTAACATTCTTGCTATGGCCAGTCCTACAGAATCGATATGCCACTGTATGTCCACCTTAACGTCGTCACAGTTACTCACAGTACTTCGCCGGATGACGAGGCATTCGGCTACCTTAAGAGAGTCATAGTTCCTGCTGCCAGCTGCTCCCTTTTCTTTGAATGTATCCTCTCTTTATTTCGTACTGCGGCCTGTCCATGCAGAAGCGAAATGCTGCAACAAGTCCACCTTCACGTTGCCTGAGTTACTCCAACGACGATATCCTCGAGTTTTCAAGTAAATTTCGCAGAGTGACGAGGCATTTGGCTACCTTAAGAGAGTCATAGTTACTCCTGCTGGCTGCTCCCATTTCTTTAGGCCTTTAACATTCTTGCTATGGCCAGTCCTACAGAATCGATATGCCACTGTATGTCCACCTTAACGTCGTCACAGTTACTCACAGTACTTCGCCGGATGACGAGGCATTCGGCTACCTTAAGAGAGTCATAGTTCCTGCTGCCAGCTGCTCCCTTTTCTTTGAATCTATCCTCTCTTTATTTCGTACTGCGGCCTGTCCATGCAGAAGCGAAATGCTGCAACAAGTCCACCTTCACGTTGCCTGAGTTACTCCAACGACGATATCCTCGAGTTTTCAAGTAAATTTCGCAGAGTGACGAGGCATTTGGCTACCTTAAGAGAGTCATAGTTACTCCTGCTGGCTGCTCCCATTTCTTTAGGCCTTTAACATTCTTGCTATGGCCAGTCCTACAGAACCGATATGCCACTGTATGTCCACCTTAACGTTGTCACAGTTACTCACACTACGAGTCTCTCGAGTTTGCAAATGTACTTCGCCGGATGACGAGTCATTTAGCTACCTTAAGAGAGTCATAGTTCCTGCTGCCAGCTGCTCCCTTTTCTTTGAATCTATCCTCTCTTTATTTCGTACTGCGGCCTGTCCATGCAGAAGCGAAATGCTGCAACAAGTCCACCTTCACGTTGCCTGAGTTACTCCAACGACGATATCCTCGAGTTTTCAAGTAAATTTCGCAGAGTGACGAGGCATTTGGCTACCTTAAGAGAGTCATAGTTACTCCTGCCGGCTGCTCCCATTTCTTTAGGCCTTTAACATTCTTGCTATGGCCAGTCCTACAGAATCGATATGCCACTGTATGTCCACCTTAACGTCGTCACAGTTACTCACAGTACTTCGCCGGATGACGAGGCATTCGGCTACCTTAAGAGAGTCATAGTTCCTGCTGCCAGCTGCTCCCTTTTCTTTGAATGTATCCTCTCTTTATTTCGTACTGCGGCCTGTCCATGCAGAAGCGAAATGCTGCAACAAGTCCACCTTCACGTTGCCTGAGTTACTCCAACGACGATATCCTCGAGTTTTCAAGTAAATTTCGCAGAGTGACGAGGCATTTGGCTACCTTAAGAGAGTCATAGTTACTCCTGCTGGCTGCTCCCATTTCTTTAGGCCTTTAACATTCTTGCTATGGCCAGTCCTACAGAATCGATATGCCACTGTATGTCCACCTTAACGTCGTCACAGTTACTCACAGTACTTCGCCGGATGACCAGGCATTCGGCTACCTTAAGAGAGTCATAGTTCCTGCTGCCAGCTGCTCCCTTTTCTTTGAATCTATCCTCTCTTTATTTCGTACTGCGGCCTGTCCATGCAGAAGCGAAATGCTGCAACAAGTCCACCTTCACGTTGCCTGAGTTACTCCAACGACGATATCCTCGAGTTTTCAAGTAAATTTCGCAGAGTGACGAGGCATTTGACTACCTTAAGAGAGTCATAGTTACTTCTGCCGGCTGCTCCCATTTCTTTAGGCCTTTAACATTCTTGCTATGGCCAGTCCTACAGAACCGATATGCCACTGTATGTCCACCTTAACGTTGTCACAGTTACTCACACTACGAGTCTCTCGAGTTTGCAAATGTACTTCGCCGGATGGCGAGGCATTTAGCTACCTTAAGAGAGTCATAGTTCCTGCTGCCAGCTGCTCCATTTTCTTTGAAGCTATCCTCCCTTTATTTCGTACTGCGGCCTGTCCATGCAGAAGCGAAATGCTGCAACAAGTCCACCTTCACGTTGCCTGAGTTACTCCAACGACGATATCCTCGAGTTTTCAAGTAAATTTCGCAGAGTGACGAGGCATTTGACTACCTTAAGAGAGTCATAGTTACTTCTGCCGGCTGCTCCCATTTCTTTAGGCCTTTAACATTCTTGCTATGGCCAGTCCTACAGAATCGATATGCCACTGTATGTCCACCTTAACGTCGTCACAGTTACTCACAGTACTTCGCCGGATGACGAGGCATTCGGCTACCTTAAGAGAGTCATAGTTCCTGCTGCCAGCTGCCCCCTTTTCTTTGAATCTATCCTCTCTTTATTTCGTACTGCGGCCTGTCCATGCAGAAGCGAAATGCTGCAACAAGTCCACCTTCACGTTGCCTGAGTTACTCCAACGACGATATCCTCGAGTTTTCAAGTAAATTTCGCAGAGTGACGAGGCATTTGGCTACCTTAAGAGAGTCATAGTTACTCCTGCTGGCTGCTCCCATTTCTTTAGGCCTTTAACATTCTTGCTATGGCCAGTCCTACAGAATCGATATGCCACTGTATGTCCACCTTAACGTCGTCACAGTTACTCACAGTACTTCGCCGGATGACGAGGCATTCGGCTACCTTAAGAGAGTCATAGTTCCTGCTGCCAGCTGCTCCCTTTTCTTTGAATCTATCCTCTCTTTATTTCGTACTGCGGCCTGTCCATGCAGAAGCGAAATGCTGCAACAAGTCCACCTTCACGTTGCCTGAGTTACTCCAACGACGATATCCTCGAGTTTTCAAGTAAATTTCGCAGAGTGACGAGGCATTTGGCTTCCTTAAGAGAGTCATAGTTACTCCTGCCGGCTGCTCCCATTTCTTTAGGCCTTTAACATTCTTGCTATGGCCAGTCCTACAGAATCGAAATGCCACTGTATGTCCACCTTAACGACGTCACAGTTACTCACACTACGAGTCTCTCGAGTTTGCAAATGTACTTCGCCGGATGACGAGTCATTTAGCTACCTTAAGAGAGTCATAGTTCCTGCTGCCAGCTGCTCCCTTTTCTTTGAATCTATCCTCTCTTTATTTCGTACTGCGGCCTGTCCATGCAGAAGCGAAATGCTGCAACAAGTCCACCTTCACGTTGCCTGAGTTACTCCAACGACGATATCCTCGAGTTTTCAAGTAAATTTCGCAGAGTGACGAGGCATTTGGCTACCTTAAGAGAGTCATAGTTACTCCTGCCGGCTGCTCCCATTTCTTTAGGCCTTTAACATTCTTGCTATGGCCAGTCCTACAGAATCGATATGCCACTGTATGTCCACCTTAACGTCGTCACAGTTACTCACAGTACTTCGCCGGATGACGAGGCATTCGGCTACCTTAAGAGAGTCATAGTTCCTGCTGCCAGCTGCTCCCTTTTCTTTGAATGTATCCTCTCTTTATTTCGTACTGCGGCCTGTCCATGCAGAAGCGAAATGCTGCAACAAGTCCACCTTCACGTTGCCTGAGTTACTCCAACGACGATATCCTCGAGTTTTCAAGTAAATTTCGCAGAGTGACGAGGCATTTGGCTACCTTAAGAGAGTCATAGTTACTCCTGCTGGCTGCTCCCATTTCTTTAGGCCTTTAACATTCTTGCTATGGCCAGTCCTACAGAATCGATATGCCACTGTATGTCCACCTTAACGTCGTCACAGTTACTCACAGTACTTCGCCGGATGACGAGGCATTCGGCTACCTTAAGAGAGTCATAGTTCCTGCTGCCAGCTGCTCCCTTTTCTTTGAATCTATCCTCTCTTTATTTCGTACTGCGGCCTGTCCATGCAGAAGCGAAATGCTGCAACAAGTCCACCTTCACGTTGCCTGAGTTACTCCAACGACGATATCCTCGAGTTTTCAAGTAAATTTCGCAGAGTGACGAGGCATTTGGCTTCCTTAAGAGAGTCATAGTTACTCCTGCCGGCTGCTCCCATTTCTTTAGGCCTTTAACATTCTTGCTATGGCCAGTCCTACAGAATCGAAATGCCACTGTATGTCCACCTTAACGACGTCACAGTTACTCACAGTACTTCACCGTTTGACGAGGCATTTGGCTACCTTAAGAGAGTCATAGTTCCTGCTGCCAGCTGCTCCCTTTTCTTTGAATCTATCCTCTCTTTATTTCGTACTGCGGCCTGTCCATGCAGAAGCGAAATGCTGCAACAAGTCCACCTTCACGTTGCCTGAGTTACTCCAACGACGATATCCTCGAGTTTTCAAGTAAATTTCGCAGAGTGACGAGGCATTTGGCTACCTTAAGAGAGTCATAGTTACTCCTGCTGGCTGCTCCCATTTCTTTAGGCCTTTAACATTCTTGCTATGGCCAGTCCTGCAGAACCGATATGCCACTGTATGTCCACCTTAACGTCGTCACAGTTACTCACTCTACGAGTCTCTCGAGTTTGCAAATGTACTTCGCCGGATGACGAGGCATTTGGCTACCTTAAGAGAGTCATAGTTCCTGCTGCCAGCTGCTCCCTTTTCTTTGAATCTATCCTCTCTTTATTTCGTACTGCGGCCTGTCCATGCAGAAGCGAAATGCTGCAACAAGTCCACCTTCACGTTGCCTGAGTTACTCCAACGACGATATCCTCGAGTTTTCAAGTAAATTTCGCAGAGTGACGAGGCATTTGACTACCTTAAGAGAGTCATAGTTACTTCTGCCGGCTGCTCCCATTTCTTTAGGCCTTTAACATTCTTGCTATGGCCAGTCCTACAGAACCGATATGCCACTGTATGTCCACCTTAACGTTGTCACAGTTACTCACACTACGAGTCTCTCGAGTTTGCAAATGTACTTCGCCGGATGGCGAGGCATTTAGCTACCTTAAGAGAGTCATAGTTCCTGCTGCCAGCTGCTCCCTTTTCTTTGAAGCTATCCTCCCTTTATTTCGTACTGCGGCCTGTCCATGCAGAAGCGAAATGCTGCAACAAGTCCACCTTCACGTTGCCTGAGTTACTCCGACGACGATATCCTCGAGTTTTCAAGTAAATTTCGCAGAGTGACGAGGCATTTGACTACCTTAAGAGAGTCATAGTTACTTCTGCCGGCTGCTCCCATTTCTTTAGGCCTTTAACATTCTTGCTATGGCCAGTCCTACAGAATCGATATGCCACTGTATGTCCACCTTAACGTCGTCACAGTTACTCACAGTACTTCGCCGGATGACGAGGCATTCGGCTACCTTAAGAGAGTCATAGTTCCTGCTGCCAGCTGCCCCCTTTTCTTTGAATCTATCCTCTCTTTATTTCGTACTGCGGCCTGTCCATGCAGAAGCGAAATGCTGCAACAAGTCCACCTTCACGTTGCCTGAGTTACTCCAACGACGATATCCTCGAGTTTTCAAGTAAATTTCGCAGAGTGACGAGGCATTTGGCTACCTTAAGAGAGTCATAGTTACTCCTGCCGGCTGCTCCCATTTCTTTAGGCCTTTAACATTCTTGCTATGGCCAGTCCTACAGAATCGAAATGCCACTGTATGTCCACCTTAACGACGTCACAGTTACTCACAGTACTTCACCGTTTGACGAGGCATTTGGCTACCTTAAGAGAGTCATAGTTCCTGCTGCCAGCTGCTCCCTTTTCTTTGAATCTATCCTCTCTTTATTTCGTACTGCGGCCTGTCCATGCAGAAGCGAAATGCTGCAACAAGTCCACCTTCACGTTGCCTGAGTTACTCCAACGACGATATCCTCGAGTTTTCAAGTAAATTTCGCAGAGTGACGAGGCATTTGGCTACCTTAAGAGAGTCATAGTTACTCCTGCTGGCTGCTCCCATTTCTTTAGGCCTTTAACATTCTTGCTATGGCCAGTCCTACAGAATCGATATGCCACTGTATGTCCACCTTAACGTCGTCACAGTTACTCACAGTACTTCGCCGGATGACGAGGCATTCGGCTACCTTAAGAGAGTCATAGTTCCTGCTGCCAGCTGCTCCCTTTTCTTTGAATCTATCCTCTCTTTATTTCGTACTGCGGCCTGTCCATGCAGAAGCGAAATGCTGCAACAAGTCCACCTTCACGTTGCCTGAGTTACTCCAACGACGATATCCTCGAGTTTTCAAGTAAATTTCGCAGAGTGACGAGGCATTTGGCTTCCTTAAGAGAGTCATAGTTACTCCTGCCGGCTGCTCCCATTTCTTTAGGCCTTTAACATTCTTGCTATGGCCAGTCCTACAGAATCGAAATGCCACTGTATGTCCACCTTAACGACGTCACAGTTACTCACAGTACTTCACCGTTTGACGAGGCATTTGGCTACCTTAAGAGAGTCATAGTTCCTGCTGCCAGCTGCTCCCTTTTCTTTGAATCTATCCTCTCTTTATTTCGTACTGCGGCCTGTCCATGCAGAAGCGAAATGCTGCAACAAGTCCACCTTCACGTTGCCTGAGTTACTCCAACGACGATATCCTCGAGTTTTCAAGTAAATTTCGCAGAGTGACGAGGCATTTGGCTACCTTAAGAGAGTCATAGTTACTCCTGCTGGCTGCTCCCATTTCTTTAGGCCTTTAACATTCTTGCTATGGCCAGTCCTACAGAACCGATATGCCACTGTATGTCCACCTTAACGTCGTCACAGTTACTCACTCTACGAGTCTCTCGAGTTTGCAAATGTACTTCGCCGGATGACGAGGCATTTGGCTACCTTAAGAGAGTCATAGTTCCTGCTGCCAGCTGCTCCCTTTTCTTTGAATCTATCCTCTCTTTATTTCGTACTGCGGCCTGTCCATGCAGAAGCGAAATGCTGCAACAAGTCCACCTTCACGTTGCCTGAGTTACTCCAACGACGATATCCTCGAGTTTTCAAGTAAATTTCGCAGAGTGACGAGGCATTTGACTACCTTAAGAGAGTCATAGTTACTTCTGCCGGCTGCTCCCATTTCTTTAGGCCTTTAACATTCTTGCTATGGCCAGTCCTACAGAACCGATATGCCACTGTATGTCCACCTTAACGTTGTCACAGTTACTCACACTACGAGTCTCTCGAGTTTGCAAATGTACTTCGCCGGATGGCGAGGCATTTAGCTACCTTAAGAGAGTCATAGTTCCTGCTGCCAGCTGCTCCCTTTTCTTTGAAGCTATCCTCCCTTTATTTCGTACTGCGGCCTGTCCATGCAGAAGCGAAATGCTGCAACAAGTCCACCTTCACGTTGCCTGAGTTACTCCAACGACGATATCCTCGAGTTTTCAAGTAAATTTCGCAGAGTGACGAGGCATTTGACTACCTTAAGAGAGTCATAGTTACTTCTGCCGGCTGCTCCCATTTCTTTAGGCCTTTAACATTCTTGCTATGGCCAGTCCTACAGAATCGATATGCCACTGTATGTCCACCTTAACGTCGTCACAGTTACTCACAGTACTTCGCCGGATGACGAGGCATTCGGCTACCTTAAGAGAGTCATAGTTCCTGCTGCCAGCTGCCCCCTTTTCTTTGAATCTATCCTCTCTTTATTTCGTACTGCGGCCTGTCCATGCAGAAGCGAAATGCTGCAACAAGTCCACCTTCACGTTGCCTGAGTTACTCCAACGACGATATCCTCGAGTTTTCAAGTAAATTTCGCAGAGTGACGAGGCATTTGGCTACCTTAAGAGAGTCATAGTTACTCCTGCCGGCTGCTCCCATTTCTTTAGGCCTTTAACATTCTTGCTATGGCCAGTCCTACAGAATCGAAATGCCACTGTATGTCCACCTTAACGACGTCACAGTTACTCACAGTACTTCACCGTTTGACGAGGCATTTGGCTACCTTAAGAGAGTCATAGTTCCTGCTGCCAGCTGCTCCCTTTTCTTTGAATCTATCCTCTCTTTATTTCGTACTGCGGCCTGTCCATGCAGAAGCGAAATGCTGCAACAAGTCCACCTTCACGTTGCCTGAGTTACTCCAACGACGATATCCTCGAGTTTTCAAGTAAATTTCGCTGAGTGACGAGGCATTTGACTACCTTAAGAGAGTCATAGTTACTTCTGCCGGCTGCTCCCATTTCTTTAGGCCTTTAACATTCTTGCTATGGCCAGTCCTACAGAACCGATATACCACTGTATGTCCACCTTAACGTCGTCACAGTTACTCACACTACGAGTCTCTCGAGTTTGCAAATGTACTTCGCCGGATGACGAGGCATTTAGCTACCTTATGAGAGTCATAGTTCCTGCTGCCAGCTGCTCCCTTTTCTTTGAATCTATCCTCTCTTTATTTCGTACTGCGGCCTGTCCATGCAGAAGCGAAATGCTGCAACAAGTCCACCTTCACGTTGCCTGAGTTACTCCAACGACGATATCCTCGAGTTTTCAAGTAAATTTCGCAGAGTGACGAGGCATTTGGCTACCTTAAGAGAGTCATAGTTACTCCTGCCGGCTGCTCCCATTTCTTTAGGCCTTTAACATTCTTGCTATGGCCAGTCCTACAGAATCGATATGCCACTGTATGTCCACCTTAACGTCGTCACAGTTACTCACAGTACTTCGCCGGATGACGAGGCATTCGGCTACCTTAAGAGAGTCATAGTTCCTGCTGCCAGCTGCTCCCTTTTCTTTGAATCTATCCTCTCTTTATTTCGTACTGCGGCCTGTCCATGCAGAAGCGAAATGCTGCAACAAGTCCACCTTCACGTTGCCTGAGTTACTCCAACGACGATATCCTCGAGTTTTCAAGTAAATTTCGCAGAGTGACGAGGCATTTGGCTACCTTAAGAGATTCATAGTTACTCCTGCTGGCTGCTCCCATTTCTTTAGGCCTTTAACATTCTTGCTATGGCCAGTCCTACAGAATCGATATGCCACTGTATGTCCACCTTAACGTCGTCACAGTTACTCACAGTACTTCGCCGGATGACGAGGCATTCGGCTACCTTAAGAGAGTCATAGTTCCTGCTGCCAGCTGCTCCCTTTTCTTTGAATCTATCCTCTCTTTATTTCGTACTGCGGCCTGTCCATGCAGAAGCGAAATGCTGCAACAAGTCCACCTTCACGTTGCCTGAGTTACTCCAACGACGATATCCTCGAGTTTTCAAGTAAATTTCGCAGAGTGACGAGGCATTTGGCTTCCTTAAGAGAGTCATAGTTACTCCTGCCGGCTGCTCCCATTTCTTTAGGCCTTTAACATTCTTGCTATGGCCAGTCCTACAGAATCGAAATGCCACTGTATGTCCACCTTAACGACGTCACAGTTACTCACAGTACTTCACCGTTTGACGAGGCATTTGGCTACCTTAAGAGAGTCATAGTTCCTGCTGCCAGCTGCTCCCTTTTCTTTGAATCTATCCTCTCTTTATTTCGTACTGCGGCCTGTCCATGCAGAAGCGAAATGCTGCAACAAGTCCACCTTCACGTTGCCTGAGTTACTCCAACGACGATATCCTCGAGTTTTCAAGTAAATTTCGCAGAGTGACGAGGCATTTGGCTACCTTAAGAGAGTCATAGTTACTCCTGCTGGCTGCTCCCATTTCTTTAGGCCTTTAACATTCTTGCTATGGCCAGTCCTACAGAACCGATATGCCACTGTATGTCCACCTTAACGTCGTCACAGTTACTCACTCTACGAGTCTCTCGAGTTTGCAAATGTACTTCGCCGGATGACGAGGCATTTGGCTACCTTAAGAGAGTCATAGTTCCTGCTGCCAGCTGCTCCCTTTTCTTTGAATCTATCCTCTCTTTATTTCGTACTGCGGCCTGTCCATGCAGAAGCGAAATGCTGCAACAAGTCCACCTTCACGTTGCCTGAGTTACTCCAACGACGATATCCTCGAGTTTTCAAGTAAATTTCGCAGAGTGACGAGGCATTTGACTACCTTAAGAGAGTCATAGTTACTTCTGCCGGCTGCTCCCATTTCTTTAGGCCTTTAACATTCTTGCTATGGCCAGTCCTACAGAACCGATATGCCACTGTATGTCCACCTTAACGTTGTCACAGTTACTCACACTACGAGTCTCTCGAGTTTGCAAATGTACTTCGCCGGATGGCGAGGCATTTAGCTACCTTAAGAGAGTCATAGTTCCTGCTGCCAGCTGCTCCCTTTTCTTTGAAGCTATCCTCCCTTTATTTCGTACTGCGGCCTGTCCATGCAGAAGCGAAATGCTGCAACAAGTCCACCTTCACGTTGCCTGAGTTACTCCAACGACGATATCCTCGAGTTTTCAAGTAAATTTCGCAGAGTGACGAGGCATTTGACTACCTTAAGAGAGTCATAGTTACTTCTGCCGGCTGCTCCCATTTCTTTAGGCCTTTAACATTCTTGCTATGGCCAGTCCTACAGAATCGATATGCCACTGTATGTCCACCTTAACGTCGTCACAGTTACTCACAGTACTTCGCCGGATGACGAGGCATTCGGCTACCTTAAGAGAGTCATAGTTCCTGCTGCCAGCTGCCCCCTTTTCTTTGAATCTATCCTCTCTTTATTTCGTACTGCGGCCTGTCCATGCAGAAGCGAAATGCTGCAACAAGTCCACCTTCACGTTGCCTGAGTTACTCCAACGACGATATCCTCGAGTTTTCAAGTAAATTTCGCAGAGTGACGAGGCATTTGGCTACCTTAAGAGAGTCATAGTTACTCCTGCCGGCTGCTCCCATTTCTTTGGGCCTTTAACATTCTTGCTATGGCCAGTCCTACAGAATCGAAATGCCACTGTATGTCCACCTTAACGACGTCACAGTTACTCACAGTACTTCACCGTTTGACGAGGCATTTGGCTACCTTAAGAGAGTCATAGTTCCTGCTGCCAGCTGCTCCCTTTTCTTTGAATCTATCCTCTCTTTATTTCGTACTGCGGCCTGTCCATGCAGAAGCGAAATGCTGCAACAAGTCCACCTTCACGTTGCCTGAGTTACTCCAACGACGATATCCTCGAGTTTTCAAGTAAATTTCGCTGAGTGACGAGGCATTTGACTACCTTAAGAGAGTCATAGTTACTTCTGCCGGCTGCTCCCATTTCTTTAGGCCTTTAACATTCTTGCTATGGCCAGTCCTACAGAACCGATATACCACTGTATGTCCACCTTAACGTCGTCACAGTTACTCACACTACGAGTCTCTCGAGTTTGCAAATGTACTTCGCCGGATGACGAGGCATTTAGCTACCTTATGAGAGTCATAGTTCCTGCTGCCAGCTGCTCCCTTTTCTTTGAATCTATCCTCTCTTTATTTCGTACTGCGGCCTGTCCATGCAGAAGCGAAATGCTGCAACAAGTCCACCTTCACGTTGCCTGAGTTACTCCAACGACGATATCCTCGAGTTTTCAAGTAAATTTCGCAGAGTGACGAGGCATTTGGCTACCTTAAGAGAGTCATAGTTACTCCTGCCGGCTGCTCCCATTTCTTTAGGCCTTTAACATTCTTGCTATGGCCAGTCCTACAGAATCGATATGCCACTGTATGTCCACCTTAACGTCGTCACAGTTACTCACAGTACTTCGCCGGATGACGAGGCATTCGGCTACCTTAAGAGAGTCATAGTTCCTGCTGCCAGCTGCTCCCTTTTCTTTGAATCTATCCTCTCTTTATTTCGTACTGCGGCCTGTCCATGCAGAAGCGAAATGCTGCAACAAGTCCACCTTCACGTTGCCTGAGTTACTCCAACGACGATATCCTCGAGTTTTCAAGTAAATTTCGCAGAGTGACGAGGCATTTGGCTACCTTAAGAGATTCATAGTTACTCCTGCTGGCTGCTCCCATTTCTTTAGGCCTTTAACATTCTTGCTATGGCCAGTCCTACAGAATCGATATGCCACTGTATGTCCACCTTAACGTCGTCACAGTTACTCACAGTACTTCGCCGGATGACGAGGCATTCGGCTACCTTAAGAGAGTCATAGTTCCTGCTGCCAGCTGCTCCCTTTTCTTTGAATCTATCCTCTCTTTATTTCGTACTGCGGCCTGTCCATGCAGAAGCGAAATGCTGCAACAAGTCCACCTTCACGTTGCCTGAGTTACTCCAACGACGATATCCTCGAGTTTTCAAGTAAATTTCGCAGAGTGACGAGGCATTTGGCTTCCTTAAGAGAGTCATAGTTACTCCTGCCGGCTGCTCCCATTTCTTTAGGCCTTTAACATTCTTGCTATGGCCAGTCCTACAGAATCGAAATGCCACTGTATGTCCACCTTAACGACGTCACAGTTACTCACAGTACTTCACCGTTTGACGAGGCATTTGGCTACCTTAAGAGAGTCATAGTTCCTGCTGCCAGCTGCTCCCTTTTCTTTGAATCTATCCTCTCTTTATTTCGTACTGCGGCCTGTCCATGCAGAAGCGAAATGCTGCAACAAGTCCACCTTCACGTTGCCTGAGTTACTCCAACGACGATATCCTCGAGTTTTCAAGTAAATTTCGCAGAGTGACGAGGCATTTGACTACCTTAAGAGAGTCATAGTTACTTCTGCCGGCTGCTCCCATTTCTTTAGGCCTTTAACATTCTTGCTATGGCCAGTCCTACAGAACCGATATACCACTGTATGTCCACCTTAACGTCGTCACAGTTACTCACACTACGAGTCTCTCGAGTTTGCAAATGTACTTCGCCGGATGACGAGGCATTTAGCTACCTTATGAGAGTCATAGTTCCTGCTGCCAGCTGCTCCCTTTTCTTTGAATCTATCCTCTCTTTATTTCGTACTGCGGCCTGTCCATGCAGAAGCGAAATGCTGCAACAAGTCCACCTTCACGTTGCCTGAGTTACTCCAACGACGATATCCTCGAGTTTTCAAGTAAATTTCGCAGAGTGACGAGGCATTTGGCTACCTTAAGAGAGTCATAGTTACTCCTGCCGGCTGCTCCCATTTCTTTAGGCCTTTAACATTCTTGCTATGGCCAGTCCTACAGAATCGATATGCCACTGTATGTCCACCTTAACGTCGTCACAGTTACTCACAGTACTTCGCCGGATGACGAGGCATTCGGCTACCTTAAGAGAGTCATAGTTCCTGCTGCCAGCTGCTCCCTTTTCTTTGAATCTATCCTCTCTTTATTTCGTACTGCGGCCTGTCCATGCAGAAGCGAAATGCTGCAACAAGTCCACCTTCACGTTGCCTGAGTTACTCCAACGACGATATCCTCGAGTTTTCAAGTAAATTTCGCAGAGTGACGAGGCATTTGGCTACCTTAAGAGATTCATAGTTACTCCTGCTGGCTGCTCCCATTTCTTTAGGCCTTTAACATTCTTGCTATGGCCAGTCCTACAGAATCGATATGCCACTGTATGTCCACCTTAACGTCGTCACAGTTACTCACAGTACTTCGCCGGATGACGAGGCATTCGGCTACCTTAAGAGAGTCATAGTTCCTGCTGCCAGCTGCTCCCTTTTCTTTGAATCTATCCTCTCTTTATTTCGTACTGCGGCCTGTCCATGCAGAAGCGAAATGCTGCAACAAGTCCACCTTCACGTTGCCTGAGTTACTCCAACGACGATATCCTCGAGTTTTCAAGTAAATTTCGCAGAGTGACGAGGCATTTGGCTTCCTTAAGAGAGTCATAGTTACTCCTGCCGGCTGCTCCCATTTCTTTAGGCCTTTAACATTCTTGCTATGGCCAGTCCTACAGAATCGAAATGCCACTGTATGTCCACCTTAACGACGTCACAGTTACTCACAGTACTTCACCGTTTGACGAGGCATTTGGCTACCTTAAGAGAGTCATAGTTCCTGCTGCCAGCTGCTCCCTTTTCTTTGAATCTATCCTCTCTTTATTTCGTACTGCGGCCTGTCCATGCAGAAGCGAAATGCTGCAACAAGTCCACCTTCACGTTGCCTGAGTTACTCCAACGACGATATCCTCGAGTTTTCAAGTAAATTTCGCAGAGTGACGAGGCATTTGGCTACCTTAAGAGAGTCATAGTTACTCCTGCTGGCTGCTCCCATTTCTTTAGGCCTTTAACATTCTTGCTATGGCCAGTCCTACAGAACCGATATGCCACTGTATGTCCACCTTAACGTCGTCACAGTTACTCACTCTACGAGTCTCTCGAGTTTGCAAATGTACTTCGCCGGATGACGAGGCATTTGGCTACCTTAAGAGAGTCATAGTTCCTGCTGCCAGCTGCTCCCTTTTCTTTGAATCTATCCTCTCTTTATTTCGTACTGCGGCCTGTCCATGCAGAAGCGAAATGCTGCAACAAGTCCACCTTCACGTTGCCTGAGTTACTCCAACGACGATATCCTCGAGTTTTCAAGTAAATTTCGCAGAGTGACGAGGCATTTGACTACCTTAAGAGAGTCATAGTTACTTCTGCCGGCTGCTCCCATTTCTTTAGGCCTTTAACATTCTTGCTATGGCCAGTCCTACAGAACCGATATGCCACTGTATGTCCACCTTAACGTTGTCACAGTTACTCACACTACGAGTCTCTCGAGTTTGCAAATGTACTTCGCCGGATGGCGAGGCATTTAGCTACCTTAAGAGAGTCATAGTTCCTGCTGCCAGCTGCTCCCTTTTCTTTGAAGCTATCCTCCCTTTATTTCGTACTGCGGCCTGTCCATGCAGAAGCGAAATGCTGCAACAAGTCCACCTTCACGTTGCCTGAGTTACTCCAACGACGATATCCTCGAGTTTTCAAGTAAATTTCGCAGAGTGACGAGGCATTTGACTACCTTAAGAGAGTCATAGTTACTTCTGCCGGCTGCTCCCATTTCTTTAGGCCTTTAACATTCTTGCTATGGCCAGTCCTACAGAATCGATATGCCACTGTATGTCCACCTTAACGTCGTCACAGTTACTCACAGTACTTCGCCGGATGACGAGGCATTCGGCTACCTTAAGAGAGTCATAGTTCCTGCTGCCAGCTGCCCCCTTTTCTTTGAATCTATCCTCTCTTTATTTCGTACTGCGGCCTGTCCATGCAGAAGCGAAATGCTGCAACAAGTCCACCTTCACGTTGCCTGAGTTACTCCAACGACGATATCCTCGAGTTTTCAAGTAAATTTCGCAGAGTGACGAGGCATTTGGCTACCTTAAGAGAGTCATAGTTACTCCTGCCGGCTGCTCCCATTTCTTTGGGCCTTTAACATTCTTGCTATGGCCAGTCCTACAGAATCGAAATGCCACTGTATGTCCACCTTAACGACGTCACAGTTACTCACAGTACTTCACCGTTTGACGAGGCATTTGGCTACCTTAAGAGAGTCATAGTTCCTGCTGCCAGCTGCTCCCTTTTCTTTGAATCTATCCTCTCTTTATTTCGTACTGCGGCCTGTCCATGCAGAAGCGAAATGCTGCAACAAGTCCACCTTCACGTTGCCTGAGTTACTCCAACGACGATATCCTCGAGTTTTCAAGTAAATTTCGCTGAGTGACGAGGCATTTGACTACCTTAAGAGAGTCATAGTTACTTCTGCCGGCTGCTCCCATTTCTTTAGGCCTTTAACATTCTTGCTATGGCCAGTCCTACAGAACCGATATACCACTGTATGTCCACCTTAACGTCGTCACAGTTACTCACACTACGAGTCTCTCGAGTTTGCAAATGTACTTCGCCGGATGACGAGGCATTTAGCTACCTTATGAGAGTCATAGTTCCTGCTGCCAGCTGCTCCCTTTTCTTTGAATCTATCCTCTCTTTATTTCGTACTGCGGCCTGTCCATGCAGAAGCGAAATGCTGCAACAAGTCCACCTTCACGTTGCCTGAGTTACTCCAACGACGATATCCTCGAGTTTTCAAGTAAATTTCGCAGAGTGACGAGGCATTTGGCTACCTTAAGAGAGTCATAGTTACTCCTGCCGGCTGCTCCCATTTCTTTAGGCCTTTAACATTCTTGCTATGGCCAGTCCTACAGAATCGATATGCCACTGTATGTCCACCTTAACGTCGTCACAGTTACTCACAGTACTTCGCCGGATGACGAGGCATTCGGCTACCTTAAGAGAGTCATAGTTCCTGCTGCCAGCTGCTCCCTTTTCTTTGAATCTATCCTCTCTTTATTTCGTACTGCGGCCTGTCCATGCAGAAGCGAAATGCTGCAACAAGTCCACCTTCACGTTGCCTGAGTTACTCCAACGACGATATCCTCGAGTTTTCAAGTAAATTTCGCAGAGTGACGAGGCATTTGGCTACCTTAAGAGATTCATAGTTACTCCTGCTGGCTGCTCCCATTTCTTTAGGCCTTTAACATTCTTGCTATGGCCAGTCCTACAGAATCGATATGCCACTGTATGTCCACCTTAACGTCGTCACAGTTACTCACAGTACTTCGCCGGATGACGAGGCATTCGGCTACCTTAAGAGAGTCATAGTTCCTGCTGCCAGCTGCTCCCTTTTCTTTGAATCTATCCTCTCTTTATTTCGTACTGCGGCCTGTCCATGCAGAAGCGAAATGCTGCAACAAGTCCACCTTCACGTTGCCTGAGTTACTCCAACGACGATATCCTCGAGTTTTCAAGTAAATTTCGCAGAGTGACGAGGCATTTGGCTTCCTTAAGAGAGTCATAGTTACTCCTGCCGGCTGCTCCCATTTCTTTAGGCCTTTAACATTCTTGCTATGGCCAGTCCTACAGAATCGAAATGCCACTGTATGTCCACCTTAACGACGTCACAGTTACTCACAGTACTTCACCGTTTGACGAGGCATTTGGCTACCTTAAGAGAGTCATAGTTCCTGCTGCCAGCTGCTCCCTTTTCTTTGAATCTATCCTCTCTTTATTTCGTACTGCGGCCTGTCCATGCAGAAGCGAAATGCTGCAACAAGTCCACCTTCACGTTGCCTGAGTTACTCCAACGACGATATCCTCGAGTTTTCAAGTAAATTTCGCAGAGTGACGAGGCATTTGGCTACCTTAAGAGAGTCATAGTTACTCCTGCTGGCTGCTCCCATTTCTTTAGGCCTTTAACATTCTTGCTATGGCCAGTCCTACAGAACCGATATGCCACTGTATGTCCACCTTAACGTCGTCACAGTTACTCACTCTACGAGTCTCTCGAGTTTGCAAATGTACTTCGCCGGATGACGAGGCATTTGGCTACCTTAAGAGAGTCATAGTTCCTGCTGCCAGCTGCTCCCTTTTCTTTGAATCTATCCTCTCTTTATTTCGTACTGCGGCCTGTCCATGCAGAAGCGAAATGCTGCAACAAGTCCACCTTCACGTTGCCTGAGTTACTCCAACGACGATATCCTCGAGTTTTCAAGTAAATTTCGCAGAGTGACGAGGCATTTGACTACCTTAAGAGAGTCATAGTTACTTCTGCCGGCTGCTCCCATTTCTTTAGGCCTTTAACATTCTTGCTATGGCCAGTCCTACAGAACCGATATGCCACTGTATGTCCACCTTAACGTTGTCACAGTTACTCACACTACGAGTCTCTCGAGTTTGCAAATGTACTTCGCCGGATGGCGAGGCATTTAGCTACCTTAAGAGAGTCATAGTTCCTGCTGCCAGCTGCTCCCTTTTCTTTGAAGCTATCCTCCCTTTATTTCGTACTGCGGCCTGTCCATGCAGAAGCGAAATGCTGCAACAAGTCCACCTTCACGTTGCCTGAGTTACTCCAACGACGATATCCTCGAGTTTTCAAGTAAATTTCGCAGAGTGACGAGGCATTTGACTACCTTAAGAGAGTCATAGTTACTTCTGCCGGCTGCTCCCATTTCTTTAGGCCTTTAACATTCTTGCTATGGCCAGTCCTACAGAACCGATATGCCACTGTATGTCCACCTTAACGTTGTCACAGTTACTCACACTACGAGTCTCTCGAGTTTGCAAATGTACTTCGCCGGATGGCGAGGCATTTAGCTACCTTAAGAGAGTCATAGTTCCTGCTGCCAGCTGCTCCCTTTTCTTTGAAGCTATCCTCCCTTTATTTCGTACTGCGGCCTGTCCATGCAGAAGCGAAATGCTGCAACAAGTCCACCTTCACGTTGCCTGAGTTACTCCAACGACGATATCCTCGAGTTTTCAAGTAAATTTCGCAGAGTGACGAGGCATTTGACTACCTTAAGAGAGTCATAGTTACTTCTGCCGGCTGCTCCCATTTCTTTAGGCCTTTAACATTCTTGCTATGGCCAGTCCTACAGAATCGATATGCCACTGTATGTCCACCTTAACGTCGTCACAGTTACTCACAGTACTTCGCCGGATGACGAGGCATTCGGCTACCTTAAGAGAGTCATAGTTCCTGCTGCCAGCTGCCCCCTTTTCTTTGAATCTATCCTCTCTTTATTTCGTACTGCGGCCTGTCCATGCAGAAGCGAAATGCTGCAACAAGTCCACCTTCACGTTGCCTGAGTTACTCCAACGACGATATCCTCGAGTTTTCAAGTAAATTTCGCAGAGTGACGAGGCATTTGGCTACCTTAAGAGAGTCATAGTTACTCCTGCTGGCTGCTCCCATTTCTTTAGGCCTTTAACATTCTTGCTATGGCCAGTCCTACAGAATCGATATGCCACTGTATGTCCACCTTAACGTCGTCACAGTTACTCACAGTACTTCGCCGGATGACGAGGCATTCGGCTACCTTAAGAGAGTCATAGTTCCTGCTGCCAGCTGCTCCCTTTTCTTTGAATCTATCCTCTCTTTATTTCGTACTGCGGCCTGTCCATGCAGAAGCGAAATGCTGCAACAAGTCCACCTTCACGTTGCCTGAGTTACTCCAACGACGATATCCTCGAGTTTTCAAGTAAATTTCGCAGAGTGACGAGGCATTTGGCTTCCTTAAGAGAGTCATAGTTACTCCTGCCGGCTGCTCCCATTTCTTTAGGCCTTTAACATTCTTGCTATGGCCAGTCCTACAGAATCGAAATGCCACTGTATGTCCACCTTAACGACGTCACAGTTACTCACACTACGAGTCTCTCGAGTTTGCAAATGTACTTCGCCGGATGACGAGTCATTTAGCTACCTTAAGAGAGTCATAGTTCCTGCTGCCAGCTGCTCCCTTTTCTTTGAATCTATCCTCTCTTTATTTCGTACTGCGGCCTGTCCATGCAGAAGCGAAATGCTGCAACAAGTCCACCTTCACGTTGCCTGAGTTACTCCAACGACGATATCCTCGAGTTTTCAAGTAAATTTCGCAGAGTGACGAGGCATTTGGCTACCTTAAGAGAGTCATAGTTACTCCTGCCGGCTGCTCCCATTTCTTTAGGCCTTTAACATTCTTGCTATGGCCAGTCCTACAGAATCGATATGCCACTGTATGTCCACCTTAACGTCGTCACAGTTACTCACAGTACTTCGCCGGATGACGAGGCATTCGGCTACCTTAAGAGAGTCATAGTTCCTGCTGCCAGCTGCTCCCTTTTCTTTGAATGTATCCTCTCTTTATTTCGTACTGCGGCGTGTCCATGCAGAAGCGAAATGCTGCAACAAGTCCACCTTCACGTTGCCTGAGTTACTCCAACGACGATATCCTCGAGTTTTCAAGTAAATTTCGCAGAGTGACGAGGCATTTGGCTACCTTAAGAGAGTCATAGTTACTCCTGCTGGCTGCTCCCATTTCTTTAGGCCTTTAACATTCTTGCTATGGCCAGTCCTACAGAATCGATATGCCACTGTATGTCCACCTTAACGTCGTCACAGTTACTCACAGTACTTCGCCGGATGACGAGGCATTCGGCTACCTTAAGAGAGTCATAGTTCCTGCTGCCAGCTGCTCCCTTTTCTTTGAATCTATCCTCTCTTTATTTCGTACTGCGGCCTGTCCATGCAGAAGCGAAATGCTGCAACAAGTCCACCTTCACGTTGCCTGAGTTACTCCAACGACGATATCCTCGAGTTTTCAAGTAAATTTCGCAGAGTGACGAGGCATTTGACTACCTTAAGAGAGTCATAGTTACTTCTGCCGGCTGCTCCCATTTCTTTAGGCCTTTAACATTCTTGCTATGGCCAGTCCTACAGAACCGATATGCCACTGTATGTCCACCTTAACGTTGTCACAGTTACTCACACTACGAGTCTCTCGAGTTTGCAAATGTACTTCGCCGGATGGCGAGGCATTTAGCTACCTTAAGAGAGTCATAGTTCCTGCTGCCAGCTGCTCCCTTTTCTTTGAATCTATCCTCTCTTTATTTCGTACTGCGGCCTGTCCATGCAGAAGCGAAATGCTGCAACAAGTCCACCTTCACGTTGCCTGAGTTACTCCAACGACGATATCCTCGAGTTTTCAAGTAAATTTCGCAGAGTGACGAGGCATTTGACTACCTTAAGAGAGTCATAGTTACTTCTGCCGGCTGCTCCCATTTCTTTAGGCCTTTAACATTCTTGCTATGGCCAGTCCTACAGAACCGATATGCCAGTGTATGTCCACCTTAACGTTGTCACAGTTACTCACACTACGAGTCTCTCGAGTTTGCAAATGTACTTCGCCGGATGGCGAGGCATTTAGCTACCTTAAGAGAGTCATAGTTCCTGCTGCCAGCTGCTCCCTTTTCTTTGAAGCTATCCTCCCTTTATTTCGTACTGCGGCCTGTCCATGCAGAAGCGAAATGCTGCAACAAGTCCACCTTCACGTTGCCTGAGTTACTCCAACGACGATATCCTCGAGATTTCAAGTAAATTTCGCAGAGTGACGAGGCATTTGACTACCTTAAGAGAGTCATAGTTACTTCTGCCGGCTGCTCCCATTTCTTTAGGCCTTTAACATTCTTGCTATGGCCAGTCCTACAGAATCGATATGCCACTGTATGTCCACCTTAACGTCGTCACAGTTACTCACAGTACTTCGCCGGATGACGAGGCATTCGGCTACCTTAAGAGAGTCATAGTTCCTGCTGCCAGCTGCCCCCTTTTCTTTGAATCTATCCTCTCTTTATTTCGTACTGCGGCCTGTCCATGCAGAAGCGAAATGCTGCAACAAGTCCACCTTCACGTTGCCTGAGTTACTCCAACGACGATATCCTCGAGTTTTCAAGTAAATTTCGCAGAGTGACGAGGCATTTGGCTACCTTAAGAGAGTCATAGTTACTCCTGCTGGCTGCTCCCATTTCTTTAGGCCTTTAACATTCTTGCTATGGCCAGTCCTACAGAATCGATATGCCACTGTATGTCCACCTTAACGTCGTCACAGTTACTCACAGTACTTCGCCGGATGACGAGGCATTCGGCTACCTTAAGAGAGTCATAGTTCCTGCTGCCAGCTGCTCCCTTTTCTTTGAATCTATCCTCTCTTTATTTCGTACTGCGGCCTGTCCATGCAGAAGCGAAATGCTGCAACAAGTCCACCTTCACGTTGCCTGAGTTACTCCAACGACGATATCCTCGAGTTTTCAAGTAAATTTCGCAGAGTGACGAGGCATTTGGCTTCCTTAAGAGAGTCATAGTTACTCCTGCCGGCTGCTCCCATTTCTTTAGGCCTTTAACATTCTTGCTATGGCCAGTCCTACAGAATCGAAATGCCACTGTATGTCCACCTTAACGACGTCACAGTTACTCACACTACGAGTCTCTCGAGTTTGCAAATGTACTTCGCCGGATGACGAGTCATTTAGCTACCTTAAGAGAGTCATAGTTCCTGCTGCCAGCTGCTCCCTTTTCTTTGAATCTATCCTCTCTTTATTTCGTACTGCGGCCTGTCCATGCAGAAGCGAAATGCTGCAACAAGTCCACCTTCACGTTGCCTGAGTTACTCCAACGACGATATCCTCGAGTTTTCAAGTAAATTTCGCAGAGTGACGAGGCATTTGGCTACCTTAAGAGAGTCATAGTTACTCCTGCCGGCTGCTCCCATTTCTTTAGGCCTTTAACATTCTTGCTATGGCCAGTCCTACAGAATCGATATGCCACTGTATGTCCACCTTAACGTCGTCACAGTTACTCACAGTACTTCGCCGGATGACGAGGCATTCGGCTACCTTAAGAGAGTCATAGTTCCTGCTGCCAGCTGCTCCCTTTTCTTTGAATGTATCCTCTCTTTATTTCGTACTGCGGCCTGTCCATGCAGAAGCGAAATGCTGCAACAAGTCCACCTTCACGTTGCCTGAGTTACTCCAACGACGATATCCTCGAGTTTTCAAGTAAATTTCGCAGAGTGACGAGGCATTTGGCTACCTTAAGAGAGTCATAGTTACTCCTGCTGGCTGCTCCCATTTCTTTAGGCCTTTAACATTCTTGCTATGGCCAGTCCTACAGAATCGATATGCCACTGTATGTCCACCTTAACGTCGTCACAGTTACTCACAGTACTTCGCCGGATGACGAGGCATTCGGCTACCTTAAGAGAGTCATAGTTCCTGCTGCCAGCTGCTCCCTTTTCTTTGAATCTATCCTCTCTTTATTTCGTACTGCGGCCTGTCCATGCAGAAGCGAAATGCTGCAACAAGTCCACCTTCACGTTGCCTGAGTTACTCCAACGACGATATCCTCGAGTTTTCAAGTAAATTTCGCAGAGTGACGAGGCATTTGACTACCTTAAGAGAGTCATAGTTACTTCTGCCGGCTGCTCCCATTTCTTTAGGCCTTTAACATTCTTGCTATGGCCAGTCCTACAGAACCGATATGCCACTGTATGTCCACCTTAACGTTGTCACAGTTACTCACACTACGAGTCTCTCGAGTTTGCAAATGTACTTCGCCGGATGGCGAGGCATTTAGCTACCTTAAGAGAGTCATAGTTCCTGCTGCCAGCTGCTCCCTTTTCTTTGAAGCTATCCTCCCTTTATTTCGTACTGCGGCCTGTCCATGCAGAAGCGAAATGCTGCAACAAGTCCACCTTCACGTTGCCTGAGTTACTCCAACGACGATATCCTCGAGTTTTCAAGTAAATTTCGCAGAGTGACGAGGCATTTGACTACCTTAAGAGAGTCATAGTTACTTCTGCCGGCTGCTCCCATTTCTTTAGGCCTTTAACATTCTTGCTATGGCCAGTCCTACAGAATCGATATGCCACTGTATGTCCACCTTAACGTCGTCACAGTTACTCACAGTACTTCGCCGGATGACGAGGCATTCGGCTACCTTAAGAGAGTCATAGTTCCTGCTGCCAGCTGCCCCCTTTTCTTTGAATCTATCCTCTCTTTATTTCGTACTGCGGCCTGTCCATGCAGAAGCGAAATGCTGCAACAAGTCCACCTTCACGTTGCCTGAGTTACTCCAACGACGATATCCTCGAGTTTTCAAGTAAATTTCGCAGAGTGACGAGGCATTTGGCTACCTTAAGAGAGTCATAGTTACTCCTGCTGGCTGCTCCCATTTCTTTAGGCCTTTAACATTCTTGCTATGGCCAGTCCTACAGAATCGATATGCCACTGTATGTCCACCTTAACGTCGTCACAGTTACTCACAGTACTTCGCCGGATGACGAGGCATTCGGCTACCTTAAGAGAGTCATAGTTCCTGCTGCCAGCTGCTCCCTTTTCTTTGAATCTATCCTCTCTTTATTTCGTACTGCGGCCTGTCCATGCAGAAGCGAAATGCTGCAACAAGTCCACCTTCACGTTGCCTGAGTTACTCCAACGACGATATCCTCGAGTTTTCAAGTAAATTTCGCAGAGTGACGAGGCATTTGGCTTCCTTAAGAGAGTCATAGTTACTCCTGCCGGCTGCTCCCATTTCTTTAGGCCTTTAACATTCTTGCTATGGCCAGTCCTACAGAATCGAAATGCCACTGTATGTCCACCTTAACGACGTCACAGTTACTCACACTACGAGTCTCTCGAGTTTGCAAATGTACTTCGCCGGATGACGAGTCATTTAGCTACCTTAAGAGAGTCATAGTTCCTGCTGCCAGCTGCTCCCTTTTCTTTGAAGCTATCCTCCCTTTATTTCGTACTGCGGCCTGTCCATGCAGAAGCGAAATGCTGCAACAAGTCCACCTTCACGTTGCCTGAGTTACTCCAACGACGATATCCTCGAGTTTTCAAGTAAATTTCGCAGAGTGACGAGGCATTTGACTACCTTAAGAGAGTCATAGTTACTTCTGCCGGCTGCTCCCATTTCTTTAGGCCTTTAACATTCTTGCTATGGCCAGTCCTACAGAATCGATATGCCACTGTATGTCCACCTTAACGTCGTCACAGTTACTCACAGTACTTCGCCGGATGACGAGGCATTCGGCTACCTTAAGAGAGTCATAGTTCCTGCTGCCAGCTGCCCCCTTTTCTTTGAATCTATCCTCTCTTTATTTCGTACTGCGGCCTGTCCATGCAGAAGCGAAATGCTGCAACAAGTCCACCTTCACGTTGCCTGAGTTACTCCAACGACGATATCCTCGAGTTTTCAAGTAAATTTCGCAGAGTGACGAGGCATTTGGCTACCTTAAGAGAGTCATAGTTACTCCTGCTGGCTGCTCCCATTTCTTTAGGCCTTTAACATTCTTGCTATGGCCAGTCCTACAGAATCGATATGCCACTGTATGTCCACCTTAACGTCGTCACAGTTACTCACAGTACTTCGCCGGATGACGAGGCATTCGGCTACCTTAAGAGAGTCATAGTTCCTGCTGCCAGCTGCTCCCTTTTCTTTGAATCTATCCTCTCTTTATTTCGTACTGCGGCCTGTCCATGCAGAAGCGAAATGCTGCAACAAGTCCACCTTCACGTTGCCTGAGTTACTCCAACGACGATATCCTCGAGTTTTCAAGTAAATTTCGCAGAGTGACGAGGCATTTGGCTTCCTTAAGAGAGTCATAGTTACTCCTGCCGGCTGCTCCCATTTCTTTAGGCCTTTAACATTCTTGCTATGGCCAGTCCTACAGAATCGAAATGCCACTGTATGTCCACCTTAACGACGTCACAGTTACTCACACTACGAGTCTCTCGAGTTTGCAAATGTACTTCGCCGGATGACGAGTCATTTAGCTACCTTAAGAGAGTCATAGTTCCTGCTGCCAGCTGCTCCCTTTTCTTTGAATCTATCCTCTCTTTATTTCGTACTGCGGCCTGTCCATGCAGAAGCGAAATGCTGCAACAAGTCCACCTTCACGTTGCCTGAGTTACTCCAACGACGATATCCTCGAGTTTTCAAGTAAATTTCGCAGAGTGACGAGGCATTTGGCTACCTTAAGAGAGTCATAGTTACTCCTGCCGGCTGCTCCCATTTCTTTAGGCCTTTAACATTCTTGCTATGGCCAGTCCTACAGAATCGATATGCCACTGTATGTCCACCTTAACGTCGTCACAGTTACTCACAGTACTTCGCCGGATGACGAGGCATTCGGCTACCTTAAGAGAGTCATAGTTCCTGCTGCCAGCTGCTCCCTTTTCTTTGAATGTATCCTCTCTTTATTTCGTACTGCGGCCTGTCCATGCAGAAGCGAAATGCTGCAACAAGTCCACCTTCACGTTGCCTGAGTTACTCCAACGACGATATCCTCGAGTTTTCAAGTAAATTTCGCAGAGTGACGAGGCATTTGGCTACCTTAAGAGAGTCATAGTTACTCCTGCTGGCTGCTCCCATTTCTTTAGGCCT
Organism: Schistocerca piceifrons; assembly: GCF_021461385.2. Lineage (NCBI taxonomy): Eukaryota > Metazoa > Arthropoda > Insecta > Orthoptera > Acrididae > Schistocerca > Schistocerca piceifrons. Next base: position 20,736,801 of record NC_060142.1, read on the forward strand.
TTAACATTCTTGCTATGGCCAGTCCTACAGAATCGATATGCCACTGTATGTCCACCTTAACGTCGTCACAGTTACTCACAGTACTTCGCCGGATGACGAGGCATTCGGCTACCTTAAGAGAGTCATAGTTCCTGCTGCCAGCTGCTCCCTTTTCTTTGAATCTATCCTCTCTTTATTTCGTACTGCGGCCTGTCCATGCAGAAGCGAAATGCTGCAACAAGTCCACCTTCACGTTGCCTGAGTTACTCCAACGACGATATCCTCGAGTTTTCAAGTAAATTTCGCAGAGTGACGAGGCATTTGACTACCTTAAGAGAGTCATAGTTACTTCTGCCGGCTGCTCCCATTTCTTTAGGCCTTTAACATTCTTGCTATGGCCAGTCCTACAGAACCGATATGCCACTGTATGTCCACCTTAACGTTGTCACAGTTACTCACACTACGAGTCTCTCGAGTTTGCAAATGTACTTCGCCGGATGGCGAGGCATTTAGCTACCTTAAGAGAGTCATAGTTCCTGCTGCCAGCTGCTCCCTTTTCTTTGAAGCTATCCTCCCTTTATTTCGTACTGCGGCCTGTCCATGCAGAAGCGAAATGCTGCAACAAGTCCACCTTCACGTTGCCTGAGTTACTCCAACGACGATATCCTCGAGTTTTCAAGTAAATTTCGCAGAGTGACGAGGCATTTGACTACCTTAAGAGAGTCATAGTTACTTCTGCCGGCTGCTCCCATTTCTTTAGGCCTTTAACATTCTTGCTATGGCCAGTCCTACAGAATCGATATGCCACTGTATGTCCACCTTAACGTCGTCACAGTTACTCACAGTACTTCGCCGGATGACGAGGCATTCGGCTACCTTAAGAGAGTCATAGTTCCTGCTGCCAGCTGCCCCCTTTTCTTTGAATCTATCCTCTCTTTATTTCGTACTGCGGCCTGTCCATGCAGAAGCGAAATGCTGCAACAAGTCCACCTTCACGTTGCCTGAGTTACTCCAACGACGATATCCTCGAGTTTTCAAGTAAATTTCGCAGAGTGACGAGGCATTTGGCTACCTTAAGAGAGTCATAGTTACTCCTGCTGGCTGCTCCCATTTCTTTAGGCCTTTAACATTCTTGCTATGGCCAGTCCTACAGAATCGATATGCCACTGTATGTCCACCTTAACGTCGTCACAGTTACTCACAGTACTTCGCCGGATGACGAGGCATTCGGCTACCTTAAGAGAGTCATAGTTCCTGCTGCCAGCTGCTCCCTTTTCTTTGAATCTATCCTCTCTTTATTTCGTACTGCGGCCTGTCCATGCAGAAGCGAAATGCTGCAACAAGTCCACCTTCACGTTGCCTGAGTTACTCCAACGACGATATCCTCGAGTTTTCAAGTAAATTTCGCAGAGTGACGAGGCATTTGGCTTCCTTAAGAGAGTCATAGTTACTCCTGCCGGCTGCTCCCATTTCTTTAGGCCTTTAACATTCTTGCTATGGCCAGTCCTACAGAATCGAAATGCCACTGTATGTCCACCTTAACGACGTCACAGTTACTCACACTACGAGTCTCTCGAGTTTGCAAATGTACTTCGCCGGATGACGAGTCATTTAGCTACCTTAAGAGAGTCATAGTTCCTGCTGCCAGCTGCTCCCTTTTCTTTGAATCTATCCTCTCTTTATTTCGTACTGCGGCCTGTCCATGCAGAAGCGAAATGCTGCAACAAGTCCACCTTCACGTTGCCTGAGTTACTCCAACGACGATATCCTCGAGTTTTCAAGTAAATTTCGCAGAGTGACGAGGCATTTGGCTACCTTAAGAGAGTCATAGTTACTCCTGCCGGCTGCTCCCATTTCTTTAGGCCTTTAACATTCTTGCTATGGCCAGTCCTACAGAATCGATATGCCACTGTATGTCCACCTTAACGTCGTCACAGTTACTCACAGTACTTGGCCGGATGACGAGGCATTCGGCTACCTTAAGAGAGTCATAGTTCCTGCTGCCAGCTGCTCCCTTTTCTTTGAATGTATCCTCTCTTTATTTCGTACTGCGGCCTGTCCATGCAGAAGCGAAATGCTGCAACAAGTCCACCTTCACGTTGCCTGAGTTACTCCAACGACGATATCCTCGAGTTTTCAAGTAAATTTCGCAGAGTGACGAGGCATTTGGCTACCTTAAGAGAGTCATAGTTACTCCTGCTGGCTGCTCCCATTTCTTTAGGCCTTTAACATTCTTGCTATGGCCAGTCCTACAGAATCGATATGCCACTGTATGTCCACCTTAACGTCGTCACAGTTACTCACAGTACTTCGCCGGATGACGAGGCATTCGGCTACCTTAAGAGAGTCATAGTTCCTGCTGCCAGCTGCTCCCTTTTCTTTGAATCTATCCTCTCTTTATTTCGTACTGCGGCCTGTCCATGCAGAAGCGAAATGCTGCAACAAGTCCACCTTCACGTTGCCTGAGTTACTCCAACGACGATATCCTCGAGTTTTCAAGTAAATTTCGCAGAGTGACGAGGCATTTGACTACCTTAAGAGAGTCATAGTTACTTCTGCCGGCTGCTCCCATTTCTTTAGGCCTTTAACATTCTTGCTATGGCCAGTCCTACAGAACCGATATGCCACTGTATGTCCACCTTAACGTTGTCACAGTTACTCACACTACGAGTCTCTCGAGTTTGCAAATGTACTTCGCCGGATGGCGAGGCATTTAGCTACCTTAAGAGAGTCATAGTTCCTGCTGCCAGCTGCTCCCTTTTCTTTGAAGCTATCCTCCCTTTATTTCGTACTGCGGCCTGTCCATGCAGAAGCGAAATGCTGCAACAAGTCCACCTTCACGTTGCCTGAGTTACTCCAACGACGATATCCTCGAGTTTTCAAGTAAATTTCGCAGAGTGACGAGGCATTTGACTACCTTAAGAGAGTCATAGTTACTTCTGCCGGCTGCTCCCATTTCTTTAGGCCTTTAACATTCTTGCTATGGCCAGTCCTACAGAATCGATATGCCACTGTATGTCCACCTTAACGTCGTCACAGTTACTCACAGTACTTCGCCGGATGACGAGGCATTCGGCTACCTTAAGAGAGTCATAGTTCCTGCTGCCAGCTGCCCCCTTTTCTTTGAATCTATCCTCTCTTTATTTCGTACTGCGGCCTGTCCATGCAGAAGCGAAATGCTGCAACAAGTCCACCTTCACGTTGCCTGAGTTACTCCAACGACGATATCCTCGAGTTTTCAAGTAAATTTCGCAGAGTGACGAGGCATTTGGCTACCTTAAGAGAGTCATAGTTACTCCTGCTGGCTGCTCCCATTTCTTTAGGCCTTTAACATTCTTGCTATGGCCAGTCCTACAGAATCGATATGCCACTGTATGTCCACCTTAACGTCGTCACAGTTACTCACAGTACTTCGCCGGATGACGAGGCATTCGGCTACCTTAAGAGAGTCATAGTTCCTGCTGCCAGCTGCTCCCTTTTCTTTGAATCTATCCTCTCTTTATTTCGTACTGCGGCCTGTCCATGCAGAAGCGAAATGCTGCAACAAGTCCACCTTCACGTTGCCTGAGTTACTCCAACGACGATATCCTCGAGTTTTCAAGTAAATTTCGCAGAGTGACGAGGCATTTGGCTTCCTTAAGAGAGTCATAGTTACTCCTGCCGGCTGCTCCCATTTCTTTAGGCCTTTAACATTCTTGCTATGGCCAGTCCTACAGAATCGAAATGCCACTGTATGTCCACCTTAACGACGTCACAGTTACTCACACTACGAGTCTCTCGAGTTTGCAAATGTACTTCGCCGGATGACGAGTCATTTAGCTACCTTAAGAGAGTCATAGTTCCTGCTGCCAGCTGCTCCCTTTTCTTTGAATCTATCCTCTCTTTATTTCGTACTGCGGCCTGTCCATGCAGAAGCGAAATGCTGCAACAAGTCCACCTTCACGTTGCCTGAGTTACTCCAACGACGATATCCTCGAGTTTTCAAGTAAATTTCGCAGAGTGACGAGGCATTTGGCTACCTTAAGAGAGTCATAGTTACTCCTGCCGGCTGCTCCCATTTCTTTAGGCCTTTAACATTCTTGCTATGGCCAGTCCTACAGAATCGATATGCCACTGTATGTCCACCTTAACGTCGTCACAGTTACTCACAGTACTTCGCCGGATGACGAGGCATTCGGCTACCTTAAGAGAGTCATAGTTCCTGCTGCCAGCTGCTCCCTTTTCTTTGAATGTATCCTCTCTTTATTTCGTACTGCGGCCTGTCCATGCAGAAGCGAAATGCTGCAACAAGTCCACCTTCACGTTGCCTGAGTTACTCCAACGACGATATCCTCGAGTTTTCAAGTAAATTTCGCAGAGTGACGAGGCATTTGGCTACCTTAAGAGAGTCATAGTTACTCCTGCTGGCTGCTCCCATTTCTTTAGGCCTTTAACATTCTTGCTATGGCCAGTCCTACAGAATCGATATGCCACTGTATGTCCACCTTAACGTCGTCACAGTTACTCACAGTACTTCGCCGGATGACGAGGCATTCGGCTACCTTAAGAGAGTCATAGTTCCTGCTGCCAGCTGCTCCCTTTTCTTTGAATCTATCCTCTCTTTATTTCGTACTGCGGCCTGTCCATGCAGAAGCGAAATGCTGCAACAAGTCCACCTTCACGTTGCCTGAGTTACTCCAACGACGATATCCTCGAGTTTTCAAGTAAATTTCGCAGAGTGACGAGGCATTTGGCTTCCTTAAGAGAGTCATAGTTACTCCTGCCGGCTGCTCCCATTTCTTTAGGCCTTTAACATTCTTGCTATGGCCAGTCCTACAGAATCGAAATGCCACTGTATGTCCACCTTAACGACGTCACAGTTACTCACAGTACTTCACCGTTTGACGAGGCATTTGGCTACCTTAAGAGAGTCATAGTTCCTGCTGCCAGCTGCTCCCTTTTCTTTGAATCTATCCTCTCTTTATTTCGTACTGCGGCCTGTCCATGCAGAAGCGAAATGCTGCAACAAGTCCACCTTCACGTTGCCTGAGTTACTCCAACGACGATATCCTCGAGTTTTCAAGTAAATTTCGCAGAGTGACGAGGCATTTGGCTACCTTAAGAGAGTCATAGTTACTCCTGCTGGCTGCTCCCATTTCTTTAGGCCTTTAACATTCTTGCTATGGCCAGTCCTACAGAACCGATATGCCACTGTATGTCCACCTTAACGTCGTCACAGTTACTCACTCTACGAGTCTCTCGAGTTTGCAAATGTACTTCGCCGGATGACGAGGCATTTGGCTACCTTAAGAGAGTCATAGTTCCTGCTGCCAGCTGCTCCCTTTTCTTTGAATCTATCCTCTCTTTATTTCGTACTGCGGCCTGTCCATGCAGAAGCGAAATGCTGCAACAAGTCCACCTTCACGTTGCCTGAGTTACTCCAACGACGATATCCTCGAGTTTTCAAGTAAATTTCGCAGAGTGACGAGGCATTTGACTACCTTAAGAGAGTCATAGTTACTTCTGCCGGCTGCTCCCATTTCTTTAGGCCTTTAACATTCTTGCTATGGCCAGTCCTACAGAACCGATATGCCACTGTATGTCCACCTTAACGTTGTCACAGTTACTCACACTACGAGTCTCTCGAGTTTGCAAATGTACTTCGCCGGATGGCGAGGCATTTAGCTACCTTAAGAGAGTCATAGTTCCTGCTGCCAGCTGCTCCCTTTTCTTTGAAGCTATCCTCCCTTTATTTCGTACTGCGGCCTGTCCATGCAGAAGCGAAATGCTGCAACAAGTCCACCTTCACGTTGCCTGAGTTACTCCAACGACGATATCCTCGAGTTTTCAAGTAAATTTCGCAGAGTGACGAGGCATTTGACTACCTTAAGAGAGTCATAGTTACTTCTGCCGGCTGCTCCCATTTCTTTAGGCCTTTAACATTCTTGCTATGGCCAGTCCTACAGAATCGATATGCCACTGTATGTCCACCTTAACGTCGTCACAGTTACTCACAGTACTTCGCCGGATGACGAGGCATTCGGCTACCTTAAGAGAGTCATAGTTCCTGCTGCCAGCTGCCCCCTTTTCTTTGAATCTATCCTCTCTTTATTTCGTACTGCGGCCTGTCCATGCAGAAGCGAAATGCTGCAACAAGTCCACCTTCACGTTGCCTGAGTTACTCCAACGACGATATCCTCGAGTTTTCAAGTAAATTTCGCAGAGTGACGAGGCATTTGGCTACCTTAAGAGAGTCATAGTTACTCCTGCCGGCTGCTCCCATTTCTTTAGGCCTTTAACATTCTTGCTATGGCCAGTCCTACAGAATCGAAATGCCACTGTATGTCCACCTTAACGACGTCACAGTTACTCACAGTACTTCACCGTTTGACGAGGCATTTGGCTACCTTAAGAGAGTCATAGTTCCTGCTGCCAGCTGCTCCCTTTTCTTTGAATCTATCCTCTCTTTATTTCGTACTGCGGCCTGTCCATGCAGAAGCGAAATGCTGCAACAAGTCCACCTTCACGTTGCCTGAGTTACTCCAACGACGATATCCTCGAGTTTTCAAGTAAATTTCGCTGAGTGACGAGGCATTTGACTACCTTAAGAGAGTCATAGTTACTTCTGCCGGCTGCTCCCATTTCTTTAGGCCTTTAACATTCTTGCTATGGCCAGTCCTACAGAACCGATATACCACTGTATGTCCACCTTAACGTCGTCACAGTTACTCACACTACGAGTCTCTCGAGTTTGCAAATGTACTTCGCCGGATGACGAGGCATTTAGCTACCTTATGAGAGTCATAGTTCCTGCTGCCAGCTGCTCCCTTTTCTTTGAATCTATCCTCTCTTTATTTCGTACTGCGGCCTGTCCATGCAGAAGCGAAATGCTGCAACAAGTCCACCTTCACGTTGCCTGAGTTACTCCAACGACGATATCCTCGAGTTTTCAAGTAAATTTCGCAGAGTGACGAGGCATTTGGCTACCTTAAGAGAGTCATAGTTACTCCTGCCGGCTGCTCCCATTTCTTTAGGCCTTTAACATTCTTGCTATGGCCAGTCCTACAGAATCGATATGCCACTGTATGTCCACCTTAACGTCGTCACAGTTACTCACAGTACTTCGCCGGATGACGAGGCATTCGGCTACCTTAAGAGAGTCATAGTTCCTGCTGCCAGCTGCTCCCTTTTCTTTGAATCTATCCTCTCTTTATTTCGTACTGCGGCCTGTCCATGCAGAAGCGAAATGCTGCAACAAGTCCACCTTCACGTTGCCTGAGTTACTCCAACGACGATATCCTCGAGTTTTCAAGTAAATTTCGCAGAGTGACGAGGCATTTGGCTACCTTAAGAGATTCATAGTTACTCCTGCTGGCTGCTCCCATTTCTTTAGGCCTTTAACATTCTTGCTATGGCCAGTCCTACAGAATCGATATGCCACTGTATGTCCACCTTAACGTCGTCACAGTTACTCACAGTACTTCGCCGGATGACGAGGCATTCGGCTACCTTAAGAGAGTCATAGTTCCTGCTGCCAGCTGCTCCCTTTTCTTTGAATCTATCCTCTCTTTATTTCGTACTGCGGCCTGTCCATGCAGAAGCGAAATGCTGCAACAAGTCCACCTTCACGTTGCCTGAGTTACTCCAACGACGATATCCTCGAGTTTTCAAGTAAATTTCGCAGAGTGACGAGGCATTTGGCTACCTTAAGAGAGTCATAGTTACTCCTGCCGGCTGCTCCCATTTCTTTAGGCCTTTAACATTCTTGCTATGGCCAGTCCTACAGAATCGAAATGCCACTGTATGTCCACCTTAACGACGTCACAGTTACTCACAGTACTTCACCGTTTGACGAGGCATTTGGCTACCTTAAGAGAGTCATAGTTCCTGCTGCCAGTTGCTCCCTTTTCTTTGAATCTATCCTCTCTTTATTTCGTACTGCGGCCTGTCCATGCAGAAGCGAAATGCTGCAACAAGTCCACCTTCACGTTGCCTGAGTTACTCCAACGACGATATCCTCGAGTTTTCAAGTAAATTTCGCAGAGTGACGAGGCATTTGGCTACCTTAAGAGAGTCATAGTTACTCCTGCTGGCTGCTCCCATTTCTTTAGGCCTTTAACATTCTTGCTATGGCCAGTCCTACAGAACCGATATGCCACTGTATGTCCACCTTAACGTCGTCACAGTTACTCACTCTACGAGTCTCTCGAGTTTGCAAATGTACTTCGCCGGATGACGAGGCATTTGGCTACCTTAAGAGAGTCATACTTCCTGCTGCCAGCTGCTCCCTTTTCTTTGAATCTATCCTCTCTTTATTTCGTACTGCGGCCTGTCCATGCAGAAGCGAAATGCTGCAACAAGTCCACCTTCACGTTGCCTGAGTTACTCCAACGACGATATCCTCGAGTTTTCAAGTAAATTTCGCAGAGTGACGAGGCATTTGACTACCTTAAGAGAGTCATAGTTACTTCTGCCGGCTGCTCCCATTTCTTTAGGCCTTTAACATTCTTGCTATGGCCAGTCCTACAGAACCGATATGCCACTGTATGTCCACCTTAACGTCGTCACAGTTACTCACACTACGAGTCTCTCGAGTTTGCAAATGTACTTCGCCGGATGACGAGGCATTTAGCTACCTTAAGAGAGTCATAGTTCCTGCTGCCAGCTGCTCCCTTTTCTTTGAATCTATCCTCCCTTTATTTCGTACTGCGGCCTGTCCATGCAGAAGCGAAATGCTGCAACAAGTCCACCTTCACGTTGCCTGAGTTACTCCAACGACGATATCCTCGAGTTTTCAAGTAAATTTCGCAGAGTGACGAGGCATTTGGCTACCTTAAGAGAGTCATAGTTACTCCTGCTGGCTGCTCCCATTTCTTTAGGCCTTTAACATTCTTGCTATGGCCAGTCCTACAGAATCGATATGCCACTGTATGTCCACCTTAACGTCGTCACAGTTACTCACAGTACTTCGCCGGATGACGAGGCATTTGGCTACCTTAAGAGAGTCATAGTTCCTGCTGCCAGCTGCTCCCTTTTCTTTGAATCTATCCTCTCTTTATTTCGTACTGCGGCCTGTCCATGCATAAGCGAAATGCTGCAACAAGTCCACCTTCACGTTGCCTGAGTTACTCCAACGACGATATCCTCGAGTTTTCAAGTAAATTTCGCTGAGTGACGAGGCATTTGGCTACCTTAAGAGAGTCATAGTTACTCCTGCTGGCTGCTCCCATTTCTTTAGGCCTTTAACATTCTTGCTAGGGCCAGTCCTACAGAACCGATATGCCACTGTATGTCCACCTTAACGTCGTCACAGTTACTCACTCTACGAGTCTCTCGAGTTTGCAAATGTTCTTCGCCGGATGACGAGGCATTTGGCTACCTTAAGAGAGTCATAGTTCCTGCTGCCAGCTGCTCCCTTTTCTTTGAATCTATCCTCTCTTTATTTCGTACTGCGGCCTGTCCATGCAGAAGCGAAATGCTGCAACAAGTCCACCTTCACGTTGCCTGAGTTACTCCAACGACGATATCCTCGAGTTTTCAAGTAAATTTCGCAGAGTGACGAGGCATTTGACTACCTTAAGAGAGTCATAGTTACTTCTGCCGGCTGCTCCCATTTCTTTAGGCCTTTAACATTCTTGCTATGGCCAGTCCTACAGAACCGATATACCACTGTATGTCCACCTTAACGTCGTCACAGTTACTCACACTACGAGTCTCTCGAGTTTGCAAATGTACTTCGCCGGATGACGAGTCATTTAGCTACCTTAAGAGAGTCATAGTTCCTGCTGCCAGCTGCTCCCTTTTCTTTGAATCTATCCTCTCTTTATTTCGTACTGCGGCCTGTCCATGCAGAAGCGAAATGCTGCAACAAGTCCACCTTCACGTTGCCTGAGTTACTCCAACGACGATATCCTCGAGTTTTCAAGTAAATTTCGCAGAGTGACGAGGCATTTGGCTACCTTAAGAGAGTCATAGTTACTCCTGCCGGCTGCTCCCATTTCTTTAGGCCTTTAACATTCTTGCTATGGCCAGTCCTACAGAATCGATATGCCACTGTATGTCCACCTTAACGTCGTCACAGTTACTCACAGTACTTCGCCGGATGACGAGGCATTCGGCTACCTTAAGAGAGTCATAGTTCCTGCTGCCAGCTGCTCCCTTTTCTTTGAATCTATCCTCTCTTTATTTCGTACTGCGGCCTGTCCATGCAGAAGCGAAATGCTGCAACAAGTCCACCTTCACGTTGCCTGAGTTACTCCAACGACGATATCCTCGAGTTTTCAAGTAAATTTCGCAGAGTGACGAGGCATTTGGCTACCTTAAGAGAGTCATAGTTACTCCTGCTGGCTGCTCCCATTTCTTTAGGCCTTTAACATTCTTGCTATGGCCAGTCCTACAGAATCGATATGCCACTGTATGTCCACCTTAACGACGTCACAGTTACTCACAGTACTTCACCGTTTGACGAGGCATTTGGCTACCTTAAGAGAGTCATAGTTCCTGCTGCCAGCTGCTCCCTTTTCTTTGAATCTATCCTCTCTTTATTTCGTACTGCGGCCTGTCCATGCAGAAGCGAAATGCTGCAACAAGTCCACCTTCACGTTGCCTGAGTTACTCCAACGACGATATCCTCGAGTTTTCAAGTAAATTTCGCAGAGTGACGAGGCATTTGGCTACCTTAAGAGAGTCATAGTTACTCCTGCCGGCTGCTCCCATTTCTTTAGGCCTTTAACATTCTTGCTATGGCCAGTCCTACAGAATCGATATGCCACTGTATGTCCACCTTAACGTCGTCACAGTTACTCACAGTACTTCGCCGGATGACGAGGCATTCGGCTACCTTAAGAGAGTCATAGTTCCTGCTGCCAGCTGCTCCCTTTTCTTTGAATCTATCCTCTCTTTATTTCGTACTGCGGCCTGTCCATGCAGAAGCGAAATGCTGCAACAAGTCCACCTTCACGTTGCCTGAGTTACTCCAACGACGATATCCTCGAGTTTTCAAGTAAATTTCGCAGAGTGACGAGGCATTTGGCTACCTTAAGAGATTCATAGTTACTCCTGCTGGCTGCTCCCATTTCTTTAGGCCTTTAACATTCTTGCTATGGCCAGTCCTACAGAATCGATATGCCACTGTATGTCCACCTTAACGTCGTCACAGTTACTCACAGTACTTCGCCGGATGACGAGGCATTCGGCTACCTTAAGAGAGTCATAGTTCCTGCTGCCAGCTGCTCCCTTTTCTTTGAATCTATCCTCTCTTTATTTCGTACTGCGGCCTGTCCATGCAGAAGCGAAATGCTGCAACAAGTCCACCTTCACGTTGCCTGAGTTACTCCAACGACGATATCCTCGAGTTTTCAAGTAAATTTCGCAGAGTGACGAGGCATTTGGCTACCTTAAGAGAGTCATAGTTACTCCTGCCGGCTGCTCCCATTTCTTTAGGCCTTTAACATTCTTGCTATGGCCAGTCCTACAGAATCGAAATGCCACTGTATGTCCACCTTAACGACGTCACAGTTACTCACAGTACTTCACCGTTTGACGAGGCATTTGGCTACCTTAAGAGAGTCATAGTTCCTGCTGCCAGTTGCTCCCTTTTCTTTGAATCTATCCTCTCTTTATTTCGTACTGCGGCCTGTCCATGCAGAAGCGAAATGCTGCAACAAGTCCACCTTCACGTTGCCTGAGTTACTCCAACGACGATATCCTCGAGTTTTCAAGTAAATTTCGCAGAGTGACGAGGCATTTGGCTACCTTAAGAGAGTCATAGTTACTCCTGCTGGCTGCTCCCATTTCTTTAGGCCTTTAACATTCTTGCTATGGCCAGTCCTACAGAACCGATATGCCACTGTATGTCCACCTTAACGTCGTCACAGTTACTCACTCTACGAGTCTCTCGAGTTTGCAAATGTACTTCGCCGGATGACGAGGCATTTGGCTACCTTAAGAGAGTCATACTTCCTGCTGCCAGCTGCTCCCTTTTCTTTGAATCTATCCTCTCTTTATTTCGTACTGCGGCCTGTCCATGCAGAAGCGAAATGCTGCAACAAGTCCACCTTCACGTTGCCTGAGTTACTCCAACGACGATATCCTCGAGTTTTCAAGTAAATTTCGCAGAGTGACGAGGCATTTGACTACCTTAAGAGAGTCATAGTTACTTCTGCCGGCTGCTCCCATTTCTTTAGGCCTTTAACATTCTTGCTATGGCCAGTCCTACAGAACCGATATGCCACTGTATGTCCACCTTAACGTCGTCACAGTTACTCACACTACGAGTCTCTCGAGTTTGCAAATGTACTTCGCCGGATGACGAGGCATTTAGCTACCTTAAGAGAGTCATAGTTCCTGCTGCCAGCTGCTCCCTTTTCTTTGAATCTATCCTCCCTTTATTTCGTACTGCGGCCTGTCCATGCAGAAGCGAAATGCTGCAACAAGTCCACCTTCACGTTGCCTGAGTTACTCCAACGACGATATCCTCGAGTTTTCAAGTAAATTTCGCAGAGTGACGAGGCATTTGGCTACCTTAAGAGAGTCATAGTTACTCCTGCTGGCTGCTCCCATTTCTTTAGGCCTTTAACATTCTTGCTATGGCCAGTCCTACAGAATCGATATGCCACTGTATGTCCACCTTAACGTCGTCACAGTTACTCACAGTACTTCGCCGGATGACGAGGCATTTGGCTACCTTAAGAGAGTCATAGTTCCTGCTGCCAGCTGCTCCCTTTTCTTTGAATCTATCCTCTCTTTATTTCGTACTGCGGCCTGTCCATGCATAAGCGAAATGCTGCAACAAGTCCACCTTCACGTTGCCTGAGTTACTCCAACGACGATATCCTCGAGTTTTCAAGTAAATTTCGCTGAGTGACGAGGCATTTGGCTACCTTAAGAGAGTCATAGTTACTCCTGCTGGCTGCTCCCATTTCTTTAGGCCTTTAACATTCTTGCTAGGGCCAGTCCTACAGAACCGATATGCCACTGTATGTCCACCTTAACGTCGTCACAGTTACTCACTCTACGAGTCTCTCGAGTTTGCAAATGTTCTTCGCCGGATGACGAGGCATTTGGCTACCTTAAGAGAGTCATAGTTCCTGCTGCCAGCTGCTCCCTTTTCTTTGAATCTATCCTCTCTTTATTTCGTACTGCGGCCTGTCCATGCAGAAGCGAAATGCTGCAACAAGTCCACCTTCACGTTGCCTGAGTTACTCCAACGACGATATCCTCGAGTTTTCAAGTAAATTTCGCAGAGTGACGAGGCATTTGACTACCTTAAGAGAGTCATAGTTACTTCTGCCGGCTGCTCCCATTTCTTTAGGCCTTTAACATTCTTGCTATGGCCAGTCCTACAGAACCGATATACCACTGTATGTCCACCTTAACGTCGTCACAGTTACTCACACTACGAGTCTCTCGAGTTTGCAAATGTACTTCGCCGGATGACGAGTCATTTAGCTACCTTAAGAGAGTCATAGTTCCTGCTGCCAGCTGCTCCCTTTTCTTTGAATCTATCCTCTCTTTATTTCGTACTGCGGCCTGTCCATGCAGAAGCGAAATGCTGCAACAAGTCCACCTTCACGTTGCCTGAGTTACTCCAACGACGATATCCTCGAGTTTTCAAGTAAATTTCGCAGAGTGACGAGGCATTTGGCTACCTTAAGAGAGTCATAGTTACTCCTGCCGGCTGCTCCCATTTCTTTAGGCCTTTAACATTCTTGCTATGGCCAGTCCTACAGAATCGATATGCCACTGTATGTCCACCTTAACGTCGTCACAGTTACTCACAGTACTTCGCCGGATGACGAGGCATTCGGCTACCTTAAGAGAGTCATAGTTCCTGCTGCCAGCTGCTCCCTTTTCTTTGAATCTATCCTCTCTTTATTTCGTACTGCGGCCTGTCCATGCAGAAGCGAAATGCTGCAACAAGTCCACCTTCACGTTGCCTGAGTTACTCCAACGACGATATCCTCGAGTTTTCAAGTAAATTTCGCAGAGTGACGAGGCATTTGGCTACCTTAAGAGAGTCATAGTTACTCCTGCTGGCTGCTCCCATTTCTTTAGGCCTTTAACATTCTTGCTATGGCCAGTCCTACAGAATCGATATGCCACTGTATGTCCACCTTAACGACGTCACAGTTACTCACAGTACTTCACCGTTTGACGAGGCATTTGGCTACCTTAAGAGAGTCATAGTTCCTGCTGCCAGCTGCTCCCTTTTCTTTGAATCTATCCTCTCTTTATTTCGTACTGCGGCCTGTCCATGCAGAAGCGAAATGCTGCAACAAGTCCACCTTCACGTTGCCTGAGTTACTCCAACGACGATATCCTCGAGTTTTCAAGTAAATTTCGCAGAGTGACGAGGCATTTGGCTACCTTAAGAGAGTCATAGTTACTCCTGCCGGCTGCTCCCATTTCTTTAGGCCTTTAACATTCTTGCTATGGCCAGTCCTACAGAATCGATATGCCACTGTATGTCCACCTTAACGTCGTCACAGTTACTCACAGTACTTCGCCGGATGACGAGGCATTCGGCTACCTTAAGAGAGTCATAGTTCCTGCTGCCAGCTGCTCCCTTTTCTTTGAATCTATCCTCTCTTTATTTCGTACTGCGGCCTGTCCATGCAGAAGCGAAATGCTGCAACAAGTCCACCTTCACGTTGCCTGAGTTACTCCAACGACGATATCCTCGAGTTTTCAAGTAAATTTCGCAGAGTGACGAGGCATTTGGCTACCTTAAGAGAGTCATAGTTACTCCTGCCGGCTGCTCCCATTTCTTTAGGCCTTTAACATTCTTGCTATGGCCAGTCCTACAGAATCGATATGCCACTGTATGTCCACCTTAACGTCGTCACAGTTACTCACAGTACTTCGCCGGATGACGAGGCATTCGGCTACCTTAAGAGAGTCATAGTTCCTGCTGCCAGCTGCTCCCTTTTCTTTGAATCTATCCTCTCTTTATTTCGTACTGCGGCCTGTCCATGCAGAAGCGAAATGCTGCAACAAGTCCACCTTCACGTTGCCTGAGTTACTCCAACGACGATATCCTCGAGTTTTCAAGTAAATTTCGCAGAGTGACGAGGCATTTGGCTACCTTAAGAGAGTCATAGTTACTCCTGCCGGCTGCTCCCATTTCTTTAGGCCTTTAACATTCTTGCTATGGCCAGTCCTACAGAATCGAAATGCCACTGTATGTCCACCTTAACGACGTCACAGTTACTCACAGTACTTCACCGTTTGACGAGGCATTTGGCTACCTTAAGAGAGTCATAGTTCCTGCTGCCAGCTGCTCCCTTTTCTTTGAATCTATCCTCTCTTTATTTCGTACTGCGGCCTGTCCATGCAGAAGCGAAATGCTGCAACAAGTCCACCTTCACGTTGCCTGAGTTACTCCAACGACGATATCCTCGAGTTTTCAAGTAAATTTCGCAGAGTGACGAGGCATTTGACTACCTTAAGAGAGTCATAGTTACTCCTGCTGGCTGCTCCCATTTCTTTAGGCCTTTAACATTCTTGCTATGGCCAGTCCTACAGAACCGATATGCCACTGTATGTCCACCTTAACGTCGTCACAGTTACTCACTCTACGAGTCTCTCGAGTTTGCAAATGTACTTCGCCGGATGACGAGGCATTTGGCTACCTTAAGAGAGTCATAGTTCCTGCTGCCAGCTGCTCCCTTTTCTTTGAATCTATCCTCTCTTTATTTCGTACTGCGGCCTGTCCATGCAGAAGCGAAATGCTGCAACAAGTCCACCTTCACGTTGCCTGAGTTACTCCAACGACGATATCCTCGAGTTTTCAAGTAAATTTCGCAGAGTGACGAGGCATTTGACTACCTTAAGAGAGTCATAGTTACTTCTGCCGGCTGCTCCCATTTCTTTAGGCCTTTAACATTCTTGCTATGGCCAGTCCTACAGAACCGATATGCCACTGTATGTCCACCTTAACGTCGTCACAGTTACTCACACCACGAGTCTCTCGAGTTTGCAAATGTACTTCGCCGGATGGCGAGGCATTTAGCTACCTTAAGAGAGTCATAGTTCCTGCTGCCAGCTGCTCCCTTTTCTTTGAATCTATCCTCCCTTTATTTCGTACTGCGGCCTGTCCATGCAGAAGCGAAATGCTGCAACAAGTCCACCTTCCCGTTGCCTGAGTTACTCCAACGACGATATCCTCGAGTTTTCAAGTAAATTTCGCAGAGTGACGAGGCATTTGGCTACCTTAAGAGAGTCATAGTTACTCCTGCTGGCTGCTCCCATTTCTTTAGACCTTTAACATTCTTGCTATGGCCAGTCCTACAGAATCGATATGCCACTGTATGTCCACCTTAACGTCGTCACAGTTACTCACAGTACTTCGCCGGATGACGAGGCATTCGGCTACCTTAAGAGAGTCATAGTTCCTGCTGCCAGCTGCCCCCTTTTCTTTGAATCTATCCTCTCTTTATTTCGTACTGCGGCCTGTCCATGCAGAAGCGAAATGCTGCAACAAGTCCACCTTCACGTTGCCTGAGTTACTCCAACGACGATATCCTCGAGTTTTCAAGTAAATTTCGCAGAGTGACGAGGCATTTGGCTACCTTAAGAGAGTCATAGTTACTCCTGCCGGCTGCTCCCATTTCTTTAGGCCTTTAACATTCTTGCTATGGCCAGTCCTACAGAATCGAAATGCCACTGTATGTCCACCTTAACGACGTCACAGTTACTCACAGTACTTCACCGTTTGACGAGGCATTTGGCTACCTTAAGAGAGTCATAGTTCCTGCTGCCAGCTGCTCCCTTTTCTTTGAATCTATCCTCTCTTTATTTCGTACTGCGGCCTGTCCATGCAGAAGCGAAATGCTGCAACAAGTCCACCTTCACGTTGCCTGAGTTACTCCAACGACGATATCCTCGAGTTTTCAAGTAAATTTCGCTGAGTGACGAGGCATTTGACTACCTTAAGAGAGTCATAGTTACTTCTGCCGGCTGCTCCCATTTCTTTAGGCCTTTAACATTCTTGCTATGGCCAGTCCTACAGAACCGATATACCACTGTATGTCCACCTTAACGTCGTCACAGTTACTCACACTACGAGTCTCTCGAGTTTGCAAATGTACTTCGCCGGATGACGAGGCATTTAGCTACCTTATGAGAGTCATAGTTCCTGCTGCCAGCTGCTCCCTTTTCTTTGAATCTATCCTCTCTTTATTTCGTACTGCGGCCTGTCCATGCAGAAGCGAAATGCTGCAACAAGTCCACCTTCACGTTGCCTGAGTTGCTCCAACGACGATATCCTCGAGTTTTCAAGTAAATTTCGCAGAGTGACGAGGCATTTGGCTACCTTAAGAGAGTCATAGTTACTCCTGCCGGCTGCTCCCATTTCTTTAGGCCTTTAACATTCTTGCTATGGCCAGTCCTACAGAATCGATATGCCACTGTATGTCCACCTTAACGTCGTCACAGTTACTCACAGTACTTCGCCGGATGACGAGGCATTCGGCTACCTTAAGAGAGTCATAGTTCCTGCTGCCAGCTGCTCCCTTTTCTTTGAATCTATCCTCTCTTTATTTCGTACTGCGGCCTGTCCATGCAGAAGCGAAATGCTGCAACAAGTCCACCTTCACGTTGCCTGAGTTACTCCAACGACGATATCCTCGAGTTTTCAAGTAAATTTCGCAGAGTGACGAGGCATTTGGCTACCTTAAGAGATTCATAGTTACTCCTGCTGGCTGCTCCCATTTGTTTAGGCCTTTAACATTCTTGCTATGGCCAGTCCTACAGAATCGATATGCCACTGTATGTCCACCTTAACGTCGTCACAGTTACTCACAGTACTTCGCCGGATGACGAGGCATTCGGCTACCTTAAGAGAGTCATAGTTCCTGCTGCCAGCTGCTCCCTTTTCTTTGAATCTATCCTCTCTTTATTTCGTACTGCGGCCTGTCCATGCAGAAGCGAAATGCTGCAACAAGTCCACCTTCACGTTGCCTGAGTTACTCCAACGACGATATCCTCGAGTTTTCAAGTAAATTTCGCAGAGTGACGAGGCATTTGGCTACCTTAAGAGAGTCATAGTTACACCTGCCGGCTGCTCCCATTTCTTTAGGCCTTCAACATTCTTGCTATGGCCAGTCCTACAGAATCGAAATGCCACTGTATGTCCACCTTAACGACGTCACAGTTACTCACAGTACTTCACCGTTTGACGAGGCATTTGGCTACCTTAAGAGAGTCATAGTTCCTGCTGCCAGCTGCTCCCTTTTCTTTGAATCTATCCTCTCTTTATTTCGTACTGCGGCCTGTCCATGCAGAAGCGAAATGCTGCAACAAGTCCACCTTCACGTTGCCTGAGTTACTCCAACGACGATATCCTCGAGTTTTCAAGTAAATTTCGCAGAGTGACGAGGCATTTGGCTACCTTAAGAGAGTCATAGTTACTCCTGCTGGCTGCTCCCATTTCTTTAGGCCTTTAACATTCTTGCTATGGCCAGTCATACAGAACCGATATGCCACTGTATGTCCACCTTAACGTCGTCACAGTTACTCACTCTACGAGTCTCTCGAGTTTGCAAATGTACTTCGCCGGATGACGAGGCATTTGGCTACCTTAAGAGAGTCATACTTCCTGCTGCCAGCTGCTCCCTTTTCTTTGAATCTATCCTCTCTTTATTTCGTACTGCGGCCTGTCCATGCAGAAGCGAAATGCTGCAACAAGTCCACCTTCACGTTGCCTGAGTTACTCCAACGACGATATCCTCGAGTTTTCAAGTAAATTTCGCAGAGTGACGAGGCATTTGACTACCTTAAGAGAGTCATAGTTACTTCTGCCGGCTGCTCCCATTTCTTTAGGCCTTTAACATTCTTGCTATGGCCAGTCCTACAGAACCGATATGCCACTGTATGTCCACCTTAACGTCGTCACAGTTACTCACACTACGAGTCTCTCGAGTTTGCAAATGTACTTCGCCGGATGACGAGGCATTTAGCTACCTTAAGAGAGTCATAGTTCCTGCTGCCAGCTGCTCCCTTTTCTTTGAATCTATCCTCCCTTTATTTCGTACTGCGGCCTGTCCATGCAGAAGCGAAATGCTGCAACAAGTCCACCTTCACGTTGCCTGAGTTACTCCAACGACGATATCCTCGAGTTTTCAAGTAAATTTCGCAGAGTGACGAGGCATTTGGCTACCTTAAGAGAGTCATAGTTACTCCTGCTGGCTGCTCCCATTTCTTTAGGCCTTTAACATTCTTGCTATGGCCAGTCCTACAGAATCGATATGCCACTGTATGTCCACCTTAACGTCGTCACAGTTACTCACAGTACTTCGCCGGATGACGAGGCATTCGGCTACCTTAAGAGAGTCATAGTTCCTGCTGCCAGCTGCTCCCTTTTCTTTGAATGTATCCTCTCTTTATTTCGTACTGCGGCCTGTCCATGCAGAAGCGAAATGCTGCAACAAGTCCACCTTCACGTTGCCTGAGTTACTCCAACGACGATATCCTCGAGTTTTCAAGTAAATTTCGCAGAGTGACGAGGCATTTGGCTACCTTAAGAGAGTCATAGTTACTTCTGCCGGCTGCTCCCATTTCTTTAGGCCTTTAACATTCTTGCTATGGCCAGTCCTACAGAACCGATATGCCACTGTATGTCCACCTTAACGTCGTCACAGTTACTCACACTACGAGTCTCTCGAGTTTGCAAATGTACTTCGCCGGATGACGAGGCATTTAGCTACCTTAAGAGAGTCATAGTTCCTGCTGCCAGCTGCTCCCTTTTATTTGAATCTATCCTCCCTTTATTTCGTACTGCGGCCTGTCCATGCAGAAGCGAAATGCTGCAACAAGTCCACCTTCACGTTGCCTGAGTTACTCCAACGACGATATCCTCGAGTTTTCAAGTAAATTTCGCAGAGTGACGAGGCATTTGGCTACCTTAAGAGAGTCATAGTTACTCCTGCCGGCTGCTCCCATTTCTTTAGGCCTTTAACATTCTTGCTATGGCCAGTCCTACAGAATCGAAATGCCACTGTATGTCCACCTTAACGACGTCACAGTTACTCACAGTACTTCACCGTTTGACGAGGCATTTGGCTACCTTAAGAGAGTCATAGTTCCTGCTGCCAGCTGCTCCCTTTTCTTTGAATCTATCCTCTCTTTATTTCGTACTGCGGCCTGTCCATGCAGAAGCGAAATGCTGCAACAAGTCCACCTTCACGTTGCCTGAGTTACTCCAACGACGATATCCTCGAGTTTTCAAGTAAATTTCGCAGAGTGACGAGGCATTTGGCTACCTTAAGAGAGTCATAGTTACTCCTGCTGGCTGCTCCCATTTCTTTAGGCCTTTAACATTCTTGCTATGGCCAGTCCTACAGAACCGATTTGCCACTGTATGTCCACCTTAACGTCGTCACAGTTACTCACTCTACGAGTCTCTCGAGTTTGCAAATGTACTTCGCCGGATGACGAGGCATTTGGCTACCTTAAGAGAGTCATAGTTCCTGCTGCCAGCTGCTCCCTTTTCTTTGAATCTATCCTCACTTTATTTCGTACTGCGGCCTGTCCATGCAGAAGCGAAATGCTGCAACAAGTCCACCTTCACGTTGCCTGAGTTACTCCAACGACGATATCCTCGAGTTTTCAAGATGATTTCGCAGAGTGACGAGGCATTTGGCTACCTTAAGAGAGTCATAGTTACTCCTGCCGGCTGCTCCCATTTCTTTAGGCCTTTAACATTCTTGCTATGGCCAGTCCTACAGAATCGATATGCCACTGTATGTCCACCTTAACGACGTCACAGTTACTCACAGTACTTCACCGGATACGAGGCATTCGGCTACCTTAAGAGAGTCATAGTTCCTGCTGCCAGCTGCTCCCTTTTCTTTGAATCTATCCTCTCTTTATTTCGTACTGCGGCCTGTCCATGCAGAAGCGAAATGCTGCAACAAGTCCACCTTCACGTTGCCTGAGTTACTCCAACGACGATATCCTCGAGTTTTCAAGATGATTTCGCAGAGTGACGAGGCATTTGGCTACCTTAAGAGAGTCATAGTTACTCCTGCTGGCTGCTCCCATTTCTTTAGGCCTTTAACATTCTTGCTATGGCCAGTCCTACAGAACCGATATGCCACTGTATGTCCACCTTAACGTCGTCACAGTTACTCACTCTACGAGTCTCTCGAGTTTGCAAATGTACTTCGCCGGATGACGAGGCATTTGGCTACCTTAAGAGAGTCATAGTTCCTGCTGCCAGCTGCTCCCTTTTCTTTGAATCTATCCTCCCTTTATTTCGTACTGCGGCCTGTCCATGCAGAAGCGAAATGCTGCAACAAGTCCACCTTCACGTTGCCTGAGTTACTCCAACGACGATATCCTCGAGTTTTCAAGTAAATTTCGCAGAGTGACGAGGCATTTGGCTACCTTAAGAGAGTCATAGTTACTCCTGCCGGCTGCTCCCATTTCTTTAGGCCTTTAACATTCTTGCTATGGCCAGTCCTACAGAACCGATATGCCACTGTATGTCCACCTTAACGTCGTCACAGTTACTCACAGTACTTCGCCGGATGACGAGGCATTCGGCTACCTTAAGAGAGCCATAGTTCCTGCTGCCAGCTGCTCCCTTTTCTTTGAATCCATCCTCTCTTTATTTCGTACTGCGGCCTGTCCATGCAGAAGCGAAATGCTGCAACAAGTCCACCTTCACGTTGCCTGAGTACTCCAACGACGATATCCTCGAGTTTTCAAGTAGATTTCGCAGAGTGACGAGGCATTTGACTACCTTAAGAGAGTCATAGTTACTTCTGCCGGCTGCTCCCATTTCTTTAGGCCTTTAACATTCTTGCTATGGCCAGTCCTACAGAACCGATATACCACTGTATGTCCACCTTAACGTCGTCACAGTTACTCACTCTACGAGTCTCTCGAGTTTGCAAATGTACTTCGCCGGATGACGAGGCATTTAGCTACCTTAAGAGAGTCATAGTTCCTGCTGCCGGCTGCTCCCATTTCTTTAGGCCTTTAACATTCTTGCTATGGCCAGTCCTACAGAATCGATATGCCACTGTATGTCCACCTTAACGACGTCACAGTTACTCACAGTACTTCACCGGATACGAGGCATTTGGCTACCTTAAGAGAGTAATAGTTCCTGCTGCCAGCTGCTCCCTTTTCTTTGAATCTATCCTCTCTTTATTTCGTACTGCGGCCTGTCCATGCATAAGCAAAATGCTGCAACAAGTCCACCTTCACGTTGCCTGAGTTACTCCAACGACGATATCCTCGAGTTTTCAAGTAAATTTCGCAGAGTGACGAGGCATTTGGCTACCTTAAGAGAGTCATAGTTACTCCTGCTGGCTTCTCCCATTTCTTTAGGCCTTTAACATTCTTGCTATGGCCAGTCCTACAGAACCGATATGCCACTGTATGTCCACCTTAACGTCGTCACAGTTACTCACTCTACGAGTCTCTCGAGTTTGCAAATGTACTTCGCCGGATGACGAGGCATTTGGCTACCTTAAGAGAGTCATAGTTCCTGCTGCCAGCTGCTCCCTTTTCTTTGAATCTATCCTCCCTTTATTTCGTACTGCGGCCTGTCCATGCAGAAGCGAAATGCTGCAACAAGTCCACCTTCACGTTGCCTGAGTTACTCCAACGACGATATCCTCGAGTTTTCAAGTAAATTTCGCAGAGTGACGAGGCATTTGGCTACCTTAAGAGAGTCATAGTTACTCCTGCCGGCTGCTCCCATTTCTTTAGGCCTTTAACATTCTTGCTATGGCCAGTCCTACAGAATCGAAATGCCACTGTATGTCCACCTTAACGACGTCACAGTTACTCACAGTACTTCACCGTTTGACGAGGCATTTGGCTACCTTAAGAGAGTCATAGTTCCTGCTGCCAGCTGCTCCCTTTTCTTTGAATCTATCCTCTCTTTATTTCGTACTGCGGCCTGTCCATGCAGAAGCGAAATGCTGCAACAAGTCCACCTTCACGTTGCCTGAGTTACTCCAACGACGATATCCTCGAGTTTTCAAGTAAATTTCGCAGAGTGACGAGGCATTTGGCTACCTTAAGAGAGTCATAGTTACTCCTGCTGGCTGCTCCCATTTCTTTAGGCCTTTAACATTCTTGCTATGGCCAGTCCTACAGAACCGATTTGCCACTGTATGTCCACCTTAACGTCGTCACAGTTACTCACTCTACGAGTCTCTCGAGTTTGCAAATGTACTTCGCCGGATGACGAGGCATTTGGCTACCTTAAGAGAGTCATAGTTCCTGCTGCCAGCTGCTCCCTTTTCTTTGAATCTATCCTCACTTTATTTCGTACTGCGGCCTGTCCATGCAGAAGCGAAATGCTGCAACAAGTCCACCTTCACGTTGCCTGAGTTACTCCAACGACGATATCCTCGAGTTTTCAAGATGATTTCGCAGAGTGACGAGGCATTTGGCTACCTTAAGAGAGTCATAGTTACTCCTGCCGGCTGCTCCCATTTCTTTAGGCCTTTAACATTCTTGCTATGGCCAGTCCTACAGAATCGATATGCCACTGTATGTCCACCTTAACGACGTCACAGTTACTCACAGTACTTCACCGGATACGAGGCATTCGGCTACCTTAAGAGAGTCATAGTTCCTGCTGCCAGCTGCTCCCTTTTCTTTGAATCTATCCTCTCTTTATTTCGTACTGCGGCCTGTCCATGCAGAAGCGAAATGCTGCAACAAGTCCACCTTCACGTTGCCTGAGTTACTCCAACGACGATATCCTCGAGTTTTCAAGATGATTTCGCAGAGTGACGAGGCATTTGGCTACCTTAAGAGAGTCATAGTTACTCCTGCTGGCTGCTCCCATTTCTTTAGGCCTTTAACATTCTTGCTATGGCCAGTCCTACAGAACCGATATGCCACTGTATGTCCACCTTAACGTCGTCACAGTTACTCACTCTACGAGTCTCTCGAGTTTGCAAATGTACTTCGCCGGATGACGAGGCATTTGGCTACCTTAAGAGAGTCATAGTTCCTGCTGCCAGCTGCTCCCTTTTCTTTGAATCTATCCTCCCTTTATTTCGTACTGCGGCCTGTCCATGCAGAAGCGAAATGCTGCAACAAGTCCACCTTCACGTTGCCTGAGTTACTCCAACGACGATATCCTCGAGTTTTCAAGTAAATTTCGCAGAGTGACGAGGCATTTGGCTACCTTAAGAGAGTCATAGTTACTCCTGCCGGCTGCTCCCATTTCTTTAGGCCTTTAACATTCTTGCTATGGCCAGTCCTACAGAACCGATATGCCACTGTATGTCCACCTTAACGTCGTCACAGTTACTCACAGTACTTCGCCGGATGACGAGGCATTCGGCTACCTTAAGAGAGCCATAGTTCCTGCTGCCAGCTGCTCCCTTTTCTTTGAATCCATCCTCTCTTTATTTCGTACTGCGGCCTGTCCATGCAGAAGCGAAATGCTGCAACAAGTCCACCTTCACGTTGCCTGAGTACTCCAACGACGATATCCTCGAGTTTTCAAGTAGATTTCGCAGAGTGACGAGGCATTTGACTACCTTAAGAGAGTCATAGTTACTTCTGCCGGCTGCTCCCATTTCTTTAGGCCTTTAACATTCTTGCTATGGCCAGTCCTACAGAACCGATATACCACTGTATGTCCACCTTAACGTCGTCACAGTTACTCACTCTACGAGTCTCTCGAGTTTGCAAATGTACTTCGCCGGATGACGAGGCATTTAGCTACCTTAAGAGAGTCATAGTTCCTGCTGCCGGCTGCTCCCATTTCTTTAGGCCTTTAACATTCTTGCTATGGCCAGTCCTACAGAATCGATATGCCACTGTATGTCCACCTTAACGACGTCACAGTTACTCACAGTACTTCACCGGATACGAGGCATTTGGCTACCTTAAGAGAGTAATAGTTCCTGCTGCCAGCTGCTCCCTTTTCTTTGAATCTATCCTCTCTTTATTTCGTACTGCGGCCTGTCCATGCATAAGCAAAATGCTGCAACAAGTCCACCTTCACGTTGCCTGAGTTACTCCAACGACGATATCCTCGAGTTTTCAAGTAAATTTCGCAGAGTGACGAGGCATTTGGCTACCTTAAGAGAGTCATAGTTACTCCTGCTGGCTTCTCCCATTTCTTTAGGCCTTTAACATTCTTGCTATGGCCAGTCCTACAGAACCGATATGCCACTGTATGTCCACCTTAACGTCGTCACAGTTACTCACTCTACGAGTCTCTCGAGTTTGCAAATGTACTTCGCCGGATGACGAGGCATTTGGCTACCTTAAGAGAGTCATAGTTCCTGCTGCCAGCTGCTCCCTTTTCTTTGAATCTATCCTCTCTTTATTTCGTACTGCGGCCTGTCCATGCAGAAGCGAAATGCTGCAACAAGTCCACCTTCACGTTGCCTGAGTTACTCCAACGACGATATCCTCGAGTTTTCAAGTAAATTTCGCAGAGTGACGAGGCATATGGCTACCTTAAGAGAGTCATAGTTACTCCTGCCGGCTGCTCCCATTTCTTTAGGCCTTTAACATTCTTGCTATGGCCAGTCCTACAGAATCGATATGCCACTGTATGTCCACCTTAACGACGTCACAGTTACTCACAGTACTTCACCGGATGACGAGGCATTTGGCTACCTTAAGAGAGTAATAGTTCCTGCTGCCAGCTGCTCCCTTTTCTTTGAATCTATCCTCTCTTTATTTCGTACTGCGGCCTGTCCATGCATAAGCAAAATGCTGCAACAAGTCCACCTTCACGTTGCCTGAGTTACTCCAACGACGATATCCTCGAGTTTTCAAGTAAATTTCGCAGAGTGACGAGGCATTTGGCTACCTTAAGAGAGTCATAGTTACTCCTGCTGGCTGCTCCCATTTCTTTAGGCCTTTAACATTCTTGCTATGGCCAGTCCTACAGAACCGATATGCCACTGTATGTCCACCTTAACGTCGTCACAGTTACTCACTCTACGAGTCTCTCGAGTTTGCAAATGTACTTCGCCGGATGACGAGGCATTTGGCTACCTTAAGAGAGTCATAGTTACTCCTGCCGGCTGCTCCCATTTCTTTAGGCCTTTAACATTCTTGCTATGGCCAGTCCTACAGAATCGATATGCCACTGTATGTCCACCTTAACGTCGTCACAGTTACTCACAGTACTTCGCCGGATGACGAGGCATTCGGCTACCTTAAGAGAGTCATAGTTCCTGCTGCCAGCTGCTCCCTTTTCTTTGAATCTATCCTCTCTTTATTTCGTACTGCGGCCTGTCCATGCAGAAGCGAAATGCTGCAACAAGTCCACCTTCACGTTGCCTGAGTTACTCCAACGACGATATCCTCGAGTTTTCAAGTAAATTTCGCAGAGTGACGAGGCATTTGGCTACCTTAAGAGAGTCATAGTTACTCCTGCTGGCTGCTCCCATTTCTTTAGGCCTTTAACATTCTTGCTATGGCCAGTCCTACAGAACCGATTTGCCACTGTATGTCCACCTTAACGTCGTCACAGTTACTCACTCTACGAGTCTCTCGAGTTTGCAAATGTACTTCGCCGGATGACGAGGCATTTGGCTACCTTAAGAGAGTCATAGTTCCTGCTGCCAGCTGCTCCCTTTTCTTTGAATCTATCCTCTCTTTATTTCGTACTGCGGCCTGTCCATGCAGAAGCGAAATGCTGCAACAAGTCCACCTTCACGTTGCCTGAGTTACTCCAACGACGATATCCTCGAGTTTTCAAGTAAATTTCGCAGAGTGACGAGGCATTTGGCTACCTTAAGAGAGTCATAGTTACTCCTGCTGGCTGCTCCCATTTCTTTAGGCCTTTAACATTCTTGCTATGGCCAGTCCTACAGAACCGATTTGCCACTGTATGTCCACCTTAACGTCGTCACAGTTACTCACTCTACGAGTCTCTCGAGTTTGCAAATGTACTTCGCCGGATGACGAGGCATTTGGCTACCTTAAGAGAGTCATAGTTCCTGCTGCCAGCTGCTCCCTTTTCTTTGAATCTATCCTCACTTTATTTCGTACTGCGGCCTGTCCATGCAGAAGCGAAATGCTGCAACAAGTCCACCTTCACGTTGCCTGAGTTACTCCAACGACGATATCCTCGAGTTTTCAAGATGATTTCGCAGAGTGACGAGGCATTTGGCTACCTTAAGAGAGTCATAGTTACTCCTGCCGGCTGCTCCCATTTCTTTAGGCCTTTAACATTCTTGCTATGGCCAGTCCTACAGAATCGATATGCCACTGTATGTCCACCTTAACGACGTCACAGTTACTCACAGTACTTCACCGGATACGAGGCATTCGGCTACCTTAAGAGAGTCATAGTTCCTGCTGCCAGCTGCTCCCTTTTCTTTGAATCTATCCTCTCTTTATTTCGTACTGCGGCCTGTCCATGCAGAAGCGAAATGCTGCAACAAGTCCACCTTCACGTTGCCTGAGTTACTCCAACGACGATATCCTCGAGTTTTCAAGATGATTTCGCAGAGTGACGAGGCATTTGGCTTCCTTAAGAGAGTCATAGTTACTCCTGCTGGCTGCTCCCATTTCTTTAGGCCTTTAACATTCTTGCTATGGCCAGTCCTACAGAACCGATATGCCACTGTATGTCCACCTTAACGTCGTCACAGTTACTCACTCTACGAGTCTCTCGAGTTTGCAAATGTACTTCGCCGGATGACGAGGCATTTGGCTACCTTAAGAGAGTCATAGTTCCTGCTGCCAGCTGCTCCCTTTTCTTTGAATCTATCCTCCCTTTATTTCGTACTGCGGCCTGTCCATGCAGAAGCGAAATGCTGCAACAAGTCCACCTTCACGTTGCCTGAGTTACTCCAACGACGATATCCTCGAGTTTTCAAGTAAATTTCGCAGAGTGACGAGGCATTTGGCTACCTTAAGAGAGTCATAGTTACTCCTGCCGGCTGCTCCCATTTCTTTAGGCCTTTAACATTCTTGCTATGGCCAGTCCTACAGAACCGATATGCCACTGTATGTCCACCTTAACGTCGTCACAGTTACTCACAGTACTTCGCCGGATGACGAGGCATTCGGCTACCTTAAGAGAGCCATAGTTCCTGCTGCCAGCTGCTCCCTTTTCTTTGAATCCATCCTCTCTTTATTTCGTACTGCGGCCTGTCCATGCAGAAGCGAAATGCTGCAACAAGTCCACCTTCACGTTGCCTGAGTACTCCAACGACGATATCCTCGAGTTTTCAAGTAGATTTCGCAGAGTGACGAGGCATTTGACTACCTTAAGAGAGTCATAGTTACTTCTGCCGGCTGCTCCCATTTCTTTAGGCCTTTAACATTCTTGCTATGGCCAGTCCTACAGAACCGATATACCACTGTATGTCCACCTTAACGTCGTCACAGTTACTCACTCTACGAGTCTCTCGAGTTTGCAAATGTACTTCGCCGGATGACGAGGCATTTAGCTACCTTAAGAGAGTCATAGTTCCTGCTGCCGGCTGCTCCCATTTCTTTAGGCCTTTAACATTCTTGCTATGGCCAGTCCTACAGAATCGATATGCCACTGTATGTCCACCTTAACGACGTCACAGTTACTCACAGTACTTCACCGGATACGAGGCATTTGGCTACCTTAAGAGAGTAATAGTTCCTGCTGCCAGCTGCTCCCTTTTCTTTGAATCTATCCTCTCTTTATTTCGTACTGCGGCCTGTCCATGCATAAGCAAAATGCTGCAACAAGTCCACCTTCACGTTGCCTGAGTTACTCCAACGACGATATCCTCGAGTTTTCAAGTAAATTTCGCAGAGTGACGAGGCATTTGGCTACCTTAAGAGAGTCATAGTTACTCCTGCTGGCTTCTCCCATTTCTTTAGGCCTTTAACATTCTTGCTATGGCCAGTCCTACAGAACCGATATGCCACTGTATGTCCACCTTAACGTCGTCACAGTTACTCACTCTACGAGTCTCTCGAGTTTGCAAATGTACTTCGCCGGATGACGAGGCATTTGGCTACCTTAAGAGAGTCATAGTTCCTGCTGCCAGCTGCTCCCTTTTCTTTGAATCTATCCTCTCTTTATTTCGTACTGCGGCCTGTCCATGCAGAAGCGAAATGCTGCAACAAGTCCACCTTCACGTTGCCTGAGTTACTCCAACGACGATATCCTCGAGTTTTCAAGTAAATTTCGCAGAGTGACGAGGCATATGGCTACCTTAAGAGAGTCATAGTTACTCCTGCCGGCTGCTCCCATTTCTTTAGGCCTTTAACATTCTTGCTATGGCCAGTCCTACAGAATCGATATGCCACTGTATGTCCACCTTAACGACGTCACAGTTACTCACAGTACTTCACCGGATGACGAGGCATTTGGCTACCTTAAGAGAGTAATAGTTCCTGCTGCCAGCTGCTCCCTTTTCTTTGAATCTATCCTCTCTTTATTTCGTACTGCGGCCTGTCCATGCATAAGCAAAATGCTGCAACAAGTCCACCTTCACGTTGCCTGAGTTACTCCAACGACGATATCCTCGAGTTTTCAAGTAAATTTCGCAGAGTGACGAGGCATTTGGCTACCTTAAGAGAGTCATAGTTACTCCTGCTGGCTGCTCCCATTTCTTTAGGCCTTTAACATTCTTGCTATGGCCAGTCCTACAGAACCGATATGCCACTGTATGTCCACCTTAACGTCGTCACAGTTACTCACTCTACGAGTCTCTCGAGTTTGCAAATGTACTTCGCCGGATGACGAGGCATTTAGCTACCTTAAGAGAGTCATAGTTCCTGCTGCCAGCTGCTCCCTTTTATTTGAATCTATCCTCCCTTTATTTCGTACTGCGGCCTGTCCATGCAGAAGCGAAATGCTGCAACAAGTCCACCTTCACGTTGCCTGAGTTACTCCAACGACGATATCCTCGAGTTTTCAAGTAAATTTCGCAGAGTGACGAGGCATTTGGCTACCTTAAGAGAGTCATAGTTACTCCTGCCGGCTGCTCCCATTTCTTTAGGCCTTTAACATTCTTGCTATGGCCAGTCCTACAGAATCGAAATGCCACTGTATGTCCACCTTAACGACGTCACAGTTACTCACAGTACTTCACCGTTTGACGAGGCATTTGGCTACCTTAAGAGAGTCATAGTTCCTGCTGCCAGCTGCTCCCTTTTCTTTGAATCTATCCTCTCTTTATTTCGTACTGCGGCCTGTCCATGCAGAAGCGAAATGCTGCAACAAGTCCACCTTCACGTTGCCTGAGTTACTCCAACGACGATATCCTCGAGTTTTCAAGTAAATTTCGCAGAGTGACGAGGCATTTGGCTACCTTAAGAGAGTCATAGTTACTCCTGCTGGCTGCTCCCATTTCTTTAGGCCTTTAACATTCTTGCTATGGCCAGTCCTACAGAACCGATTTGCCACTGTATGTCCACCTTAACGTCGTCACAGTTACTCACTCTACGAGTCTCTCGAGTTTGCAAATGTACTTCGCCGGATGACGAGGCATTTGGCTACCTTAAGAGAGTCATAGTTCCTGCTGCCAGCTGCTCCCTTTTCTTTGAATCTATCCTCACTTTATTTCGTACTGCGGCCTGTCCATGCAGAAGCGAAATGCTGCAACAAGTCCACCTTCACGTTGCCTGAGTTACTCCAACGACGATATCCTCGAGTTTTCAAGATGATTTCGCAGAGTGACGAGGCATTTGGCTACCTTAAGAGAGTCATAGTTACTCCTGCCGGC
Source organism: Schistocerca piceifrons (assembly GCF_021461385.2). NCBI lineage: Eukaryota > Metazoa > Arthropoda > Insecta > Orthoptera > Acrididae > Schistocerca > Schistocerca piceifrons. The sequence goes on from NC_060142.1 coordinate 20,767,427, forward strand.
TGCTCCCATTTCTTTAGGCCTTTAACATTCTTGCTATGGCCAGTCCTACAGAATCGATATGCCACTGTATGTCCACCTTAACGACGTCACAGTTACTCACAGTACTTCACCGGATACGAGGCATTCGGCTACCTTAAGAGAGTCATAGTTCCTGCTGCCAGCTGCTCCCTTTTCTTTGAATCTATCCTCTCTTTATTTCGTACTGCGGCCTGTCCATGCAGAAGCGAAATGCTGCAACAAGTCCACCTTCACGTTGCCTGAGTTACTCCAACGACGATATCCTCGAGTTTTCAAGATGATTTCGCAGAGTGACGAGGCATTTGGCTACCTTAAGAGAGTCATAGTTACTCCTGCTGGCTGCTCCCATTTCTTTAGGCCTTTAACATTCTTGCTATGGCCAGTCCTACAGAACCGATATGCCACTGTATGTCCACCTTAACGTCGTCACAGTTACTCACTCTACGAGTCTCTCGAGTTTGCAAATGTACTTCGCCGGATGACGAGGCATTTGGCTACCTTAAGAGAGTCATAGTTCCTGCTGCCAGCTGCTCCCTTTTCTTTGAATCTATCCTCCCTTTATTTCGTACTGCGGCCTGTCCATGCAGAAGCGAAATGCTGCAACAAGTCCACCTTCACGTTGCCTGAGTTACTCCAACGACGATATCCTCGAGTTTTCAAGTAAATTTCGCAGAGTGACGAGGCATTTGGCTACCTTAAGAGAGTCATAGTTACTCCTGCCGGCTGCTCCCATTTCTTTAGGCCTTTAACATTCTTGCTATGGCCAGTCCTACAGAACCGATATGCCACTGTATGTCCACCTTAACGTCGTCACAGTTACTCACAGTACTTCGCCGGATGACGAGGCATTCGGCTACCTTAAGAGAGCCATAGTTCCTGCTGCCAGCTGCTCCCTTTTCTTTGAATCCATCCTCTCTTTATTTCGTACTGCGGCCTGTCCATGCAGAAGCGAAATGCTGCAACAAGTCCACCTTCACGTTGCCTGAGTACTCCAACGACGATATCCTCGAGTTTTCAAGTAGATTTCGCAGAGTGACGAGGCATTTGACTACCTTAAGAGAGTCATAGTTACTTCTGCCGGCTGCTCCCATTTCTTTAGGCCTTTAACATTCTTGCTATGGCCAGTCCTACAGAACCGATATACCACTGTATGTCCACCTTAACGTCGTCACAGTTACTCACTCTACGAGTCTCTCGAGTTTGCAAATGTACTTCGCCGGATGACGAGGCATTTAGCTACCTTAAGAGAGTCATAGTTCCTGCTGCCGGCTGCTCCCATTTCTTTAGGCCTTTAACATTCTTGCTATGGCCAGTCCTACAGAATCGATATGCCACTGTATGTCCACCTTAACGACGTCACAGTTACTCACAGTACTTCACCGGATACGAGGCATTTGGCTACCTTAAGAGAGTAATAGTTCCTGCTGCCAGCTGCTCCCTTTTCTTTGAATCTATCCTCTCTTTATTTCGTACTGCGGCCTGTCCATGCATAAGCAAAATGCTGCAACAAGTCCACCTTCACGTTGCCTGAGTTACTCCAACGACGATATCCTCGAGTTTTCAAGTAAATTTCGCAGAGTGACGAGGCATTTGGCTACCTTAAGAGAGTCATAGTTACTCCTGCTGGCTTCTCCCATTTCTTTAGGCCTTTAACATTCTTGCTATGGCCAGTCCTACAGAACCGATATGCCACTGTATGTCCACCTTAACGTCGTCACAGTTACTCACTCTACGAGTCTCTCGAGTTTGCAAATGTACTTCGCCGGATGACGAGGCATTTGGCTACCTTAAGAGAGTCATAGTTCCTGCTGCCAGCTGCTCCCTTTTCTTTGAATCTATCCTCTCTTTATTTCGTACTGCGGCCTGTCCATGCAGAAGCGAAATGCTGCAACAAGTCCACCTTCACGTTGCCTGAGTTACTCCAACGACGATATCCTCGAGTTTTCAAGTAAATTTCGCAGAGTGACGAGGCATATGGCTACCTTAAGAGAGTCATAGTTACTCCTGCCGGCTGCTCCCATTTCTTTAGGCCTTTAACATTCTTGCTATGGCCAGTCCTACAGAATCGATATGCCACTGTATGTCCACCTTAACGACGTCACAGTTACTCACAGTACTTCACCGGATGACGAGGCATTTGGCTACCTTAAGAGAGTAATAGTTCCTGCTGCCAGCTGCTCCCTTTTCTTTGAATCTATCCTCTCTTTATTTCGTACTGCGGCCTGTCCATGCATAAGCAAAATGCTGCAACAAGTCCACCTTCACGTTGCCTGAGTTACTCCAACGACGATATCCTCGAGTTTTCAAGTAAATTTCGCAGAGTGACGAGGCATTTGGCTACCTTAAGAGAGTCATAGTTACTCCTGCTGGCTGCTCCCATTTCTTTAGGCCTTTAACATTCTTGCTATGGCCAGTCCTACAGAACCGATATGCCACTGTATGTCCACCTTAACGTCGTCACAGTTACTCACTCTACGAGTCTCTCGAGTTTGCAAATGTACTTCGCCGGATGACGAGGCATTTGGCTACCTTAAGAGAGTCATAGTTACTCCTGCCGGCTGCTCCCATTTCTTTAGGCCTTTAACATTCTTGCTATGGCCAGTCCTACAGAATCGATATGCCACTGTATGTCCACCTTAACGTCGTCACAGTTACTCACAGTACTTCGCCGGATGACGAGGCATTCGGCTACCTTAAGAGAGTCATAGTTCCTGCTGCCAGCTGCTCCCTTTTCTTTGAATCTATCCTCTCTTTATTTCGTACTGCGGCCTGTCCATGCAGAAGCGAAATGCTGCAACAAGTCCACCTTCACGTTGCCTGAGTTACTCCAACGACGATATCCTCGAGTTTTCAAGTAGATTTCGCAGAGTGACGAGGCATTTGGCTACCTTAAAAGAGTCATAGTTACTCCTGCCGGCTGCTCCCATTTCTTTAGGCCTTTAACATTCTTGCTATGGCCAGTCCTACAGAATCGATATGCCACTGTATGTCCGCCTTAACGTCGTCACAGTTACTCACAGTACTTCGCCGGATGACGAGGCATTCGGCTACCTTAAGAGAGTCATAGTTCCTGCTGCCAGCTGCTCCCTTTTCTTTGAATCTATCCTCTCTTTATTTCGTACTGCGGCCTGTCCATGCAGAAGCGAAATGCTGCAACAAGTCCACCTTCACGTTGCCTGAGTTACTCCAACGACGATATCCTCGAGTTTTCAAGTAGATTTCGCAGAGTGACGAGGCATTTGGCTACCTTAAGAGAGTCATAGTTACTCCTGCCGGCTGCTCCCATTTCTTTAGGCCTTTAACATTCTTGCTATGGCCAGTCCTACAGAATCGATATGCCACTGTATGTCCACCTTAACGTCGTCACAGTTACTCACAGTACTTCGCCGGATGACGAGGCATTCGGCTACCTTAAGAGAGTCATAGTTCCTGCTGCCAGCTGCTCCCTTTTCTTTGAATCTATCCTCTCTTTATTTCGTACTGCGGCCTGTCCATGCAGAAGCGAAATGCTGCAACAAGTCCACCTTCACGTTGCCTGAGTTACTCCAACGACGATATCCTCGAGTTTTCAAGTAAATTTCGCAGAGTGACGAGGCATTTGGCTACCTTAAGAGAGTCATAGTTACTTCTGCCGGCTGCTCCCATTTCTTTAGGCCTTTAACATTCTTGCTATGGCCAGTCCTACAGAACCGATATGCCACTGTATGTCCACCTTAACGTCGTCACAGTTACTCACACTACGAGTCTCTCGAGTTTGCAAATGTACTTCGCCGGATGACGAGGCATTTAGCTACCTTAAGAGAGTCATAGTTCCTGCTGCCAGCTGCTCCCTTTTATTTGAATCTATCCTCCCTTTATTTCGTACTGCGGCCTGTCCATGCATAAGCAAAATGCTGCAACAAGTCCACCTTCACGTTGCCTGAGTTACTCCAACGACGATATCCTCGAGTTTTCAAGTAAATTTCGCAGAATGACGAGGCATTTGGCTACCTTAAGAGAGTCATAGTCCTCCTGCTGGCTGCTCCCATTTCTTTAGGCCTTTAACATTCTTGCTATGGCCAGTCCTACAGAACCGATATGCCACTGTATGTCCACCTTAACGTCGTCACAGTTACTCACTCTACGAGTCTCTCGAGTTTGCAAATGTACTTCGCCGGATGACGAGGCATTTGGCTACCTTAAGAGAGTCATAGTTCCTGCTGCCAGCTGCTCCCTTTTCTTTGAATCTATCCTCTCTTTATTTCGTACTGCGGCCTGTCCATGCAGAAGCGAAATGCTGCAACAAGTCCACCTTCACGTTGCCTGAGTACTCCAACGACGATATCCTCGAATTTTCAAGTAAATTTCGCAGAGTGACGAGGCATTTGACTACCTTAAGAGAGTCATAGTTACTTCTGCCGGCTGCTCCCATTTCTTTAGGCCTTTAACATTCTTGCTATGGCCAGTCCTACAGAACCGATATACCACTGTATGTCCACCTTAACGTCGTCACAGTTACTCACACTACGAGTCTCTCGAGTTTGCAAATGTACTTCGCCGGTTGACGAGGCATTTAGCTACCTTAAGAGAGTCATAGTTCCTGCTGCCAGCTGCTCCCTTTTCTTTGAATCTATCCTCTCTTTATTTCGTACTGCGGCCTGTCCATGCAGAAGCGAAATGCTGCAACAAGTCCACCTTCACGTTGCCTGAGTTACTCCAACGACGATATCCTCGAGTTTTCAAGTAAATTTCGCAGAGTGACGAGGCATATGGCTACCTTAAGAGAGTCATAGTTACTCCTGCCGGCTGCTCCCATTTCTTTAGGCCTTTAACATTCTTGCTATGGCCAGTCCTACAGAATCGATATGCCACTGTATGTCCACCTTAACGACGTCACAGTTACTCACAGTACTTCACCGGATGACGAGGCATTTGGCTACCTTAAGAGAGTAATAGTTCCTGCTGCCAACTGCTCCCTTTTCTTTGAATCTATCCTCTCTTTATTTCGTACTGCGGCCTGTCCATGCATAAGCAAAATGCTGCAACAAGTCCACCTTCACGTTGCCTGAGTTACTCCAACGACGATATCCTCGAGTTTTCAAGTAAATTTCGCAGAGTGACGAGGCATTTGGCTACCTTAAGAGAGTCATAGTTACTCCTGCTGGCTTCTCCCATTTCTTTAGGCCTTTAACATTCTTGCTATGGCCAGTCCTACAGAACCGATATGCCACTGTATGTCCACCTTAACGTCGTCACAGTTACTCACTCTACGAGTCTCTCGAGTTTGCAAATGTACTTCGCCGGATGACGAGGCATTTGGCTACCTTAAGAGAGTCATAGTTCCTGCTGCCAGCTGCTCCCTTTTCTTTGAATCTATCCTCTCTTTATTTCGTACTGCGGCCTGTCCATGCAGAAGCGAAATGCTGCAACAAGTCCACCTTCACGTTGCCTGAGTTACTCCAACGACGATATCCTCGAGTTTTCAAGTAAATTTCGCAGAGTGACGAGGCATATGGCTACCTTAAGAGAGTCATAGTTACTCCTGCCGGCTGCTCCCATTTCTTTAGGCCTTTAACATTCTTGCTATGGCCAGTCCTACAGAATCGATATGCCACTGTATGTCCACCTTAACGACGTCACAGTTACTCACAGTACTTCACCGGATGACGAGGCATTTGGCTACCTTAAGAGAGTAATAGTTCCTGCTGCCAGCTGCTCCCTTTTCTTTGAATCTATCCTCTCTTTATTTCGTACTGCGGCCTGTCCATGCATAAGCAAAATGCTGCAACAAGTCCACCTTCACGTTGCCTGAGTTACTCCAACGACGATATCCTCGAGTTTTCAAGTAAATTTCGCAGAGTGACGAGGCATTTGGCTACCTTAAGAGAGTCATAGTTACTCCTGCTGGCTGCTCCCATTTCTTTAGGCCTTTAACATTCTTGCTATGGCCAGTCCTACAGAACCGATATGCCACTGTATGTCCACCTTAACGTCGTCACAGTTACTCACTCTACGAGTCTCTCGAGTTTGCAAATGTACTTCGCCGGATGACGAGGCATTTGGCTACCTTAAGAGAGTCATAGTTACTCCTGCCGGCTGCTCCCATTTCTTTAGGCCTTTAACATTCTTGCTATGGCCAGTCCTACAGAATCGATATGCCACTGTATGTCCACCTTAACGTCGTCACAGTTACTCACAGTACTTCGCCGGATGACGAGGCATTCGGCTACCTTAAGAGAGTCATAGTTCCTGCTGCCAGCTGCTCCCTTTTCTTTGAATCTATCCTCTCTTTATTTCGTACTGCGGCCTGTCCATGCAGAAGCGAAATGCTGCAACAAGTCCACCTTCACGTTGCCTGAGTTACTCCAACGACGATATCCTCGAGTTTTCAAGTAGATTTCGCAGAGTGACGAGGCATTTGGCTACCTTAAAAGAGTCATAGTTACTCCTGCCGGCTGCTCCCATTTCTTTAGGCCTTTAACATTCTTGCTATGGCCAGTCCTACAGAATCGATATGCCACTGTATGTCCGCCTTAACGTCGTCACAGTTACTCACAGTACTTCGCCGGATGACGAGGCATTCGGCTACCTTAAGAGAGTCATAGTTCCTGCTGCCAGCTGCTCCCTTTTCTTTGAATCTATCCTCTCTTTATTTCGTACTGCGGCCTGTCCATGCAGAAGCGAAATGCTGCAACAAGTCCACCTTCACGTTGCCTGAGTTACTCCAACGACGATATCCTCGAGTTTTCAAGTAGATTTCGCAGAGTGACGAGGCATTTGGCTACCTTAAGAGAGTCATAGTTACTCCTGCCGGCTGCTCCCATTTCTTTAGGCCTTTAACATTCTTGCTATGGCCAGTCCTACAGAATCGATATGCCACTGTATGTCCACCTTAACGTCGTCACAGTTACTCACAGTACTTCGCCGGATGACGAGGCATTCGGCTACCTTAAGAGAGTCATAGTTCCTGCTGCCAGCTGCTCCCTTTTCTTTGAATCTATCCTCTCTTTATTTCGTACTGCGGCCTGTCCATGCAGAAGCGAAATGCTGCAACAAGTCCACCTTCACGTTGCCTGAGTTACTCCAACGACGATATCCTCGAGTTTTCAAGTAAATTTCGCAGAGTGACGAGGCATTTGGCTACCTTAAGAGAGTCATAGTTACTTCTGCCGGCTGCTCCCATTTCTTTAGGCCTTTAACATTCTTGCTATGGCCAGTCCTACAGAACCGATATGCCACTGTATGTCCACCTTAACGTCGTCACAGTTACTCACACTACGAGTCTCTCGAGTTTGCAAATGTACTTCGCCGGATGACGAGGCATTTAGCTACCTTAAGAGAGTCATAGTTCCTGCTGCCAGCTGCTCCCTTTTATTTGAATCTATCCTCCCTTTATTTCGTACTGCGGCCTGTCCATGCATAAGCAAAATGCTGCAACAAGTCCACCTTCACGTTGCCTGAGTTACTCCAACGACGATATCCTCGAGTTTTCAAGTAAATTTCGCAGAATGACGAGGCATTTGGCTACCTTAAGAGAGTCATAGTCCTCCTGCTGGCTGCTCCCATTTCTTTAGGCCTTTAACATTCTTGCTATGGCCAGTCCTACAGAACCGATATGCCACTGTATGTCCACCTTAACGTCGTCACAGTTACTCACTCTACGAGTCTCTCGAGTTTGCAAATGTACTTCGCCGGATGACGAGGCATTTGGCTACCTTAAGAGAGTCATAGTTCCTGCTGCCAGCTGCTCCCTTTTCTTTGAATCTATCCTCTCTTTATTTCGTACTGCGGCCTGTCCATGCAGAAGCGAAATGCTGCAACAAGTCCACCTTCACGTTGCCTGAGTACTCCAACGACGATATCCTCGAATTTTCAAGTAAATTTCGCAGAGTGACGAGGCATTTGACTACCTTAAGAGAGTCATAGTTACTTCTGCCGGCTGCTCCCATTTCTTTAGGCCTTTAACATTCTTGCTATGGCCAGTCCTACAGAACCGATATACCACTGTATGTCCACCTTAACGTCGTCACAGTTACTCACACTACGAGTCTCTCGAGTTTGCAAATGTACTTCGCCGGTTGACGAGGCATTTAGCTACCTTAAGAGAGTCATAGTTCCTGCTGCCAGCTGCTCCCTTTTCTTTGAATCTATCCTCTCTTTATTTCGTACTGCGGCCTGTCCATGCAGAAGCGAAATGCTGCAACAAGTCCACCTTCACGTTGCCTGAGTTACTCCAACGACGATATCCTCGAGTTTTCAAGTAAATTTCGCAGAGTGACGAGGCATATGGCTACCTTAAGAGAGTCATAGTTACTCCTGCCGGCTGCTCCCATTTCTTTAGGCCTTTAACATTCTTGCTATGGCCAGTCCTACAGAATCGATATGCCACTGTATGTCCACCTTAACGACGTCACAGTTACTCACAGTACTTCACCGGATGACGAGGCATTTGGCTACCTTAAGAGAGTAATAGTTCCTGCTGCCAACTGCTCCCTTTTCTTTGAATCTATCCTCTCTTTATTTCGTACTGCGGCCTGTCCATGCATAAGCAAAATGCTGCAACAAGTCCACCTTCACGTTGCCTGAGTTACTCCAACGACGATATCCTCGAGTTTTCAAGTAAATTTCGCAGAGTGACGAGGCATTTGGCTACCTTAAGAGAGTCATAGTTACTCCTGCTGGCTGCTCCCATTTCTTTAGGCCTTTAACATTCTTGCTATGGCCAGTCCTACAGAACCGATATGCCACTGTATGTCCACCTTAACGTCGTCACAGTTACTCACTCTACGAGTCTCTCGAGTTTGCAAATGTACTTCGCCGGATGACGAGGCATTTGGCTACCTTAAGAGAGTCATAGTTCCTGCTGCCAGCTGCTCCCTTTTCTTTGAATCTATCCTCTCTTTATTTCGTACTGCGGCCTGTCCATGCAGAAGCGAAATGCTGCAACAAGTCCACCTTCACGTTGCCTGAGTTACTCCAACGACGATATCCTCGAGTTTTCAAGTAAATTTCGCAGAGTGACGAGGCATATGGCTACCTTAAGAGAGTCATAGTTACTCCTGCCGGCTGCTCCCATTTCTTTAGGCCTTTAACATTCGTGCTATGGCCAGTCCTACAGAATCGATATGCCACTGTATGTCCACCTTAACGACGTCACAGTTACTCACAGTACTTCACCGGATGACGAGGCATTTGGCTACCTTAAGAGAGTAATAGTTCCTGCTGCCAGCTGCTCCCTTTTCTTTGAATCTATCCTCTCTTTATTTCGTACTGCGGCCTGTCCATGCATAAGCAAAATGCTGCAACAAGTCCACCTTCACGTTGCCTGAGTTACTCCAACGACGATATCCTCGAGTTTTCAAGTAAATTTCGCAGAGTGACGAGGCATTTGGCTACCTTAAGAGAGTCATAGTTACTCCTGCTGGCTGCTCCCATTTCTTTAGGCCTTTAACATTCTTGCTATGGCCAGTCCTACAGAACCGATATGCCACTGTATGTCCACCTTAACGTCGTCACAGTTACTCACTCTACGAGTCTCTCGAGTTTGCAAATGTACTTCGCCGGATGACGAGGCATTTGGCTACCTTAAGAGAGTCATAGTTACTCCTGCCGGCTGCTCCCATTTCTTTAGGCCTTTAACATTCTTGCTATGGCCAGTCCTACAGAATCGATATGCCACTGTATGTCCACCTTAACGTCGTCACAGTTACTCACAGTACTTCGCCGGATGACGAGGCATTCGGCTACCTTAAGAGAGTCATAGTTCCTGCTGCCAGCTGCTCCCTTTTCTTTGAATCTATCCTCTCTTTATTTCGTACTGCGGCCTGTCCATGCAGAAGCGAAATGCTGCAACAAGTCCACCTTCACGTTGCCTGAGTTACTCCAACGACGATATCCTCGAGTTTTCAAGTAGATTTCGCAGAGTGACGAGGCATTTGGCTACCTTAAGAGAGTCATAGTTACTCCTGCCGGCTGCTCCCATTTCTTTAGGCCTTTAACATTCTTGCTATGGCCAGTCCTACAGAATCGATATGCCACTGTATGTCCACCTTAACGTCGTCACAGTTACTCACAGTACTTCGCCGGATGACGAGGCATTCGGCTACCTTAAGAGAGTCATAGTTCCTGCTGCCAGCTGCTCCCTTTTCTTTGAATCTATCCTCTCTTTATTTCGTACTGCGGCCTGTCCATGCAGAAGCGAAATGCTGCAACAAGTCCACCTTCACGTTGCCTGAGTTACTCCAACGACGATATCCTCGAGTTTTCAAGTAAATTTCGCAGAGTGACGAGGCATTTGGCTACCTTAAGAGAGTCATAGTTACTTCTGCCGGCTGCTCCCATTTCTTTAGGCCTTTAACATTCTTGCTATGGCCAGTCCTACAGAACCGATATGCCACTGTATGTCCACCTTAACGTCGTCACAGTTACTCACACTACGAGTCTCTCGAGTTTGCAAATGTACTTCGCCGGATGACGAGGCATTTAGCTACCTTAAGAGAGTCATAGTTCCTGCTGCCAGCTGCTCCCTTTTATTTGAATCTATCCTCCCTTTATTTCGTACTGCGGCCTGTCCATGCATAAGCAAAATGCTGCAACAAGTCCACCTTCACGTTGCCTGAGTTACTCCAACGACGATATCCTCGAGTTTTCAAGTAAATTTCGCAGAATGACGAGGCATTTGGCTACCTTAAGAGAGTCATAGTCCTCCTGCTGGCTGCTCCCATTTCTTTAGGCCTTTAACATTCTTGCTATGGCCAGTCCTACAGAACCGATATGCCACTGTATGTCCACCTTAACGTCGTCACAGTTACTCACTCTACGAGTCTCTCGAGTTTGCAAATGTACTTCGCCGGATGACGAGGCATTTGGCTACCTTAAGAGAGTCATAGTTCCTGCTGCCAGCTGCTCCCTTTTCTTTGAATCTATCCTCTCTTTATTTCGTACTGCGGCCTGTCCATGCAGAAGCGAAATGCTGCAACAAGTCCACCTTCACGTTGCCTGAGTACTCCAACGACGATATCCACGAATTTTCAAGTAAATTTCGCAGAGTGACGAGGCATTTGACTACCTTAAGAGAGTCATAGTTACTTCTGCCGGCTGCTCCCATTTCTTTAGGCCTTTAACATTCGTGCTATGGCCAGTCCTACAGAATCGATATGCCACTGTATGTCCACCTTAACGACGTCACAGTTACTCACAGTACTTCACCGGATGACGAGGCATTTGGCTACCTTAAGAGAGTAATAGTTCCTGCTGCCAGCTGCTCCCTTTTCTTTGAATCTATCCTCTCTTTATTTCGTACTGCGGCCTGTCCATGCATAAGCAAAATGCTGCAACAAGTCCACCTTCACGTTGCCTGAGTTACTCCAACGACGATATCCTCGAGTTTTCAAGTAAATTTCGCAGAGTGACGAGGCATTTGGCTACCTTAAGAGAGTCATAGTTACTCCTGCTGGCTGCTCCCATTTCTTTAGGCCTTTAACATTCTTGCTATGGCCAGTCCTACAGAACCGATATGCCACTGTATGTCCACCTTAACGTCGTCACAGTTACTCACTCTACGAGTCTCTCGAGTTTGCAAATGTACTTCGCCGGATGACGAGGCATTTGGCTACCTTAAGAGAGTCATAGTTACTCCTGCCGGCTGCTCCCATTTCTTTAGGCCTTTAACATTCTTGCTATGGCCAGTCCTACAGAATCGATATGCCACTGTATGTCCACCTTAACGTCGTCACAGTTACTCACAGTACTTCGCCGGATGACGAGGCATTCGGCTACCTTAAGAGAGTCATAGTTCCTGCTGCCAGCTGCTCCCTTTTCTTTGAATCTATCCTCTCTTTATTTCGTAGTGCGGCCTGTCCATGCAGAAGCGAAATGCTGCAACAAGTCCACCTTCACGTTGCCTGAGTTACTCCAACGACGATATCCTCGAGTTTTCAAGTAGATTTCGCAGAGTGACGAGGCATTTGGCTACCTTAAGAGAGTCATAGTTACTCCTGCCGGCTGCTCCCATTTCTTTAGGCCTTTAACATTCTTGCTATGGCCAGTCCTACAAAATCGATATGCCACTGTATGTCCACCTTAACGTCGTCACAGTTACTCACAGTACTTCGCCGGATGACGAGGCATTCGGCTACCTTAAGAGAGTCATAGTTCCTGCTGCCAGCTGCTCCCTTTTCTTTGAATCTATCCTCTCTTTATTTCGTACTGCGGCCTGTCCATGCATAAGCGAAATGCTGCAACAAGTCCACCTTCACGTTGCCTGAGTTACTCCAACGACGATATCCTCGAGTTTTCAAGTAAATTTCGCAGAGTGACGAGGCATTTGACTACCTTAAGAGAGTCATAGTTACTTCTGCCGGCTGCTCCCATTTCTTTAGGCCTTTAACATTCTTGCTATGGCCAGTCCTACAGAACCGATATGCCACTGTATGTCCACCTTAACGTCGTCACAGTTACTCACACTACGAGTCTCTCGAGTTTGCAAATGTACTTCGCCGGATGACGAGGCATTTAGCTACCTTAAGAGAGTCATAGTTCCTGCTGCCAGCTGCTCCCTTTTCTTTGAATCTATCCTCTCTTTATTTCGTACTGCGGCCTGTCCATGCAGAAGCGAAATGCTGCAACAAGTCCACCTTCACGTTGCCTGAGTTACTCCAACGACGATATCCTCGAGTTTTCAAGTAAATTTCGCAGAGTGACGAGGCATTTGGCTACCTTAAGAGAGTCATAGTTACTCCTGCCGGCTGCTCCCATTTCTTTAGGCCTTTAACATTCTTGCTATGGCCAGTCCTACAGAATCGATATGCCACTGTATGTCCACCTTAACGTCGTCACAGTTACTCACACTACGAGTCTCTCGAGTTTGCAAATGTACTTCGCCGGATGACGAGGCATTTAGCTACCTTAAGAGAGTCATAGTTCCTGCTGCCAGCTGCTCCCTTTTCTTTGAATCTATCCTCTCTTTATTTCGTACTGCGGCCTGTCCATGCAGAAGCGAAATGCTGCAACAAGTCCACCTTCACGTTGCCTGAGTTACTCCAACGACGATATCCTCGAGTTTTCAAGTAAATTTCGCAGAGTGACGAGGCATTTGACTACCTTAAGAGAGTCATAGTTACTTCTGCCGGCTGCTCCCATTTCTTTAGGCCTTTAACATTCTTGCTATGGCCAGTCCTACAGAACCGATATGCCACTGTATGTCCACCTTAACGTCGTCACAGTTACTCACACTACGAGTCTCTCGAGTTTGCAAATGTACTTCGCCGAATGACGAGGCATTTAGCTACCTTAAGAGAGTCATAGTTCCTGCTGCCAGCTGCTCCCTTTTCTTTGAATCTATCCTCTCTTTATTTCGTACTGCGGCCTGTCCATGCAGAAGCGAAATGCTGCAACAAGTCCACCTTCACGTTGCCTGAGTTACTCCAACGACGATATCCTCGAGTTTTCAAGTAAATTTCGCAGAGTGACGAGGCATTTGGCTACCTTAAGAGAGTCATAGTTACTCCTGCCGGCTGCTCCCATTTCTTTAGGCCTTTAACATTCTTGCTATGGCCAGTCCTACAGAATCGATATGCCACTGTATGTCCACCTTAACGTCGTCAAAGTTACTCACAGTACTTCGCCGGATGACGAGGCATTCGGCTACCTTAAGAGAGTCATAGTTCCTGCTGCCAGCTGCTCCCTTTTCTTTGAATCTATCCTCTCTTTATTTCGTACTGCGGCCTGTCCATGCAGAAGCGAAATGCTGCAACAAGTCCACCTTCACGTTGCCTGAGTTACTCCAACGACGATATCCTCGAGTTTTCAAGTAGATTTCGCAGAGTGACGAGGCATTTGGCTACCTTAAGAGAGTCATAGTTACTCCTGCCGGCTGCTCCCATTTCTTTAGGCCTTTAACATTCTTGCTATGGCCAGTCCTACAGAACCGATATGCCACTGTATGTCCACCTTAACGTCGTCACAGTTACTCACTCTACGAGTCTCTCGAGTTTGCAAATGTACTTCGCCGGATGACGAGGCATTTGGCTACCTTAAGAGAGTCATAGTTCCTGCTGCCAGCTGCTCCCTTTTCTTTGAATCTATCCTCTCTTTATTTCGTACTGCGGCCTGTCCATGCAGAGGCGAAATGCTGCAACAAGTCCACCTTCACGTTGCCTGAGTTACTCCAACGACGATATCCTCGAGTTTTCAAGTAAATTTCGCAGAGTGACGAGGCATTTGACTACCTTAAGAGAGTCATAGTTACTTCTGCCGGCTGCTCCCATTTCTTTAGGCCTTTAACATTCTTGCTATGGCCAGTCCTACAGAACCGATATGCCACTGTATGTCCACCTTAACGTCGTCACAGTTACTCACACTACGAGTCTCTCGAGTTTGCAAATGTACTTCGCCGAATGACGAGGCATTTAGCTACCTTAAGAGAGTCATAGTTCCTGCTGCCAGCTGCTCCCTTTTCTTTGAATCTATCCTCTCTTTATTTCGTACTGCGGCCTGTCCATGCAGAAGCGAAATGCTGCAACAAGTCCACCTTCACGTTGCCTGAGTTACTCCAACGACGATATCCTCGAGTTTTCAAGTAAATTTCGCAGAGTGACGAGGCATTTGGCTACCTTAAGAGAGTCATAGTTACTCCTGCCGGCTGCTCCCATTTCTTTAGGCCTTTAACATTCTTGCTATGGCCAGTCCTACAGAATCGATATGCCACTGTATGTCCACCTTAACGTCGTCAAAGTTACTCACAGTACTTCGCCGGATGACGAGGCATTCGGCTACCTTAAGAGAGTCATAGTTCCTGCTGCCAGCTGCTCCCTTTTCTTTGAATCTATCCTCTCTTTATTTCGTACTGCGGCCTGTCCATGCAGAAGCGAAATGCTGCAACAAGTCCACCTTCACGTTGCCTGAGTTACTCCAACGACGATATCCTCGAGTTTTCAAGTAGATTTCGCAGAGTGACGAGGCATTTGGCTACCTTAAGAGAGTCATAGTTACTCCTGCCGGCTGCTCCCATTTCTTTAGGCCTTTAACATTCTTGCTATGGCCAGTCCTACAGAACCGATATGCCACTGTATGTCCACCTTAACGTCGTCACAGTTACTCACTCTACGAGTCTCTCGAGTTTGCAAATGTACTTCGCCGGATGACGAGGCATTTGGCTACCTTAAGAGAGTCATAGTTCCTGCTGCCAGCTGCTCCCTTTTCTTTGAATCTATCCTCTCTTTATTTCGTACTGCGGCCTGTCCATGCAGAGGCGAAATGCTGCAACAAGTCCACCTTCACGTTGCCTGAGTTACTCCAACGACGATATCCTCGAGTTTTCAAGTAAATTTCGCAGAGTGACGAGGCAATTGACTACCTTAAGAGAGTCATAGTTACTTCTGCCGGCTGCTCCCATTTCTTTAGGCCTTTAACATTCTTGCTATGGCCAGTCCTACAGAACCGATATGCCACTGTATGTCCACCTTAACGTCGTCACAGTTACTCACACTACGAGTCTCTCGAGTTTGCAAATGTACTTCGCCGAATGACGAGGCATTTAGCTACCTTAAGAGAGTCATAGTTCCTGCTGCCAGCTGCTCCCTTTTCTTTGAATCTATCCTCTCTTTATTTCGTACTGCGGCCTGTCCATGCAGAAGCGAAATGCTGCAACAAGTCCACCTTCACGTTGCCTGAGTTACTCCAACGACGATATCCTCGAGTTTTCAAGTAAATTTCGCAGAGTGACGAGGCATTTGGCTACCTTAAGAGAGTCATAGTTACTCCTGCCGGCTGCTCCCATTTCTTTAGGCCTTTAACATTCTTGCTATGGCCAGTCCTACAGAATCGATATGCCACTGTATGTCCACCTTAACGTCGTCAAAGTGACTCACAGTACTTCGCCGGATGACGAGGCATTCGGCTACCTTAAGAGAGTCATAGTTCCTGCTGCCAGCTGCTCCCTTTTCTTTGAATCTATCCTCTCTTTATTTCGTACTGCGGCCTGTCCATGCAGAAGCGAAATGCTGCAACAAGTCCACCTTCACGTTGCCTGAGTTACTCCAACGACGATATCCTCGAGTTTTCAAGTAGATTTCGCAGAGTGACGAGGCATTTGGCTACCTTAAGAGAGTCATAGTTACTCCTGCCGGCTGCTCCCATTTCTTTAGGCCTTTAACATTCTTGCTATGGCCAGTCCTACAGAACCGATATGCCACTGTATGTCCACCTTAACGTCGTCACAGTTACTCACTCTACGAGTCTCTCGAGTTTGCAAATGTACTTCGCCGGATGACGAGGCATTTGGCTACCTTAAGAGAGTCATAGTTCCTGCTGCCAGCTGCTCCCTTTTCTTTGAATCTATCCTCTCTTTATTTCGTACTGCGGCCTGTCCATGCAGAGGCGAAATGCTGCAACAAGTCCACCTTCACGTTGCCTGAGTTACTCCAACGACGATATCCTCGAGTTTTCAAGTAAATTTCGCAGAGTGACGAGGCATTTGACTACCTTAAGAGAGTCATAGTTACTTCTGCCGGCTGCTCCCATTTCTTTAGGCCTTTAACATTCTTGCTATGGCCAGTCCTACAGAACCGATATGCCACTGTATGTCCACCTTAACGTCGTCACAGTTACTCACACTACGAGTCTCTCGAGTTTGCAAATGTACTTCGCCGAATGACGAGGCATTTAGCTACCTTAAGAGAGTCATAGTTCCTGCTGCCAGCTGCTCCCTTTTCTTTGAATCTATCCTCTCTTTATTTCGTACTGCGGCCTGTCCATGCAGAAGCGAAATGCTGCAACAAGTCCACCTTCACGTTGTCTGAGTTACTCCAACGACGATATCCTCGAGTTTTCAAGTAAATTTCGCAGAGTGACGAGGCATTTGGCTACCTTAAGAGAGTCATAGTTACTCCTGCCGGCTGCTCCCATTTCTTTAGGCCTTTAACATTCTTGCTATGGCCAGTCCTACAGAATCGATATGCCACTGTATGTCCACCTTAACGTCGTCAAAGTTACTCACAGTACTTCGCCGGATGACGAGGCATTCGGCTACCTTAAGAGAGTCATAGTTCCTGCTGCCAGCTGCTCCCTTTTCTTTGAATCTATCCTCTCTTTATTTCGTACTGCGGCCTGTCCATGCAGAAGCGAAATGCTGCAACAAGTCCACCTTCACGTTGCCTGAGTTACTCCAACGACGATATCCTCGAGTTTTCAAGTAGATTTCGCAGAGTGACGAGGCATTTGGCTACCTTAAGAGAGTCATAGTTACTCCTGCCGGCTGCTCCCATTTCTTTAGGCCTTTAACATTCTTGCTATGGCCAGTCCTACAGAACCGATATGCCACTGTATGTCCACCTTAACGTCGTCACAGTTACTCACTCTACGAGTCTCTCGAGTTTGCAAATGTACTTCGCCGGATGACGAGGCATTTGGCTACCTTAAGAGAGTCATAGTTCCTGCTGCCAGCTGCTCCCTTTTCTTTGAATCTATCCTCTCTTTATTTCGTACTGCGGCCTGTCCATGCAGAGGCGAAATGCTGCAACAAGTCCACCTTCACGTTGCCTGAGTTACTCCAACGACGATATCCTCGAGTTTTCAAGTAAATTTCGCAGAGTGACGAGGCATTTGACTACCTTAAGAGAGTCATAGTTACTTCTGCCGGCTGCTCCCATTTCTTTAGGCCTTTAACATTCTTGCTATGGCCAGTCCTACAGAATCGATATGCCACTGTATGTCCACCTTAACGTCGTCACAGTTACTCACAGTACTTCGCCGGATGACGAGGCATTCGGCTACCTTAAGAGAGTCATAGTTCCTGCTGCCAGCTGCTCCCTTTTCTTTGAATCTATCCTCTCTTTATTTCGTACTGCGGCCTGTCCATGCAGAAGCGAAATGCTGCAACAAGTCCACCTTCACGTTGCCTGAGTTACTCCAACGACGATAACCTCGAGTTTTCAAGTAAATTTCGCAGAGTGACGAGGCATTTGGCTACCTTAAGAGAGTCATAGTTACTTCTGCCGGCTGCTCCCATTTCTTTAGGCCTTTAACATTCTTGCTATGGCCAGTCCTACAGAACCGATATGCCACTGTATGTCCACCTTAACGTCGTCACAGTTACTCACTCTACGAGTCTCTCGAGTTTGCAAATGTACTTCGCCGGATGACGAGGCATTTGGCTACCTTAAGAGAGTCATAGTTCCTGCTGCCAGCTGCTCCCTTTTCTTTGAATCTATCCTCTCTTTATTTCGTACTGCGGCCTGTCCATGCAGAGGCGAAATGCTGCAACAAGTCCACCTTCACGTTGCCTGAGTTACTCCAACGACGATATCCTCGAGTTTTCAAGTAAATTTCGCAGAGTGACGAGGCATTTGATTACCTTAAGAGAGTCATAGTTACTTCTGCCGGCTGCTCCCATTTCTTTAGGCCTTTAACATTCTTGCTATGGCTAGTCCTACAGAACCGATATGCCACTGTATGTCCACCTTAACGTCGTCACAGTTACTCACACTACGAGTCTCTCGAGTTTGCAAATGTACTTCGCCGGATGACGAGGCATTTAGTTACCTTAAGAGAGTCATAGTTCCTGCTGCCAGCTGCTCCCTTTTCTTTGAATCTATCCTCTCTTTATTTCGTACTGCGGCCTGTCCATGCAGAAGCGAAATGCTGCAACAAGTCCACCTTCACGTTGCCTGAGTTACTCCAACGACGATATCCTCGAGTTTTCAAGTAAATTTCGCAGAGTGACGAGGCATTTGGCTACCTTAAGAGAGTCATAGTTACTCCTGCCGGCTGCTCCCATTTCTTTAGGCCTTTAACATTCTTGCTATGGCCAGTCCTACAGAATCGATATGCCACTGTATGTCCACCTTAACGTCGTCACAGTTACTCACAGTACTTCGCCGGATGACGAGGCATTCGGCTACCTTAAGAGAGTCATAGTTCCTGCTGCCAGCTGCTCCCTTTTCTTTGAATCTATCCTCTCTTTATTTCGTACTGCGGCCTGTCCATGCAGAGGCGAAATGCTGCAACAAGTCCACCTTCACGTTGCCTGAGTTACTCCAACGACGATAACCTCGAGTTTTCAAGTAAATTTCGCAGAGTGACGAGGCATTTGGCTACCTTAAGAGAGTCATAGTTACTTCTGCCGGCTGCTCCCATTTCTTTAGGCCTTTAACATTCTTGCTATGGCCAGTCCTACAGAACCGATATGCCACTGTATGTCCACCTTAACGTCGTCACAGTTACTCACTCTACGAGTCTCTCGAGTTTGCAAATGTACTTCGCCGGATGACGAGGCATTTGGCTACCTTAAGAGAGTCATAGTTCCTGCTGCCAGCTGCTCCCTTTTCTTTGAATCTATCCTCTCTTTATTTCGTACTGCGGCCTGTCCATGCAGAGGCGAAATGCTGCAACAAGTCCACCTTCACGTTGCCTGAGTTACTCCAACGACGATATCCTCGAGTTTTCAAGTAAATTTCGCAGAGTGACGAGGCATTTGATTACCTTAAGAGAGTCATAGTTACTTCTGCCGGCTGCTCCCATTTCTTTAGGCCTTTAACATTCTTGCTATGGCCAGTCCTACAGAACCGATATGCCACTGTATGTCCACCTTAACGTCGTCACAGTTACTCACACTACGAGTCTCTCGAGTTTGCAAATGTACTTCGCCGGATGACGAGGCATTTAGTTACCTTAAGAGAGTCATAGTTCCTGCTGCCAGCTGCTCCCTTTTCTTTGAATCTATCCTCTCTTTATTTCGTACTGCGGCCTGTCCATGCAGAAGCGAAATGCTGCAACAAGTCCACCTTCACGTTGCCTGAGTTACTCCAACGACGATATCCTCGAGTTTTCAAGTAAATTTCGCAGAGTGACGAGGCATTTGGCTACCTTAAGAGAGTCATAGTTACTCCTGCCGGCTGCTCCCATTTCTTTAGGCCTTTAACATTCTTGCTATGGCCAGTCCTACAGAATCGATATGCCACTGTATGTCCACCTTAACGTCGTCACAGTTACTCACAGTACTTCGCCGGATGATGAGGCATTCGGCTACCTTAAGAGAGTCATAGTTCCTGCTGCCAGCTGCTCCCTTTTCTTTGAATCTATCCTCTCTTTATTTCGTACTGCGGCCTGTCCATGCAGAAGCGAAATGCTGCAACAAGTCCACCTTCACGTTGCCTGAGTTACTCCAACGACGATATCCTCGAGTTTTCAAGTAGATTTCGCAGAGTGACGAGGCATTTGGCTACCTTAAGAGAGTCATAGTTACTCCTGCCGGCTGCTCCCATTTCTTTAGGCCTTTAACATTCTTGCTATGGCCAGTCCTACAGAATCGATATGCCACTGTATGTCCACCTTAACGACGTCACAGTTACTCACAGTACTTCACCGGATGACGAGGCATTTGGCTACCTTAAGAGAGTCATAGTTCCTGCTGCCAGCTGCTCCCTTTTCTCTGAATCTATCCTCTCTTTATTTCGTACTGCGGCCTGTCCATTCCTAAGCGAAATGCTGCAACAAGTCCACCTTCACGTTGCCTGAGTTACTCCAACGACGATATCCTTGAGTTTTCAAGTAAATTTCGCAGAGTGACGAGGCATTTGACTACCTTAAGAGAGTCATAGTTACTCCTGCTGGCTGCTCCCATTTCTTTAGGCCTTTAACATTCTTGCTATGGCCAGTCCTACAGAACCGATATGCCACTGTATGTCCACCTTAACGTCGTCACAGTTACTCACACTACGAGTCTCTCGAGTTTGCAAATGTACTTCGCCGAATGACGAGGCATTTAGCTACCTTAAGAGAGTCATAGTTCCTGCTGCCAGCTGCTCCCTTTTCTTTGAATCTATCCTCTCTTTATTTCGTACTGCGGCCTGTCCATGCAGAAGCGAAATGCTGCAACAAGTCCACCTTCAAGTTGCCTGAGTTACACCAACGACGATATCCTCGAGTTTTCAAGTAAATTTCGCAGAGTGACGAGGCATTTGGCTACCTTAAGAGAGTCATAGTTACTCCTGCCGGCTGCTCCCATTTCTTTAGGCCTTTAACATTCTTGCTATGGCCAGTCCTACAGAATCGATATGCCACTGTATGTCCACCTTAACGTCGTCAAAGTTACTCACAGTACTTCGCCGGATGACGAGGCATTCGGCTACCTTAAGAGAGTCATAGTTCCTGCTGCCAGCTGCTCCCTTTTCTTTGAATCTATCCTCTCTTTATTTCGTACTGCGGCCTGTCCATGCAGAGGCGAAATGCTGCAACAAGTCCACCTTCACGTTGCCTGAGTTACTCCAACGACGATATCCTCGAGTTTTCAAGTAAATTTCGCAGAGTGACGAGGCATTTGATTACCTTAAGAGAGTCATAGTTACTTCTGCCGGCTGCTCCCATTTCTTTAGGCCTTTAACATTCTTGCTATGGCCAGTCCTACAGAACCGATATGCCACTGTATGTCCACCTTAACGTCGTCACAGTTACTCACACTACGAGTCTCTCGAGTTTGCAAATGTACTTCGCCGGATGACGAGGCATTTAGTTACCTTAAGAGAGTCATAGTTCCTGCTGCCAGCTGCTCCCTTTTCTTTGAATCTATCCTCTCTTTATTTCGTACTGCGGCCTGTCCATGCAGAAGCGAAATGCTGCAACAAGTCCACCTTCACGTTGCCTGAGTTACTCCAACGACGATATCCTCGAGTTTTCAAGTAAATTTCGCAGAGTGACGAGGCATTTGGCTACCTTAAGAGAGTCATAGTTACTCCTGCCGGCTGCTCCCATTTCTTTAGGCCTTTAACATTCTTGCTATGGCCAGTCCTACAGAATCGATATGCCACTGTATGTCCACCTTAACGTCGTCACAGTTACTCACAGTACTTCGCCGGATGACGAGGCATTCGGCTACCTTAAGAGAGTCATAGTTCCTGCTGCCAGCTGCTCCCTTTTCTTTGAATCTATCCTCTCTTTATTTCGTACTGCGGCCTGTCCATGCAGAAGCGAAATGCTGCAACAAGTCCACCTTCACGTTGCCTGAGTTACTCCAACGACGATATCCTCGAGTTTTCAAGTAGATTTCGCAGAGTGACGAGGCATTTGGCTACCTTAAGAGAGTCATAGTTACTCCTGCCGGCTGCTCCCATTTCTTTAGGCCTTTAACATTCTTGCTATGGCCAGTCCTACAGAATCGATATGCCACTGTATGTCCACCTTAACGACGTCACAGTTACTCACAGTACTTCACCGGATGACGAGGCATTTGGCTACCTTAAGAGAGTCATAGTTCCTGCTGCCAGCTGCTCCCTTTTCTCTGAATCTATCCTCTCTTTATTTCGTACTGCGGCCTGTCCATTCCTAAGCGAAATGCTGCAACAAGTCCACCTTCACGTTGCCTGAGTTACTCCAACGACGATATCCTTGAGTTTTCAAGTAAATTTCGCAGAGTGACGAGGCATTTGGCTACCTTAAGAGAGTCATAGTTACTCGTGCTGGCTGCTCCCATTTCTTTAGGCCTTTAACATTCTTGCTATGGCCAGTCCTACAGAACCGATATGCCACTGTATGTCCACCTTAACGTCGTCACAGTTACTCACACTACGAGTCTCTCGAGTTTGCAAATGTACTTCGCCGAATGACGAGGCATTTAGCTACCTTAAGAGAGTCATAGTTCCTGCTGCCAGCTGCTCCCTTTTCTTTGAATCTATCCTCTCTTTATTTCGTACTGCGGCCTGTCCATGCAGAAGCGAAATGCTGCAACAAGTCCACCTTCAAGTTGCCTGAGTTACACCAACGACGATATCCTCGAGTTTTCAAGTAAATTTCGCAGAGTGACGAGGCATTTGGCTACCTTAAGAGAGTCATAGTTACTCCTGCCGGCTGCTCCCATTTCTTTAGGCCTTTAACATTCTTGCTATGGCCAGTCCTACAGAATCGATATGCCACTGTATGTCCACCTTAACGTCGTCAAAGTTACTCACAGTACTTCGCCGGATGACGAGGCATTCGGCTACCTTAAGAGAGTCATAGTTCCTGCTGCCAGCTGCTCCCTTTTCTTTGAATCTATCCTCTCTTTATTTCGTACTGCGGCCTGTCCATGCAGAAGCGAAATGCTGCAACAAGTCCACCTTCACGTTGCCTGAGTTACTCCAACGACGATATCCTCGAGTTTTCAAGTAGATTTCGCAGAGTGACGAGGCATTTGGCTACCTTAAGAGAGTCATAGTTACTCCTGCCGGCTGCTCCCATTTCTTTAGGCCTTTAACATTCTTGCTATGGCCAGTCCTACAGAACCGATATGCCACTGTATGTCCACCTTAACGTCGTCACAGTTACTCACTCTACGAGTCTCTCGAGTTTGCAAATGTACTTCGCCGGATGACGAGGCATTTGGCTACCTTAAGAGAGTCATAGTTCCTGCTGCCAGCTGCTCCCTTTTCTTTGAATCTATCCTCTCTTTATTTCGTACTGCGGCCTGTCCATGCAGAGGCGAAATGCTGCAACAAGTCCACCTTCACGTTGCCTGAGTTACTCCAACGACGATATCCTCGAGTTTTCAAGTAAATTTCGCAGAGTGACGAGGCATTTGACTACCTTAAGAGAGTCATAGTTACTTCTGCCGGCTGCTCCCATTTCTTTAGGCCTTTAACATTCTTGCTATGGCCAGTCCTACAGAATCGATATGCCACTGTATGTCCACCTTAACGTCGTCACAGTTACTCACAGTACTTCGCCGGATGACGAGGCATTCGGCTACCTTAAGAGAGTCATAGTTCCTGCTGCCAGCTGCTCCCTTTTCTTTGAATCTATCCTCTCTTTATTTCGTACTGCGGCCTGTCCATGCAGAAGCGAAATGCTGCAACAAGTCCACCTTCACGTTGCCTGAGTTACTCCAACGACGATAACCTCGAGTTTTCAAGTAAATTTCGCAGAGTGACGAGGCATTTGGCTACCTTAAGAGAGTCATAGTTACTTCTGCCGGCTGCTCCCATTTCTTTAGGCCTTTAACATTCTTGCTATGGCCAGTCCTACAGAACCGATATGCCACTGTATGTCCACCTTAACGTCGTCACAGTTACTCACTCTACGAGTCTCTCGAGTTTGCAAATGTACTTCGCCGGATGACGAGGCATTTGGCTACCTTAAGAGAGTCATAGTTCCTGCTGCCAGCTGCTCCCTTTTCTTTGAATCTATCCTCTCTTTATTTCGTACTGCGGCCTGTCCATGCAGAGGCGAAATGCTGCAACAAGTCCACCTTCACGTTGCCTGAGTTACTCCAACGACGATATCCTCGAGTTTTCAAGTAAATTTCGCAGAGTGACGAGGCATTTGACTACCTTAAGAGAGTCATAGTTACTTCTGCCGGCTGCTCCCATTTCTTTAGGCCTTTAACATTCTTGCTATGGCCAGTCCTACAGAACCGATATGCCACTGTATGTCCACCTTAACGTCGTCACAGTTACTCACACTACGAGTCTCTCGAGTTTGCAAATGTACTTCGCCGAATGACGAGGCATTTAGCTACCTTAAGAGAGTCATAGTTCCTGCTGCCAGCTGCTCCCTTTTCTTTGAATCTATCCTCTCTTTATTTCGTACTGCGGCCTGTCCATGCAGAAGCGAAATGCTGCAACAAGTCCACCTTCACGTTGCCTGAGTTACTCCAACGACGATATCCTCGAGTTTTCAAGTAAATTTCGCAGAGTGACGAGGCATTTGGCTACCTTAAGAGAGTCATAGTTACTCCTGCCGGCTGCTCCCATTTCTTTAGGCCTTTAACATTCTTGCTATGGCCAGTCCTACAGAATCGATATGCCACTGTATGTCCACCTTAACGTCGTCACAGTTACTCACAGTACTTCGCCGGATGACGAGGCATTCGGCTACCTTAAGAGAGTCATAGTTCCTGCTGCCAGCTGCTCCCTTTTCTTTGAATCTATCCTCTCTTTATTTCGTACTGCGGCCTGTCCATGCAGAAGCGAAATGCTGCAACAAGTCCACCTTCACGTTGCCTGAGTTACTCCAACGACGATATCCTCGAGTTTTCAAGTAGATTTCGCAGAGTGACGAGGCATTTGGCTACCTTAAGAGAGTCATAGTTACTCCTGCCGGCTGCTCCCATTTCTTTAGGCCTTTAACATTCTTGCTATGGCCAGTCCTACAGAATCGATATGCCACTGTATGTCCACCTTAACGACGTCACAGTTACTCACAGTACTTCACCGGATGACGAGGCATTTGGCTACCTTAAGAGAGTCATAGTTCCTGCTGCCAGCTGCTCCCTTTTCTCTGAATCTATCCTCTCTTTATTTCGTACTGCGGCCTGTCCATTCCTAAGCGAAATGCTGCAACAAGTCCACCTTCACGTTGCCTGAGTTACTCCAACGACGATATCCTTGAGTTTTCAAGTAAATTTCGCAGAGTGACGAGGCATTTGGCTACCTTAAGAGAGTCATAGTTACTCCTGCTGGCTGCTCCCATTTCTTTAGGCCTTTAACATTCTTGCTATGGCCAGTCCTACAGAACCGATATGCCACTGTATGTCCACCTTAACGTCGTCACAGTTACTCACACTACGAGTCTCTCGAGTTTGCAAATGTACTTCGCCGAATGACGAGGCATTTAGCTACCTTAAGAGAGTCATAGTTCCTGCTGCCAGCTGCTCCCTTTTCTTTGAATCTGTCCTCTCTTTATTTCGTACTGCGGCCTGTCCATGCAGAAGCGAAATGCTGCAACAAGTCCACCTTCAAGTTGCCTGAGTTACACCAACGACGATATCCTCGAGTTTTCAAGTAAATTTCGCAGAGTGACGAGGCATTTGGCTACCTTAAGAGAGTCATAGTTACTCCTGCCGGCTGCTCCCATTTCTTTAGGCCTTTAACATTCTTGCTATGGCCAGTCCTACAGAATCGATATGCCACTGTATGTCCACCTTAACGTCGTCAAAGTTACTCACAGTACTTCGCCGGATGACGAGGCATTCGGCTACCTTAAGAGAGTCATAGTTCCTGCTGCCAGCTGCTCCCTTTTCTTTGAATCTATCCTCTCTTTATTTCGTACTGCGGCCTGTCCATGCAGAAGCGAAATGCTGCAACAAGTCCACCTTCACGTTGCCTGAGTTACTCCAACGACGATATCCTCGAGTTTTCAAGTAGATTTCGCAGAGTGACGAGGCATTTGGCTACCTTAAGAGAGTCATAGTTACTCCTGCCGGCTGCTCCCATTTCTTTAGGCCTTTAACATTCTTGCTATGGCCAGTCCTACAGAACCGATATGCCACTGTATGTCCACCTTAACGTCGTCACAGTTACTCACTCTACGAGTCTCTCGAGTTTGCAAATGTACTTCGCCGGATGACGAGGCATTTGGCTACCTTAAGAGAGTCATAGTTCCTGCTGCCAGCTGCTCCCTTTTCTTTGAATCTATCCTCTCTTTATTTCGTACTGCGGCCTGTCCATGCAGAGGCGAAATGCTGCAACAAGTCCACCTTCACGTTGCCTGAGTTACTCCAACGACGATATCCTCGAGTTTTCAAGTAAATTTCGCAGAGTGACGAGGCATTTGACTACCTTAAGAGAGTCATAGTTACTTCTGCCGGCTGCTCCCATTTCTTTAGGCCTTTAACATTCTTGCTATGGCCAGTCCTACAGAATCGATATGCCACTGTATGTCCACCTTAACGTCGTCACAGTTACTCACAGTACTTCGCCGGATGACGAGGCATTCGGCTACCTTAAGAGAGTCATAGTTCCTGCTGCCAGCTGCTCCCTTTTCTTTGAATCTATCCTCTCTTTATTTCGTACTGCGGCCTGTCCATGCAGAAGCGAAATGCTGCAACAAGTCCACCTTCACGTTGCCTGAGTTACTCCAACGACGATAACCTCGAGTTTTCAAGTAAATTTCGCAGAGTGACGAGGCATTTGGCTACCTTAAGAGAGTCATAGTTACTTCTGCCGGCTGCTCCCATTTCTTTAGGCCTTTAACATTCTTGCTATGGCCAGTCCTACAGAACCGATATGCCACTGTATGTCCACCTTAACGTCGTCACAGTTACTCACTCTACGAGTCTCTCGAGTTTGCAAATGTACTTCGCCGGATGACGAGGCATTTGGCTACCTTAAGAGAGTCATAGTTCCTGCTGCCAGCTGCTCCCTTTTCTTTGAATCTATCCTCTCTTTATTTCGTACTGCGGCCTGTCCATGCAGAGGCGAAATGCTGCAACAAGTCCACCTTCACGTTGCCTGAGTTACTCCAACGACGATATCCTCGAGTTTTCAAGTAAATTTCGCAGAGTGACGAGGCATTTGACTACCTTAAGAGAGTCATAGTTACTTCTGCCGGCTGCTCCCATTTCTTTAGGCCTTTAACATTCTTGCTATGGCCAGTCCTACAGAACCGATATGCCACTGTATGTCCACCTTAACGTCGTCACAGTTACTCACACTACGAGTCTCTCGAGTTTGCAAATGTACTTCGCCGAATGACGAGGCATTTAGCTACCTTAAGAGAGTCATAGTTCCTGCTGCCAGCTGCTCCCTTTTCTTTGAATCTATCCTCTCTTTATTTCGTACTGCGGCCTGTCCATGCAGAAGCGAAATGCTGCAACAAGTCCACCTTCACGTTGCCTGAGTTACTCCAACGACGATATCCTCGAGTTTTCAAGTAAATTTCGCAGAGTGACGAGGCATTTGGCTACCTTAAGAGAGTCATAGTTACTCCTGCCGGCTGCTCCCATTTCTTTAGGCCTTTAACATTCTTGCTATGGCCAGTCCTACAGAATCGATATGCCACTGTATGTCCACCTTAACGTCGTCAAAGTTACTCACAGTACTTCGCCGGATGACGAGGCATTCGGCTACCTTAAGAGAGTCATAGTTCCTGCTGCCAGCTGCTCCCTTTTCTTTGAATCTATCCTCTCTTTATTTCGTACTGCGGCCTGTCCATGCAGAAGCGAAATGCTGCAACAAGTCCACCTTCACGTTGCCTGAGTTACTCCAACGACGATATCCTCGAGTTTTCAAGTAGATTTCGCAGAGTGACGAGGCATTTGGCTACCTTAAGAGAGTCATAGTTACTCCTGCCGGCTGCTCCCATTTCTTTAGGCCTTTAACATTCTTGCTATGGCCAGTCCTACAGAACCGATATGCCACTGTATGTCCACCTTAACGTCGTCACAGTTACTCACTCTACGAGTCTCTCGAGTTTGCAAATGTACTTCGCCGGATGACGAGGCATTTGGCTACCTTAAGAGAGTCATAGTTCCTGCTGCCAGCTGCTCCCTTTTCTTTGAATCTATCCTCTCTTTATTTCGTACTGCGGCCTGTCCATGCAGAGGCGAAATGCTGCAACAAGTCCACCTTCACGTTGCCTGAGTTACTCCAACGACGATATCCTCGAGTTTTCAAGTAAATTTCGCAGAGTGACGAGGCATTTGACTACCTTAAGAGAGTCATAGTTACTTCTGCCGGCTGCTCCCATTTCTTTAGGCCTTTAACATTCTTGCTATGGCCAGTCCTACAGAACCGATATGCCACTGTATGTCCACCTTAACGTCGTCACAGTTACTCACACTACGAGTCTCTCGAGTTTGCAAATGTACTTCGCCGAATGACGAGGCATTTAGCTACCTTAAGAGAGTCATAGTTCCTGCTGCCAGCTGCTCCCTTTTCTTTGAATCTATCCTCTCTTTATTTCGTACTGCGGCCTGTCCATGCAGAAGCGAAATGCTGCAACAAGTCCACCTTCACGTTGCCTGAGTTACTCCAACGACGATATCCTCGAGTTTTCAAGTAAATTTCGCAGAGTGACGAGGCATTTGGCTACCTTAAGAGAGTCATAGTTACTCCTGCCGGCTGCTCCCATTTCTTTAGGCCTTTAACATTCTTGCTATGGCCAGTCCTACAGAATCGATATGCCACTGTATGTCCACCTTAACGTCGTCAAAGTTACTCACAGTACTTCGCCGGATGACGAGGCATTCGGCTACCTTAAGAGAGTCATAGTTCCTGCTGCCAGCTGCTCCCTTTTCTTTGAATCTATCCTCTCTTTATTTCGTACTGCGGCCTGTCCATGCAGAAGCGAAATGCTGCAACAAGTCCACCTTCACGTTGCCTGAGTTACTCCAACGACGATATCCTCGAGTTTTCAAGTAGATTTCGCAGAGTGACGAGGCATTTGGCTACCTTAAGAGAGTCATAGTTACTCCTGCCGGCTGCTCCCATTTCTTTAGGCCTTTAACATTCTTGCTATGGCCAGTCCTACAGAACCGATATGCCACTGTATGTCCACCTTAACGTCGTCACAGTTACTCACTCTACGAGTCTCTCGAGTTTGCAAATGTACTTCGCCGGATGACGAGGCATTTGGCTACCTTAAGAGAGTCATAGTTCCTGCTGCCAGCTGCTCCCTTTTCTTTGAATCTATCCTCTCTTTATTTCGTACTGCGGCCTGTCCATGCAGAGGCGAAATGCTGCAACAAGTCCACCTTCACGTTGCCTGAGTTACTCCAACGACGATATCCTCGAGTTTTCAAGTAAATTTCGCAGAGTGACGAGGCATTTGACTACCTTAAGAGAGTCATAGTTACTTCTGCCGGCTGCTCCCATTTCTTTAGGCCTTTAACATTCTTGCTATGGCCAGTCCTACAGAACCGATATGCCACTGTATGTCCACCTTAACGTCGTCACAGTTACTCACACTACGAGTCTCTCGAGTTTGCAAATGTACTTCGCCGAATGACGAGGCATTTAGCTACCTTAAGAGAGTCATAGTTCCTGCTGCCAGCTGCTCCCTTTTCTTTGAATCTATCCTCTCTTTATTTCGTACTGCGGCCTGTCCATGCAGAAGCGAAATGCTGCAACAAGTCCACCTTCACGTTGCCTGAGTTACTCCAACGACGATATCCTCGAGTTTTCAAGTAAATTTCGCAGAGTGACGAGGCATTTGGCTACCTTAAGAGAGTCATAGTTACTCCTGCCGGCTGCTCCCATTTCTTTAGGCCTTTAACATTCTTGCTATGGCCAGTCCTACAGAATCGATATGCCACTGTATGTCCACCTTAACGTCGTCAAAGTGACTCACAGTACTTCGCCGGATGACGAGGCATTCGGCTACCTTAAGAGAGTCATAGTTCCTGCTGCCAGCTGCTCCCTTTTCTTTGAATCTATCCTCTCTTTATTTCGTACTGCGGCCTGTCCATGCAGAAGCGAAATGCTGCAACAAGTCCACCTTCACGTTGCCTGAGTTACTCCAACGACGATATCCTCGAGTTTTCAAGTAGATTTCGCAGAGTGACGAGGCATTTGGCTACCTTAAGAGAGTCATAGTTACTCCTGCCGGCTGCTCCCATTTCTTTAGGCCTTTAACATTCTTGCTATGGCCAGTCCTACAGAACCGATATGCCACTGTATGTCCACCTTAACGTCGTCACAGTTACTCACTCTACGAGTCTCTCGAGTTTGCAAATGTACTTCGCCGGATGACGAGGCATTTGGCTACCTTAAGAGAGTCATAGTTCCTGCTGCCAGCTGCTCCCTTTTCTTTGAATCTATCCTCTCTTTATTTCGTACTGCGGCCTGTCCATGCAGAGGCGAAATGCTGCAACAAGTCCACCTTCACGTTGCCTGAGTTACTCCAACGACGATATCCTCGAGTTTTCAAGTAAATTTCGCAGAGTGACGAGGCATTTGACTACCTTAAGAGAGTCATAGTTACTTCTGCCGGCTGCTCCCATTTCTTTAGGCCTTTAACATTCTTGCTATGGCCAGTCCTACAGAACCGATATGCCACTGTATGTCCACCTTAACGTCGTCACAGTTACTCACACTACGAGTCTCTCGAGTTTGCAAATGTACTTCGCCGAATGACGAGGCATTTAGCTACCTTAAGAGAGTCATAGTTCCTGCTGCCAGCTGCTCCCTTTTCTTTGAATCTATCCTCTCTTTATTTCGTACTGCGGCCTGTCCATGCAGAAGCGAAATGCTGCAACAAGTCCACCTTCACGTTGTCTGAGTTACTCCAACGACGATATCCTCGAGTTTTCAAGTAAATTTCGCAGAGTGACGAGGCATTTGGCTACCTTAAGAGAGTCATAGTTACTCCTGCCGGCTGCTCCCATTTCTTTAGGCCTTTAACATTCTTGCTATGGCCAGTCCTACAGAATCGATATGCCACTGTATGTCCACCTTAACGTCGTCAAAGTTACTCACAGTACTTCGCCGGATGACGAGGCATTCGGCTACCTTAAGAGAGTCATAGTTCCTGCTGCCAGCTGCTCCCTTTTCTTTGAATCTATCCTCTCTTTATTTCGTACTGCGGCCTGTCCATGCAGAAGCGAAATGCTGCAACAAGTCCACCTTCACGTTGCCTGAGTTACTCCAACGACGATATCCTCGAGTTTTCAAGTAGATTTCGCAGAGTGACGAGGCATTTGGCTACCTTAAGAGAGTCATAGTTACTCCTGCCGGCTGCTCCCATTTCTTTAGGCCTTTAACATTCTTGCTATGGCCAGTCCTACAGAACCGATATGCCACTGTATGTCCACCTTAACGTCGTCACAGTTACTCACTCTACGAGTCTCTCGAGTTTGCAAATGTACTTCGCCGGATGACGAGGCATTTGGCTACCTTAAGAGAGTCATAGTTCCTGCTGCCAGCTGCTCCCTTTTCTTTGAATCTATCCTCTCTTTATTTCGTACTGCGGCCTGTCCATGCAGAGGCGAAATGCTGCAACAAGTCCACCTTCACGTTGCCTGAGTTACTCCAACGACGATATCCTCGAGTTTTCAAGTAAATTTCGCAGAGTGACGAGGCATTTGACTACCTTAAGAGAGTCATAGTTACTTCTGCCGGCTGCTCCCATTTCTTTAGGCCTTTAACATTCTTGCTATGGCCAGTCCTACAGAATCGATATGCCACTGTATGTCCACCTTAACGTCGTCACAGTTACTCACAGTACTTCGCCGGATGACGAGGCATTCGGCTACCTTAAGAGAGTCATAGTTCCTGCTGCCAGCTGCTCCCTTTTCTTTGAATCTATCCTCTCTTTATTTCGTACTGCGGCCTGTCCATGCAGAAGCGAAATGCTGCAACAAGTCCACCTTCACGTTGCCTGAGTTACTCCAACGACGATAACCTCGAGTTTTCAAGTAAATTTCGCAGAGTGACGAGGCATTTGGCTACCTTAAGAGAGTCATAGTTACTTCTGCCGGCTGCTCCCATTTCTTTAGGCCTTTAACATTCTTGCTATGGCCAGTCCTACAGAACCGATATGCCACTGTATGTCCACCTTAACGTCGTCACAGTTACTCACTCTACGAGTCTCTCGAGTTTGCAAATGTACTTCGCCGGATGACGAGGCATTTGGCTACCTTAAGAGAGTCATAGTTCCTGCTGCCAGCTGCTCCCTTTTCTTTGAATCTATCCTCTCTTTATTTCGTACTGCGGCCTGTCCATGCAGAGGCGAAATGCTGCAACAAGTCCACCTTCACGTTGCCTGAGTTACTCCAACGACGATATCCTCGAGTTTTCAAGTAAATTTCGCAGAGTGACGAGGCATTTGATTACCTTAAGAGAGTCATAGTTACTTCTGCCGGCTGCTCCCATTTCTTTAGGCCTTTAACATTCTTGCTATGGCTAGTCCTACAGAACCGATATGCCACTGTATGTCCACCTTAACGTCGTCACAGTTACTCACACTACGAGTCTCTCGAGTTTGCAAATGTACTTCGCCGGATGACGAGGCATTTAGTTACCTTAAGAGAGTCATAGTTCCTGCTGCCAGCTGCTCCCTTTTCTTTGAATCTATCCTCTCTTTATTTCGTACTGCGGCCTGTCCATGCAGAAGCGAAATGCTGCAACAAGTCCACCTTCACGTTGCCTGAGTTACTCCAACGACGATATCCTCGAGTTTTCAAGTAAATTTCGCAGAGTGACGAGGCATTTGGCTACCTTAAGAGAGTCATAGTTACTCCTGCCGGCTGCTCCCATTTCTTTAGGCCTTTAACATTCTTGCTATGGCCAGTCCTACAGAATCGATATGCCACTGTATGTCCACCTTAACGTCGTCACAGTTACTCACAGTACTTCGCCGGATGACGAGGCATTCGGCTACCTTAAGAGAGTCATAGTTCCTGCTGCCAGCTGCTCCCTTTTCTTTGAATCTATCCTCTCTTTATTTCGTACTGCGGCCTGTCCATGCAGAGGCGAAATGCTGCAACAAGTCCACCTTCACGTTGCCTGAGTTACTCCAACGACGATAACCTCGAGTTTTCAAGTAAATTTCGCAGAGTGACGAGGCATTTGGCTACCTTAAGAGAGTCATAGTTACTTCTGCCGGCTGCTCCCATTTCTTTAGGCCTTTAACATTCTTGCTATGGCCAGTCCTACAGAACCGATATGCCACTGTATGTCCACCTTAACGTCGTCACAGTTACTCACTCTACGAGTCTCTCGAGTTTGCAAATGTACTTCGCCGGATGACGAGGCATTTGGCTACCTTAAGAGAGTCATAGTTCCTGCTGCCAGCTGCTCCCTTTTCTTTGAATCTATCCTCTCTTTATTTCGTACTGCGGCCTGTCCATGCAGAGGCGAAATGCTGCAACAAGTCCACCTTCACGTTGCCTGAGTTACTCCAACGACGATATCCTCGAGTTTTCAAGTAAATTTCGCAGAGTGACGAGGCATTTGATTACCTTAAGAGAGTCATAGTTACTTCTGCCGGCTGCTCCCATTTCTTTAGGCCTTTAACATTCTTGCTATGGCCAGTCCTACAGAACCGATATGCCACTGTATGTCCACCTTAACGTCGTCACAGTTACTCACACTACGAGTCTCTCGAGTTTGCAAATGTACTTCGCCGGATGACGAGGCATTTAGTTACCTTAAGAGAGTCATAGTTCCTGCTGCCAGCTGCTCCCTTTTCTTTGAATCTATCCTCTCTTTATTTCGTACTGCGGCCTGTCCATGCAGAAGCGAAATGCTGCAACAAGTCCACCTTCACGTTGCCTGAGTTACTCCAACGACGATATCCTCGAGTTTTCAAGTAAATTTCGCAGAGTGACGAGGCATTTGGCTACCTTAAGAGAGTCATAGTTACTCCTGCCGGCTGCTCCCATTTCTTTAGGCCTTTAACATTCTTGCTATGGCCAGTCCTACAGAATCGATATGCCACTGTATGTCCACCTTAACGTCGTCACAGTTACTCACAGTACTTCGCCGGATGACGAGGCATTCGGCTACCTTAAGAGAGTCATAGTTCCTGCTGCCAGCTGCTCCCTTTTCTTTGAATCTATCCTCTCTTTATTTCGTACTGCGGCCTGTCCATGCAGAAGCGAAATGCTGCAACAAGTCCACCTTCACGTTGCCTGAGTTACTCCAACGACGATATCCTCGAGTTTTCAAGTAGATTTCGCAGAGTGACGAGGCATTTGGCTACCTTAAGAGAGTCATAGTTACTCCTGCCGGCTGCTCCCATTTCTTTAGGCCTTTAACATTCTTGCTATGGCCAGTCCTACAGAATCGATATGCCACTGTATGTCCACCTTAACGACGTCACAGTTACTCACAGTACTTCACCGGATGACGAGGCATTTGGCTACCTTAAGAGAGTCATAGTTCCTGCTGCCAGCTGCTCCCTTTTCTCTGAATCTATCCTCTCTTTATTTCGTACTGCGGCCTGTCCATTCCTAAGCGAAATGCTGCAACAAGTCCACCTTCACGTTGCCTGAGTTACTCCAACGACGATATCCTTGAGTTTTCAAGTAAATTTCGCAGAGTGACGAGGCATTTGGCTACCTTAAGAGAGTCATAGTTACTCCTGCTGGCTGCTCCCATTTCTTTAGGCCTTTAACATTCTTGCTATGGCCAGTCCTACAGAACCGATATGCCACTGTATGTCCACCTTAACGTCGTCACAGTTACTCACTCTACGAGTCTCTCGAGTTTGCAAATGTACTTCGCCGGATGACGAGGCATTTGGCTACCTTAAGAGAGTCATAGTTCCTGCTGCCAGCTGCTCCCTTTTCTTTGAATCTATCCTCTCTTTATTTCGTACTGCGGCCTGTCCATGCAGAAGCGAAATGCTGCAACAAGTCCACCTTCACGTTGCCTGAGTTACTCCAACGACGATATCCTCGAGTTTTCAAGTAAATTTCGCAGAGTGACGAGGCATTTGGCTACCTTAAGAGAGTCATAGTTACTCCTGCCGGCTGCTCCCATTTCTTTAGGCCTTTAACATTCTTGCTATGGCCAGTCCTACAGAACCGATATGCCACTGTATGTCCACCTTAACGTCGTCACAGTTACTCACACTACGAGTCTCTCGAGTTTGCAAATGTACTTCGCCGAATGACGAGGCATTTAGCTACCTTAAGAGAGTCATAGTTCCTGCTGCCAGCTGCTCCCTTTTCTTTGAATCTATCCTCTCTTTATTTCGTACTGCGGCCTGTCCATGCAGAAGCGAAATGCTGCAACAAGTCCACCTTCACGTTGCCTGAGTTACTCCAACGACGATATCCTCGAGTTTTCAAGTAAATTTCGCAGAGTGACGAGGCATTTGGCTACCTTAAGAGAGTCATAGTTACTCCTGCCGGCTGCTCCCATTTCTTTAGGCCTTTAACATTCTTGCTATGGCCAGTCCTACAGAATCGATATGCCACTGTATGTCCACCTTAACGTCGTCAAAGTTACTCACAGTACTTCGCCGGATGACGAGGCATTCGGCTACCTTAAGAGAGTCATAGTTCCTGCTGCCAGCTGCTCCCTTTTCTTTGAATCTATCCTCTCTTTATTTCGTACTGCGGCCTGTCCATGCAGAAGCGAAATGCTGCAACAAGTCCACCTTCACGTTGCCTGAGTTACTCCAACGACGATATCCTCGAGTTTTCAAGTAGATTTCGCAGAGTGACGAGGCATTTGGCTACCTTAAGAGAGTCATAGTTACTCCTGCCGGCTGCTCCCATTTCTTTAGGCCTTTAACATTCTTGCTATGGCCAGTCCTACAGAACCGATATGCCACTGTATGTCCACCTTAACGTCGTCACAGTTACTCACTCTACGAGTCTCTCGAGTTTGCAAATGTACTTCGCCGGATGACGAGGCATTTGGCTACCTTAAGAGAGTCATAGTTCCTGCTGCCAGCTGCTCCCTTTTCTTTGAATCTATCCTCTCTTTATTTCGTACTGCGGCCTGTCCATGCAGAGGCGAAATGCTGCAACAAGTCCACCTTCACGTTGCCTGAGTTACTCCAACGACGATATCCTCGAGTTTTCAAGTAAATTTCGCAGAGTGACGAGGCATTTGACTACCTTAAGAGAGTCATAGTTACTTCTGCCGGCTGCTCCCATTTCTTTAGGCCTTTAACATTCTTGCTATGGCCAGTCCTACAGAATCGATATGCCACTGTATGTCCACCTTAACGTCGTCACAGTTACTCACAGTACTTCGCCGGATGACGAGGCATTCGGCTACCTTAAGAGAGTCATAGTTCCTGCTGCCAGCTGCTCCCTTTTCTTTGAATCTATCCTCTCTTTATTTCGTACTGCGGCCTGTCCATGCAGAAGCGAAATGCTGCAACAAGTCCACCTTCACGTTGCCTGAGTTACTCCAACGACGATATCCTCGAGTTTTCAAGTAAATTTCGCAGAGTGACGAGGCATTTGGCTACCTTAAGAGAGTCATAGTTACTCCTGCCGGCTGCTCCCATTTCTTTAGGCCTTTAACATTCTTGCTATGGCCAGTCCTACAGAATCGATATGCCACTGTATGTCCACCTTAACGTCGTCACAGTTACTCACAGTACTTCGCCGGATGACGAGGCATTCGGCTACCTTAAGAGAGTCATAGTTCCTGCTGCCAGCTGCTCCCTTTTCTTTGAATCTATCCTCTCTTTATTTCGTACTGCGGCCTGTCCATGCAGAAGCGAAATGCTGCAACAAGTCCACCTTCACGTTGCCTGAGTTACTCCAACGACGATATCCTCGAGTTTTCAAGTAGATTTCGCAGAGTGACGAGGCATTTGGCTACCTTAAGAGAGTCATAGTTACTCCTGCCGGCTGCTCCCATTTCTTTAGGCCTTTAACATTCTTGCTATGGCCAGTCCTACAGAATCGATATGCCACTGTATGTCCACCTTAACGACGTCACAGTTACTCACAGTACTTCACCGGATGACGAGGCATTTGGCTACCTTAAGAGAGTCATAGTTCCTGCTGCCAGCTGCTCCCTTTTCTCT
Source organism: Schistocerca piceifrons (assembly GCF_021461385.2). Classification (NCBI taxonomy): domain Eukaryota; kingdom Metazoa; phylum Arthropoda; class Insecta; order Orthoptera; family Acrididae; genus Schistocerca; species Schistocerca piceifrons. Next base: position 20,804,609 of record NC_060142.1, read on the forward strand.
GAATCTATCCTCTCTTTATTTCGTACTGCGGCCTGTCCATTCCTAAGCGAAATGCTGCAACAAGTCCACCTTCACGTTGCCTGAGTTACTCCAACGACGATATCCTTGAGTTTTCAAGTAAATTTCGCAGAGTGACGAGGCATTTGGCTACCTTAAGAGAGTCATAGTTACTCCTGCTGGCTGCTCCCATTTCTTTAGGCCTTTAACATTCTTGCTATGGCCAGTCCTACAGAACCGATATGCCACTGTATGTCCACCTTAACGTCGTCACAGTTACTCACTCTACGAGTCTCTCGAGTTTGCAAATGTACTTCGCCGGATGACGAGGCATTTGGCTACCTTAAGAGAGTCATAGTTCCTGCTGCCAGCTGCTCCCTTTTCTTTGAATCTATCCTCTCTTTATTTCGTACTGCGGCCTGTCCATGCAGAAGCGAAATGCTGCAACAAGTCCACCTTCACGTTGCCTGAGTTACTCCAACGACGATATCCTCGAGTTTTCAAGTAAATTTCGCAGAGTGACGAGGCATTTGGCTACCTTAAGAGAGTCATAGTTACTCCTGCCGGCTGCTCCCATTTCTTTAGGCCTTTAACATTCTTGCTATGGCCAGTCCTACAGAACCGATATGCCACTGTATGTCCACCTTAACGTCGTCACAGTTACTCACACTACGAGTCTCTCGAGTTTGCAAATGTACTTCGCCGAATGACGAGGCATTTAGCTACCTTAAGAGAGTCATAGTTCCTGCTGCCAGCTGCTCCCTTTTCTTTGAATCTATCCTCTCTTTATTTCGTACTGCGGCCTGTCCATGCAGAAGCGAAATGCTGCAACAAGTCCACCTTCACGTTGCCTGAGTTACTCCAACGACGATATCCTCGAGTTTTCAAGTAAATTTCGCAGAGTGACGAGGCATTTGGCTACCTTAAGAGAGTCATAGTTACTCCTGCCGGCTGCTCCCATTTCTTTAGGCCTTTAACATTCTTGCTATGGCCAGTCCTACAGAATCGATATGCCACTGTATGTCCACCTTAACGTCGTCAAAGTTACTCACAGTACTTCGCCGGATGACGAGGCATTCGGCTACCTTAAGAGAGTCATAGTTCCTGCTGCCAGCTGCTCCCTTTTCTTTGAATCTATCCTCTCTTTATTTCGTACTGCGGCCTGTCCATGCAGAAGCGAAATGCTGCAACAAGTCCACCTTCACGTTGCCTGAGTTACTCCAACGACGATATCCTCGAGTTTTCAAGTAGATTTCGCAGAGTGACGAGGCATTTGGCTACCTTAAGAGAGTCATAGTTACTCCTGCCGGCTGCTCCCATTTCTTTAGGCCTTTAACATTCTTGCTATGGCCAGTCCTACAGAACCGATATGCCACTGTATGTCCACCTTAACGTCGTCACAGTTACTCACTCTACGAGTCTCTCGAGTTTGCAAATGTACTTCGCCGGATGACGAGGCATTTGGCTACCTTAAGAGAGTCATAGTTCCTGCTGCCAGCTGCTCCCTTTTCTTTGAATCTATCCTCTCTTTATTTCGTACTGCGGCCTGTCCATGCAGAGGCGAAATGCTGCAACAAGTCCACCTTCACGTTGCCTGAGTTACTCCAACGACGATATCCTCGAGTTTTCAAGTAAATTTCGCAGAGTGACGAGGCATTTGACTACCTTAAGAGAGTCATAGTTACTTCTGCCGGCTGCTCCCATTTCTTTAGGCCTTTAACATTCTTGCTATGGCCAGTCCTACAGAATCGATATGCCACTGTATGTCCACCTTAACGTCGTCACAGTTACTCACAGTACTTCGCCGGATGACGAGGCATTCGGCTACCTTAAGAGAGTCATAGTTCCTGCTGCCAGCTGCTCCCTTTTCTTTGAATCTATCCTCTCTTTATTTCGTACTGCGGCCTGTCCATGCAGAAGCGAAATGCTGCAACAAGTCCACCTTCACGTTGCCTGAGTTACTCCAACGACGATAACCTCGAGTTTTCAAGTAAATTTCGCAGAGTGACGAGGCATTTGGCTACCTTAAGAGAGTCATAGTTACTTCTGCCGGCTGCTCCCATTTCTTTAGGCCTTTAACATTCTTGCTATGGCCAGTCCTACAGAACCGATATGCCACTGTATGTCCACCTTAACGTCGTCACAGTTACTCACTCTACGAGTCTCTCGAGTTTGCAAATGTACTTCGCCGGATGACGAGGCATTTGGCTACCTTAAGAGAGTCATAGTTCCTGCTGCCAGCTGCTCCCTTTTCTTTGAATCTATCCTCTCTTTATTTCGTACTGCGGCCTGTCCATGCAGAGGCGAAATGCTGCAACAAGTCCACCTTCACGTTGCCTGAGTTACTCCAACGACGATATCCTCGAGTTTTCAAGTAAATTTCGCAGAGTGACGAGGCATTTGATTACCTTAAGAGAGTCATAGTTACTTCTGCCGGCTGCTCCCATTTCTTTAGGCCTTTAACATTCTTGCTATGGCTAGTCCTACAGAACCGATATGCCACTGTATGTCCACCTTAACGTCGTCACAGTTACTCACACTACGAGTCTCTCGAGTTTGCAAATGTACTTCGCCGGATGACGAGGCATTTAGTTACCTTAAGAGAGTCATAGTTCCTGCTGCCAGCTGCTCCCTTTTCTTTGAATCTATCCTCTCTTTATTTCGTACTGCGGCCTGTCCATGCAGAAGCGAAATGCTGCAACAAGTCCACCTTCACGTTGCCTGAGTTACTCCAACGACGATATCCTCGAGTTTTCAAGTAAATTTCGCAGAGTGACGAGGCATTTGGCTACCTTAAGAGAGTCATAGTTACTCCTGCCGGCTGCTCCCATTTCTTTAGGCCTTTAACATTCTTGCTATGGCCAGTCCTACAGAATCGATATGCCACTGTATGTCCACCTTAACGTCGTCACAGTTACTCACAGTACTTCGCCGGATGACGAGGCATTCGGCTACCTTAAGAGAGTCGTAGTTCCTGCTGCCAGCTGCTCCCTTTTCTTTGAATCTATCCTCTCTTTATTTCGTACTGCGGCCTGTCCATGCAGAGGCGAAATGCTGCAACAAGTCCACCTTCACGTTGCCTGAGTTACTCCAACGACGATAACCTCGAGTTTTCAAGTAAATTTCGCAGAGTGACGAGGCATTTGGCTACCTTAAGAGAGTCATAGTTACTTCTGCCGGCTGCTCCCATTTCTTTAGGCCTTTAACATTCTTGCTATGGCCAGTCCTACAGAACCGATATGCCACTGTATGTCCACCTTAACGTCGTCACAGTTACTCACTCTACGAGTCTCTCGAGTTTGCAAATGTACTTCGCCGGATGACGAGGCATTTGGCTACCTTAAGAGAGTCATAGTTCCTGCTGCCAGCTGCTCCCTTTTCTTTGAATCTATCCTCTCTTTATTTCGTACTGCGGCCTGTCCATGCAGAGGCGAAATGCTGCAACAAGTCCACCTTCACGTTGCCTGAGTTACTCCAACGACGATATCCTCGAGTTTTCAAGTAAATTTCGCAGAGTGACGAGGCATTTGATTACCTTAAGAGAGTCATAGTTACTTCTGCCGGCTGCTCCCATTTCTTTAGGCCTTTAACATTCTTGCTATGGCCAGTCCTACAGAACCGATATGCCACTGTATGTCCACCTTAACGTCGTCACAGTTACTCACACTACGAGTCTCTCGAGTTTGCAAATGTACTTCGCCGGATGACGAGGCATTTAGTTACCTTAAGAGAGTCATAGTTCCTGCTGCCAGCTGCTCCCTTTTCTTTGAATCTATCCTCTCTTTATTTCGTACTGCGGCCTGTCCATGCAGAAGCGAAATGCTGCAACAAGTCCACCTTCACGTTGCCTGAGTTACTCCAACGACGATATCCTCGAGTTTTCAAGTAAATTTCGCAGAGTGACGAGGCATTTGGCTACCTTAAGAGAGTCATAGTTACTCCTGCCGGCTGCTCCCATTTCTTTAGGATTTAACATTCTTGCTATGGCCAGTCCTACAGAATCGATATGCCACTGTATGTCCACCTTAACGTCGTCACAGTTACTCACAGTACTTCGCCGGATGACGAGGCATTCGGCTACCTTAAGAGAGTCATAGTTCCTGCTGCCAGCTGCTCCCTTTTCTTTGAATCTATCCTCTCTTTATTTCGTACTGCGGCCTGTCCATGCAGAAGCGAAATGCTGCAACAAGTCCACCTTCACGTTGCCTGAGTTACTCCAACGACGATATCCTCGAGTTTTCAAGTAGATTTCGCAGAGTGACGAGGCATTTGGCTACCTTAAGAGAGTCATAGTTACTCCTGCCGGCTGCTCCCATTTCTTTAGGCCTTTAACATTCTTGCTATGGCCAGTCCTACAGAATCGATATGCCACTGTATGTCCACCTTAACGACGTCACAGTTACTCACAGTACTTCACCGGATGACGAGGCATTTGGCTACCTTAAGAGAGTCATAGTTCCTGCTGCCAGCTGCTCCCTTTTCTTTGAATCTATCCTCTCTTTATTTCGTACTGCGGCCTGTCCATGCAGAAGCGAAATGCTGCAACAAGTCCACCTTCACGTTGCCTGAGTTACTCCAACGACGATATCCTCGAGTTTTCAAGTAAATTTCGCAGAGTGACGAGGCATTTGGCTACCTTAAGAGAGTCATAGATACTCCTGCCGGCTGCTCCCATTTCTTTAGGCCTTTAACATTCTTGCTATGGCCAGTCCTACAGAACCGATATGCCACTGTATGTCCACCTTAACGTCGTCACAGTTACTCACACGACGAGTCTCTCGAGTTTGCAAATGTACTTCGCCGAATGACGAGGCATTTAGCTACCCTAAGAGAGTCATAGTTCCTGCTGCCAGCTGCTCCCTTTTCTTTGAATCTATCCTCTCTTTATTTCGTACTGCGGCCTGTCCATGCAGAAGCGAAATGCTGCAACAAGTCCACCTTCACGTTGCCTGAGTTACTCCAACGACGATATCCTCGAGTTTTCAAGTAAATTTCGCAGAGTGACGAGGCGTTTGACTACCTTAAGAGAGTCATAGTTACTTCTGCCGGCTGCTCCCATTTCTTTAGGCCTTTAACATTCTTGCTATGGCCAGTCCTACAGAACCGATATGCCACTGTATGTCCACCTTAACGTCGTCACAGTTACTCACACTACGAGTCTCTCGAGTTTGCAAATGTACTTCGCCGGATGACGAGGCATTTAGCTACCTTAAGAGAGTCATAGTTCCTGCTGCCAGCTGCTCCCTTTTCTTTGAATCTATCCTCTCTTTATTTCGTACTGCGGCCTGTCCATGCAGAAGCGAAATGCTGCAACAAGTCCACCTTCACGTTGCCTGAGTTACTCCAACGACGATATCCTCGAGTTTTCAAGTAAATTTCGCAGAGTGACGAGGCATTTGGCTACCTTAAGAGAGTCATAGTTACTCCTGCCGGCTGCTCCCATTTCTTTAGGCCTTTAACATTCTTGCTATGGCCAGTCCTACAGAATCGATATGCCACTGTATGTCCACCTTAACGTCGTCACAGTTACTCACAGTACTTCGCCGGATGACGAGGCATTCGGCTACCTTAAGAGAGTCATAGTTCCTGCTGCCAGCTGCTCCCTTTTCTTTGAATCTATCCTCTCTTTATTTCGTACTGCGGCCTGTCCATGCAGAAGCGAAATGCTGCAACAAGTCCACCTTCACGTTGCCTGAGTTACTCCAACGACGATATCCTTGAGTTTTCAAGTAGATTTCGCAGAGTGACGAGGCATTTGGCTACCTTAAGAGATTCATAGTTACTCCTGCCGGCTGCTCCCATTTCTTTAGGCCTTTAACATTCTTGCTATGGCCAGTCCTACAGAATCGATATGCCACTGTATGTCCACCTTAACGACGTCACAGTTACTCACAGTACTTCACCGGATGACGAGGCATTTGGCTACCTTAAGAGAGTCATAGTTCCTGCTGCCAGCTGCTCCCTTTTCTTTGAATCTATCCTCTCTTTATTTCGTACTGCGACCTGTCCATGCAGAAGCGAAATGCTGCAACAAGTCCACCTTCACGTTGCCTGAGTTACTCCAACGACGATATCCTCGAGTTTTCAAGTAAATTTCGCAGAGTGACGAGGCATTTGGCTACCTTAAGAGAGACATTGTTACTCCTGCCGGCTGCTCCCATTTCTTTAGGCCTTTAACATTCTTGCTATGGCCAGTCCTACAGAACCGATATGCCACTGTATGTCCACCTTAACGTCGTCACAGTTACTCACACTACGAGTCTCTCGAGTTTGCAAATGTACTTCGCCGAATGACGAGGCATTTAGCTACCCTAAGAGAGTCATAGTTCCTGCTGCCAGCTGCTCCCTTTTCTTTGAATCTATCCTCTCTTTATTTCGTACTGCGGCCTGTCCATGCAGAAGCGAAATGCTGCAACAAGTCCACCTTCACGTTGCCTGAGTTACTCCAACGACGATATCCTCGAGTTTTCAAGTAAATTTCGCAGAGTGACGAGGCATTTGACTACCTTAAGAGAGTCATAGTTACTTCTGCCGGCTGCTCCCATTTCTTTAGGCCTTTAACATTCTTGCTATGGCCAGTCCTACAGAACCGATATGCCACTGTATGTCCACCTTAACGTCGTCACAGTTACTCACACTACGAGTCTCTCGAGTTTGCAAATGTACTTCGCCGGATGACGAGGCATTTAGCTACCTTAAGAGAGTCATAGTTCCTGCTGCCAGCTGCTCCCTTTTCTTTGAATCTATCCTCTCTTTATTTCGTACTGCGGCCTGTCCATGCAGAAGCGAAATGCTGCAACAAGTCCACCTTCACGTTGCCTGAGTTACTCCAACGACGATATCCTCGAGTTTTCAAGTAAATTTCGCAGAGTGACGAGGCATTTGGCTACCTTAAGAGAGTCATAGTTACTCCTGCCGGCTGCTCCCATTTCTTTAGGCCTTTAACATTCTTGCTATGGCCAGTCCTACAGAATCGATATGCCACTGTATGTCCACCTTAACGTCGTCACAGTTACTCACAGTACTTCGCCGGATGACGAGGCATTCGGCTACCTTAAGAGAGTCATAGTTCCTGCTGCCAGCTGCTCCCTTTTCTTTGAATCTATCCTCTCTTTATTTCGTACTGCGGCCTGTCCATGCAGAAGCGAAATGCTGCAACAAGTCCACCTTCACGTTGCCTGAGTTACTCCAACGACGATATCCTCGAGTTTTCAAGTAGATTTCGCAGAGTGACGAGGCATTTGGCTACCTTAAGAGAGTCATAGTTACTCCTGCCGGCTGCTCCCATTTCTTTAGGCCTTTAACATTCTTGCTATGGCCAGTCCTACAGAATCGATATGCCACTGTATGTCCACCTTAACGTCGTCACAGTTACTCACAGTACTTCGCCGGATGACGAGGCATTCGGCTACCTTAAGAGAGTCATAGTTCCTGCTGCCAGCTGCTCCCTTTTCTTTGAATCTATCCTCTCTTTATTTCGTACTGCGGCCTGTCCATGCAGAAGCGAAATGCTGCAACAAGTCCACCTTCACGTTGCCTGAGTTACTCCAACGACGATATCCTCGAGTTTTCAAGTAGATTTCGCAGAGTGACGAGGCATTTGGCTACCTTAAGAGAGTCATAGTTACTCCTGCCGGCTGCTCCCATTTCTTTAGGCCTTTAACATTCTTGCTATGGCCAGTCCTACAGAACCGATATGCCACTGTATGTCCACCTTAACGTTGTCACAGTTACTCACTCTACGAGTCTCTCGAGTTTGCAAATGTACTTCGCCGGATGACGAGGCATTTGGCTACCTTAAGAGAGTCATAAATCCTGCTGCCAGCTGCTCCCTTTTCTTTGAATCTATCCTCTCTTTATTTCGTACTGCGGCCTGTCCATGCAGAGGCGAAATGCTGCAACAAGTCCACCTTCACGTTGCCTGAGTTACTCCAACGACGATATCCTCGAGTTTTCAAGTAAATTTCGCAGAGTGACGAGGCATTTGACTACCTTAAGAGAGTCATAGTTACTTCTGCCGGCTGCTCCCATTTCTTTAGGCCTTTAACATTCTTGCTATGGCCAGTCCTACAGAACCGATATGCCACTGTATGTCCACCTTAACGTCGTCACAGTTACTCACACTACGAGTCTCTCGAGTTTGCAAATGTACTTCGCCGGATGACGAGGCATTTAGCTACCTTAAGAGAGTCATAGTTCCTGCTGCCAGCTGCTCCCTTTTCTTTGAATCTATCCTCTCTTTATTTCGTACTGCGGCCTGTCCATGCAGAAGCGAAATGCTGCAACAAGTCCACCTTCACGTTGCCTGAGTTACTCCAACGACGATATCCTCGAGTTTTCAAGTAAATTTCGCAGAGTGACGAGGCATTTGGCTACCTTAAGAGAGTCATAGTTACTCCTGCCGGCTGCTCCCATTTCTTTAGGCCTTTAACATTCTTGCTATGGCCAGTCCTACAGAATCGATATGCCACTGTATGTCCACCTTAACGTCGTCACAGTTACTCACAGTACTTCGCCGGATGACGAGGCATTCGGCTACCTTAAGAGAGTCATAGTTCCTGCTGCCAGCTGCTCCCTTTTCTTTGAATCTATCCTCTCTTTATTTCGTACTGCGGCCTGTCCATGCAGAAGCGAAATGCTGCAACAAGTCCACCTTCACGTTGCCTGAGTTACTCCAACGACGATATCCTCGAGTTTTCAAGTAGATTTCGCAGAGTGACGAGGCATTTGGCTACCTTAAGAGAGTCATAGTTACTCCTGCCGGCTGCTCCCATTTCTTTAGGCCTTTAACATTCTTGCTATGGCCAGTCCTACAGAATCGATATGCCACTGTATGTCCACCTTAACGACGTCACAGTTACTCACAGTACTTCACCGGATGACGAGGCATTTGGCTACCTTAAGAGAGTCATAGTTCCTGCTGCCAGCTGCTCCCTTTTCTTTGAATCTATCCTCTCTTTATTTCGTACTGCGGCCTGTCCATGCAGAAGCGAAATGCTGCAACAAGTCCACCTTCACGTTGCCTGAGTTACTCCAACGACGATATCCTCGAGTTTTCAAGTAAATTTCGCAGAGTGACGAGGCATTTGGCTACCTTAAGAGAGTCATAGTTACTCCTGCCGGCTGCTCCCATTTCTTTAGGCCTTTAACATTCTTGCTATGGCCAGTCCTACAGAACCGATATGCCACTGTATGTCCACCTTAACGTCGTCACAGTTACTCACACTACGAGTCTCTCGAGTTTGCAAATGTACTTCGCCGAATGACGAGGCATTTAGCTACCCTAAGAGAGTCATAGTTCCTGCTGCCAGCTGCTCCCTTTTCTTTGAATCTATCCTCTCTTTATTTCGTACTGCGGCCTGTCCATGCAGAAGCGAAATGCTGCAACAAGTCCACCTTCACGTTGCCTGAGTTACTCCAACGACGATATCCTCGAGTTTTCAAGTAAATTTCGCAGAGTGACGAGGCATTTGACTACCTTAAGAGAGTCATAGTTACTTCTGCCGGCTGCTCCCATTTCTTTAGGCCTTTAACATTCTTGCTATGGCCAGTCCTACAGAACCGATATGCCACTGTATGTCCACCTTAACGTCGTCACAGTTACTCACACTTCGAGTCTCTCGAGTTTGCAAATGTACTTCGCCGGATGACGAGGCATTTAGCTACCTTAAGAGAGTCATAGTTCCTGCTGCCAGCTGCTCCCTTTTCTTTGAATCTATCCTCTCTTTATTTCGTACTGCGGCCTGTCCATGCAGAAGCGAAATGCTGCAACAAGTCCACCTTCACGTTGCCTGAGTTACTCCAACGACGATATCCTCGAGTTTTCAAGTAAATTTCGCAGAGTGACGAGGCATTTGGCTACCTTAAGAGAGTCATAGTTACTCCTGCCGGCTGCTCCCATTTCTTTAGGCCTTTAACATTCTTGCTATGGCCAGTCCTACAGAATCGATATGCCACTGTATGTCCACCTTAACGTCGTCACAGTTACTCACAGTACTTCGCCGGATGACGAGGCATTCGGCTACCTTAAGAGAGTCATAGTTCCTGCTGCCAGCTGCTCCCTTTTCTTTGAATCTATCCTCTCTTTATTTCGTACTGCGGCCTGTCCATGCAGAAGCGAAATGCTGCAACAAGTCCACCTTCACGTTGCCTGAGTTACTCCAACGACGATATCCTCGAGTTTTCAAGTAGATTTCGCAGAGTGACGAGGCATTTGGCTACCTTAAGAGAGTCATAGTTACTCCTGCCGGCTGCTCCCATTTCTTTAGGCCTTTAACATTCTTGCTATGGCCAGTCCTACAGAATCGATATGCCACTGTATGTCCACCTTAACGACGTCACAGTTACTCACAGTACTTCACCGGATGACGAGGCATTTGGCTACCTTAAGAGAGTCATAGTTCCTGCTGCCAGCTGCTCCCTTTTCTTTGAATCTATCCTCTCTTTATTTCGTACTGCGGCCTGTCCATGCAGAAGCGAAATGCTGCAACAAGTCCACCTTCACGTTGCCTGAGTTACTCCAACGACGATATCCTCGAGTTTTCAAGTAAATTTCGCAGAGTGACGAGGCATTTGGCTACCTTAAGAGAGTCATAGTTACTCCTGCCGGCTGCTCCCATTTCTTTAGGCCTTTAACATTCTTGCTATGGCCAGTCCTACAGAACCGATATGCCACTGTATGTCCACCTTAACGTCGTCACAGTTACTCACACTACGAGTCTCTCGAGTTTGCAAATGTACTTCGCCGAATGACGAGGCATTTAGCTACCCTAAGAGAGTCATAGTTCCTGCTGCCAGCTGCTCCCTTTTCTTTGAATCTATCCTCTCTTTATTTCGTACTGCGGCCTGTCCATGCAGAAGCGAAATGCTGCAACAAGTCCACCTTCACGTTGCCTGAGTTACTCCAACGACGATATCCTCGAGTTTTCAAGTAAATTTCGCAGAGTGACGAGGCATTTGACTACCTTAAGAGAGTCATAGTTACTTCTGCCGGCTGCTCCCATTTCTTTAGGCCTTTAACATTCTTGCTATGGCCAGTCCTACAGAACCGATATGCCACTGTATGTCCACCTTAACGTCGTCACAGTTACTCACACTTCGAGTCTCTCGAGTTTGCAAATGTACTTCGCCGGATGACGAGGCATTTAGCTACCTTAAGAGAGTCATAGTTCCTGCTGCCAGCTGCTCCCTTTTCTTTGAATCTATCCTCTCTTTATTTCGTACTGCGGCCTGTCCATGCAGAAGCGAAATGCTGCAACAAGTCCACCTTCACGTTGCCTGAGTTACTCCAACGACGATATCCTCGAGTTTTCAAGTAAATTTCGCAGAGTGACGAGGCATTTGGCTACCTTAAGAGAGTCATAGTTACTCCTGCCGGCTGCTCCCATTTCTTTAGGCCTTTAACATTCTTGCTATGGCCAGTCCTACAGAATCGATATGCCACTGTATGTCCACCTTAACGTCGTCACAGTTACTCACAGTACTTCGCCGGATGACGAGGCATTCGGCTACCTTAAGAGAGTCATAGTTCCTGCTGCCAGCTGCTCCCTTTTCTTTGAATCTATCCTCTCTTTATTTCGTACTGCGGCCTGTCCATGCAGAAGCGAAATGCTGCAACAAGTCCACCTTCACGTTGCCTGAGTTACTCCAACGACGATATCCTCGAGTTTTCAAGTAGATTTCGCAGAGTGACGAGGCATTTGGCTACCTTAAGAGAGTCATAGTTACTCCTGCCGGCTGCTCCCATTTCTTTAGGCCTTTAACATTCTTGCTATGGCCAGTCCTACAGAATCGATATGCCACTGTATGTCCACCTTAACGACGTCACAGTTACTCACAGTACTTCACCGGATGACGAGGCATTTGGCTACCTTAAGAGAGTCATAGTTCCTGCTGCCAGCTGCTCCCTTTTCTTTGAATCTATCCTCTCTTTATTTCGTACTGCGGCCTGTCCATGCAGAAGCGAAATGCTGCAACAAGTCCACCTTCACGTTGCCTGAGTTACTCCAACGACGATATCCTCGAGTTTTCAAGTAAATTTCGCAGAGTGACGAGGCATTTGGCTACCTTAAGAGAGTCATAGTTACTCCTGCCGGCTGCTCCCATTTCTTTAGGCCTTTAACATTCTTGCTATGGCCAGTCCTACAGAACCGATATGCCACTGTATGTCCACCTTAACGTCGTCACAGTTACTCACACTACGAGTCTCTCGAGTTTGCAAATGTACTTCGCCGAATGACGAGGCATTTAGCTACCTTAAGAGAGTCATAGTTCCTGCTGCCAGCTGCTCCCTTTTCTTTGAATCTATCCTCTCTTTATTTCGTACTGCGGCCTGTCCATGCAGAAGCGAAATGCTGCAACAAGTCCACCTTCACGTTGCCTGAGTTACTCCAACGACGATATCCTCGAGTTTTCAAGTAAATTTCGCAGAGTGACGAGGCATTTGACTACCTTAAGAGAGTCATAGTTACTTCTGCCGGCTGCTCCCATTTCTTTAGGCCTTTAACATTCTTGCTATGGCCAGTCCTACAGAACCGATATGCCACTGTATGTCCACCTTAACGTCGTCACAGTTACTCACACTACGAGTCTCTCGAGTTTGCAAATGTACTTCGCCGGATGACGAGGCATTTAGCTACCTTAAGAGAGTCATAGTTCCTGCTGCCAGCTGCTCCCTTTTCTTTGAATCTATCCTCTCTTTATTTCGTACTGCGGCCTGTCCATGCAGAAGCGAAATGCTGCAACAAGTCCACCTTCACGTTGCCTGAGTTACTCCAACGACGATATCCTCGAGTTTTCAAGTAAATTTCGCAGAGTGACGAGGCATTTGGCTACCTTAAGAGAGTCATAGTTACTCCTGCCGGCTGCTCCCATTTCTTTAGGCCTTTAACATTCTTGCTATGGCCAGTCCTACAGAATCGATATGCCACTGTATGTCCACCTTAACGTCGTCACAGTTACTCACAGTACTTCGCCGGATGACGAGGCATTCGGCTACCTTAAGAGAGTCATAGTTCCTGCTGCCAGCTGCTCCCTTTTCTTTGAATCTATCCTCTCTTTATTTCGTACTGCGGCCTGTCCATGCAGAAGCGAAATGCTGCAACAAGTCCACCTTCACGTTGCCTGAGTTACTCCAACGACGATATCCTCGAGTTTTCGAGTAGATTTCGCAGAGTGACGAGGCATTTGGCTACCTTATGAGAGTCATAGTTACTCCTGCCGGCTGCTCCCATTTCTTTAGGCCTTTAACATTCTTGCTATGGCCAGTCCTACAGAATCGATATGCCACTGTATGTCCACCTTAACGACGTCACAGTTACTCACAGTACTTCACCGGATGACGAGGCATTTGGCTACCTTAAGAGAGTCATAGTTCCTGCTGCCAGCTGCTCCCTTTTCTTTGAATCTATCCTCTCTTTATTTCGTACTGCGGCCTGTCCATGCAGAAGCGAAATGCTGCAACAAGTCCACCTTCACGTTGCCTGAGTTACTCCAACGACGATATCCTCGAGTTTTCAAGTAAATTTCGCAGAGTGACGAGGCATTTGGATACCTTAAGAGAGTCATAGTTACTCCTGCCGGCTGCTCCCATTTCTTTAGGCCTTTAACATTCTTGCTATGGCCAGTCCTACAGAATCGATATGCCACTGTATGTCCACCTTAACGTCGTCACAGTTACTCACAGTACTTCGCCGGATGACGAGGCATTCGGCTACCTTAAGAGAGTCATAGTTCCTGCTGCCAGCTGCTCCCTTTTCTTTGAATCTATCCTCTCTTTATTTCGTACTGCGGCCTGTCCATGCAGAAGCGAAATGCTGCAACAAGTCCACCTTCACGTTGCCTGAGTTACTCCAACGACGATATCCTCGAGTTTTCAAGTAGATTTCGCAGAGTGACGAGGCATTTGGCTACCTTAAGAGAGTCATAGTTACTCCTGCCGGCTGCTCCCATTTCTTTAGGCCTTTAACATTCTTGCTATGGCCAGTCCTACAGAATCGATATGCCACTGTATGTCCACCTTAACGACGTCACAGTTACTCACAGTACTTCACCGGATGACGAGGCATTTGGCTACCTTAAGAGAGTCATAGTTCCTGCTGCCAGCTGCTCCCTTTTCTTTGAATCTATCCTCTCTTTATTTCGTACTGCGGCCTGTCCATGCATAAGCGAAATGCTGCAACAAGTCCACCTTCACGTTGCCTGAGTTACTCCAACGACGATATCCTCGAGTTTTCAAGTAAATTTCGCAGAGTGACGAGGCATTTGGCTACCTTAAGAGAGTCATAGTTACTCCTGCTGGCTGCTCCCATTTCTTTAGGCCTTTAACATTCTTGCTATGGCCAGTCCTACAGAACCGATATGCCACTGTATGTCCACCTTAACGTCGTCACAGTTACTCACACTACGAGTCTCTCGAGTTTGCAAATGTACTTCGCCGGATGACGAGGCATTTAGCTACCTTAAGAGAGTCATAGTTCCTGCTGCCAGCTGCTCCCTTTTCTTTGAATCTATCCTCTCTTTATTTCGTACTGCGGCCTGTCCATGCAGAAGCGAAATGCTGCAACAAGTCCACCTTCACGTTGCCTGAGTTACTCCAACGACGATATCCTCGAGTTTTCAAGTAGATTTCGCAGAGTGACGAGGCATTTGGCTACCTTAAGAGAGTCATAGTTACTCCTGCCGGCTGCTCCCATTTCTTTAGGCCTTTAACATTCTTGCTATGGCCAGTCCTACAGAATCGATATGCCACTGTATGTCCACCTTAACGTCGTCACAGTTACTCACAGTACTTCGCCGGATGACGAGGCATTCGGCTACCTTAAGAGAGTCATAGTTCCTGCTGCCAGCTGCTCCCTTTTCTTTGAATCTATCCTCTCTTTATTTCGTACTGCGGCCTGTCCATGCAGAAGCGAAATGCTGCAACAAGTCCACCTTCACGTTGCCTGAGTTACTCCAACGACGATATCCTCGAGTTTTCAAGTAGATTTCGCAGAGTGACGAGGCATTTGGCTACCTTAAGAGAGTCATAGTTACTCCTGCCGGCTGCTCCCATTTCTTTAGGCCTTTAACATTCTTGCTATGGCAAGTCCTACAGAATCGATATGCCACTGTATGTCCACCTTAACGACGTCACAGTTACTCACAGTACTTCACCGGATGACGAGGCATTTGGCTACCTTAGGAGAGTCATAGTTCCTGCTGCCAGCTGCTCCCTTTTCTCTGAATCTATCCTCTCTTTATTTCGTACTGCGGCCTGTCCATGCCTAAGCGAAATGCTGCAACAAGTCCACCTTCACGTTGCCTGAGTTACTCCAACGACGATATCCTCGAGTTTTCAAGTAAATTTCGCAGAGTGACGAGGCATTTGGCTACCTTAAGAGAGTCATAGTTACTCCTGCCGGCTGCTCCCATTTCTTTAGGCCTTTAACATTCTTGCTATGGCCAGTCCTACAGAACCGATATGCCACTGTATGTCCACCTTAACGTCGTCACAGTTACTCACACTACGAGTCTCTCGAGTTTGCAAATGTACTTCGCCGAATGACGAGGCATTTAGCTACCTTAAGAGAGTCATAGTTCCTGCTGCCAGCTGCTCCCTTTTCTTTGAATCTATCCTCTCTTTATTTCGTACTGCGGCCTGTCCATGCAGAAGCGAAATGCTGCAACAAGTCCACCTTCACGTTGCCTGAGTTACTCCAACGACGATATCCTCGAGTTTTCAAGTAGATTTCGCAGAGTGACGAGGCATTTGGCTACCTTAAGAGAGTCATAGTTACTCCTGCCGGCTGCTCCCATTTCTTTAGGCCTTTAACATTCTTGCTATGGCCAGTCCTACAGAACCGATATGCCACTGTATGTCCACCTTAACGTCCTCACAGTTACTCCCAGTACGAGTTTCTCGAGTTAGCAAATGTACTTAGCCTGATGACGAGGCTTTTGGCTACTTCAAGAGGGTCATAGTTACTGTAGCCATATTCTCCCCTTTCTTTGAATCTTCCCTCTCTTTAATTCGTACTGCGGAATGTCCTACCAGAAGCGAAATGCTGCAACAAGTCCACCTTAGCGTTGTCTGAGTTACTCCAACGACGATATCCGCGAGTTTTCAAATAAATTTCGCAGAGTTACGAGGCATTTGGCTACCTTAAGAGAGTCATACTTACAGCTGCCAGCTGCTCCCCCTTCTTTGAACCTTTCCTCTTTTTAATTCGTGCTGCGGCCAGTCCTGTAGGCTCGAAATGCTGCAACATGTCCACCTCAACGTTGTCTGAGTTACTCCAACGACGATTTCCTCGAGCTTTCAAAAAAATTTCGAAGAGTGAAGAGGCATTTGGCTACCTTAAGAGAGTCATAGTTACCCCTGCCGGCTGCTCCCATTTCTTTAGGCCTCTAACATTGTTGCTATGGTCAGTCCTACAGAACCGATATGCACTGTATGTCCACCTTAACTTTGTCACAGTTACTCCCAGTACGAGTTTCTCGAGTTAGCTAATGTACTTAGCCGGATGACGAGGCATTTAGCTACTTCAAGAGGGTCATAGTTAATGCAGCCAGATGCTCCCCTTTCTTTGAATCTTTCCTCTCTTTAATTCGTACTGCGGAATGTCTAAGCAGAAGCGAAATGCTGCAACATGTCCACCTTAGCAATGTCTGAGTTACTCCAACGACGATATCCGCGAGTTTTCAAATAAATTTCGCAGAGTTACGAGGCATTTGGCTACCTTAAGAGAGTCATACTTACAGCTGCCAGCTGCTCCCCCTTCTTTGAACCTTTCCTCTTTTTAATTCGTGCTGCGGCCAGTCCTGTAGGCTCGAAATCCTGCAACATGTCCACCTCAACGTTGTCTGAGTTACTCCAACGACGATTTCCTCGAGCTTTCAAAAAAATTTCGTAGAGTGAAGAGGCATTTGGCTACCTTAAGAGAGTCATAGTTACTGCTGCCAGCTGCTCCCCTTTCGATGAACGTTTCCTGTCTTTAATTCGTACGACGGCCAGTCCTGAAGACTCGAAATGCTACAACATGTCCACCTTAACGTTGTCTGAGTTACTCCAACGACGATATCCTCGAGCTTTCAAATAAATTTCGCAGAGTAACGAGGCGTTTGGCTACCTTAAGAGAGTCATAGTTACCCCTGCCGGCTGCTCCCATTTCTTTAGGCCTCTAACATTCTTGCTATGGCCAGTCCTACAGAACCGATATGCCACTGTATGTCCACCTTAACGTCGTCACAGTTACTCACACTACGAGTCTCTCGAGTTTGCAAATGTACTTCGCCGGATGACGAGGCATTTAGCTACCTTAAGAGAGTCATAGTTCCTGCTGCCAGCTGCTCCCTTTTCTTTGAATCTATCCTCTCTTTATTTCGTACTGCGGCCTGTCCATGCAGAAGCGAAATGCTGCAACAAGTCCACCTTCACGTTGCCTGAGTTACTCCAACGACGATATCCTCGAGTTTTCAAGTAAATTTCGCAGAGTGACGAGGCATTTGGCTACCTTAAGAGAGTCATAGTTACTCCTGCCGGCTGCTCCCATTTCTTTAGGCCTTTAACATTCTTGCTATGGCCAGTCCTACAGAATCGATATGCCACTGTATGTCCACCTTAACGTCGTCACAGTTACTCACAGTACTTCGCCGGATGACGAGGCATTCGGCTACCTTAAGAGAGTCATAGTTCCTGCTGCCAGCTGCTCCCTTTTCTTTGAATCTATCCTCTCTTTATTTCGTACTGCGGCCTGTCCATGCAGAAGCGAAATGCTGCAACAAGTCCACCTTCACGTTGCCTGAGTTACTCCAACGACGATATCCTCGAGTTTTCAAGTAGATTTCGCAGAGTGACGAGGCATTTGGCTACCTTAAGAGAGTCATAGTTACTCCTGCCGGCTGCTCCCATTTCTTTAGGCCTTTAACATTCTTGCTATGGCCAGTCCTACAGAATCGATATGCCACTGTATGTCCACCTTAACGACGTCACAGTTACTCACAGTACTTCACCGGATGACGAGGCATTTGGCTACCTTAGGAGAGTCATAGTTCCTGCTGCCAGCTGCTCCCTTTTCTCTGAATCTATCCTCTCTTTATTTCGTACTGCGGCCTGTCCATGCCTAAGCGAAATGCTGCAACAAGTCCACCTTCACGTTGCCTGAGTTACTCCAACGACGATATCCTCGAGTTTTCAAGTAAATTTCGCAGAGTGACGAGGCATTTGGCTACCTTAAAAGAGTCATAGTTACTCCTGCCGGCTGCTCCCATTTCTTTAGGCCTTTAACATTCTTGCTATGGCCAGTCCTACAGAACCGATATGCCACTGTATGTCCACCTTAACGTCGTCACAGTTACTCACACTACGAGTCTCTCGAGTTTGCAAATGTACTTCGCCGAATGACGAGGCATTTAGCTACCTTAAGAGAGTCATAGTTCCTGCTGCCAGCTGCTCCCTTTTCTTTGAATCTATCCTCTCTTTATTTCGTACTGCGGCCTGTCCATGCAGAAGCGAAATGCTGCAACAAGTCCACCTTCACGTTGCCTGAGTTACTCCAACGACGATATCCTCGAGTTTTCAAGTAGATTTCGCAGAGTGACGAGGCATTTGGCTACCTTAAGAGAGTCATAGTTACTCCTGCCGGCTGCTCCCATTTCTTTAGGCCTTTAACATTCTTGCTATGGCCAGTCCTACAGAACCGATATGCCACTGTATGTCCACCTTAACGTCCTCACAGTTACTCCCAGTACGAGTTTCTCGAGTTAGCAAATGTACTTAGCCTGATGACGAGGCTTTTGGCTACTTCAAGAGGGTCATAGTTACTGTAGCCATATTCTCCCCTTTCTTTGAATCTTCCCTCTCTTTAATTCGTACTGCGGAATGTCCTAGCAGAAGCGAAATGCTGCAACAAGTCCACCTTAGCGTTGTCTGAGTTACTCCAACGACGATATCCGCGAGTTTTCAAATAAATTTCGCAGAGTTACGAGGCATTTGGCTACCTTAAGAGAGTCATACTTACAGCTGCCAGCTGCTCCCCCTTCTTTGAACCTTTCCTCTTTTTAATTCGTGCTGCGGCCAGTCCTGTAGGCTCGAAATGCTGCAACATGTCCACCTCAACGTTGTCTGAGTTACTCCAACGACGATTTCCTCGAGCTTTCAAAAAAATTTCGAAGAGTGAAGAGGCATTTGGCTACCTTAAGAGAGTCATAGTTACTGCTGCCAGCTGCTCCCCTTTCGATGAACGTTTCCTGTCTTTAATTCGTACGACGGCCAGTCCTGAAGACTCGAAATGCTACAACGTGTCCACCTTAACGTTGTCTGAGTTACTCCAACGACGATATCCTCGATCTTTCAAATAAATTTCGCAGAGTAACGAGGCGTTTGGCTACCTTAAGAGAGTCATAGTTACCCCTGCCGGCTGCTCCCATTTCTTTAGGCCTCTAACATTGTTGCTATGGTCAGTCCTACAGAACCGATATGCACTGTATGTCCACCTTAACTTTGTCACAGTTACTCCCAGTACGAGTTTCTCGAGTTAGCTAATGTACTTAGCCGGATGACGAGGCATTTAGCTACTTCAAGAGGGTCATAGTTAATGCAGCCAGATGCTCCCCTTTCTTTGAATCTTTCCTCTCTTTAATTCGTACTGCGGAATGTCTAAGCAGAAGCGAAATGCTGCAACATGTCCACCTTAGCAATGTCTCAGTTACTCCAACGACGATATCCGCGAGTTTTCAAATAAATTTCGCAGAGTTACGAGGCATTTGGCTACCTTAAGAGAGTCATACTTACAGCTGCCAGCTGCTCCCCCTTCTTTGAACCTTTCCTCTTTTTAATTCGTGCTGCGGCCAGTCCTGTAGGCTCGAAATGCTGCAACATGTCCACCTCAACGTTGTCTGAGTTACTCCAACGACGATTTCCTCGAGCTTTCAAAAAAATTTCGTAGAGTGAAGAGGCATTTGGCTACCTTAAGAGAGTCATAGTTACTGCTGCCAGCTGCTCCCCTTTCGATGAACGTTTCCTGTCTTTAATTCGTACGACGGCCAGTCCTGAAGACTCGAAATGCTACAACATGTCCACCTTAACGTTGTCTGAGTTACTCCAACGACGATATCCTCGAGCTTTCAAATAAATTTCGCAGAGTAACGAGGCGTTTGGCTACCTTAAGAGAGTCATAGTTACCCCTGCCGGCTGCTCCCATTTCTTTAGGCCTCTAACATTCTTGCTATGGCCAGTCCTACAGAACCGATATGCCACTGTATGTCCACCTTAACGTCGTCACAGTTACTCACACTACGAGTCTCTCGAGTTTGCAAATGTACTTCACCGGATGACGAGGCATTTAGCTACCTTAAGAGAGTCATAGTTCCTGCTGCCAGCTGCTCCCTTTTCTTTGAATCTATCCTCTCTTTATTTCGTACTGCGGCCTGTCCATGCAGAAGCGAAATGCTGCAACAAGTCCACCTTCACGTTGCCTGAGTTACTCCAACGACGATTTCCTCGAGCTTTCAAAAAAATTTCGTAGAGTGAAGAGGCATTTGGCTACCTTAAGAGAGTCATAGTTACTGCTGCCAGCTGCTCCCCTTTCGATGAACGTTTCCTGTCTTTAATTCGTACGACGGCCAGTCCTGAAGACTCGAAATGCTACAACATGTCCACCTTAACGTTGTCTGAGTTACTCCAACGACGATATCCTCGAGCTTTCAAATAAATTTCGCAGAGTAACGAGGCGTTTGGCTACCTTAAGAGAGTCATAGTTACCCCTGCCGGCTGCTCCCATTTTTTTAGGCCTCTAACATTCTTGCTATGGCCAGTCCTACAGAACCGATATGCCACTGTATGTCCACCTTAACGTCGTCACAGTTACTCACACTACGAGTCTCTCGAGTTTGCAAATGTACTTCGCCGGATGACGAGGCATTTAGCTACCTTAAGAGAGTCATAGTTCCTGCTGCCAGCTGCTCCCTTTTCTTTGAATCTATCCTCTCTTTATTTCGTACTGCGGCCTGTCCATGCAGAAGCGAAATGCTGCAACAAGTCCACCTTCACGTTGCCTGAGTTACTCCAACGACGATATCCTCGAGTTTTCAAGTAAATTTCGCAGAGTGACGAGGCATTTGGCTACCTTAAGAGAGTCATAGTTACTCCTGCCGGCTGCTCCCATTTCTTTAGGCCTTTAACATTCTTGCTATGGCCAGTCCTACAGAATCGATATGCCACTGTATGTCCACCTTAACGTCGTCACAGTTACTCACAGTACTTCGCCGGATGACGAGGCATTCGGCTACCTTAAGAGAGTCATAGTTCCTGCTGCCAGCTGCTCCCTTTTCTTTGAATCTATCCTCTCTTTATTTCGTACTGCGGCCTGTCCATGCAGAAGCGAAATGCTGCAACAAGTCCACCTTCACGTTGCCTGAGTTACTCCAACGACGATATCCTCGAGTTTTCAAGTAGATTTCGCAGAGTGACGAGGCATTTGGCTACCTTAAGAGAGTCATAGTTACTCCTGCCGGCTGCTCCCATTTCTTTAGGCCTTTAACATTCTTGCTATGGCCAGTCCTACAGAATCGATATGCCACTGTATGTCCACCTTAACGACGTCACAGTTACTCACAGTACTTCACCGGATGACGAGGCATTTGGCTACCTTAAGAGAGTCATAGTTCCTGCTGCCAGCTGCTCCCTTTTCTTTGAATCTATCCTCTCTTTATATCGTACTGCGGCCTGTCCATGCAGAAGCGAAATGCTGCAACAAGTCCACCTTCACGTTGCCTGAGTTACTCCAACGACGATATCCTCGAGTTTTCAAGTAAATTTCGCAGAGTGACGAGGCATTTGGCTACCTTAAGAGAGTCATAGTTACTCCTGCCGGCTGCTCCCATTTCTTTAGGCCTTTAACATTCTTGCTATGGCCAGTCCTACAGAACCGATATGCCACTGTATGTCCACCTTAACGTCGTCACAGTTACTCACACTACGAGTCTCTCGAGTTTGCAAATGTACTTCGCCGAATGACGAGGCATTTAGCTACCTTAAGAGAGTCATAGTTCCTGCTGCCAGCTGCTCCCTTTTCTTTGAATCTATCCTCTCTTTATTTCGTACTGCGGCCTGTCCATGCAGAAGCGAAATGCTGCAACAAGTCCACCTTCACGTTGCCTGAGTTACTCCAACGACGATATCCTCGAGTTTTCAAGTAAATTTCGCAGTGTGACGAGGCATTTGACTACCTTAAGAGAGTCATAGTTACTTCTGCCGGCTGCTCCCATTTCTTTAGGCCTTTAACATTCTTGCTATGGCCAGCCCTACAGAACCGATATGCCACTGTATGTCCACCTTAACGTCGTCACAGTTACTCACACTACGAGTCTCTCGAGTTTGCAAATGTACTTCGCCGGATGACGAGGCATTTAGCTACCTTAAGAGAGTCATAGTTCCTGCTGCCAGCTGCTCCCTTTTCTTTGAATCTATCCTCTCTTTATTTCGTACTGCGGCCTGTCCATGCAGAAGCGAAATGCTGCAACAAGTCCACCTTCACGTTGCCTGAGTTACTCCAACGACGATATCCTCGAGTTTTCAAGTAAATTTCGCAGAGTGACGAGGCATTTGGCTACCTTAAGAGAGTCATAGTTACTCCTGCCGGCTGCTCCCATTTCTTTAGGCCTTTAACATTCTTGCTATGGCCAGTCCTACAGAATCGATATGCCACTGTATGTCCACCTTAACGTCGTCACAGTTACTCACAGTACTTCGCCGGATGACGAGGCATTCGGCTACCTTAAGAGAGTCATAGTTCCTGCTGCCAGCTGCTCCCTTTTCTTTGAATCTATCCTCTCTTTATTTCGTACTGCGGCCTGTCCATGCAGAAGCGAAATGCTGCAACAAGTCCACCTTCACGTTGCCTGAGTTACTCCAACGACGATATCCTCGAGTTTTCAAGTAGATTTCGCAGAGTGACGAGGCATTTGGCTACCTTAAGAGAGTCATAGTTACTCCTGCCGGCTGCTCCCATTTCTTTAGGCCTTTAACATTCTTGCTATGGCCAGTCCTACAGAATCGATATGCCACTGTATGTCCACCTTAACGACGTCACAGTTACTCACAGTACTTCACCGGATGACGAGGCATTTGGCTACCTTAAGAGAGTCATAGTTCCTGCTGCCAGCTGCTCCCTTTTCTTTGAATCTATCCTCTCTTTATATCGTACTGCGGCCTGTCCATGCAGAAGCGAAATGCTGCAACAAGTCCACCTTCACGTTGCCTGAGTTACTCCAACGACGATATCCTCGAGTTTTCAAGTAAATTTCGCAGAGTGACGAGGCATTTGGCTACCTTAAGAGAGTCATAGTTACTCCTGCCGGCTGCTCCCATTTCTTTAGGCCTTTAACATTCTTGCTATGGCCAGTCCTACAGAACCGATATGCCACTGTATGTCCACCTTAACGTCGTCACAGTTACTCACACTACGAGTCTCTCGAGTTTGCAAATGTACTTCGCCGAATGACGAGGCATTTAGCTACCTTAAGAGAGTCATAGTTCCTGCTGCCAGCTGCTCCCTTTTCTTTGAATCTATCCTCTCTTTATTTCGTACTGCGGCCTGTCCATGCAGAAGCGAAATGCTGCAACAAGTCCACCTTCACGTTGCCTGAGTTACTCCAACGACGATATCCTCGAGTTTTCAAGTAAATTTCGCAGTGTGACGAGGCATTTGACTACCTTAAGAGAGTCATAGTTACTTCTGCCGGCTGCTCCCATTTCTTCAGGCCTTTAACATTCTTGCTATGGCCAGCCCTACAGAACCGATATGCCACTGTATGTCCACCTTAACGTCGTCACAGTTACTCACACTACGAGTCTCTCGAGTTTGCAAATGTACTTCGCCGGATGACGAGGCATTTAGCTACCTTAAGAGAGTCATAGTTCCTGCTGCCAGCTGCTCCCTTTTCTTTGAATCTATCCTCTCTTTATTTCGTACTGCGGCCTGTCCATGCAGAAGCGAAATGCTGCAACAAGTCCACCTTCACGTTGCCTGAGTTACTCCAACGACGATATCCTCGAGTTTTCAAGTAAATTTCGCAGAGTGACGAGGCATTTGGCTACCTTAAGAGAGTCATAGTTACTCCTGCCGGCTGCTCCCATTTCTTTAGGCCTTTAACATTCTTGCTATGGCCAGTCCTACAGAATCGATATGCCACTGTATGTCCACCTTAACGTCGTCACAGTTACTCACAGTACTTCGCCGGATGACGAGGCATTCGGCTACCTTAAGAGAGTCATAGTTCCTGCTGCCAGCTGCTCCCTTTTCTTTGAATCTATCCTCTCTTTATTTCGTACTGCGGCCTGTCCATGCAGAAGCGAAATGCTGCAACAAGTCCACCTTCACGTTGCCTGAGTTACTCCAACGACGATATCCTCGAGTTTTCAAGTAGATTTCGCAGAGTGACGAGGCATTTGGCTACCTTAAGAGAGTCATAGTTACTCCTGCCGGCTGCTCCCATTTCTTTAGGCCTTTAACATTCTTGCTATGGCCAGTCCTACAGAATCGATATGCCACTGTATGTCCACCTTAACGACGTCACAGTTACTCACAGTACTTCACCGGATGACGAGGCATTTGGCTACCTTAAGAGAGTCATAGTTCCTGCTGCCAGCTGCTCCCTTTTCTTTGAATCTATCCTCTCTTTATTTCGTACTGCGGCCTGTCCATGCAGAAGCGAAATGCTGCAACAAGTCCACCTTCACGTTGCCTGAGTTACTCCAACGACGATATCCTCGAGTTTTCAAGTAAATTTCGCAGAGTGACGAGGCATTTGGCTACCTTAAGAGAGTCATAGTTACTCCTGCCGGCTGCTCCCATTTCTTTAGGCCTTTAACATTCTTGCTATGGCCAGTCCTACAGAATCGATATGCCACTGTATGTCCACCTTAACGTCGTCACAGTTACTCACAGTACTTCGCCGGATGACGAGGCATTCGGCTACCTTAAGAGAGTCATAGTTCCTGCTGCCAGCTGCTCCCTTTTCTTTGAATCTATCCTCTCTTTATTTCGTACTGCGGCCTGTCCATGCAGAAGCGAAATGCTGCAACAAGTCCACCTTCACGTTGCCTGAGTTACTCCAACGACGATATCCTCGAGTTTTCAAGTAGATTTCGCAGAGTGACGAGGCATTTGGCTACCTTAAGAGAGTCATAGTTACTCCTGCCGGCTGCTCCCATTTCTTTAGGCCTTTAACATTCTTGCTATGGCCAGTCCTACAGAATCGAAATGCCACTGTATGTCCACCTTAACGACGTCACAGTTACTCACAGTACTTCACCGTTTGACGAGGCATTTGGCTACCTTAAGAGAGTCATAGTTCCTGCTGCCAGCTGCTCCCTTTTCTTTGAATCTATCCTCTCTTTATATCGTACTGCGGCCTGTCCATGCAGAAGCGAAATGCTGCAACAAGTCCACCTTCACGTTGCCTGAGTTACTCCAACGACGATATCCTCGAGTTTTCAAGTAAATTTCGCAGAGTGACGAGGCATTTGGCTACCTTAAGAGAGTCATAGTTACTCCTGCCGGCTGCTCCCATTTCTTTAGGCCTTTAACATTCTTGCTATGGCCAGTCCTACAGAACCGATATGCCACTGTATGTCCACCTTAACGTCGTCACAGTTACTCACACTACGAGTCTCTCGAGTTTGCAAATGTACTTCGCCGAATGACGAGGCATTTAGCTACCTTAAGAGAGTCATAGTTCCTGCTGCCAGCTGCTCCCTTTTCTTTGAATCTATCCTCTCTTTATTTCGTACTGCGGCCTGTCCATGCAGAAGCGAAATGCTGCAACAAGTCCACCTTCACGTTGCCTGAGTTACTCCAACGACGATATCCTCGAGTTTTCAAGTAAATTTCGCAGTGTGACGAGGCATTTGACTACCTTAAGAGAGTCATAGTTACTTCTGCCGGCTGCTCCCATTTCTTTAGGCCTTTAACATTCTTGCTATGGCCAGCCCTACAGAACCGATATGCCACTGTATGTCCACCTTAACGTCGTCACAGTTACTCACACTACGAGTCTCTCGAGTTTGCAAATGTACTTCGCCGGATGACGAGGCATTTAGCTACCTTAAGAGAGTCATAGTTCCTGCTGCCAGCTGCTCCCTTTTCTTTGAATCTATCCTCTCTTTATTTCGTACTGCGGCCTGTCCATGCAGAAGCGAAATGCTGCAACAAGTCCACCTTCACGTTGCCTGAGTTACTCCAACGACGATATCCTCGAGTTTTCAAGTAAATTTCGCAGAGTGACGAGGCATTTGGCTACCTTAAGAGAGTCATAGTTACTCCTGCCGGCTGCTCCCATTTCTTTAGGCCTTTAACATTCTTGCTATGGCCAGTCCTACAGAATCGATATGCCACTGTATGTCCACCTTAACGTCGTCACAGTTACTCACAGTACTTCGCCGGATGACGAGGCATTCGGCTACCTTAAGAGAGTCATAGTTCCTGCTGCCAGCTGCTCCCTTTTCTTTGAATCTATCCTCTCTTTATTTCGTACTGCGGCCTGTCCATGCAGAAGCGAAATGCTGCAACAAGTCCACCTTCACGTTGCCTGAGTTACTCCAACGACGATATCCTCGAGTTTTCAAGTAGATTTCGCAGAGTGACGAGGCATTTGGCTACCTTAAGAGAGTCATAGTTACTCCTGCCGGCTGCTCCCATTTCTTTAGGCCTTTAACATTCTTGCTATGGCCAGTCCTACAGAATCGATATGCCACTGTATGTCCACCTTAACGACGTCACAGTTACTCACAGTACTTCACCGGATGACGAGGCATTTGGCTACCTTAAGAGAGTCATAGTTCCTGCTGCCAGCTGCTCCCTTTTCTTTGAATCTATCCTCTCTTTATATCGTACTGCGGCCTGTCCATGCAGAAGCGAAATGCTGCAACAAGTCCACCTTCACGTTGCCTGAGTTACTCCAACGACGATATCCTCGAGTTTTCAAGTAAATTTCGCAGAGTGACGAGGCATTTGGCTACCTTAAGAGAGTCATAGTTACTCCTGCCGGCTGCTCCCATTTCTTTAGGCCTTTAACATTCTTGCTATGGCCAGTCCTACAGAACCGATATGCCACTGTATGTCCACCTTAACGTCGTCACAGTTACTCACACTACGAGTCTCTCGAGTTTGCAAATGTACTTCGCCGAATGACGAGGCATTTAGCTACCTTAAGAGAGTCATAGTTCCTGCTGCCAGCTGCTCCCTTTTCTTTGAATCTATCCTCTCTTTATTTCGTACTGCGGCCTGTCCATGCAGAAGCGAAATGCTGCAACAAGTCCACCTTCACGTTGCCTGAGTTACTCCAACGACGATATCCTCGAGTTTTCAAGTAAATTTCGCAGTGTGACGAGGCATTTGACTACCTTAAGAGAGTCATAGTTACTTCTGCCGGCTGCTCCCATTTCTTTAGGCCTTTAACATTCTTGCTATGGCCAGCCCTACAGAACCGATATGCCACTGTATGTCCACCTTAACGTCGTCACAGTTACTCACACTACGAGTCTCTCGAGTTTGCAAATGTACTTCGCCGGATGACGAGGCATTTAGCTACCTTAAGAGAGTCATAGTTCCTGCTGCCAGCTGCTCCCTTTTCTTTGAATCTATCCTCTCTTTATTTCGTACTGCGGCCTGTCCATGCAGAAGCGAAATGCTGCAACAAGTCCACCTTCACGTTGCCTGAGTTACTCCAACGACGATATCCTCGAGTTTTCAAGTAAATTTCGCAGAGTGACGAGGCATTTGGCTACCTTAAGAGAGTCATAGTTACTCCTGCCGGCTGCTCCCATTTCTTTAGGCCTTTAACATTCTTGCTATGGCCAGTCCTACAGAATCGATATGCCACTGTATGTCCACCTTAACGTCGTCACAGTTACTCACAGTACTTCGCCGGATGACGAGGCATTCGGCTACCTTAAGAGAGTCATAGTTCCTGCTGCCAGCTGCTCCCTTTTCTTTGAATCTATCCTCTCTTTATTTCGTACTGCGGCCTGTCCATGCAGAAGCGAAATGCTGCAACAAGTCCACCTTCACGTTGCCTGAGTTACTCCAACGACGATATCCTCGAGTTTTCAAGTAGATTTCGCAGAGTGACGAGGCATTTGGCTACCTTAAGAGAGTCATAGTTACTCCTGCCGGCTGCTCCCATTTCTTTAGGCCTTTAACATTCTTGCTATGGCCAGTCCTACAGAATCGATATGCCACTGTATGTCCACCTTAACGACGTCACAGTTACTCACAGTACTTCACCGGATGACGAGGCATTTGGCTACCTTAAGAGAATCATAGTTCCTGCTGCCAGCTGCTCCCTTTTCTTTGAATCTATCCTCTCTTTATATCGTACTGCGGCCTGTCCATGCAGAAGCGAAATGCTGCAACAAGTCCACCTTCACGTTGCCTGAGTTACTCCAACGACGATATCCTCGAGTTTTCAAGTAAATTTCGCAGAGTGACGAGGCATTTGGCTACCTTAAGAGAGTCATAGTTACTCCTGCCGGCTGCTCCCATTTCTTTAGGCCTTTAACATTCTTGCTATGGCCAGTCCTACAGAACCGATATGCCACTGTATGTCCACCTTAACGTCGTCACAGTTACTCACACTACGAGTCTCTCGAGTTTGCAAATGTACTTCGCCGAATGACGAGGCATTTAGCTACCTTAAGAGAGTCATAGTTCCTGCTGCCAGCTGCTCCCTTTTCTTTGAATCTATCCTCTCTTTATTTCGTACTGCGGCCTGTCCATGCAGAAGCGAAATGCTGCAACAAGTCCACCTTCACGTTGCCTGAGTTACTCCAACGACGATATCCTCGAGTTTTCAAGTAAATTTCGCAGTGTGACGAGGCATTTGACTACCTTAAGAGAGTCATAGTTACTTCTGCCGGCTGCTCCCATTTCTTTAGGCCTTTAACATTCTTGCTATGGCCAGCCCTACAGAACCGATATGCCACTGTATGTCCACCTTAACGTCGTCACAGTTACTCACACTACGAGTCTCTCGAGTTTGCAAATGTACTTCGCCGGATGACGAGGCATTTAGCTACCTTAAGAGAGTCATAGTTCCTGCTGCCAGCTGCTCCCTTTTCTTTGAATCTATCCTCTCTTTATTTCGTACTGCGGCCTGTCCATGCAGAAGCGAAATGCTGCAACAAGTCCACCTTCACGTTGCCTGAGTTACTCCAACGACGATATCCTCGAGTTTTCAAGTAAATTTCGCAGAGTGACGAGGCATTTGGCTACCTTAAGAGAGTCATAGTTACTCCTGCCGGCTGCTCCCATTTCTTTAGGCCTTTAACATTCTTGCTATGGCCAGTCCTACAGAATCGATATGCCACTGTATGTCCACCTTAACGTCGTCACAGTTACTCACAGTACTTCGCCGGATGACGAGGCATTCGGCTACCTTAAGAGAGTCATAGTTCCTGCTGCCAGCTGCTCCCTTTTCTTTGAATCTATCCTCTCTTTATTTCGTACTGCGGCCTGTCCATGCAGAAGCGAAATGCTGCAACAAGTCCACCTTCACGTTGCCTGAGTTACTCCAACGACGATATCCTCGAGTTTTCAAGTAGATTTCGCAGAGTGACGAGGCATTTGGCTACCTTAAGAGAGTCATAGTTACTCCTGCCGGCTGCTCCCATTTCTTTAGGCCTTTAACATTCTTGCTATGGCCAGTCCTACAGAATCGATATGCCACTGTATGTCCACCTTAACGACGTCACAGTTACTCACAGTACTTCACCGGATGACGAGGCATTTGGCTACCTTAAGAGAGTCATAGTTCCTGCTGCCAGCTGCTCCCTTTTCTTTGAATCTATCCTCTCTTTATTTCGTACTGCGGCCTGTCCATGCAGAAGCGAAATGCTGCAACAAGTCCACCTTCACGTTGCCTGAGTTACTCCAACGACGATATCCTCGAGTTTTCAAGTAAATTTCGCAGAGTGACGAGGCATTTGGCTACCTTAAGAGAGTCATAGTTACTCCTGCCGGCTGCTCCCATTTCTTTAGGCCTTTAACATTCTTGCTATGGCCAGTCCTACAGAATCGATATGCCACTGTATGTCCACCTTAACGTCGTCACAGTTACTCACAGTACTTCGCCGGATGACGAGGCATTCGGCTACCTTAAGAGAGTCATAGTTCCTGCTGCCAGCTGCTCCCTTTTCTTTGAATCTATCCTCTCTTTATTTCGTACTGCGGCCTGTCCATGCAGAAGCGAAATGCTGCAACAAGTCCACCTTCACGTTGCCTGAGTTACTCCAACGACGATATCCTCGAGTTTTCAAGTAGATTTCGCAGAGTGACGAGGCATTTGGCTACCTTAAGAGAGTCATAGTTACTCCTGCCGGCTGCTCCCATTTCTTTAGGCCTTTAACATTCTTGCTATGGCCAGTCCTACAGAATCGATATGCCACTGTATGTCCACCTTAACGACGTCACAGTTACTCACAGTACTTCACCGGATGACGAGGCATTTGGCTACCTTAAGAGAGTCATAGTTCCTGCTGCCAGCTGCTCCCTTTTCTTTGAATCTATCCTCTCTTTATATCGTACTGCGGCCTGTCCATGCAGAAGCGAAATGCTGCAACAAGTCCACCTTCACGTTGCCTGAGTTACTCCAACGACGATATCCTCGAGTTTTCAAGTAAATTTCGCAGAGTGACGAGGCATTTGGCTACCTTAAGAGAGTCATAGTTACTCCTGCCGGCTGCTCCCATTTCTTTAGGCCTTTAACATTCTTGCTATGGCCAGTCCTACAGAACCGATATGCCACTGTATGTCCACCTTAACGTCGTCACAGTTACTCACACTACGAGTCTCTCGAGTTTGCAAATGTACTTCGCCGAATGACGAGGCATTTAGCTACCTTAAGAGAGTCATAGTTCCTGCTGCCAGCTGCTCCCTTTTCTTTGAATCTATCCTCTCTTTATTTCGTACTGCGGCCTGTCCATGCAGAAGCGAAATGCTGCAACAAGTCCACCTTCACGTTGCCTGAGTTACTCCAACGACGATATCCTCGAGTTTTCAAGTAAATTTCGCAGTGTGACGAGGCATTTGACTACCTTAAGAGAGTCATAGTTACTTCTGCCGGCTGCTCCCATTTCTTTAGGCCTTTAACATTCTTGCTATGGCCAGCCCTACAGAACCGATATGCCACTGTATGTCCACCTTAACGTCGTCACAGTTACTCACACTACGAGTCTCTCGAGTTTGCAAATGTACTTCGCCGGATGACGAGGCATTTAGCTACCTTAAGAGAGTCATAGTTCCTGCTGCCAGCTGCTCCCTTTTCTTTGAATCTATCCTCTCTTTATTTCGTACTGCGGCCTGTCCATGCAGAAGCGAAATGCTGCAACAAGTCCACCTTCACGTTGCCTGAGTTACTCCAACGACGATATCCTCGAGTTTTCAAGTAAATTTCGCAGAGTGACGAGGCATTTGGCTACCTTAAGAGAGTCATAGTTACTCCTGCCGGCTGCTCCCATTTCTTTAGGCCTTTAACATTCTTGCTATGGCCAGTCCTACAGAATCGATATGCCACTGTATGTCCACCTTAACGTCGTCACAGTTACTCACAGTACTTCGCCGGATGACGAGGCATTCGGCTACCTTAAGAGAGTCATAGTTCCTGCTGCCAGCTGCTCCCTTTTCTTTGAATCTATCCTCTCTTTATTTCGTACTGCGGCCTGTCCATGCAGAAGCGAAATGCTGCAACAAGTCCACCTTCACGTTGCCTGAGTTACTCCAACGACGATATCCTCGAGTTTTCAAGTAGATTTCGCAGAGTGACGAGGCATTTGGCTACCTTAAGAGAGTCATAGTTACTCCTGCCGGCTGCTCCCATTTCTTTAGGCCTTTAACATTCTTGCTATGGCCAGTCCTACAGAATCGATATGCCACTGTATGTCCACCTTAACGACGTCACAGTTACTCACAGTACTTCACCGGATGACGAGGCATTTGGCTACCTTAAGAGAGTCATAGTTCCTGCTGCCAGCTGCTCCCTTTTCTTTGAATCTATCCTCTCTTTATATCGTACTGCGGCCTGTCCATGCAGAAGCGAAATGCTGCAACAAGTCCACCTTCACGTTGCCTGAGTTACTCCAACGACGATATCCTCGAGTTTTCAAGTAAATTTCGCAGAGTGACGAGGCATTTGGCTACCTTAAGAGAGTCATAGTTACTCCTGCCGGCTGCTCCCATTTCTTTAGGCCTTTAACATTCTTGCTATGGCCAGTCCTACAGAACCGATATGCCACTGTATGTCCACCTTAACGTCGTCACAGTTACTCACACTACGAGTCTCTCGAGTTTGCAAATGTACTTCGCCGAATGACGAGGCATTTAGCTACCTTAAGAGAGTCATAGTTCCTGCTGCCAGCTGCTCCCTTTTCTTTGAATCTATCCTCTCTTTATTTCGTACTGCGGCCTGTCCATGCAGAAGCGAAATGCTGCAACAAGTCCACCTTCACGTTGCCTGAGTTACTCCAACGACGATATCCTCGAGTTTTCAAGTAAATTTCGCAGTGTGACGAGGCATTTGACTACCTTAAGAGAGTCATAGTTACTTCTGCCGGCTGCTCCCATTTCTTTAGGCCTTTAACATTCTTGCTATGGCCAGCCCTACAGAACCGATATGCCACTGTATGTCCACCTTAACGTCGTCACAGTTACTCACACTACGAGTCTCTCGAGTTTGCAAATGTACTTCGCCGGATGACGAGGCATTTAGCTACCTTAAGAGAGTCATAGTTCCTGCTGCCAGCTGCTCCCTTTTCTTTGAATCTATCCTCTCTTTATTTCGTACTGCGGCCTGTCCATGCAGAAGCGAAATGCTGCAACAAGTCCACCTTCACGTTGCCTGAGTTACTCCAACGACGATATCCTCGAGTTTTCAAGTAAATTTCGCAGAGTGACGAGGCATTTGGCTACCTTAAGAGAGTCATAGTTACTCCTGCCGGCTGCTCCCATTTCTTTAGGCCTTTAACATTCTTGCTATGGCCAGTCCTACAGAATCGATATGCCACTGTATGTCCACCTTAACGTCGTCACAGTTACTCACAGTACTTCGCCGGATGACGAGGCATTCGGCTACCTTAAGAGAGTCATAGTTCCTGCTGCCAGCTGCTCCCTTTTCTTTGAATCTATCCTCTCTTTATTTCGTACTGCGGCCTGTCCATGCAGAAGCGAAATGCTGCAACAAGTCCACCTTCACGTTGCCTGAGTTACTCCAACGACGATATCCTCGAGTTTTCAAGTAGATTTCGCAGAGTGACGAGGCATTTGGCTACCTTAAGAGAGTCATAGTTACTCCTGCCGGCTGCTCCCATTTCTTTAGGCCTTTAACATTCTTGCTATGGCCAGTCCTACAGAATCGATATGCCACTGTATGTCCACCTTAACGACGTCACAGTTACTCACAGTACTTCACCGGATGACGAGGCATTTGGCTACTTTAAGAGAGTCATAGTTCCTGCTGCCAGCTGCTCCCTTTTCTTTGAATCTATCCTCTCTTTATTTCGTACTGCGGCCTGTCCATGCAGAAGCGAAATGCTGCAACAAGTCCACCTTCACGTTGCCTGAGTTACTCCAACGACGATATCCTCGAGTTTTCAAGTAAATTTCGCAGAGTGACGAGGCATTTGGCTACCTTAAGAGAGTCATAGTTACTCGTGCCGGCTGCTCCCATTTCTTTAGGCCTTTAACATTCTTGCTATGGCCAGTCCTACAGAATCGATATGCCACTGTATGTCCACCTTAACGTCGTCACAGTTACTCACAGTACTTCGCCGGATGACGAGGCATTCGGCTACCTTAAGAGAGTCATAGTTCCTGCTGCCAGCTGCTCCCTTTTCTTTGAATCTATCCTCTCTTTATTTCGTACTGCGGCCTGTCCATGCAGAAGCGAAATGCTGCAACAAGTCCACCTTCACGTTGCCTGAGTTACTCCAACGACGATATCCTCGAGTTTTCAAGTAGATTTCGCAGAGTGACGAGGCATTTGGCTACCTTAAGAGAGTCATAGTTACTCCTGCCGGCTGCTCCCATTTCTTTAGGCCTTTAACATTCTTGCTATGGCCAGTCCTACAGAATCGATATGCCACTGTATGTCCACCTTAACGACGTCACAGTTACTCACAGTACTTCACCGGATGACGAGGCATTTGGCTACCTTAAGAGAGTCATAGTTCCTGCTGCCAGCTGCTCCCTTTTCTTTGAATCTATCCTCTCTTTATTTCGTACTGCGGCCTGTCCATGCATAAGCGAAATGCTGCAACAAGTCCACCTTCACGTTGCCTGAGTTACTCCAACGACGATATCCTCGAGTTTTCAAGTAAATTTCGCAGAGTGACGAGGCATTTGGCTACCTTAAGAGAGTCATAGTTACTCCTGCTGGCTGCTCCCATTTCTTTAGGCCTTTAACATTCTTGCTATGGCCAGTCCTACAGAACCGATATGCCACTGTATGTCCACCTTAACGTCGTCACAGTTACTCACACTACGAGTCTCTCGAGTTTGCAAATGTACTTCGCCGGATGACGAGGCATTTAGCTACCTTAAGAGAGTCATAGTTCCTGCTGCCAGCTGCTCCCTTTTCTTTGAATCTATCCTCTCTTTATTTCGTACTGCGGCCTGTCCATGCAGAAGCGAAATGCTGCAACAAGTCCACCTTCACGTTGCCTGAGTTACTCCAACGACGATATCCTCGAGTTTTCAAGTAAATTTCGCAGAGTGACGAGGCATTTGGCTACCTTAAGAGAGTCATAGTTACTCCTGCCGGCTGCTCCCATTTCTTTAGGCCTTTAACATTCTTGCTATGGCCAGTCCTACAGAATCGATATGCCACTGTATGTCCACCTTAACGTCGTCACAGTTACTCACAGTACTTCGCCGGATGACGAGGCATTCGGCTACCTTAAGAGAGTCATAGTTCCTGCTGCCAGCTGCTCCCTTTTCTTTGAATCTATCCTCTCTTTATTTCGTACTGCGGCCTGTCCATGCAGAAGCGAAATGCTGCAACAAGTCCACCTTCACGTTGCCTGAGTTACTCCAACGACGATATCCTCGAGTTTTCAAGTAGATTTCGCAGAGTGACGAGGCATTTGGCTACCTTAAGAGAGTCATAGTTACTCCTGCCGGCTGCTCCCATTTCTTTAGGCCTTTAACATTCTTGCTATGGCCAGTCCTACAGAATCGATATGCCACTGTATGTCCACCTTAACGACGTCACAGTTACTCACAGTACTTCACCGGATGACGAGGCATTTGGCTACCTTAGGAGAGTCATAGTTCCTGCTGCCAGCTGCTCCCTTTTCTCTGAATCTATCCTCTCTTTATTTCGTACTGCGGCCTGTCCATGCCTAAGCGAAATGCTGCAACAAGTCCACCTTCACGTTGCCTGAGTTACTCCAACGACGATATCCTCGAGTTTTCAAGTAAATTTCGCAGAGTGACGAGGCATTTGGCTACCTTAAAAGAGTCATAGTTACTCCTGCCGGCTGCTCCCATTTCTTTAGGCCTTTAACATTCTTGCTATGGCCAGTCCTACAGAACCGATATGCCACTGTATGTCCACCTTAACGTCGTCACAGTTACTCACACTACGAGTCTCTCGAGTTTGCAAATGTACTTCGCCGAATGACGAGGCATTTAGCTACCTTAAGAGAGTCATAGTTCCTGCTGCCAGCTGCTCCCTTTTCTTTGAATCTATCCTCTCTTTATTTCGTACTGCGGCCTGTCCATGCAGAAGCGAAATGCTGCAACAAGTCCACCTTCACGTTGCCTGAGTTACTCCAACGACGATATCCTCGAGTTTTCAAGTAGATTTCGCAGAGTGACGAGGCATTTGGCTACCTTAAGAGAGTCATAGTTACTCCTGCCGGCTGCTCCCATTTCTTTAGGCCTTTAACATTCTTGCTATGGCCAGTCCTACAGAACCGATATGCCACTGTATGTCCACCTTAACGTCCTCACAGTTACTCCCAGTACGAGTTTCTCGAGTTAGCAAATGTACTTAGCCTGATGACGAGGCTTTTGGCTACTTCAAGAGGGTCATAGTTACTGTAGCCATATTCTCCCCTTTCTTTGAATCTTCCCTCTCTTTAATTCGTACTGCGGAATGTCCTAGCAGAAGCGAAATGCTGCAACAAGTCCACCTTAGCGTTGTCTGAGTTACTCCAACGACGATATCCGCGAGTTTTCAAATAAATTTCGCAGAGTTACGAGGCATTTGGCTACCTTAAGAGAGTCATACTTACAGCTGCCAGCTGCTCCCCCTTCTTTGAACCTTTCCTCTTTTTAATTCGTGCTGCGGCCAGTCCTGTAGGCTCGAAATGCTGCAACATGTCCACCTCAACGTTGTCTGAGTTACTCCAACGACGATTTCCTCGAGCTTTCAAAAAAATTTCGAAGAGTGAAGAGGCATTTGGCTACCTTAAGAGAGTCATAGTTACTGCTGCCAGCTGCTCCCCTTTCGATGAACGTTTCCTGTCTTTAATTCGTACGACGGCCAGTCCTGAAGACTCGAAATGCTACAACGTGTCCACCTTAACGTTGTCTGAGTTACTCCAACGACGATATCCTCGAGCTTTCAAATAAATTTCGCAGAGTAACGAGGCGTTTGGCTACCTTAAGAGAGTCATAGTTACCCCTGCCGGCTGCTCCCATTTCTTTAGGCCTCTAACATTGTTGCTATGGTCAGTCCTACAGAACCGATATGCACTGTATGTCCACCTTAACTTTGTCACAGTTACTCCCAGTACGAGTTTCTCGAGTTAGCTAATGTACTTAGCCGGATGACGAGGCATTTAGCTACTTCAAGAGGGTCATAGTTAATGCAGCCAGATGCTCCCCTTTCTTTGAATCTTTCCTCTCTTTAATTCGTACTGCGGAATGTCTAAGCAGAAGCGAAATGCTGCAACATGTCCACCTTAGCAATGTCTCAGTTACTCCAACGACGATATCCGCGAGTTTTCAAATAAATTTCGCAGAGTTACGAGGCATTTGGCTACCTTAAGAGAGTCATACTTACAGCTGCCAGCTGCTCCCCCTTCTTTGAACCTTTCCTCTTTTTAATTCGTGCTGCGGCCAGTCCTGTAGGCTCGAAATGCTGCAACATGTCCACCTCAACGTTGTCTGAGTTACTCCAACGACGATTTCCTCGAGCTTTCAAAAAAATTTCGTAGAGTGAAGAGGCATTTGGCTACCTTAAGAGAGTCATAGTTACTGCTGCCAGCTGCTCCCCTTTCGATGAACGTTTCCTGTCTTTAATTCGTACGACGGCCAGTCCTGAAGACTCGAAATGCTACAACATGTCCACCTTAACGTTGTCTGAGTTACTCCAACGACGATATCCTCGAGCTTTCAAATAAATTTCGCAGAGTAACGAGGCGTTTGGCTACCTTAAGAGAGTCATAGTTACCCCTGCCGGCTGCTCCCATTTCTTTAGGCCTCTAACATTCTTGCTATGGCCAGTCCTACAGAACCGATATGCCACTGTATGTCCACCTTAACGTCGTCACAGTTACTCACACTACGAGTCTCTCGAGTTTGCAAATGTACTTCGCCGGATGACGAGGCATTTAGCTACCTTAAGAGAGTCATAGTTCCTGCTGCCAGCTGCTCCCTTTTCTTTGAATCTATCCTCTCTTTATTTCGTACTGCGGCCTGTCCATGCAGAAGCGAAATGCTGCAACAAGTCCACCTTCACGTTGCCTGAGTTACTCCAACGACGATTTCCTCGAGCTTTCAAAAAAATTTCGTAGAGTGAAGAGGCATTTGGCTACCTTAAGAGAGTCATAGTTACTGCTGCCAGCTGCTCCCCTTTCGATGAACGTTTCCTGTCTTTAATTCGTACGACGGCCAGTCCTGAAGACTCGAAATGCTACAACATGTCCACCTTAACGTTGTCTGAGTTACTCCAACGACGATATCCTCGAGCTTTCAAATAAATTTCGCAGAGTAACGAGGCGTTTGGCTACCTTAAGAGAGTCATAGTTACCCCTGCCGGCTGCTCCCATTTCTTTAGGCCTCTAACATTCTTGCTATGGCCAGTCCTACAGAACCGATATGCCACTGTATGTCCACCTTAACGTCGTCACAGTTACTCACACTACGAGTCTCTCGAGTTTGCAAATGTACTTCGCCGGATGACGAGGCATTTAGCTACCTTAAGAGAGTCATAGTTCCTGCTGCCAGCTGCTCCCTTTTCTTTGAATCTATCCTCTCTTTATTTCGTACTGCGGCCTGTCCATGCAGAAGCGAAATGCTGCAACAAGTCCACCTTCACGTTGCCTGAGTTACTCCAACGACGATATCCTCGAGTTTTCAAGTAAATTTCGCAGAGTGACGAGGCATTTGGCTACCTTAAGAGAGTCATAGTTACTCCTGCCGGCTGCTCCCATTTCTTTAGGCCTTTAACATTCTTGCTATGGCCAGTCCTACAGAATCGATATGCCACTGTATGTCCACCTTAACGTCGTCACAGTTACTCACAGTACTTCGCCGGATGACGAGGCATTTGGCTACCTTAGGAGAGTCATAGTTCCTGCTGCCAGCTGCTCCCTTTTCTCTGAATCTATCCTCTCTTTATTTCGTACTGCGGCCTGTCCATGCCTAAGCGAAATGCTGCAACAAGTCCACCTTCACGTTGCCTGAGTTACTCCAACGACGATATCCTCGAGTTTTCAAGTAAATTTCGCAGAGTGACGAGGCATTTGGCTACCTTAAAAGAGTCATAGTTACTCCTGCCGGCTGCTCCCATTTCTTTAGGCCTTTAACATTCTTGCTATGGCCAGTCCTACAGAACCGATATGCCACTGTATGTCCACCTTAACGTCGTCACAGTTACTCACACTACGAGTCTCTCGAGTTTGCAAATGTACTTCGCCGAATGACGAGGCATTTAGCTACCTTAAGAGAGTCATAGTTCCTGCTGCCAGCTGCTCCCTTTTCTTTGAATCTATCCTCTCTTTATTTCGTACTGCGGCCTGTCCATGCAGAAGCGAAATGCTGCAACAAGTCCACCTTCACGTTGCCTGAGTTACTCCAACGACGATATCCTCGAGTTTTCAAGTAGATTTCGCAGAGTGACGAGGCATTTGGCTACCTTAAGAGAGTCATAGTTACTCCTGCCGGCTGCTCCCATTTCTTTAGGCCTTTAACATTCTTGCTATGGCCAGTCCTACAGAACCGATATGCCACTGTATGTCCACCTTAACGTCCTCACAGTTACTCCCAGTACGAGTTTCTCGAGTTAGCAAATGTACTTAGCCTGATGACGAGGCTTTTGGCTACTTCAAGAGGGTCATAGTTACTGTAGCCATATTCTCCCCTTTCTTTGAATCTTCCCTCTCTTTAATTCGTACTGCGGAATGTCCTAGCAGAAGCGAAATGCTGCAACAAGTCCACCTTAGCGTTGTCTGAGTTACTCCAACGACGATATCCGCGAGTTTTCAAATAAATTTCGCAGAGTTACGAGGCATTTGGCTACCTTAAGAGAGTCATACTTACAGCTGCCAGCTGCTCCCCCTTCTTTGAACCTTTCCTCTTTTTAATTCGTGCTGCGGCCAGTCCTGTAGGCTCGAAATGCTGCAACATGTCCACCTCAACGTTGTCTGAGTTACTCCAACGACGATTTCCTCGAGCTTTCAAAAAAATTTCGAAGAGTGAAGAGGCATTTGGCTACCTTAAGAGAGTCATAGTTACTGCTGCCAGCTGCTCCCCTTTCGATGAACGTTTCCTGTCTTTAATTCGTACGACGGCCAGTCCTGAAGACTCGAAATGCTACAACGTGTCCACCTTAACGTTGTCTGAGTTACTCCAACGACGATATCCTCGAGCTTTCAAATAAATTTCGCAGAGTAACGAGGCGTTTGGCTACCTTAAGAGAGTCATAGTTACCCCTGCCGGCTGCTCCCATTTCTTTAGGCCTCTAACATTGTTGCTATGGTCAGTCCTACAGAACCGATATGCACTGTATGTCCACCTTAACTTTGTCACAGTTACTCCCAGTACGAGTTTCTCGAGTTAGCTAATGTACTTAGCCGGATGACGAGGCATTTAGCTACTTCAAGAGGGTCATAGTTAATGCAGCCAGATGCTCCCCTTTCTTTGAATCTTTCCTCTCTTTAATTCGTACTGCGGAATGTCTAAGCAGAAGCGAAATGCTGCAACATGTCCACCTTAGCAATGTCTCAGTTACTCCAACGACGATATCCGCGAGTT
The DNA here is from genome assembly GCF_021461385.2 of Schistocerca piceifrons. NCBI lineage: Eukaryota > Metazoa > Arthropoda > Insecta > Orthoptera > Acrididae > Schistocerca > Schistocerca piceifrons. The sequence goes on from NC_060142.1 coordinate 20,844,841, forward strand.
TTCAAATAAATTTCGCAGAGTTACGAGGCATTTGGCTACCTTAAGAGAGTCATACTTACAGCTGCCAGCTGCTCCCCCTTCTTTGAACCTTTCCTCTTTTTAATTCGTGCTGCGGCCAGTCCTGTAGGCTCGAAATGCTGCAACATGTCCACCTCAACGTTGTCTGAGTTACTCCAACGACGATTTCCTCGAGCTTTCAAAAAAATTTCGTAGAGTGAAGAGGCATTTGGCTACCTTAAGAGAGTCATAGTTACTGCTGCCAGCTGCTCCCCTTTCGATGAACGTTTCCTGTCTTTAATTCGTACGACGGCCAGTCCTGAAGACTCGAAATGCTACAACATGTCCACCTTAACGTTGTCTGAGTTACTCCAACGACGATATCCTCGAGCTTTCAAATAAATTTCGCAGAGTAACGAGGCGTTTGGCTACCTTAAGAGAGTCATAGTTACCCCTGCCGGCTGCTCCCATTTCTTTAGGCCTCTAACATTCTTGCTATGGCCAGTCCTACAGAACCGATATGCCACTGTATGTCCACCTTAACGTCGTCACAGTTACTCACACTACGAGTCTCTCGAGTTTGCAAATGTACTTCGCCGGATGACGAGGCATTTAGCTACCTTAAGAGAGTCATAGTTCCTGCTGCCAGCTGCTCCCTTTTCTTTGAATCTATCCTCTCTTTATTTCGTACTGCGGCCTGTCCATGCAGAAGCGAAATGCTGCAACAAGTCCACCTTCACGTTGCCTGAGTTACTCCAACGACGATTTCCTCGAGCTTTCAAAAAAATTTCGTAGAGTGAAGAGGCATTTGGCTACCTTAAGAGAGTCATAGTTACTGCTGCCAGCTGCTCCCCTTTCGATGAACGTTTCCTGTCTTTAATTCGTACGACGGCCAGTCCTGAAGACTCGAAATGCTACAACATGTCCACCTTAACGTTGTCTGAGTTACTCCAACGACGATATCCTCGAGCTTTCAAATAAATTTCGCAGAGTAACGAGGCGTTTGGCTACCTTAAGAGAGTCATAGTTACCCCTGCCGGCTGCTCCCATTTCTTTAGGCCTCTAACATTCTTGCTATGGCCAGTCCTACAGAACCGATATGCCACTGTATGTCCACCTTAACGTCGTCACAGTTACTCACACTACGAGTCTCTCGAGTTTGCAAATGTACTTCGCCGGATGACGAGGCATTTAGCTACCTTAAGAGAGTCATAGTTCCTGCTGCCAGCTGCTCCCTTTTCTTTGAATCTATCCTCTCTTTATTTCGTACTGCGGCCTGTCCATGCAGAAGCGAAATGCTGCAACAAGTCCACCTTCACGTTGCCTGAGTTACTCCAACGACGATATCCTCGAGTTTTCAAGTAAATTTCGCAGAGTGACGAGGCATTTGGCTACCTTAAGAGAGTCATAGTTACTCCTGCCGGCTGCTCCCATTTCTTTAGGCCTTTAACATTCTTGCTATGGCCAGTCCTACAGAATCGATATGCCACTGTATGTGCACCTTAACGTCGTCACAGTTACTCACAGTACTTCGCCGGATGACGAGGCATTCGGCTACCTTAAGAGAGTCATAGTTCCTGCTGCCAGCTGCTCCCTTTTCTTTGAATCTATCCTCTCTTTATTTCGTACTGCGGCCTGTCCATGCAGAAGCGAAATGCTGCAACAAGTCCACCTTCACGTTGCCTGAGTTACTCCAACGACGATATCCTCGAGTTTTCAAGTAGATTTCGCAGAGTGACGAGGCATTTGGCTACCTTAAGAGAGTCATAGTTACTCCTGCCGGCTGCTCCCATTTCTTTAGGCCTTTAACATTCTTGCTATGGCCAGTCCTACAGAATCGATATGCCACTGTATGTCCACCTTAACGACGTCACAGTTACTCACAGTACTTCACCGGATGACGAGGCATTTGGCTACCTTAAGAGAGTCATAGTTCCTGCTGCCAGCTGCTCCCTTTTCTTTGAATCTATCCTCTCTTTATATCGTACTGCGGCCTGTCCATGCAGAAGCGAAATGCTGCAACAAGTCCACCTTCACGTTGCCTGAGTTACTCCAACGACGATATCCTCGAGTTTTCAAGTAAATTTCGCAGAGTGACGAGGCATTTGGCTACCTTAAGAGAGTCATAGTTACTCCTGCCGGCTGCTCCCATTTCTTTAGGCCTTTAACATTCTTGCTATGGCCAGTCCTACAGAACCGATATGCCACTGTATGTCCACCTTAACGTCGTCACAGTTACTCACACTACGAGTCTCTCGAGTTTGCAAATGTACTTCGCCGAATGACGAGGCATTTAGCTACCTTAAGAGAGTCATAGTTCCTGCTGCCAGCTGCTCCCTTTTCTTTGAATCTATCCTCTCTTTATTTCGTACTGCGGCCTGTCCATGCAGAAGCGAAATGCTGCAACAAGTCCACCTTCACGTTGCCTGAGTTACTCCAACGACGATATCCTCGAGTTTTCAAGTAAATTTCGCAGTGTGACGAGGCATTTGACTACCTTAAGAGAGTCATAGTTACTTCTGCCGGCTGCTCCCATTTCTTTAGGCCTTTAACATTCTTGCTATGGCCAGCCCTACAGAACCGATATGCCACTGTATGTCCACCTTAACGTCGTCACAGTTACTCACACTACGAGTCTCTCGAGTTTGCAAATGTACTTCGCCGGATGACGAGGCATTTAGCTACCTTAAGAGAGTCATAGTTCCTGCTGCCAGCTGCTCCCTTTTCTTTGAATCTATCCTCTCTTTATTTCGTACTGCGGCCTGTCCATGCAGAAGCGAAATGCTGCAACAAGTCCACCTTCACGTTGCCTGAGTTACTCCAACGACGATATCCTCGAGTTTTCAAGTAAATTTCGCAGAGTGACGAGGCATTTGGCTACCTTAAGAGAGTCATAGTTACTCCTGCCGGCTGCTCCCATTTCTTTAGGCCTTTAACATTCTTGCTATGGCCAGTCCTACAGAATCGATATGCCACTGTATGTCCACCTTAACGTCGTCACAGTTACTCACAGTACTTCGCCGGATGACGAGGCATTCGGCTACCTTAAGAGAGTCATAGTTCCTGCTGCCAGCTGCTCCCTTTTCTTTGAATCTATCCTCTCTTTATTTCGTACTGCGGCCTGTCCATGCAGAAGCGAAATGCTGCAACAAGTCCACCTTCACGTTGCCTGAGTTACTCCAACGACGATATCCTCGAGTTTTCAAGTAGATTTCGCAGAGTGACGAGGCATTTGGCTACCTTAAGAGAGTCATAGTTACTCCTGCCGGCTGCTCCCATTTCTTTAGGCCTTTAACATTCTTGCTATGGCCAGTCCTACAGAATCGATATGCCACTGTATGTCCACCTTAACGACGTCACAGTTACTCACAGTACTTCACCGGATGACGAGGCATTTGGCTACCTTAAGAGAGTCATAGTTCCTGCTGCCAGCTGCTCCCTTTTCTTTGAATCTATCCTCTCTTTATTTCGTACTGCGGCCTGTCCATGCAGAAGCGAAATGCTGCAACAAGTCCACCTTCACGTTGCCTGAGTTACTCCAACGACGATATCCTCGAGTTTTCAAGTAAATTTCGCAGAGTGACGAGGCATTTGGCTACCTTAAGAGAGTCATAGTTACTCGTGCCGGCTGCTCCCATTTCTTTAGGCCTTTAACATTCTTGCTATGGCCAGTCCTACAGAATCGATATGCCACTGTATGTCCACCTTAACGTCGTCACAGTTACTCACAGTACTTCGCCGGATGACGAGGCATTCGGCTACCTTAAGAGAGTCATAGTTCCTGCTGCCAGCTGCTCCCTTTTCTTTGAATCTATCCTCTCTTTATTTCGTACTGCGGCCTGTCCATGCAGAAGCGAAATGCTGCAACAAGTCCACCTTCACGTTGCCTGAGTTACTCCAACGACGATATCCTCGAGTTTTCAAGTAGATTTCGCAGAGTGACGAGGCATTTGGCTACCTTAAGAGAGTCATAGTTACTCCTGCCGGCTGCTCCCATTTCTTTAGGCCTTTAACATTCTTGCTATGGCCAGTCCTACAGAATCGATATGCCACTGTATGTCCACCTTAACGACGTCACAGTTACTCACAGTACTTCACCGGATGACGAGGCATTTGGCTACCTTAAGAGAGTCATAGTTCCTGCTGCCAGCTGCTCCCTTTTCTTTGAATCTATCCTCTCTTTATTTCGTACTGCGGCCTGTCCATGCATAAGCGAAATGCTGCAACAAGTCCACCTTCACGTTGCCTGAGTTACTCCAACGACGATATCCTCGAGTTTTCAAGTAAATTTCGCAGAGTGACGAGGCATTTGGCTACCTTAAGAGAGTCATAGTTACTCCTGCTGGCTGCTCCCATTTCTTTAGGCCTTTAACATTCTTGCTATGGCCAGTCCTACAGAACCGATATGCCACTGTATGTCCACCTTAACGTCGTCACAGTTACTCACACTACGAGTCTCTCGAGTTTGCAAATGTACTTCGCCGGATGACGAGGCATTTAGCTACCTTAAGAGAGTCATAGTTCCTGCTGCCAGCTGCTCCCTTTTCTTTGAATCTATCCTCTCTTTATTTCGTACTGCGGCCTGTCCATGCAGAAGCGAAATGCTGCAACAAGTCCACCTTCACGTTGCCTGAGTTACTCCAACGACGATATCCTCGAGTTTTCAAGTAAATTTCGCAGAGTGACGAGGCATTTGGCTACCTTAAGAGAGTCATAGTTACTCCTGCCGGCTGCTCCCATTTCTTTAGGCCTTTAACATTCTTGCTATGGCCAGTCCTACAGAATCGATATGCCACTGTATGTCCACCTTAACGTCGTCACAGTTACTCACAGTACTTCGCCGGATGACGAGGCATTCGGCTACCTTAAGAGAGTCATAGTTCCTGCTGCCAGCTGCTCCCTTTTCTTTGAATCTATCCTCTCTTTATTTCGTACTGCGGCCTGTCCATGCAGAAGCGAAATGCTGCAACAAGTCCACCTTCACGTTGCCTGAGTTACTCCAACGACGATATCCTCGAGTTTTCAAGTAGATTTCGCAGAGTGACGAGGCATTTGGCTACCTTAAGAGAGTCATAGTTACTCCTGCCGGCTGCTCCCATTTCTTTAGGCCTTTAACATTCTTGCTATGGCCAGTCCTACAGAATCGATATGCCACTGTATGTCCACCTTAACGACGTCACAGTTACTCACAGTACTTCACCGGATGACGAGGCATTTGGCTACCTTAGGAGAGTCATAGTTCCTGCTGCCAGCTGCTCCCTTTTCTCTGAATCTATCCTCTCTTTATTTCGTACTGCGGCCTGTCCATGCCTAAGCGAAATGCTGCAACAAGTCCACCTTCACGTTGCCTGAGTTACTCCAACGACGATATCCTCGAGTTTTCAAGTAAATTTCGCAGAGTGACGAGGCATTTGGCTACCTTAAGAGAGTCATAGTTACTCCTGCTGGCTGCTCCCATTTCTTTAGGCCTTTAACATTCTTGCTATGGCCAGTCCTACAGAACCGATATGCCACTGTATGTCCACCTTAACGTCGTCACAGTTACTCACACTACGAGTCTCTCGAGTTTGCAAATGTACTTCGCCGAATGACGAGGCATTTAGCTACCTTAAGAGAGTCATAGTTCCTGCTGCCAGCTGCTCCCTTTTCTTTGAATCTATCCTCTCTTTATTTCGTACTGCGGCCTGTCCATGCAGAAGCGAAATGCTGCAACAAGTCCACCTTCACGTTGCCTGAGTTACTCCAACGACGATATCCTCGAGTTTTCAAGTAAATTTCGCAGTGTGACGAGGCATTTGACTACCTTAAGAGAGTCATAGTTACTTCTGCCGGCTGCTCCCATTTCTTTAGGCCTTTAACATTCTTGCTATGGCCAGCCCTACAGAACCGATATGCCACTGTATGTCCACCTTAACGTCGTCACAGTTACTCACACTACGAGTCTCTCGAGTTTGCAAATGTACTTCGCCGGATGACGAGGCATTTAGCTACCTTAAGAGAGTCATAGTTCCTGCTGCCAGCTGCTCCCTTTTCTTTGAATCTATCCTCTCTTTATTTCGTACTGCGGCCTGTCCATGCAGAAGCGAAATGCTGCAACAAGTCCACCTTCACGTTGCCTGAGTTACTCCAACGACGATATCCTCGAGTTTTCAAGTAAATTTCGCAGAGTGACGAGGCATTTGGCTACCTTAAGAGAGTCATAGTTACTCCTGCCGGCTGCTCCCATTTCTTTAGGCCTTTAACATTCTTGCTATGGCCAGTCCTACAGAATCGATATGCCACTGTATGTCCACCTTAACGTCGTCACAGTTACTCACACTACGAGTCTCTCGAGTTTGCAAATGTACTTCGCCGGATGACGAGGCATTTAGCTACCTTAAGAGAGTCATAGTTCCTGCTGCCAGCTGCTCCCTTTTCTTTGAATCTATCCTCTCTTTATTTCGTACTGCGGCCTGTCCATGCAGAAGCGAAATCCTGCAACAAGTCCACCTTCACGTTGCCTGAGTTACTCCAACGACGATATCCTCGAGTTTTCAAGTAAATTTCGCTGAGTGACGAGGCATTTGGCTACCTTAAGAGACTCATAGTTACTCCTGCCGGCTGCTCCCATTTCTTTAGGCCTTTAAAATTCTTGCTATGGCCAGTCCTACAGAACCGATATGCCACTGTATGTCCACCTTAACGTCGTCACAGTTACTCACACTACGAGTCTCTCGAGTTTGCAAATGTACTTCGCCGGATGACGAGGCATTTAGCTACCTTAAGAGAGTCATAGTTCCTGCTGCCAGCTGCTCCCTTTTCTTTGAATCTATCCTCTCTTTATTTCGTACTGCGGCCTGTCCATGCAGAAGCGAAATGCTGCAACAAGTCCACCTTCACGTTGCCTGAGTTACTCCAACGACGATATCCTCGAGTTTTCAAGTAAATTTCGCAGAGTGACGAGGCATTTGGCTACCTTAAGAGAGTCATAGTTACTCCTGCCGGCTGCTCCCATTTCTTTAGGCCTTTAACATTCTTGCTATGGCTAGTCCTACAGAATCGATATGCCACTGTATGTCCACCTTAACGTCGTCACAGTTACTCACAGTACTTCGCCGGATGACGAGGCATTCGGCTACCTTAAGAGAGTCATAGTTCCTGCTGCCAGCTGCTCCCTTTTCTTTGAATCTATCCTCTCTTTATTTCGTACTGCGGCCTGTCCATGCAGAAGCGAAATGCTGCAACAAGTCCACCTTCACGTTGCCTGAGTTACTCCAACGACGATATCCTCGAGTTTTCAAGTAGATTTCGCAGAGTGACGAGGCATTTGGCTACCTTAAGAGAGTCATAGTTACTCCTGCCGGCTGCTCCCATTTCTTTAGGCCTTTAACATTCTTGCTATGGCCAGTCCTACAGAATCGATATGCCACTGTATGTCCACCTTAACGACGTCACAGTTACTCACAGTACTTCACCGGATGACGAGGCATTTGGCTACCTTAGGAGAGTCATAGTTCCTGCTGCCAGCTGCTCCCTTTTCTCTGAATCTATCCTCTCTTTATTTCGTACTGCGGCCTGTCCATGCCTAAGCGAAATGCTGCAACAAGTCCACCTTCACGTTGCCTGAGTTACTCCAACGACGATATCCTCGAGTTTTCAAGTAAATTTCGCAGAGTGACGAGGCATTTGGCTACCTTAAGAGAGTCATAGTTACTCCTGCTGGCTGCTCCCATTTCTTTAGGCCTTTAACATTCTTGCTATGGCCAGTCCTACAGAACCGATATGCCACTGTATGTCCACCTTAACGTCGTCACAGTTACTCACACTACGAGTCTCTCGAGTTTGCAAATGTACTTCGCCGAATGACGAGGCATTTAGCTACCTTAAGAGAGTCATAGTTCCTGCTGCCAGCTGCTCCCTTTTCTTTGAATCTATCCTCTCTTTATTTCGTACTGCGGCCTGTCCATGCAGAAGCGAAATGCTGCAACAAGTCCACCTTCACGTTGCCTGAGTTACTCCAACGACGATATCCTCGAGTTTTCAAGTAAATATCGCAGTGTGACGAGGCATTTGACTACCTTAAGAGAGTCATAGTTACTTCTGCCGGCTGCTCCCATTTCTTTAGGCCTTTAACATTCTTGCTATGGCCAGCCCTACAGAACCGATATGCCACTGTATGTCCACCTTAACGTCGTCACAGTTACTCACACTACGAGTCTCTCGAGTTTGCAAATGTACTTCGCCGGATGACGAGGCATTTAGCTACCTTAAGAGAGTCATAGTTCCTGCTGCCAGCTGCTCCCTTTTCTTTGAATCTATCCTCTCTTTATTTCGTACTGCGGCCTGTCCATGCAGAAGCGAAATGCTGCAACAAGTCCACCTTCACGTTGCCTGAGTTACTCCAACGACGATATCCTCGAGTTTTCAAGTAAATTTCGCAGAGTGACGAGGCATTTGGCTACCTTAAGAGAGTCATAGTTACTCCTGCCGGCTGCTCCCATTTCTTTAGGCCTTTAACATTCTTGCTATGGCCAGTCCTACAGAATCGATATGCCACTGTATGTCCACCTTAACGTCGTCACAGTTACTCACAGTACTTCGCCGGATGACGAGGCATTCGGCTACCTTAAGAGAGTCATAGTTCCTGCTGCCAGCTGCTCCCTTTTCTTTGAATCTATCCTCTCTTTATTTCGTACTGCGGCCTGTCCATGCAGAAGCGAAATGCTGCAACAAGTCCACCTTCACGTTGCCTGAGTTACTCCAACGACGATATCCTCGAGTTTTCAAGTAGATTTCGCAGAGTGACGAGGCATTTGGCTACCTTAAGAGAGTCATAGTTACTCCTGCCGGCTGCTCCCATTTCTTTAGGCCTTTAACATTCTTGCTATGGCCAGTCCTACAGAATCGATATGCCACTGTATGTCCACCTTAACGACGTCACAGTTACTCACAGTACTTCACCGGATGACGAGGCATTTGGCTACCTTAAGAGAGTCATAGTTCCTGCTGCCAGCTGCTCCCTTTTCTTTGAATCTATCCTCTCTTTATTTCGTACTGCGGCCTGTCCATGCAGAAGCGAAATGCTGCAACAAGTCCACCTTCACGTTGCCTGAGTTACTCCAACGACGATATCCTCGAGTTTTCAAGTAAATTTCGCAGAGTGACGAGGCATTTGGCTACCTTAAGAGAGTCATAGTTACTCGTGCCGGCTGCTCCCATTTCTTTAGGCCTTTAACATTCTTGCTATGGCCAGTCCTACAGAATCGATATGCCACTGTATGTCCACCTTAACGTCGTCACAGTTACTCACAGTACTTCGCCGGATGACGAGGCATTCGGCTACCTTAAGAGAGTCATAGTTCCTGCTGCCAGCTGCTCCCTTTTCTTTGAATCTATCCTCTCTTTATTTCGTACTGCGGCCTGTCCATGCAGAAGCGAAATGCTGCAACAAGTCCACCTTCACGTTGCCTGAGTTACTCCAACGACGATTACCTCGAGTTTTCAAGTAGATTTCGCAGAGTGACGAGGCATTTGGCTACCTTAAGAGAGTCATAGTTACTCCTGCCGGCTGCTCCCATTTCTTTAGGCCTTTAACATTCTTGCTATGGCCAGTCCTACAGAATCGATATGCCACTGTATGTCCACCTTAACGACGTCACAGTTACTCACAGTACTTCACCGGATGACGAGGCATTTGGCTACCTTAAGAGAGTCATAGTTCCTGCTGCCAGCTGCTCCCTTTTCTTTGAATCTATCCTCTCTTTATTTCGTACTGCGGCCTGTCCATGCATAAGCGAAATGCTGCAACAAGTCCACCTTCACGTTGCCTGAGTTACTCCAACGACGATATCCTCGAGTTTTCAAGTAAATTTCGCAGAGTGACGAGGCATTTGGCTACCTTAAGAGAGTCATAGTTACTCCTGCTGGCTGCTCCCATTTCTTTAGGCCTTTAACATTCTTGCTATGGCCAGTCCTACAGAACCGATATGCCACTGTATGTCCACCTTAACGTCGTCACAGTTACTCACACTACGAGTCTCTCGAGTTTGCAAATGTACTTCACCGGATGACGAGGCATTTAGCTACCTTAAGAGAGTCATAGTTCCTGCTGCCAGCTGCTCCCTTTTCTTTGAATCTATCCTCTCTTTATTTCGTACTGCGGCCTGTCCATGCAGAAGCGAAATGCTGCAACAAGTCCACCTTCACGTTGCCTGAGTTACTCCAACGACGATATCCTCGAGTTTTCAAGTAAATTTCGCAGAGTGACGAGGCATTTGGCTACCTTAAGAGAGTCATAGTTACTCCTGCCGGCTGCTCCCATTTCTTTAGGCCTTTAACATTCTTGCTATGGCCAGTCCTACAGAATCGATATGCCACTGTATGTCCACCTTAACGTCGTCACAGTTACTCACAGTACTTCGCCGGATGACGAGGCATTCGGCTACCTTAAGAGAGTCATAGTTCCTGCTGCCAGCTGCTCCCTTTTCTTTGAATCTATCCTCTCTTTATTTCGTACTGCGGCCTGTCCATGCAGAAGCGAAATGCTGCAACAAGTCCACCTTCACGTTGCCTGAGTTACTCCAACGACGATATCCTCGAGTTTTCAAGTAGATTTCGCAGAGTGACGAGGCATTTGGCTACCTTAAGAGAGTCATAGTTACTCCTGCCGGCTGCTCCCATTTCTTTAGGCCTTTAACATTCTTGCTATGGCCAGTCCTACAGAATCGATATGCCACTGTATGTCCATCTTAACGACGTCACAGTTACTCACAGTACTTCACCGGATGACGAGGCATTTGGCTACCTTAGGAGAGTCATAGTTCCTGCTGCCAGCTGCTCCCTTTTCTCTGAATCTATCCTCTCTTTATTTCGTACTGCGGCCTGTCCATGCCTAAGCGAAATGCTGCAACAAGTCCACCTTCACGTTGCCTGAGTTACTCCAACGACGATATCCTCGAGTTTTCAAGTAAATTTCGCAGAGTGACGAGGCATTTGGCTACCTTAAGAGAGTCATAGTTACTCCTGCTGGCTGCTCCCATTTCTTTAGGCCTTTAACATTCTTGCTATGGCCAGTCCTACAGAACCGATATGCCACTGTATGTCCACCTTAACGTCGTCACAGTTACTCACACTACGAGTCTCTCGAGTTTGCAAATGTACTTCGCCGAATGACGAGGCATTTAGCTACCTTAAGAGAGTCATAGTTCCTGCTGCCAGCTGCTCCCTTTTCTTTGAATCTATCCTCTCTTTATTTCGTACTGCGGCCTGTCCATGCAGAAGCGAAATGCTGCAACAAGTCCACCTTCACGTTGCCTGAGTTACTCCAACGACGATATCCTCGAGTTTTCAAGTAAATTTCGCAGTGTGACGAGGCATTTGACTACCTTAAGAGAGTCATAGTTACTTCTGCCGGCTGCTCCCATTTCTTTAGGCCTTTAACATTCTTGCTATGGCCAGCCCTACAGAACCGATATGCCACTGTATGTCCACCTTAACGTCGTCACAGTTACTCACACTACGAGTCTCTCGAGTTTGCAAATGTACTTCGCCGGATGACGAGGCATTTAGCTACCTTAAGAGAGTCATAGTTCCTGCTGCCAGCTGCTCCCTTTTCTTTGAATCTATCCTCTCTTTATTTCGTACTGCGGCCTGTCCATGCAGAAGCGAAATGCTGCAACAAGTCCACCTTCACGTTGCCTGAGTTACTCCAACGACGATATCCTCGAGTTTTCAAGTAAATTTCGCAGAGTGACGAGGCATTTGGCTACCTTAAGAGAGTCATAGTTACTCCTGCCGGCTGCTCCCATTTCTTTAGGCCTTTAACATTCTTGCTATGGCCAGTCCTACAGAATCGATATGCCACTGTATGTCCACCTTAACGTCGTCACAGTTACTCACACTACGAGTCTCTCGAGTTTGCAAATGTACTTCGCCGGATGACGAGGCATTTAGCTACCTTAAGAGAGTCATAGTTCCTGCTGCCAGCTGCTCCCTTTTCTTTGAATCTATCCTCTCTTTATTTCGTACTGCGGCCTGTCCATGCAGAAGCGAAATCCTGCAACAAGTCCACCTTCACGTTGCCTGAGTTACTCCAACGACGATATCCTCGAGTTTTCAAGTAAATTTCGCAGAGTGACGAGGCATTTGGCTACCTTAAGAGAGTCATAGTTACTCCTGCCGGCTGCTCCCATTTCTTTAGGCCTTTAACATTCTTGCTATGGCCAGTCCTACAGAATCGATATGCCACTGTATGTCCACCTTAACGTCGTCACAGTTACTCACAGTACTTCGCCGGATGACGAGGCATTCGGCTACCTTAAGAGAGTCATAGTTCCTGCTGCCAGCTGCTCCCTTTTCTTTGAATCTATCCTCTCTTTATTTCGTACTGCGGCCTGTCCATGCAGAAGCGAAATGCTGCAACAAGTCCACCTTCACGTTGCCTGAGTTACTCCAACGACGATATCCTCGAGTTTTCAAGTAGATTTCGCAGAGTGACGAGGCATTTGGCTACCTTAAGAGAGTCATAGTTACTCCTGCCGGCTGCTCCCATTTCTTTAGGCCTTTAACATTCTTGCTATGGCCAGTCCTACAGAATCGATATGCCACTGTATGTCCACCTTAACGACGTCACAGTTACTCACAGTACTTCACCGGATGACGAGGCATTTGGCTACCTTAGGAGAGTCATAGTTCCTGCTGCCAGCTGCTCCCTTTTCTCTGAATCTATCCTCTCTTTATTTCGTACTGCGGCCTGTCCATGCCTAAGCGAAATGCTGCAACAAGTCCACCTTCACGTTGCCTGAGTTACTCCAACGACGATATCCTCGAGTTTTCAAGTAAATTTCGCAGAGTGACGAGGCATTTGGCTACCTTAAGAGAGTCATAGTTACTCCTGCTGGCTGCTCCCATTTCTTTAGGCCTTTAACATTCTTGCTATGGCCAGTCCTACAGAACCGATATGCCACTGTATGTCCACCTTAACGTCGTCACAGTTACTCACACTACGAGTCTCTCGAGTTTGCAAATGTACTTCGCCGAATGACGAGGCATTTAGCTACCTTAAGAGAGTCATAGTTCCTGCTGCCAGCTGCTCCCTTTTCTTTGAATCTATCCTCTCTTTATTTCGTACTGCGGCCTGTCCATGCAGAAGCGAAATGCTGCAACAAGTCCACCTTCACGTTGCCTGAGTTACTCCAACGACGATATCCTCGAGTTTTCAAGTAAATTTCGCAGTGTGACGAGGCATTTGACTACCTTAAGAGAGTCATAGTTACTTCTGCCGGCTGCTCCCATTTCTTTAGGCCTTTAACATTCTTGCTATGGCCAGCCCTACAGAACCGATATGCCACTGTATGTCCACCTTAACGTCGTCACAGTTACTCACACTACGAGTCTCTCGAGTTTGCAAATGTACTTCGCCGGATGACGAGGCATTTAGCTACCTTAAGAGAGTCATAGTTCCTGCTGCCAGCTGCTCCCTTTTCTTTGAATCTATCCTCTCTTTATTTCGTACTGCGGCCTGTCCATGCAGAAGCGAAATGCTGCAACAAGTCCACCTTCACGTTGCCTGAGTTACTCCAACGACGATATCCTCGAGTTTTCAAGTAAATTTCGCAGAGTGACGAGGCATTTGGCTACCTTAAGAGAGTCATAGTTACTCCTGCCGGCTGCTCCCATTTCTTTAGGCCTTTAACATTCTTGCTATGGCCAGTCCTACAGAATCGATATGCCACTGTATGTCCACCTTAACGTCGTCACAGTTACTCACACTACGAGTCTCTCGAGTTTGCAAATGTACTTCGCCGGATGACGAGGCATTTAGCTACCTTAAGAGAGTCATAGTTCCTGCTGCCAGCTGCTCCCTTTTCTTTGAATCTATCCTCTCTTTATTTCGTACTGCGGCCTGTCCATGCAGAAGCGAAATCCTGCAACAAGTCCACCTTCACGTTGCCTGAGTTACTCCAACGACGATATCCTCGAGTTTTCAAGTAAATTTCGCTGAGTGACGAGGCATTTGGCTACCTTAAGAGACTCATAGTTACTCCTGCCGGCTGCTCCCATTTCTTTAGGCCTTTAAAATTCTTGCTATGGCCAGTCCTACAGAACCGATATGCCACTGTATGTCCACCTTAACGTCGTCACAGTTACTCACACTACGAGTCTCTCGAGTTTGCAAATGTACTTCGCCGGATGACGAGGCATTTAGCTACCTTAAGAGAGTCATAGTTCCTGCTGCCAGCTGCTCCCTTTTCTTTGAATCTATCCTCTCTTTATTTCGTACTGCGGCCTGTCCATGCAGAAGCGAAATGCTGCAACAAGTCCACCTTCACGTTGCCTGAGTTACTCCAACGACGATATCCTCGAGTTTTCAAGTAAATTTCGCAGAGTGACGAGGCATTTGGCTACCTTAAGAGAGTCATAGTTACTCCTGCCGGCTGCTCCCATTTCTTTAGGCCTTTAACATTCTTGCTATGGCCAGTCCTACAGAATCGATATGCCACTGTATGTCCACCTTAACGTCGTCACAGTTACTCACAGTACTTCGCCGGATGACGAGGCATTCGGCTACCTTAAGAGAGTCATAGTTCCTGCTGCCAGCTGCTCCCTTTTCTTTGAATCTATCCTCTCTTTATTTCGTACTGCGGCCTGTCCATGCAGAAGCGAAATGCTGCAACAAGTCCACCTTCACGTTGCCTGAGTTACTCCAACGACGATATCCTCGAGTTTTCAAGTAGATTTCGCAGAGTGACGAGGCATTTGGCTACCTTAAGAGAGTCATAGTTACTCCTGCCGGCTGCTCCCATTTCTTTAGGCCTTTAACATTCTTGCTATGGCCAGTCCTACAGAATCGATATGCCACTGTATGTCCACCTTAACGACGTCACAGTTACTCACAGTACTTCACCGGATGACGAGGCATTTGGCTACCTTAGGAGAGTCATAGTTCCTGCTGCCAGCTGCTCCCTTTTCTCTGAATCTATCCTCTCTTTATTTCGTACTGCGGCCTGTCCATGCCTAAGCGAAATGCTGCAACAAGTCCACCTTCACGTTGCCTGAGTTACTCCAACGACGATATCCTCGAGTTTTCAAGTAAATTTCGCAGAGTGACGAGGCATTTGGCTACCTTAAGAGAGTCATAGTTACTCCTGCTGGCTGCTCCCATTTCTTTAGGCCTTTAACATTCTTGCTATGGCCAGTCCTACAGAACCGATATGCCACTGTATGTCCACCTTAACGTCGTCACAGTTACTCACACTACGAGTCTCTCGAGTTTGCAAATGTACTTCGCCGAATGACGAGGCATTTAGCTACCTTAAGAGAGTCATAGTTCCTGCTGCCAGCTGCTCCCTTTTCTTTGAATCTATCCTCTCTTTATTTCGTACTGCGGCCTGTCCATGCAGAAGCGAAATGCTGCAACAAGTCCACCTTCACGTTGCCTGAGTTACTCCAACGACGATATCCTCGAGTTTTCAAGTAAATTTCGCAGTGTGACGAGGCATTTGACTACCTTAAGAGAGTCATAGTTACTTCTGCCGGCTGCTCCCATTTCTTTAGGCCTTTAACATTCTTGCTATGGCCAGCCCTACAGAACCGATATGCCACTGTATGTCCACCTTAACGTCGTCACAGTTACTCACACTACGAGTCTCTCGAGTTTGCAAATGTACTTCGCCGGATGACGAGGCATTTAGCTACCTTAAGAGAGTCATAGTTCCTGCTGCCAGCTGCTCCCTTTTCTTTGAATCTATCCTCTCTTTATTTCGTACTGCGGCCTGTCCATGCAGAAGCGAAATGCTGCAACAAGTCCACCTTCACGTTGCCTGAGTTACTCCAACGACGATATCCTCGAGTTTTCAAGTAAATTTCGCAGAGTGACGAGGCATTTGGCTACCTTAAGAGAGTCATAGTTACTCCTGCCGGCTGCTCCCATTTCTTTAGGCCTTTAACATTCTTGCTATGGCCAGTCCTACAGAATCGATATGCCACTGTATGTCCACCTTAACGTCGTCACAGTTACTCACAGTACTTCGCCGGATGACGAGGCATTCGGCTACCTTAAGAGAGTCATAGTTCCTGCTGCCAGCTGCTCCCTTTTCTTTGAATCTATCCTCTCTTTATTTCGTACTGCGGCCTGTCCATGCAGAAGCGAAATGCTGCAACAAGTCCACCTTCACGTTGCCTGAGTTACTCCAACGACGATATCCTCGAGTTTTCAAGTAGATTTCGCAGAGTGACGAGGCATTTGGCTACCTTAAGAGAGTCATAGTTACTCCTGCCGGCTGCTCCCATTTCTTTAGGCCTTTAACATTCTTGCTATGGCCAGTCCTACAGAATCGATATGCCACTGTATGTCCACCTTAACGACGTCACAGTTACTCACAGTACTTCAACGGATGACGAGGCATTTGGCTACCTTAAGAGAGTCATAGTTCCTGCTGCCAGCTGCTCCCTTTTCTTTGAATCTATCCTCTCTTTATTTCGTACTGCGGCCTGTCCATGCAGAAGCGAAATGCTGCAACAAGTCCACCTTCACGTTGCCTGAGTTACTCCAACGACGATATCCTCGAGTTTTCAAGTAAATTTCGCAGAGTGACGAGGCATTTGGCTACCTTAAGAGAGTCATAGTTACTCGTGCCGGCTGCTCCCATTTCTTTAGGCCTTTAACATTCTTGCTATGGCCAGTCCTACAGAATCGATATGCCACTGTATGTCCACCTTAACGTCGTCACAGTTACTCACAGTACTTCGCCGGATGACGAGGCATTCGGCTACCTTAAGAGAGTCATAGTTCCTGCTGCCAGCTGCTCCCTTTTCTTTGAATCTATCCTCTCTTTATTTCGTACTGCGGCCTGTCCATGCAGAAGCGAAATGCTGCAACAAGTCCACCTTCACGTTGCCTGAGTTACTCCAACGACGATATCCTCGAGTTTTCAAGTAGATTTCGCAGAGTGACGAGGCATTTGGCTACCTTAAGAGAGTCATAGTTACTCCTGCCGGCTGCTCCCATTTCTTTAGGCCTTTAACATTCTTGCTATGGCCAGTCCTACAGAATCGATATGCCACTGTATGTCCACCTTAACGACGTCACAGTTACTCACAGTACTTCACCGGATGACGAGGCATTTGGCTACCTTAAGAGAGTCATAGTTCCTGCTGCCAGCTGCTCCCTTTTCTTTGAATCTATCCTCTCTTTATTTCGTACTGCGGCCTGTCCATGCATAAGCGAAATGCTGCAACAAGTCCACCTTCACGTTGCCTGAGTTACTCCAACGACGATATCCTCGAGTTTTCAAGTAAATTTCGCAGAGTGACGAGGCATTTGGCTACCTTAAGAGAGTCATAGTTACTCCTGCTGGCTGCTCCCATTTCTTTAGGCCTTTAACATTCTTGCTATGGCCAGTCCTACAGAACCGATATGCCACTGTATGTCCACCTTAACGTCGTCACAGTTACTCACACTACGAGTCTCTCGAGTTTGCAAATGTACTTCGCCGGATGACGAGGCATTTAGCTACCTTAAGAGAGTCATAGTTCCTGCTGCCAGCTGCTCCCTTTTCTTTGAATCTATCCTCTCTTTATTTCGTACTGCGGCCTGTCCATGCAGAAGCGAAATGCTGCAACAAGTCCACCTTCACGTTGCCTGAGTTACTCCAACGACGATATCCTCGAGTTTTCAAGTAAATTTCGCAGAGTGACGAGGCATTTGGCTACCTTAAGAGAGTCATAGTTACTCCTGCCGGCTGCTCCCATTTCTTTAGGCCTTTAACATTCTTGCTATGGCCAGTCCTACAGAATCGATATGCCACTGTATGTCCACCTTAACGTCGTCACAGTTACTCACAGTACTTCGCCGGATGACGAGGCATTCGGCTACCTTAAGAGAGTCATAGTTCCTGCTGCCAGCTGCTCCCTTTTCTTTGAATCTATCCTCTCTTTATTTCGTACTGCGGCCTGTCCATGCAGAAGCGAAATGCTGCAACAAGTCCACCTTCACGTTGCCTGAGTTACTCCAACGACGATATCCTCGAGTTTTCAAGTAGATTTCGCAGAGTGACGAGGCATTTGGCTACCTTAAGAGAGTCATAGTTACTCCTGCCGGCTGCTCCCATTTCTTTAGGCCTTTAACATTCTTGCTATGGCCAGTCCTACAGAATCGATATGCCACTGTATGTCCACCTTAACGACGTCACAGTTACTCACAGTACTTCACCGGATGACGAGGCATTTGGCTACCTTAGGAGAGTCATAGTTCCTGCTGCCAGCTGCTCCCTTTTCTCTGAATCTATCCTCTCTTTATTTCGTACTGCGGCCTGTCCATGCCTAAGCGAAATGCTGCAACAAGTCCACCTTCACGTTGCCTGAGTTACTCCAACGACGATATCCTCGAGTTTTCAAGTAAATTTCGCAGAGTGACGAGGCATTTGGCTACCTTAAGAGAGTCATAGTTACTCCTGCTGGCTGCTCCCATTTCTTTAGGCCTTTAACATTCTTGCTATGGCCAGTCCTACAGAACCGATATGCCACTGTATGTCCACCTTAACGTCGTCACAGTTACTCACACTACGAGTCTCTCGAGTTTGCAAATGTACTTCGCCGAATGACGAGGCATTTAGCTACCTTAAGAGAGTCATAGTTCCTGCTGCCAGCTGCTCCCTTTTCTTTGAATCTATCCTCTCTTTATTTCGTACTGCGGCCTGTCCATGCAGAAGCGAAATGCTGCAACAAGTCCACCTTCACGTTGCCTGAGTTACTCCAACGACGATATCCTCGAGTTTTCAAGTAAATTTCGCAGTGTGACGAGGCATTTGACTACCTTAAGAGAGTCATAGTTACTTCTGCCGGCTGCTCCCATTTCTTTAGGCCTTTAACATTCTTGCTATGGCCAGCCCTACAGAACCGATATGCCACTGTATGTCCACCTTAACGTCGTCACAGTTACTCACACTACGAGTCTCTCGAGTTTGCAAATGTACTTCGCCGGATGACGAGGCATTTAGCTACCTTAAGAGAGTCATAGTTCCTGCTGCCAGCTGCTCCCTTTTCTTTGAATCTATCCTCTCTTTATTTCGTACTGCGGCCTGTCCATGCAGAAGCGAAATGCTGCAACAAGTCCACCTTCACGTTGCCTGAGTTACTCCAACGACGATATCCTCGAGTTTTCAAGTAAATTTCGCAGAGTGACGAGGCATTTGGCTACCTTAAGAGAGTCATAGTTACTCCTGCCGGCTGCTCCCATTTCTTTAGGCCTTTAACATTCTTGCTATGGCCAGTCCTACAGAATCGATATGCCACTGTATGTCCACCTTAACGTCGTCACAGTTACTCACACTACGAGTCTCTCGAGTTTGCAAATGTACTTCGCCGGATGACGAGGCATTTAGCTACCTTAAGAGAGTCATAGTTCCTACTGCCAGCTGCTCCCTTTTCTTTGAATCTATCCTCTCTTTATTTCGTACTGCGGCCTGTCCATGCAGAAGCGAAATCCTGCAACAAGTCCACCTTCACGTTGCCTGAGTTACTCCAACGACGATATCCTCGAGTTTTCAAGTAAATTTCGCTGAGTGACGAGGCATTTGGCTACCTTAAGAGACTCATAGTTACTCCTGCCGGCTGCTCCCATTTCTTTAGGCCTTTAAAATTCTTGCTATGGCCAGTCCTACAGAACCGATATGCCACTGTATGTCCACCTTAACGTCGTCACAGTTACTCACACTACGAGTCTCTCGAGTTTGCAAATGTACTTCGCCGGATGACGAGGCATTTAGCTACCTTAAGAGAGTCATAGTTCCTGCTGCCAGCTGCTCCCTTTTCTTTGAATCTATCCTCTCTTTATTTCGTACTGCGGCCTGTCCATGCAGAAGCGAAATGCTGCAACAAGTCCACCTTCACGTTGCCTGAGTTACTCCAACGACGATATCCTCGAGTTTTCAAGTAAATTTCGCAGAGTGACGAGGCATTTGGCTACCTTAAGAGAGTCATAGTTACTCCTGCCGGCTGCTCCCATTTCTTTAGGCCTTTAACATTCTTGCTATGGCCAGTCCTACAGAATCGATATGCCACTGTATGTCCACCTTAACGTCGTCACAGTTACTCACAGTACTTCGCCGGATGACGAGGCATTCGGCTACCTTAAGAGAGTCATAGTTCCTGCTGCCAGCTGCTCCCTTTTCTTTGAATCTATCCTCTCTTTATTTCGTACTGCGGCCTGTCCATGCAGAAGCGAAATGCTGCAACAAGTCCACCTTCACGTTGCCTGAGTTACTCCAACGACGATATCCTCGAGTTTTCAAGTAGATTTCGCAGAGTGACGAGGCATTTGGCTACCTTAAGAGAGTCATAGTTACTCCTGCCGGCTGCTCCCATTTCTTTAGGCCTTTAACATTCTTGCTATGGCCAGTCCTACAGAATCGATATGCCACTGTATGTCCACCTTAACGACGTCACAGTTACTCACAGTACTTCACCGGATGACGAGGCATTTGGCTACCTTAGGAGAGTCATAGTTCCTGCTGCCAGCTGCTCCCTTTTCTCTGAATCTATCCTCTCTTTATTTCGTACTGCGGCCTGTCCATGCCTAAGCGAAATGCTGCAACAAGTCCACCTTCACGTTGCCTGAGTTACTCCAACGACGATATCCTCGAGTTTTCAAGTAAATTTCGCAGAGTGACGAGGCATTTGGCTACCTTAAGAGAGTCATAGTTACTCCTGCTGGCTGCTCCCATTTCTTTAGGCCTTTAACATTCTTGCTATGGCCAGTCCTACAGAACCGATATGCCACTGTATGTCCACCTTAACGTCGTCACAGTTACTCACACTACGAGTCTCTCGAGTTTGCAAATGTACTTCGCCGAATGACGAGGCATTTAGCTACCTTAAGAGAGTCATAGTTCCTGCTGCCAGCTGCTCCCTTTTCTTTGAATCTATCCTCTCTTTATTTCGTACTGCGGCCTGTCCATGCAGAAGCGAAATGCTGCAACAAGTCCACCTTCACGTTGCCTGAGTTACTCCAACGACGATATCCTCGAGTTTTCAAGTAAATTTCGCAGTGTGACGAGGCATTTGACTACCTTAAGAGAGTCATAGTTACTTCTGCCGGCTGCTCCCATTTCTTTAGGCCTTTAACATTCTTGCTATGGCCAGCCCTACAGAACCGATATGCCACTGTATGTCCACCTTAACGTCGTCACAGTTACTCACACTACGAGTCTCTCGAGTTTGCAAATGTACTTCGCCGGATGACGAGGCATTTAGCTACCTTAAGAGAGTCATAGTTCCTGCTGCCAGCTGCTCCCTTTTCTTTGAATCTATCCTCTCTTTATTTCGTACTGCGGCCTGTCCATGCAGAAGCGAAATGCTGCAACAAGTCCACCTTCACGTTGCCTGAGTTACTCCAACGACGATATCCTCGAGTTTTCAAGTAAATTTCGCAGAGTGACGAGGCATTTGGCTACCTTAAGAGAGTCATAGTTACTCCTGCCGGCTGCTCCCATTTCTTTAGGCCTTTAACATTCTTGCTATGGCCAGTCCTACAGAATCGATATGCCACTGTATGTCCACCTTAACGTCGTCACAGTTACTCACAGTACTTCGCCGGATGACGAGGCATTCGGCTACCTTAAGAGAGTCATAGTTCCTGCTGCCAGCTGCTCCCTTTTCTTTGAATCTATCCTCTCTTTATTTCGTACTGCGGCCTGTCCATGCAGAAGCGAAATGCTGCAACAAGTCCACCTTCACGTTGCCTGAGTTACTCCAACGACGATATCCTCGAGTTTTCAAGTAGATTTCGCAGAGTGACGAGGCATTTGGCTACCTTAAGAGAGTCATAGTTACTCCTGCCGGCTGCTCCCATTTCTTTAGGCCTTTAACATTCTTGCTATGGCCAGTCCTACAGAATCGATATGCCACTGTATGTCCACCTTAACGACGTCACAGTTACTCACAGTACTTCACCGGATGACGAGGCATTTGGCTACCTTAAGAGAGTCATAGTTCCTGCTGCCAGCTGCTCCCTTTTCTTTGAATCTATCCTCTCTTTATTTCGTACTGCGGCCTGTCCATGCAGAAGCGAAATGCTGCAACAAGTCCACCTTCACGTTGCCTGAGTTACTCCAACGACGATATCCTCGAGTTTTCAAGTAAATTTCGCAGAGTGACGAGGCATTTGGCTACCTTAAGAGAGTCATAGTTACTCGTGCCGGCTGCTCCCATTTCTTTAGGCCTTTAACATTCTTGCTATGGCCAGTCCTACAGAATCGATATGCCACTGTATGTCCACCTTAACGTCGTCACAGTTACTCACAGTACTTCGCCGGATGACGAGGCATTCGGCTACCTTAAGAGAGTCATAGTTCCTGCTGCCAGCTGCTCCCTTTTCTTTGAATCTATCCTCTCTTTATTTCGTACTGCGGCCTGTCCATGCAGAAGCGAAATGCTGCAACAAGTCCACCTTCACGTTGCCTGAGTTACTCCAACGACGATTTCCTCGAGCTTTCAAAAAAATTTCGTAGAGTGAAGAGGCATTTGGCTACCTTAAGAGAGTCATAGTTACTGCTGCCAGCTGCTCCCCTTTCGATGAACGTTTCCTGTCTTTAATTCGTACGACGGCCAGTCCTGAAGACTCGAAATGCTACAACATGTCCACCTTAACGTTGTCTGAGTTACTCCAACGACGATATCCTCGAGCTTTCAAATAAATTTCGCAGAGTAACGAGGCGTTTGGCTACCTTAAGAGAGTCATAGTTACCCCTGCCGGCTGCTCCCATTTCTTTACGCCTCTAACATTCTTGCTATGGCCAGTCCTACAGAACCGATATGCCACTGTATGTCCACCTTAACGACGTCACAGTTACTCACACTACGAGTCTCTCGAGTTTGCAAATGTACTTCGCCGGATGACGAGGCATTTAGCTACCTTAAGAGAGTCATAGTTCCTGCTGCCAGCTGCTCCCTTTTCTTTGAATCTATCCTCTCTTTATTTCGTACTGCGGCCTGTCCATGCAGAAGCGAAATGCTGCAACAAGTCCACCTTCACGTTGCCTGAGTTACTCCAACGACGATATCCTCGAGTTTTCAAGTAAATTTCGCAGAGTGACGAGGCATTTGGCTACCTTAAGAGAGTCATAGTTACTCCTGCCGGCTGCTCCCATTTCTTTAGGCCTTTAACATTCTTGCTATGGCCAGTCCTACAGAATCGATATGCCACTGTATGTCCACCTTAACGTCGTCACAGTTACTCACAGTACTTCGCCGGATGACGAGGCATTCGGCTACCTTAAGAGAGTCATAGTTCCTGCTGCCAGCTGCTCCCTTTTCTTTGAATCTATCCTCTCTTTATTTCGTACTGCGGCCTGTCCATGCAGAAGCGAAATGCTGCAACAAGTCCACCTTCACGTTGCCTGAGTTACTCCAACGACGATATCCTCGAGTTTTCAAGTAGATTTCGCAGAGTGACGAGGCATTTGGCTACCTTAAGAGAGTCATAGTTACTCCTGCCGGCTGCTCCCATTTCTTTAGGCCTTTAACATTCTTGCTATGGCCAGTCCTACAGAATCGATATGCCACTGTATGTCCACCTTAACGACGTCACAGTTACTCACAGTACTTCACCGGATGACGAGGCATTTGGCTACCTTAAGAGAGTCATAGTTCCTGCTGCCAGCTGCTCCCTTTTCTTTGAATCTATCCTCTCTTTATATCGTACTGCGGCCTGTCCATGCAGAAGCGAAATGCTGCAACAAGTCCACCTTCACGTTGCCTGAGTTACTCCAACGACGATATCCTCGAGTTTTCAAGTAAATTTCGCAGAGTGACGAGGCATTTGGCTACCTTAAGAGAGTCATAGTTACTCCTGCCGGCTGCTCCCATTTCTTTAGGCCTTTAACATTCTAGCTATGGCCAGTCCTACAGAACCGATATGCCACTGTATGTCCACCTTAACGTCGTCACAGTTACTCACACTACGAGTCTCTCGAGTTTGCAAATGTACTTCGCCGAATGACGAGGCATTTAGCTACCTTAAGAGAGTCATAGTTCCTGCTGCCAGCTGCTCCCTTTTCTTTGAATCTATCCTCTCTTTATTTCGTACTGCGGCCTGTCCATGCAGAAGCGAAATGCTGCAACAAGTCCACCTTCACGTTGCCTGAGTTACTCCAACGACGATATCCTCGAGTTTTCAAGTAAATTTCGCAGTGTGACGAGGCATTTGACTACCTTAAGAGAGTCATAGTTACTTCTGCCGGCTGCTCCCATTTCTTTAGGCCTTTAACATTCTTGCTATGGCCAGCCCTACAGAACCGATATGCCACTGTATGTCCACCTTAACGTCGTCACAGTTACTCACACTACGAGTCTCTCGAGTTTGCAAATGTACTTCGCCGGATGACGAGGCATTTAGCTACCTTAAGAGAGTCATAGTTCCTGCTGCCAGCTGCTCCCTTTTCTTTGAATCTATCCTCTCTTTATTTCGTACTGCGGCCTGTCCATGCAGAAGCGAAATGCTGCAACAAGTCCACCTTCACGTTGCCTGAGTTACTCCAACGACGATATCCTCGAGTTTTCAAGTAAATTTCGCAGAGTGACGAGGCATTTGGCTACCTTAAGAGAGTCATAGTTACTCCTGCCGGCTGCTCCCATTTCTTTAGGCCTTTAACATTCTTGCTATGGCCAGTCCTACAGAATCGATATGCCACTGTATGTCCACCTTAACGTCGTCACAGTTACTCACAGTACTTCGCCGGATGACGAGGCATTCGGCTACCTTAAGAGAGTCATAGTTCCTGCTGCCAGCTGCTCCCTTTTCTTTGAATCTATCCTCTCTTTATTTCGTACTGCGGCCTGTCCATGCAGAAGCGAAATGCTGCAACAAGTCCACCTTCACGTTGCCTGAGTTACTCCAACGACGATATCCTCGAGTTTTCAAGTAGATTTCGCAGAGTGACGAGGCATTTGGCTACCTTAAGAGAGTCATAGTTACTCCTGCCGGCTGCTCCCATTTCTTTAGGCCTTTAACATTCTTGCTATGGCCAGTCCTACAGAATCGATATGCCACTGTATGTCCACCTTAACGACGTCACAGTTACTCACAGTACTAAACCGGATGACGAGGCATTTGGCTACCTTAAGAGAGTCATAGTTCCTGCTGCCAGCTGCTCCCTTTTCTTTGAATCTATCCTCTCTTTATTTCGTACTGCGGCCTGTCCATGCAGAAGCGAAATGCTGCAACAAGTCCACCTTCACGTTGCCTGAGTTACTCCAACGACGATATCCTCGAGTTTTCAAGTAAATTTCGCAGAGTGACGAGGCATTTGGCTACCTTAAGAGAGTCATAGTTACTCCTGCCGGCTGCTCCCATTTCTTTAGGCCTTTAACATTCTTGCTATGGCCAGTCCTACAGAATCGATATGCCACTGTATGTCCACCTTAACGTCGTCACAGTTACTCACAGTACTTCGCCGGATGACGAGGCATTCGGCTACCTTAAGAGAGTCATAGTTCCTGCTGCCAGCTGCTCCCTTTTCTTTGAATCTATCCTCTCTTTATTTCGTACTGCGGCCTGTCCATGCAGAAGCGAAATGCTGCAACAAGTCCACCTTCACGTTGCCTGAGTTACTCCAACGACGATATCCTCGAGTTTTCAAGTAGATTTCGCAGAGTGACGAGGCATTTGGCTACCTTAAGAGAGTCATAGTTACTCCTGCCGGCTGCTCCCATTTCTTTAGGCCTTTAACATTCTTGCTATGGCCAGTCCTACAGAATCGATATGCCACTGTATGTCCACCTTAACGACGTCACAGTTACTCACAGTACTTCACCGGATGACGAGGCATTTGGCTACCTTAAGAGAGTCATAGTTCCTGCTGCCAGCTGCTCCCTTTTCTTTGAATCTATCCTCTCTTTATTTCGTACTGCGGCCTGTCCATGCATAAGCGAAATGCTGCAACAAGTCCACCTTCACGTTGCCTGAGTTACTCCAACGACGATATCCTCGAGTTTTCAAGTAAATTTCGCAGAGTGACGAGGCATTTGGCTACCTTAAGAGAGTCATAGTTACTCCTGCTGGCTGCTCCCATTTCTTTAGGCCTTTAACATTCTTGCTATGGCCAGTCCTACAGAACCGATATGCCACTGTATGTCCACCTTAACGTCGTCACAGTTACTCACACTACGAGTCTCTCGAGTTTGCAAATGTACTTCGCCGGATGACGAGGCATTTAGCTACCTTAAGAGAGTCATAGTTCCTGCTGCCAGCTGCTCCCTTTTCTTTGAATCTATCCTCTCTTTATTTCGTACTGCGGCCTGTCCATGCAGAAGCGAAATGCTGCAACAAGTCCACCTTCACGTTGCCTGAGTTACTCCAACGACGATATCCTCGAGTTTTCAAGTAAATTTCGCAGAGTGACGAGGCATTTGGCTACCTTAAGAGAGTCATAGTTACTCCTGCCGGCTGCTCCCATTTCTTTAGGCCTTTAACATTCTTGCTATGGCCAGTCCTACAGAATCGATATGCCACTGTATGTCCACCTTAACGTCGTCACAGTTACTCACAGTACTTCGCCGGATGACGAGGCATTCGGCTACCTTAAGAGAGTCATAGTTCCTGCTGCCAGCTGCTCCCTTTTCTTTGAATCTATCCTCTCTTTATTTCGTACTGCGGCCTGTCCATGCAGAAGCGAAATGCTGCAACAAGTCCACCTTCACGTTGCCTGAGTTACTCCAACGACGATATCCTCGAGTTTTCAAGTAGATTTCGCAGAGTGACGAGGCATTTGGCTACCTTAAGAGAGTCATAGTTACTCCTGCCGGCTGCTCCCATTTCTTTAGGCCTTTAACATTCTTGCTATGGCCAGTCCTACAGAATCGATATGCCACTGTATGTCCACCTTAACGACGTCACAGTTACTCACAGTACTTCACCGGATGACGAGGCATTTGGCTACCTTAGGAGAGTCATAGTTCCTGCTGCCAGCTGCTCCCTTTTCTCTGAATCTATCCTCTCTTTATTTCGTACTGCGGCCTGTCCATGCCTAAGCGAAATGCTGCAACAAGTCCACCTTCACGTTGCCTGAGTTACTCCAACGACGATATCCTCGAGTTTTCAAGTAAATTTCGCAGAGTGACGAGGCATTTGGCTACCTTAAGAGAGTCATAGTTACTCCTGCTGGCTGCTCCCATTCCTTTAGGCCTTTAACATTCTTGCTATGGCCAGTCCTACAGAACCGATATGCCACTGTATGTCCACCTTAACGTCGTCACAGTTACTCACACTACGAGTCTCTCGAGTTTGCAAATGTACTTCGCCGAATGACGAGGCATTTAGCTACCTTAAGAGAGTCATAGTTCCTGCTGCCAGCTGCTCCCTTTTCTTTGAATCTATCCTCTCTTTATTTCGTACTGCGGCCTGTCCATGCAGAAGCGAAATGCTGCAACAAGTCCACCTTCACGTTGCCTGAGTTACTCCAACGACGATATCCTCGAGTTTTCAAGTAAATTTCGCAGTGTGACGAGGCATTTGACTACCTTAAGAGAGTCATAGTTACTTCTGCCGGCTGCTCCCATTTCTTTAGGCCTTTAACATTCTTGCTATGGCCAGCCCTACAGAACCGATATGCCACTGTATGTCCACCTTAACGTCGTCACAGTTACTCACACTACGAGTCTCTCGAGTTTGCAAATGTACTTCGCCGGATGACGAGGCATTTAGCTACCTTAAGAGAGTCATAGTTCCTGCTGCCAGCTGCTCCCTTTTCTTTGAATCTATCCTCTCTTTATTTCGTACTGCGGCCTGTCCATGCAGAAGCGAAATGCTGCAACAAGTCCACCTTCACGTTGCCTGAGTTACTCCAACGACGATATCCTCGAGTTTTCAAGTAAATTTCGCAGAGTGACGAGGCATTTGGCTACCTTAAGAGAGTCATAGTTACTCCTGCCGGCTGCTCCCATTTCTTTAGGCCTTTAACATTCTTGCTATGGCCAGTCCTACAGAATCGATATGCCACTGTATGTCCACCTTAACGTCGTCACAGTTACTCACAGTACTTCGCCGGATGACGAGGCATTCGGCTACCTTAAGAGAGTCATAGTTCCTGCTGCCAGCTGCTCCCTTTTCTTTGAATCTATCCTCTCTTTATTTCGTACTGCGGCCTGTCCATGCAGAAGCGAAATGCTGCAACAAGTCCACCTTCACGTTGCCTGAGTTACTCCAACGACGATATCCTCGAGTTTTCAAGTAGATTTCGCAGAGTGACGAGGCATTTGGCTACCTTAAGAGAGTCATAGTTACTCCTGCCGGCTGCTCCCATTTCTTTAGGCCTTTAACATTCTTGCTATGGCCAGTCCTACAGAATCGATATGCCACTGTATGTCCACCTTAACGACGTCACAGTTACTCACAGTACTTCACCGGATGACGAGGCATTTGGCTACCTTAAGAGAGTCATAGTTCCTGCTGCCAGCTGCTCCCTTTTCTTTGAATCTATCCTCTCTTTATTTCGTACTGCGGCCTGTCCATGCAGAAGCGAAATGCTGCAACAAGTCCACCTTCACGTTGCCTGAGTTACTCCAACGACGATATCCTCGAGTTTTCAAGTAAATTTCGCAGAGTGACGAGGCATTTGGCTACCTTAAGAGAGTCATAGTTACTCGTGCCGGCTGCTCCCATTTCTTTAGGCCTTTAACATTCTTGCTATGGCCAGTCCTACAGAATCGATATGCCACTGTATGTCCACCTTAACGTCGTCACAGTTACTCACAGTACTTCGCCGGATGACGAGGCATTCGGCTACCTTAAGAGAGTCATAGTTCCTGCTGCCAGCTGCTCCCTTTTCTTTGAATCTATCCTCTCTTTATTTCGTACTGCCGCCTGTCCATGCAGAAGCGAAATGCTGCAACAAGTCCACCTTCACGTTGCCTGAGTTACTCCAACGACGATATCCTCGAGTTTTCAAGTAGATTTCGCAGAGTGACGAGGCATTTGGCTACCTTAAGAGAGTCATAGTTACTCCTGCCGGCTGCTCCCATTTCTTTAGGCCTTTAACATTCTTGCTATGGCCAGTCCTACAGAATCGATATGCCACTGTATGTCCACCTTAACGACGTCACAGTTACTCACAGTACTTCACCGGATGACGTGGCATTTGGCTACCTTAAGAGAGTCATAGTTCCTGCTGCCAGCTGCTCCCTTTTCTTTGAATCTATCCTCTCTTTATTTCGTACTGCGGCCTGTCCATGCATAAGCGAAATGCTGCAACAAGTCCACCTTCACGTTGCCTGAGTTACTCCAACGACGATATCCTCGAGTTTTCAAGTAAATTTCGCAGAGTGACGAGGCATTTGGCTACCTTAAGAGAGTCATAGTTACTCCTGCTGGCTGCTCCCATTTCTTTAGGCCTTTAACATTCTTGCTATGGCCAGTCCTACAGAACCGATATGCCACTGTATGTCCACCTTAACGTCGTCACAGTTACTCACACTACGAGTCTCTCGAGTTTGCAAATGTACTTCGCCGGATGACGAGGCATTTAGCTACCTTAAGAGAGTCATAGTTCCTGCTGCCAGCTGCTCCCTTTTCTTTGAATCTATCCTCTCTTTATTTCGTACTGCGGCCTGTCCATGCAGAAGCGAAATGCTGCAACAAGTCCACCTTCACGTTGCCTGAGTTACTCCAACGACGATATCCTCGAGTTTTCAAGTAAATTTCGCAGAGTGACGAGGCATTTGGCTACCTTAAGAGAGTCATAGTTACTCCTGCCGGCTGCTCCCATTTCTTTAGGCCTTTAACATTCTTGCTATGGCCAGTCCTACAGAATCGATATGCCACTGTATGTCCACCTTAACGTCGTCACAGTTACTCACAGTACTTCGCCGGATGACGAGGCATTCGGCTACCTTAAGAGAGTCATAGTTCCTGCTGCCAGCTGCTCCCTTTTCTTTGAATCTATCCTCTCTTTATTTCGTACTGCGGCCTGTCCATGCAGAAGCGAAATGCTGCAACAAGTCCACCTTCACGTTGCCTGAGTTACTCCAACGACGATATCCTCGAGTTTTCAAGTAGATTTCGCAGAGTGACGAGGCATTTGGCTACCTTAAGAGAGTCATAGTTACTCCTGCCGGCTGCTCCCATTTCTTTAGGCCTTTAACATTCTTGCTATGGCCAGTCCTACAGAATCGATATGCCACTGTATGTCCACCTTAACGACGTCACAGTTACTCACAGTACTTCACCGGATGACGAGGCATTTGGCTACCTTAGGAGAGTCATAGTTCCTGCTGCCAGCTGCTCCCTTTTCTCTGAATCTATCCTCTCTTTATTTCGTACTGCGGCCTGTCCATGCCTAAGCGAAATGCTGCAACAAGTCCACCTTCACGTTGCCTGAGTTACTCCAACGACGATATCCTCGAGTTTTCAAGTAAATTTCGCAGAGTGACGAGGCATTTGGCTACCTTAAGAGAGTCATAGTTACTCCTGCTGGCTGCTCCCATTTCTTTAGGCCTTTAACATTCTTGCTATGGCCAGTCCTACAGAACCGATATGCCACTGTATGTCCACCTTAACGTCGTCACAGTTACTCACTCTACGAGTCTCTCGAGTTTGCAAATGTACTTTGCCGGATGACGAGGCATTTGGCTACCTTAAGAGAGTCATAGTTCCTGCTGCCAGCTGCTCCCTTTTCTTTGAATCTATCCTCTCTTCATTTCGTACTGCGGCCTGTCCATGCAGAAGCGAAATGCTGCAACAAGTCCACCTTCACGTTGCCTGAGTTACTCCAACGACGATATCCTCGAGTTTTCAAGTAAATTTCACAGAGTGACGAGGCATTTGGCTACCTTAAGAGAGTCATAGTTACTCCTGCCGGCTGCTCCCATTTCTTTAGGCCTTTAACATTCTTGCTATGGCCAGTCCTACAGAATCGATATGCCACTGTATGTCCACCTTAACGTCGTCACAGTTACTCACACTACGAGTCTCTCGAGTTTGCAAATGTACTTCGCCGAATGACGAGGCATTTAGCTACCTTAAGAGAGTCATAGTTCCTGCTGCCAGCTGCTCCCTTTTCTTTGAATCTATCCTCTCTTTATTTCGTACTGCGGCCTGTCCATGCAGAAGCGAAATGCTGCAACAAGTCCACCTTCACGTTGCCTGAGTTACTCCAACGACGATATCCTCGAGTTTTCAAGTAAATTTCGCAGAGTGACGAGGCATTTGACTACCTTAAGAGAGTCATAGTTACTTCTGCCGGCTGCTCCCATTTCTTTAGGCCTTTAACATTCTTGCTATGGCCAGTCCTACAGAACCGATATGCCACTGTATGCCCACCTTAACGTCGTCACAGTTACTCACACTACGAGTCTCTCGAGTTTGCAAATGTACTTCGCCGGATGACGAGGCATTTAGCTACCTTAAGAGAGTCATAGTTCCTGCTGCCAGCTGCTCCCTTTTCTTTGAATCTATCCTCTCTTTATTTCGTACTGCGGCCTGTCCATGCAGAAGCGAAATGCTGCAACAAGTCCACCTTCACGTTGCCTGAGTTACTCCAACGACGATATCCTCGAGTTTTCAAGTAAATTTCGCAGAGTGACGAGGCATTTGGCTACCTTAAGAGAGTCATAGTTACTCCTGCCGGCTGCTCCCATTTCTTTAGGCCTTTAACATTCTTGCTATGGCCAGTCCTACAGAATCGATATGCCACTGTATGTCCACCTTAACGTCGTCACAGTTACTCACAGTACTTCGCCGGATGACGAGGCATTCGGCTACCTTAAGAGAGTCATAGTTCCTGCTGCCAGCTGCTCCCTTTTCTTTGAATCTATCCTCTCTTTATTTCGAACTGCGGCCTGTCCATGCAGAAGCGAAATGCTGCAACAAGTCCACCTTCACGTTGCCTGAGTTACTCCAACGACGATATCCTCGAGTTTTCAAGTAGATTTCGCAGAGTGACGAGGCATTTGGCTACCTTAAGAGAGTCATAGTTACTCCTGCCGGCTGCTCCCATTTCTTTAGGCCTTTAACATTCTTGCTATGGCCAGTCCTACAGAATCGATATGCCACTGTATGTCCACCTTAACGACGTCACAGTTACTCACAGTACTTCACCGGATGACGAGGCATTTGGCTACCTTAAGAGAGTCATAGTTCCTGCTGCCTGCTGCTCCCTTTTCTTTGAATCTATCCTCTCTTTATTTCGTACTGCGGCCTGTCCATGCATAAGCGAAATGCTGCAACAAGTCCACCTTCACGTTGCCTGAGTTACTCCAACGACGATATCCTCGAGTTTTCAAGTAAATTTCGCAGAGTGACGAGGCATTTGGCTACCTTAAGAGAATCATAGTTACTCCTGCTGGCTGCTCCCATTTCTTTAGGCCTTTAACATTCTTGCTATGGCCAGTCCTACAGAACCGATATGCCACTGTATGTCCACCTTAACGTCGTCACAGTTACTCACAGTACCCGTTTCTAGAGTTAGCAAATGTACTTAGCCGGATGACGAGACATTTGGCTACCTCAAGAGAGTCATAGTTACTGCAGCCAGATGGTCCCCTGTCTTTGAATCTTTCCTCTCTTTAATTCGTACTGCGGAATGTCCAAGTAGAAGCGAAATGCTGCAACATGTCCACCTTAACGTTGTCTCAGTTACTCCAACGACGATTTCCTCGAGCTTTCAAAAAAATTTCGCAGAGTGAAGATGCATTTGGCTACCTTAAGAGAGTCATAGTTACTCCTGCCAGCTGCTCCCATTTCTTTAGGCCTTTATCATTCTTGCTATGGCCAGTCCTACAGAACCGATATGCCACTGTATGTCCACCTTAACGTCCTCACAGTTACTCCCAGTACGAGTTTCTCGAGTTAGCAAATGTACTTAGCCTGATGACGAGGCTTTTGGCTACTTCAAGAGGGTCATAGTTACTGTAGCCATATTCTCCCCTTTCTTTGAATCTTCCCTCTCTTTAATTCGTACTGCGGAATGTCCTAGCAGAAGCGAAATGCTGCAACAAGTCCACCTTAGCGTTGTCTGAGTTACTCCAACGACGATATCCTCGAGTTTTCAAATAAATTTCGCAGAGTTACGAGGCATTTGGCTACCTTAAGAGAGTCATACTTACAGCTGCCAGCTGCTCCCCCTTCTTTGAACCTTTCCTCTTTTTAATTCGTGCTGCGGCCAGTCCTGTAGGCTCGAAATGCTGCAACATGTCCACCTCAACGTTGTCTGAGTTACTCCAACGACGATTTCCTCGAGCCTTCCAAAAAAATTTCGAAGAGTGAAGAGGCATTTGGCTACCTTAAGAGAGTCATAGTTACTGCTGCCAGCTGCTCCCCTTTCGATGAACGTTTCCTGTCTTTAATTCGTACGACGGCCAGTCCTGAAGACTCGAAATGCTACAACATGTCCACCTTAACGTTGTCTGAGTTACTCCAACGACGATATCCTCGAGCTTTCAAATAAATTTCGCAGAGTAACGAGGCGTTTGGCTACCTTAAGAGAGTCATAGTTACCCCTGCCGGCTGCTCCCATTTCTTTAGGCCTCTAACATTGTTGCTATGGTCAGTCCTACAGAACCGATATGCACTGTATGTCCACCTTAACTTTGTCACAGTTACTCCCAGTACGAGTTTCTCGAGTTAGCTAATGTACTTAGCCGGATGACGAGGCATTTAGCTACTTCAAGAGGGTCATAGTTAATGCAGCCAGATGCTCCCCTTTCTTTGAATCTTTCCTCTCTTTAATTCGTACTGCGGAATGTCTAAGCAGAAGCGAAATGCTGCAACATGTCCACCTTAGCAATGTCTGAG
Source organism: Schistocerca piceifrons (assembly GCF_021461385.2). Lineage (NCBI taxonomy): Eukaryota > Metazoa > Arthropoda > Insecta > Orthoptera > Acrididae > Schistocerca > Schistocerca piceifrons. The sequence goes on from NC_060142.1 coordinate 20,878,601, forward strand.
TTACTCCAACGACGATATCCGCGAGTTTTCAAATAAATTTCGCAGAGTTACGAGGCATTTGGCTACCTTAAGAGAGTCATACTTACAGCTGCCAGCTGCTCCCCCTTCTTTGAACCTTTCCTCTTTTTAATTCGTGCTGCGGCCAGTCCTGTAGGCTCGAAATGCTGCAACATGTCCACCTCAACGTTGTCTGAGTTACTCCAACGACGATTTCCTCGAGCTTTCAAAAAAATTTCGTAGAGTGAAGAGGCATTTGGCTACCTTAAGAGAGTCATAGTTACTGCTGCCAGCTGCTCCCCTTTCGATGAACGTTTCCTGTCTTTAATTCGTACGACGGCCAGTCCTGAAGACTCGAAATGCTACAACATGTCCACCTTAACGTTGTCTGAGTTACTCCAACGACGATATCCTCGAGCTTTCAAATAAATTTCGCAGAGTAACGAGGCGTTTGGCTACCTTAAGAGAGTCATAGTTACCCCTGCCGGCTGCTCCCATTTCTTTAGGCCTCTAACATTGTTGCTATGGTCAGTCCTACAGAACCGATATGCACTGTATGTCCACCTTAACTTTGTCACAGTTACTCCCAGTACGAGTTTCTCGAGTTAGCTAATGTACTTAGCCGGATGACGAGGCATTTAGCTACTTCAAGAGGGTCATAGTTACTGCAGCCAGATGGTCCCCTGTCTTTGAATCTTTCCTCTCTTTAATTCGTACTGCGCAATGTCTAAGCAGAAGCGAAATGCTGCAACATGTCCACCTTTGCAATGTCTGAGTTACTCCAACGACGATATCCGCGAGTTTTCAAATAAATTTCGCAGAGTGACGAGGCATTTGGCTACCTTAAGAGAGTCATAGTTACTCCTGCCGGCTGCTCCCATTTCTTTAGGCCTTTAACATTCTTGCTATGGCCAGTCCTACAGAATCGATATGCCACTGTATGTCCACCTTAACGACGTCACAGTTACTCACAGTACTTCACCGGATGACGAGGCATTTGGCTACCTTAAGAGAGTCATAGTTCCTGCTGCCAGCTGCTCCCTTTTCTCTGAATCTATCCTCTCTTTATTTCGTACTGCGGCCTGTCCATGCCTAAGCGAAATGCTGCAACAAGTCCACCTTCACGTTGCCTGAGTTACTCCAACGACGATATCCTCGAGTTTTCAAGTAAATTTCGCAGAGTGACGAGGCATTTGGCTACCTTAAGAGAGTCATAGTTACTCCTGCTGGCTGCTCCCATTTCTTTAGGCCTTTAACATTCTTGCTATGGCCAGTCCTACAGAACCGATATGCCACTGTATGTCCACCTTAACGTCGTCACAGTTACTCACACTACGAGTCTCTCGAGTTTGCAAATGTACTTCGCCGGATGACGAGGCATTTAGCTACCTTAAGAGAGTCATAGTTCCTGCTGCCAGCTGCTCCCTTTTCTTTGAATCTATCCTCTCTTTATTTCGTACTGCGGCCTGTCCATGCAGAAGCGAAATGCTGCAACAAGTCCACCTTCACGTTGCCTGAGTTACTCCAACGACGATATCCTCGAGTTTTCAAGTAAATTTCGCAGAGTGACGAGGCATTTGGCTACCTTAAGAGAGTCATAGTTACTCCTGCCGGCTGCTCCCATTTCTTTAGGCCTTTAACATTCTTGCTATGGCCAGTCCTACAGAATCGATATGCCACTGTATGTCCACCTTAACGTCGTCACAGTTACTCACAGTACTTCGCCGGATGACGAGGCATTCGGCTACCTTAAGAGAGTCATAGTTCCTGCTGCCAGCTGCTCCCTTTTCTTTGAATCTATCCTCTCTTTATTTCGTACTGCGGCCTGTCCATGCAGAAGCGAAATGCTGCAACAAGTCCACCTTCACGTTGCCTGAGTTACTCCAACGACGATATCCTCGAGTTTTCAAGTAGATTTCGCAGAGTGACGAGGCATTTGGCTACCTTAAGAGAGTCATAGTTACTCCTGCCGGCTGCTCCCATTTCTTTAGGCCTTTAACATTCTTGCTATGGCCAGTCCTACAGAATCGATATGCCACTGTATGTCCACCTTAACGACGTCACAGTTACTCACAGTACTTCACCGGATGACGAGGCATTTGGCTACCTTAAGAGAGTCATAGTTCCTGCTGCCTGCTGCTCCCTTTTCTTTGAATCTATCCTCTCTTTATTTCGTACTGCGGCCTGTCCATGCAGAGGCGAAATGCTGCAACAAGTCCACCTTCACGTTGCCTGAGTTACTCCAACGACGATATCCTCGAGTTTTCAAGTAAATTTCGCAGCGTGACGAGGCATTTGACTACCTTAAGAGAGTCATAGTTACTTCTGCCGGCTGCTCCCATTTCTTTAGGCCTTTAACATTCTTGCTATGGCCAGTCCTACAGAACCGATATGCCACTGTATGTCCACCTTAACGTCGTCACAGTTACTCACACTACGAGTCTCTCGAGTTTGCAAATGTACTTCGCCGGATGACGAGGCATTTAGCTACCTTAAGAGAGTCATAGTTCCTGCTGCCAGCTGCTCCCTTTTCTTTGAATCTATCCTCTCTTTATTTCGTACTGCGGCCTGTCCATGCAGAAGCGAAATGCTGCAACAAGTCCACCTTCACGTTGCCTGAGTTACTCCAACGACGATATCCTCGAGTTTTCAAGTAAATTTCGCAGAGTGACGAGGCATTTGGCTACCTTAAGAGAGTCATAGTTACTCCTGCCGGCTGCTCCCATTTCTTTAGGCCTTTAACATTCTTGCTATGGCCAGTCCTACAGAATCGATATGCCACTGTATGTCCACCTTAACGTCGTCACAGTTACTCACAGTACTTCGCCGGATGACGAGGCATTCGGCTACCTTAAGAGAGTCATAGTTCCTGCTGCCAGCTGCTCCCTTTTCTTTGAATCTATCCTCTCTTTATTTCGTACTGCGGCCTGTCCATGCAGAAGCGAAATGCTGCAACAAGTCCACCTTCACGTTGCCTGAGTTACTCCAACGACGATATCCTCGAGTTTTCAAGTAGATTTCGCAGAGTGACGAGGCATTTGGCTACCTTAAGAGAGTCATAGTTACTCCTGCCGGCTGCTCCCATTTCTTTAGGCCTTTAACATTCTTGCTATGGCCAGTCCTACAGAATCGATATGCCACTGTATGTCCACCTTAACGACGTCACAGTTACTCACAGTACTTCACCGGATGACGAGGCATTTGGCTACCTTAAGAGAGTCATAGTTCCTGCTGCCTGCTGCTCCCTTTTCTTTGAATCTATCCTCTCTTTATTTCGTACTGCGGCCTGTCCATGCATAAGCGAAATGCTGCAACAAGTCCACCTTCACGTTGCCTGAGTTACTCCAACGACGATATCCTCGAGTTTTCAAGTAAATTTCGCAGAGTGACGAGGCATTTGGCTACCTTAAGAGAATCATAGTTACTCCTGCTGGCTGCTCCCATTTCTTTAGGCCTTTAACATTCTTGCTATGGCCAGTCCTACAGAACCGATATGCCACTGTATGTCCACCTTAACGTCGTCACAGTTACTCACAGTACCCGTTTCTAGAGTTAGCAAATGTACTTAGCCGGATGACGAGACATTTGGCTACCTCAAGAGAGTCATAGTTACTGCAGCCAGATGGTCCCCTGTCTTTGAATCTTTCCTCTCTTTAATTCGTACTGCGGAATGTCCAAGTAGAAGCGAAATGCTGCAACATGTCCACCTTAACGTTGTCTCAGTTACTCCAACGACGATTTCCTCGAGCTTTCAAAAAAATTTCGCAGAGTGAAGATGCATTTGGCTACCTTAAGAGAGTCATAGTTACTCCTGCCAGCTGCTCCCATTTCTTTAGGCCTTTATCATTCTTGCTATGGCCAGTCCTACAGAACCGATATGCCACTGTATGTCCACCTTAACGTCCTCACAGTTACTCCCAGTACGAGTTTCTCGAGTTAGCAAATGTACTTAGCCTGATGACGAGGCTTTTGGCTACTTCAAGAGGGTCATAGTTACTGTAGCCATATTCTCCCCTTTCTTTGAATCTTCCCTCTCTTTAATTCGTACTGCGGAATGTCCTAGCAGAAGCGAAATGCTGCAACAAGTCCACCTTAGCGTTGTCTGAGTTACTCCAACGACGATATCCTCGAGTTTTCAAATAAATTTCGCAGAGTTACGAGGCATTTGGCTACCTTAAGAGAGTCATACTTACAGCTGCCAGCTGCTCCCCCTTCTTTGAACCTTTCCTCTTTTTAATTCGTGCTGCGGCCAGTCCTGTAGGCTCGAAATGCTGCAACATGTCCACCTCAACGTTGTCTGAGTTACTCCAACGACGATTTCCTCGAGCTTTCAAAAAAATTTCGAAGAGTGAAGAGGCATTTGGCTACCTTAAGAGAGTCATAGTTACTGCTGCCAGCTGCTCCCCTTTCGATGAACGTTTCCTGTCTTTAATTCGTACGACGGCCAGTCCTGAAGACTCGAAATGCTACAACATGTCCACCTTAACGTTGTCTGAGTTACTCCAACGACGATATCCTCGAGCTTTCAAATAAATTTCGCAGAGTAACGAGGCGTTTGGCTACCTTAAGAGAGTCATAGTTACCCCTGCCGGCTGCTCCCATTTCTTTAGGCCTCTAACAATGTTGCTATGGTCAGTCCTACAGAACCGATATGCACTGTATGTCCACCTTAACTTTGTCACAGTTACTCCCAGTACGAGTTTCTCGAGTTAGCTAATGTACTTAGCCGGATGACGAGGCATTTAGCTACTTCAAGAGGGTCATAGTTAATGCAGCCAGATGCTCCCCTTTCTTTGAATCTTTCCTCTCTTTAATTCGTACTGCGGAATGTCTAAGCAGAAGCGAAATGCTGCAACATGTCCACCTTAGCAATGTCTGAGTTACTCCAACGACGATATCCGCGAGTTTTCAAATAAATTTCGCAGAGTTACGAGGCATTTGGCTACCTTAAGAGAGTCATACTTACAGCTGCCAGCTGCTCCCCCTTCTTTGAACCTTTCCTCTTTTTAATTCGTGCTGCGGCCAGTCCTGTAGGCTCGAAATGCTGCAACATGTCCACCTCAACGTTGTCTGAGTTACTCCAACGACGATTTCCTCGAGCTTTCAAAAAAATTTCGTAGAGTGAAGAGGCATTTGGCTACCTTAAGAGAGTCATAGTTACTGCTGCCAGCTGCTCCCCTTTCGATGAACGTTTCCTGTCTTTCATTCGTACGACGGCCAGTCCTGAAGACTCGAAATGCTACAACATGTCCACCTTAACGTTGTCTGAGTTACTCCAACGACGATATCCTCGAGCTTTCAAATAAATTTCGCAGAGTAACGAGGCGTTTGGCTACCTTAAGAGAGTCATAGTTACCCCTGCCGGCTGCTCCCATTTCTTTAGGCCTCTAACATTGTTGCTATGGTCAGTCCTACAGAACCGATATGCACTGTATGTCCACCTTAACTTTGTCACAGTTACTCCCAGTACGAGTTTCTCGAGTTAGCTAATGTACTTAGCCGGATGACGAGGCATTTAGCTACTTCAAGAGGGTCATAGTTACTGCAGCCAGATGGTCCCCTGTCTTTGAATCTTTCCTCTCTTTAATTCGTACTGCGCAATGTCTAAGCAGAAGCGAAATGCTGCAACATGTCCACCTTTGCAATGTCTGAGTTACTCCAACGACGATATCCGCGAGTTTTCAAATAAATTTCGCAGAGTGACGAGGCATTTGGCTACCTTAAGAGAGTCATAGTTACTCCTGCCGGCTGCTCCCATTTCTTTAGGCCTTTAACATTCTTGCTATGGCCAGTCCTACAGAATCGATATGCCACTGTATGTCCACCTTAACGACGTCACAGTTACTCACAGTACTTCACCGGATGACGAGGCATTTGGCTACCTTAAGAGAGTCATAGTTCCTGCTGCCAGCTGCTCCCTTTTCTCTGAATCTATCCTCTCTTTATTTCGTACTGCGGCCTGTCCATGCCTAAGCGAAATGCTGCAACAAGTCCACCTTCACGTTGCCTGAGTTACTCCAACGACGATATCCTCGAGTTTTCAAGTAAATTTCGCAGAGTGACGAGGCATTTGGCTACCTTAAGAGAGTCATAGTTACTCCTGCTGGCTGCTCCCATTTCTTTAGGCCTTTAACATTCTTGCTATGGCCAGTCCTACAGAACCGATATGCCACTGTATGTCCACCTTAACGTCGTCACAGTTACTCACACTACGAGTCTCTCGAGTTTGCAAATGTACTTCGCCGGATGACGAGGCATTTAGCTACCTTAAGAGAGTCATAGTTCCTGCTGCCAGCTGCTCCCTTTTCTTTGAATCTATCCTCTCTTTATTTCGTACTGCGGCCTGTCCATGCAGAAGCGAAATGCTGCAACAAGTCCACCTTCACGTTGCCTGAGTTACTCCAACGACGATATCCTCGAGTTTTCAAGTAAATTTCGCAGAGTGACGAGGCATTTGGCTACCTTAAGAGAGTCATAGTTACTCCTGCCGGCTGCTCCCATTTCTTTAGGCCTTTAACATTCTTGCTATGGCCAGTCCTACAGAATCGATATGCCACTGTATGTCCACCTTAACGTCGTCACAGTTACTCACAGTACTTCGCCGGATGACGAGGCATTCGGCTACCTTAAGAGAGTCATAGTTCCTGCTGCCAGCTGCTCCCTTTTCTTTGAATCTATCCTCTCTTTATTTCGTACTGCGGCCTGTCCATGCAGAAGCGAAATGCTGCAACAAGTCCACCTTCACGTTGCCTGAGTTACTCCAACGACGATATCCTCGAGTTTTCAAGTAGATTTCGCAGAGTGACGAGGCATTTGGCTACCTTAAGAGAGTCATAGTTACTCCTGCCGGCTGCTCCCATTTCTTTAGGCCTTTAACATTCTTGCTATGGCCAGTCCTACAGAATCGATATGCCACTGTATGTCCACCTTAACGCCGTCACAGTTACTCACAGTACTTCACCGGATGACGAGGCATTTGGCTACCTTAGGAGAGTCATAGTTCCTGCTGCCAGCTGCTCCCTTTTCTCTGAATCTATCCTCTCTTTATTTCGTACTGCGGCCTGTCCATGCCTAAGCGAAATGCTGCAACAAGTCCACCTTCACGTTGCCTGAGTTACTCCAACGACGATATCCTCGAGTTTTCAAGTAAATTTCGCAGAGTGACGAGGCATTTGGCTACCTTAAGAGAGTCATAGTTACTCCTGCTGGCTGCTCCCATTTCTTTAGGCCTTTAACATTCTTGCTATGGCCAGTCCTACAGAACCGATATGCCACTGTATGTCCACCTTAACGTCGTCACAGTTACTCACTCTACGAGTCTCTCGAGTTTGCAAATGTACTTCGCCGGATGACGAGGCATTTGGCTACCTTAAGAGAGTCATAGTTCCTGCTGCCAGCTGCTCCCTTTTCTTTGAATCTATCCTCTCTTCATTTCGTACTGCGGCCTGTCCATGCAGAAGCGAAATGCTGCAACAAGTCCACCTTCACGTTGCCTGAGTTACTCCAACGACGATATCCTCGAGTTTTCAAGTAAATTTCGCAGAGTGACGAGGCATTTGGCTACCTTAAGAGAGTCATAGTTACTCCTGCCGGCTGCTCCCATTTCTTTAGGCCTTTAACATTCTTGCTATGGCCAGTCCTACAGAATCGATATGCCACTGTATGTCCACCTTAACGTCGTCACAGTTACTCACACTACGAGTCTCTCGAGTTTGCAAATGTACTTCGCCGAATGACGAGGCATTTAGCTACCTTAAGAGAGTCATAGTTCCTGCTGCCAGCTGCTCCCTTTTCTTTGAATCTATCCTCTCTTTATTTCGTACTGCGGCCTGTCCATGCAGAAGCGAAATGCTGCAACAAGTCCACCTTCACGTTGCCTGAGTTACTCCAACGACGATATCCTCGAGTTTTCAAGTAAATTTCGCAGAGTGACGAGGCATTTGGCTACCTTAAGAGAGTCATAGTTACTCCTGCCGGCTGCTCCCATTTCTTTAGGCCTTTAACATTCTTGCTATGGCCAGTCCTACAGAACCGATATGCCACTGTATGTCCACCTTAACGTCGTCACAGTTACTCACTCTACGAGTCTCTCGAGTTTGCAAATGTACTTCGCCGGATGACGAGGCATTTGGCTACCTTAAGAGAGTCATAGTTCCTGCTGCCAGCTGCTCCCTTTTCTTTGAATCTATCCTCTCTTTATTTCGTACTGCGGCCTGTCCATGCAGAGGCGAAATGCTGCAACAAGTCCACCTTCACGTTGCCTGAGTTACTCCAACGACGATATCCTCGAGTTTTCAAGTAAATTTCGCAGCGTGACGAGGCATTTGACTACCTTAAGAGAGTCATAGTTACTTCTGCCGGCTGCTCCCATTTCTTTAGGCCTTTAACATTCTTGCTATGGCCAGTCCTACAGAACCGATATGCCACTGTATGTCCACCTTAACGTCGTCACAGTTACTCACACTACGAGTCTCTCGAGTTTGCAAATGTACTTCGCCGGATGACGAGGCATTTAGCTTCCTTAAGAGAGTCATAGTTCCTGCTGCCAGCTGCTCCCTTTTCTTTGAATCTATCCTCTCTTTATTTCGTACTGCGGCCTGTCCATGCAGAAGCGAAATGCTGCAACAAGTCCACCTTCACGTTGCCTGAGTTACTCCAACGACGATATCCTCGAGTTTTCAAGTAAATTTCGCAGAGTGACGAGGCATTTGGCTACCTTAAGAGAGTCATAGTTACTCCTGCCGGCTGCTCCCATTTCTTTAGGCCTTTAACATTCTTGCTATGGCCAGTCCTACAGAACCGATATGCACTGTATGTCCACCTTAACTTTGTCACAGTTACTCCCAGTACGAGTTTCTCGAGTTAGCTAATGTACTTAGCCGGATGACGAGGCATTTAGCTACTTCAAGAGGGTCATAGTTAATGCAGCCAGATGCTCCCCTTTCTTTGAATCTTTCCTCTCTTTAATTCGTACTGCGGAATGTCTAAGCAGAAGCGAAATGCTGCAACATGTCCACCTTAGCAATGTCTGAGTTACTCCAACGACGATATCCGCTAGTTTTCAAATAAATTTCGCAGAGTTACGAGGCATTTGGCAACCTTAAGAGAGTCATACTTACAGCTGCCAGCTGCTCCCCCTTCTTTGAACCTTTCCTCTTTTTAATTCGTGCTGCGGCCAGTCCTGTAGGCTCGAAATGCTGCAACATGTCCACCTCAACGTTGTCTGAGTTACTCCAACGACGATTTCCTCGAGCTTTCAAAAAAATTTCGTAGAGTGAAGAGGCATTTGGCTACCTTAAGAGAGTCATAGTTACTGCTGCCAGCTGCTCCCCTTTCGATGAACGTTTCCTGTCTTTAATTCGTACGACGGCCAGTCCTGAAGACTCGAAATGCTACAACATGTCCACCTTAACGTTGTCTGAGTTACTCCAACGACGATATCCTCGAGCTTTCAAATAAATTTCGCAGAGTAACGAGGCGTTTGGCTACCTTAAGAGAGTCATAGTTACCCCTGCCGGCTGCTCCCATTTCTTTAGGCCTCTAACATTGTTGCTATGGTCAGTCCTACAGAACCGATATGCACTGTATGTCCACCTTAACTTTGTCACAGTTACTCCCAGTACGAGTTTCTCGAGTTAGCTAATGTACTTAGCCGGATGACGAGGCATTTAGCTACTTCAAGAGGGTCATAGTTAATGCAGCCAGATGCTCCCCTTTCTTTGAATCTTTCCTCTCTTTAATTCGTACTGCGGAATGTCTAAGCAGAAGCGAAATGCTGCAACATGTCCACCTTAGCAATGTCTGAGTTACTCCAACGACGATATCCGCGAGTTTTCAAATAAATTTCGCAGAGTGACGAGCATTTGGCTACCTTAAGAGAGTCATAGTTACTCCTGCCGGCTGCTCCCATTTCTTTAGGCCTTTAACATTCTTGCTATGGCCAGTCCTACAGAATCGATATGCCACTGTATGTCCACCTTAACGACGTCACAGTTACTCACAGTACTTCACCGGATGACGAGGCATTTGGCTACCTTAAGAGAGTCATAGTTCCTGCTGCCAGCTGCTCCCTTTTCTCTGAATCTATCCTCTCTTTATTTCGTACTGCGGCCTGTCCATGCCTAAGCGAAATGCTGCAACAAGTCCACCTTCACGTTGCCTGAGTTACTCCAACGACGATATCCTCGAGTTTTCAAGTAAATTTCGCAGAGTGACGAGGCATTTGGCTACCTTAAGAGAGTCATAGTTACTCCTGCTGGCTGCTCCCATTTCTTTAGGCCTTTAACATTCTTGCTATGGCCAGTCCTACAGAACCGATATGCCACTGTATGTCCACCTTAACGTCGTCACAGTTACTCACACTACGAGTCTCTCGAGTTTGCAAATGTACTTCGCCGGATGACGAGGCATTTGGCTACCTTAAGAGAGTCATAGTTACTCCTGCCGGCTGCTCCCATTTCTTTAGGCCTTTAACATTCTTGCTATGGCCAGTCCTACAGAATCGATATGCCACTGTATGTCCACCTTAACGTCGTCACAGTTACTCACAGTACTTCGCCGGATGACGAGGCATTCGGCTACCTTAAGAGAGTCATAGTTCCTGCTGCCAGCTGCTCCCTTTTCTTTGAATCTATCCTCTCTTTATTTCGTACTGCGGCCTGTCCATGCAGAAGCGAAATGCTGCAACAAGTCCACCTTCACGTTGCCTGAGTTACTCCAACGACGATATCCTCGAGTTTTCAAGTAGATTTCGCAGAGTGACGAGGCATTTGGCTACCTTAAGAGAGTCATAGTTACTCCTGCCGGCTGCTCCCATTTCTTTAGGCCTTTAACATTCTTGCTATGGCCAGTCCTACAGAATCGATATGCCACTGTATGTCCACCTTAACGACGTCACAGTTACTCACAGTACTTCACCGGATGACGAGGCATTTAGCTACCTTAGGACAGTCATAGTTCCTGCTGCCAGCTGCTCCCTTTTCTCTGAATCTATCCTCTCTTTATTTCGTACTGCGGCCTGTCCATGCCTAAGCGAAATGCTGCAACAAGTCCACCTTCACGTTGCCTGAGTTACTCCAACGACGATATCCTCGAGTTTTCAAGTAAATTTCGCAGAGTGACGAGGCATTTGGCTACCTTAAGAGAGTCATAGTTACTCCTGCTGGCTGCTCCCATTTCTTTAGGCCTTTAACATTCTTGCTATGGCCAGTCCTACAGAACCGATATGCCACTGTATGTCCACCTTAACGTCGTCACAGTTACTCACTCTACGAGTCTCTCGAGTTTGCAAATGTACTTCGCCGGATGACGAGGCATTTGGCTACCTTAAGAGAGTCATAGTTCCTGCTGCCAGCTGCTCCCTTTTCTTTGAATCTATCCTCTCTTCATTTCGTACTGCGGCCTGTCCATGCAGAAGCGAAATGCTGCAACAAGTCCACCTTCACGTTGCCTGAGTTACTCCAACGACGATATCCTCGAGTTTTCAAGTAAATTTCGCAGAGTGACGAGGCATTTGGCTACCTTAAGAGAGTCATAGTTACTCCTGCCGGCTGCTCCCATTTCTTTAGGCCTTTAACATTCTTGCTATGGCCAGTCCTACAGAATCGATATGCCACTGTATGTCCACCTTAACGTCGTCACAGTTACTCACACTACGAGTCTCTCGAGTTTGCAAATGTACTTCGCCGAATGACGAGGCATTTAGCTACCTTAAGAGAGTCATAGTTCCTGCTGCCAGCTGTTCCCTTTTCTTTGAATCTATCCTCTCTTTATTTCGTACTGCAGCCTGTCCATGCAGAAGCGAAATGCTGCAACAAGTCCACCTTCACGTTGCCTGAGTTACTCCAACGACGATATCCTCGAGTTTTCAAGTAAATTTCGCAGAGTGACGAGGCATTTGGCTACCTTAAGAGAGTCATAGTTACTCCTGCCGGCTGCTCCCATTTCTTTAGGCCTTTAACATTCTTGCTATGGCCAGTCCTACAGAACCGATATGCCACTGTATGTCCACCTTAACGTCGTCACAGTTACTCACTCTACGAGTCTCTCGAGTTTGCAAATGTACTTCGCCGGATGACGAGGCATTTGGCTACCTTAAGAGAGTCATAGTTCCTGTTGCCAGCTGCTCCCTTTTCTTTGAATCTATCCTCTCTTTATTTCGTACTGCGGCCTGTCCATGCAGAGGCGAAATGCTGCAACAAGTCCACCTTCACGTTGCCTGAGTTACTCCAACGACGATATCCTCGAGTTTTCAAGTAAATTTCGCAGCGTGACGAGGCATTTGACTACCTTAAGAGAGTCATAGTTACTTCTGCCGGCTGCTCCCATTTCTTTAGGCCTTTAACATTCTTGCTATGGCCAGTCCTACAGAACCGATATGCCACTGTATGTCCACCTTAACGTCGTCACAGTTACTCACACTACGAGTCTCTCGAGTTTGCAAATGTACTTCGCCGGATGACGAGGCATTTAGCTACCTTAAGAGAGTCATAGTTCCTGCTGCCAGCTGCTCCCTTTTCTTTGAATCTATCCTCTCTTTATTTCGTACTGCGGCCTGTCCATGCAGAAGCGAAATGCTGCAACAAGTCCACCTTCACGTTGCCTGAGTTACTCCAACGACGATATCCTCGAGTTTTCAAGTAAATTTCGCAGAGTGACGAGGCATTTGGCTACCTTAAGAGAGTCATAGTTACTCCTGCCGGCTGCTCCCATTTCTTTAGGCCTTTAACATTCTTGCTATGGCCAGTCCTACAGAATCGATATGCCACTGTATGTCCACCTTAACGTCCTCACAGTTACTCCCAGTACGAGTTTCTCGAGTTAGCAAATGTACTTAGCCTGATGACGAGGCTTTTGGCTACTTCAAGAGGGTCATAGTTACTGTAGCCATATTCTCCCCTTTCTTTGAATCTTCCCTCTCTTTAATTCGTACTGCGGAATGTCCTAGCAGAAGCGAAATGCTGCAACAAGTCCACCTTAGCGTTGTCTGAGTTACTCCAACGACGATATCCGCGAGTTTTCAAATAAATTTCGCAGAGTTACGAGGCATTTGGCTACCTTAAGAGTGTCATACTTACAGCTCCCAGCTGCTCCCCCTTCTTTGAACCTTTCCTCTTTTTAATTCGTGCTGCGGCCAGTCCTGTAGGCTCGAAATGCTGCAACATGTCCACCTCAACGTTGTCTGAGTTACTCCAACGACGATTTCCTCGAGCTTTCAAAAAAATTTCGAAGAGTGAAGAGGCATTTGGCTACCTTAAGAGAGTCATAGTTACTGCTGCCAGCTGCTCCCCTTTCGATGAACGTTTCCTGTCTTTAATTCGTACGACGGCCAGTCCTGAAGACTCGAAATGCTACAACATGTCCACCTTAACGTTGTCTGAGTTACTCCAACGACGATATCCTCGAGCTTTCAAATAAATTTCGCAGAGTAACGAGGCGTTTGGCTACCTTAAGAGAGTCATAGTTACCCCTGCCGGCTGCTCCCATTTCTTTAGGCCTCTAACATTGTTGCTATGGTCAGTCCTACAGAACCGATATGCACTGTATGTCCACCTTAACTTTGTCACAGTTACTCCCAGTACGAGTTTCTCGAGTTAGCTAATGTACTTAGCCGGATGACGAGGCATTTAGCTACTTCAAGAGGGTCATAGTTAATGCAGCCAGATGCTCCCCTTTCTTTGAATCTTTCCTCTCTTTAATTCGTACTGCGGAATGTCTAAGCAGAAGCGAAATGCTGCAACATGTCCACCTTAGCAATGTCTGAGTTACTCCAACGACGATATCCGCGAGTTTTCAAATAAATTTCGCAGAGTTACGAGGCATTTGGCTACCTTAAGAGAGTCATACTTACAGCTGCCAGCTGCTCCCCCTTCTTTGAACCTTTCCTCTTTTTAATTCGTGCTGCGGCCAGTCCTGTAGGCTCGAAATGCTGCAACATGTCCACCTCAACGTTGTCTGAGTTACTCCAACGACGATTTCCTCGAGCTTTCAAAAAAATTTCGTAGAGTGAAGAGGCATTTGGCTACCTTAAGAGAGTCATAGTTACTGCTGCCAGCTGCTCCCCTTTCGATGAACGTTTCCTGTCTTTAATTCGTACGACGGCCAGTCCTGAAGACTCGAAATGCTACAACATGTCCACCTTAACGTTGTCTGAGTTACTCCAACGACGATATCCTCGAGCTTTCAAATAAATTTCGCAGAGTAACGAGGCGTTTGGCTACCTTAAGAGAGTCATAGTTACCCCTGCCGGCTGCTCCCATTTCTTTAGGCCTCTAACATTGTTGCTATGGTCAGTCCTACAGAACCGATATGCACTGTATGTCCACCTTAACTTTGTCACAGTTACTCCCAGTACGAGTTTCTCGAGTTAGCTAATGTACTTAGCCGGATGACGAGGCATTTAGCTACTTCAAGAGGGTCATAGTTAATGCAGCCAGATGCTCCCCTTTCTTTGAATCTTTCCTCTCTTTAATTCGTACTGCGGAATGTCTAAGCAGAAGCGAAATGCTGCAACATGTCCACCTTAGCAATGTCTGAGTTACTCCAACGACGATATCCGCGAGTTTTCAAATAAATTTCGCAGAGTGACGAGGCATTTGGCTACCTTAAGAGAGTCATAGTTACTCCTGCCGGCTGCTCCCATTTCTTTAGGCCTTTAACATTCTTGCTATGGCCAGTCCTACAGAATCGATATGCCACTGTATGTCCACCTTAACGTCCTCACAGTTACTCCCAGTACGAGTTTCTCGAGTTAGCAAATGTACTTAGCCTGATGACGAGGCTTTTGGCTACTTCAAGAGGGTCATAGTTACTGTAGCCATATTCTCCCCTTTCTTTGAATCTTCCCTCTCTTTAATTCGTACTGCGGAATGTCCTAGCAGAAGCGAAATGCTGCAACAAGTCCACCTTAGCGTTGTCTGAGTTACTCCAACGACGATATCCGCGAGTTTTCAAATAAATTTCGCAGAGTTACGAGGCATTTGGCTACCTTAAGAGTGTCATACTTACAGCTCCCAGCTGCTCCCCCTTCTTTGAACCTTTCCTCTTTTTAATTCGTGCTGCGGCCAGTCCTGTAGGCTCGAAATGCTGCAACATGTCCACCTCAACGTTGTCTGAGTTACTCCAACGACGATTTCCTCGAGCTTTCAAAAAAATTTCGAAGAGTGAAGAGGCATTTGGCTACCTTAAGAGAGTCATAGTTACTGCTGCCAGCTGCTCCCCTTTCGATGAACGTTTCCTGTCTTTAATTCGTACGACGGCCAGTCCTGAAGACTCGAAATGCTACAACATGTCCACCTTAACGTTGTCTGAGTTACTCCAACGACGATATCCTCGAGCTTTCAAATAAATTTCGCAGAGTAACGAGGCGTTTGGCTACCTTAAGAGAGTCATAGTTACCCCTGCCGGCTGCTCCCATTTCTTTAGGCCTCTAACATTGTTGCTATGGTCAGTCCTACAGAACCGATATGCACTGTATGTCCACCTTAACTTTGTCACAGTTACTCCCAGTACGAGTTTCTCGAGTTAGCTAATGTACTTAGCCGGATGACGAGGCATTTAGCTACTTCAAGAGGGTCATAGTTAATGCAGCCAGATGCTCCCCTTTCTTTGAATCTTTCCTCTCTTTAATTCGTACTGCGGAATGTCTAAGCAGAAGCGAAATGCTGCAACATGTCCACCTTAGCAATGTCTGAGTTACTCCAACGACGATATCCGCGAGTTTTCAAATAAATTTCGCAGAGTTACGAGGCATTTGGCTACCTTAAGAGAGTCATACTTACAGCTGCCAGCTGCTCCCCCTTCTTTGAACCTTTCCTCTTTTTAATTCGTGCTGCGGCCAGTCCTGTAGGCTCGAAATGCTGCAACATGTCCACCTCAACGTTGTCTGAGTTACTCCAACGACGATTTCCTCGAGCTTTCAAAAAAATTTCGTAGAGTGAAGAGGCATTTGGCTACCTTAAGAGAGTCATAGTTACTGCTGCCAGCTGCTCCCCTTTCGATGAACGTTTCCTGTCTTTAATTCGTACGACGGCCAGTCCTGAAGACTCGAAATGCTACAACATGTCCACCTTAACGTTGTCTGAGTTACTCCAACGACGATATCCTCGAGCTTTCAAATAAATTTCGCAGAGTAACGAGGCGTTTGGCTACCTTAAGAGAGTCATAGTTACCCCTGCCGGCTGCTCCCATTTCTTTAGGCCTCTAACATTGTTGCTATGGTCAGTCCTACAGAACCGATATGCACTGTATGTCCACCTTAACTTTGTCACAGTTACTCCCAGTACGAGTTTCTCGAGTTAGCTAATGTACTTAGCCGGATGACGAGGCATTTAGCTACTTCAAGAGGGTCATAGTTAATGCAGCCAGATGCTCCCCTTTCTTTGAATCTTTCCTCTCTTTAATTCGTACTGCGGAATGTCTAAGCAGAAGCGAAATGCTGCAACATGTCCACCTTAGCAATGTCTGAGTTACTCCAACGACGATATCCGCGAGTTTTCAAATAAATTTCGCAGAGTGACGAGGCATTTGGCTACCTTAAGAGAGTCATAGTTACTCCTGCCGGCTGCTCCCATTTCTTTAGGCCTTTTTACATTCTTGCTATGGCCAGTCCTACAGAATCGATATGCCACTGTATGTCCACCTTAACGACGTCACAGTTACTCACAGTACTTCACCGGATGACGAGGCATTTGGCTACCTTAAGAGAGTCATAGTTCCTGCTGCCAGCTGCTCCCTTTTCTCTGAATCTATCCTCTCTTTATTTCGTACTGCGGCCTGTCCATGCCTAAGCGAAATGCTGCAACAAGTCCACCTTCACGTTGCCTGAGTTACTCCAACGACGATATCCTCGAGTTTTCAAGTAAATTTCGCAGAGTGACGAGGCATTTGGCTACCTTAAGAGAGTCATAGTTACTCCTGCTGGCTGCTCCCATTTCTTTAGGCCTTTAACATTCTTGCTATGGCCAGTCCTACAGAACCGATATGCCACTGTATGTCCACCTTAACGTCGTCACAGTTACTCACACTACGAGTCTCTCGAGTTTGCAAATGTACTTCGCCGGATGACGAGGCATTTAGCTACCTTAAGAGAGTCATAGTTCCTGCTGCCAGCTGCTCCCTTTTCTTTGAATCTATCCTCTCTTTATTTCGTACTGCGGCCTGTCCATGCAGAAGCGAAATGCTGCAACAAGTCCACCTTCACGTTGCCTGAGTTACTCCAACGACGATATCCTCGAGTTTTCAAGTAAATTTCGCAGAGTGACGAGGCATTTGGCTACCTTAAGAGAGTCATAGTTACTCCTGCCGGCTGCTCCCATTTCTTTAGGCCTTTAACATTCTTGCTATGGCCAGTCCTACAGAATCGATATGCCACTGTATGTCCACCTTAACGTCGTCACAGTTACTCACAGTACTTCGCCGGATGACGAGGCATTCGGCTACCTTAAGAGAGTCATAGTTCCTGCTGCCAGCTGCTCCCTTTTCTTTGAATCTATCCTCTCTTTATTTCGTACTGCGGCCTGTCCATGCAGAAGCGAAATGCTGCAACAAGTCCACCTTCACGTTGCCTGAGTTACTCCAACGACGATATCCTCGAGTTTTCAAGTAGATTTCGCAGAGTGACGAGGCATTTGGCTACCTTAAGAGAGTCATAGTTACTCCTGCCGGCTGCTCCCATTTCTTTAGGCCTTTAACATTCTTGCTATGGCCAGTCCTACAGAATCGATATGCCACTGTATGTCCACCTTAACGACGTCACAGTTACTCACAGTACTTCACCGGATGACGAGGCATTTGGCTACCTTAGGAGAGTCATAGTTCCTGCTGCCAGCTGCTCCCTTTTCTCTGAATCTATCCTCTCTTTATTTCGTACTGCGGCCTGTCCATGCCTAAGCGAAATGCTGCAACAAGTCCACCTTCACGTTGCCTGAGTTACTCCAACGACGATATCCTCGAGTTTTCAAGTAAATTTCGCAGAGTGACGAGGCATTTGGCTACCTTAAGAGAGTCATAGTTACTCCTGCTGGCTGCTCCCATTTCTTTAGGCCTTTAACATTCTTGCTATGGCCAGTCCTACAGAACCGATATGCCACTGTATGTCCACCTTAACGTCGTCACAGTTACTCACTCTACGAGTCTCTCGAGTTTGCAAATGTACTTCGCCGGATGACGAGGCATTTGGCTACCTTAAGAGAGTCATAGTTCCTGCTGCCAGCTGCTCCCTTTTCTTTGAATCTATCCTCTCTTCATTTCGTACTGCGGCCTGTCCATGCAGAAGCGAAATGCTGCAACAAGTCCACCTTCACGTTGCCTGAGTTACTCCAACGACGATATCCTCGAGTTTTCAAGTAAATTTCGCAGAGTGACGAGGCATTTGGCTACCTTAAGAGAGTCATAGTTACTCCTGCCGGCTGCTCCCATTTCTTTAGGCCTTTAACATTCTTGCTATGGCCAGTCCTACAGAATCGATATGCCACTGTATGTCCACCTTAACGTCGTCACAGTTACTCACACTACGAGTCTCTCGAGTTTGCAAATGTACTTCGCCGAATGACGAGGCATTTAGCTACCTTAAGAGAGTCATAGTTCCTGCTGCCAGCTGCTCCCTTTTCTTTGAATCTATCCTCTCTTTATTTCGTACTGCGGCCTGTCCATGCAGAAGCGAAATGCTGCAACAAGTCCACCTTCACGTTGCCTGAGTTACTCCAACGACGATATCCTCGAGTTTTCAAGTAAATTTCGCAGAGTGACGAGGCATTTGGCTACCTTAAGAGAGTCATAGTTACTCCTGCCGGCTGCTCCCATTTCTTTAGGCCTTTAACATTCTTGCTATGGCCAGTCCTACAGAACCGATATGCCACTGTATGTCCACCTTAACGTCGTCACAGTTACTCACTCTACGAGTCTCTCGAGTTTGCAAATGTACTTCGCCGGATGACGAGGCATTTGGCTACCTTAAGAGAGTCATAGTTCCTGCTGCCAGCTGCTCCCTTTTCTTTGAATCTATCCTCTCTTTATTTCGTACTGCGGCCTGTCCATGCAGAGGCGAAATGCTGCAACAAGTCCACCTTCACGTTGCCTGAGTTACTCCAACGACGATATCCTCGAGTTTTCAAGTAAATTTCGCAGCGTGACGAGGCATTTGACTACCTTAAGAGAGTCATAGTTACTTCTGCCGGCTGCTCCCATTTCTTTAGGCCTTTAACATTCTTGCTATGGCCAGTCCTAC
The DNA here is from genome assembly GCF_021461385.2 of Schistocerca piceifrons. Taxonomy (NCBI): domain Eukaryota; kingdom Metazoa; phylum Arthropoda; class Insecta; order Orthoptera; family Acrididae; genus Schistocerca; species Schistocerca piceifrons. The sequence goes on from NC_060142.1 coordinate 20,897,823, forward strand.
AGAACCGATATGCCACTGTATGTCCACCTTAACGTCGTCACAGTTACTCACACTACGAGTCTCTCGAGTTTGCAAATGTACTTCGCCGGATGACGAGGCATTTAGCTACCTTAAGAGAGTCATAGTTCCTGCTGCCAGCTGCTCCCTTTTCTTTGAATCTATCCTCTCTTTATTTCGTACTGCGGCCTGTCCATGCAGAAGCGAAATGCTGCAACAAGTCCACCTTCACGTTGCCTGAGTTACTCCAACGACGATATCCTCGAGTTTTCAAGTAAATTTCGCAGAGTGACGACGCATTTGGCTACCTTAAGAGAGTCATAGTTACTCCTGCCGGCTGCTCCCATTTCTTTAGGCCTTTAACATTCTTGCTATGGCCAGTCCTACAGAATCGATATGCCACTGTATGTCCACCTTAACGTCCTCACAGTTACTCCCAGTACGAGTTTCTCGAGTTAGCAAATGTACTTAGCCTGATGACGAGGCTTTTGGCTACTTCAAGAGGGTCATAGTTACTGTAGCCATATTCTCCCCTTTCTTTGAATCTTCCCTCTCTTTAATTCGTACTGCGGAATGTCCTAGCAGAAGCGAAATGCTGCAACAAGTCCACCTTAGCGTTGTCTGAGTTACTCCAACGACGATATCCGCGAGTTTTCAAATAAATTTCGCAGAGTTACGAGGCATTTGGCTACCTTAAGAGAGTCATACTTACAGCTGCCAGCTGCTCCCCCTTCTTTGAACCTTTCCTCTTTTTAATTCGTGCTGCGGCCAGTCCTGTAGGCTCGAAATGCTGCAACATGTCCACCTCAACGTTGTCTGAGTTACTCCAACGGCGATTTCCTCGAGCTTTCAAAAAAATTTCGAAGAGTGAAGAGGCATTTGGCTACCTTAAGAGAGTCATAGTTACTGCTGCCAGCTGCTCCCCTTTCGATGAACGTTTCCTGTCTTTAATTCGTACGACGGCCAGTCCTGAAGACTCGAAATGCTACAACATGTCCACCTTAACGTTGTCTGAGTTACTCCAACGACGATATCCTCGAGCTTTCAAATAAATTTCGCAGAGTAACGAGGCGTTTGGCTACCTTAAGAGAGTCATAGTTACCCCTGCCGGCTGCTCCCATTTCTTTAGGCCTCTAACATTGTTGCTATGGTCAGTCCTACAGAACCGATATGCACTGTATGTCCACCTTAACTTTGTCACAGTTACTCCCAGTACGAGTTTCTCGAGTTAGCTAATGTACTTAGCCGGATGACGAGGCATTTAGCTACTTCAAGAGGGTCATAGTTAATGCAGCCAGATGCTCCCCTTTCTTTGAATCTTTCCTCTCTTTAATTCGTACTGCGGAATGTCTAAGCAGAAGCGAAATGCTGCAACATGTCCACCTTAGCAATGTCTGAGTTACTCCAACGACGATATCCGCGAGTTTTCAAATAAATTTCGCAGAGTTACGAGGCATTTGGCTACCTTAAGAGAGTCATACTTACAGCTGCCAGCTGCTCCCCCTTCTTTGAACCTTTCCTCTTTTTAATTCGTGCTGCGGCCAGTCCTGTAGGCTCGAAATGCTGCAACATGTCCACCTCAACGTTGTCTGAGTTACTCCAACGACGATTTCCTCGAGCTTTCAAAAAAATTTCGTAGAGTGAAGAGGCATTTGGCTACCTTAAGAGAGTCATAGTTACTGCTGCCAGCTGCTCCCCTTTCGATGAACGTTTCCTGTCTTTAATTCGTACGACGGCCAGTCCTGAAGACTCGAAATGCTACAACATGTCCACCTTAACGTTGTCTGAGTTACTCCAACGACGATATCCTCGAGCTTTCAAATAAATTTCGCAGAGTAACGAGGCGTTTGGCTACCTTAAGAGAGTCATAGTTACCCCTGCCGGCTGCTCCCATTTCTTTAGGCCTCTAACATTGTTGCTATGGTCAGTCCTACAGAACCGATATGCACTGTATGTCCACCTTAACTTTGTCACAGTTACTCCCAGTACGAGTTTCTCGAGTTAGCTAATGTACTTAGCCGGATGACGAGGCATTTAGCTACTTCAAGAGGGTCATAGTTAATGCAGCCAGATGCTCCCCTTTCTTTGAATCTTTCCTCTCTTTAATTCGTACTGCGGAATGTCTAAGCAGAAGCGAAATGCTGCAACATGTCCACCTTAGCAATGTCTGAGTTACTCCAACGACGATATCCGCGAGTTTTCAAATAAATTTCGCAGAGTGACGAGGCATTTGGCTACCTTAAGAGAGTCATAGTTACTCCTGCCGGCTGCTCCCATTTCTTTAGGCCTTTAACATTCTTGCTATGGCCAGTCCTACAGAATCGATATGCCACTGTATGTCCACCTTAACGACGTCACAGTTACTCACAGTACTTCACCGGATGACGAGGCATTTGGCTACCTTAAGAGAGTCATAGTTCCTGCTGCCAGCTGCTCCCTTTTCTCTGAATCTATCCTCTCTTTATTTCGTACTGCGGCCTGTCCATGCCTAAGCGAAATGCTGCAACAAGTCCACCTTCACGTTGCCTGAGTTACTCCAACGACGATATCCTCGAGTTTTCAAGTAAATTTCGCAGAGTGACGAGGCATTTGGCTACCTTAAGAGAGTCATAGTTACTCCTGCTGGCTGCTCCCATTTCTTTAGGCCTTTAACATTCTTGCTATGGCCAGTCCTACAGAACCGATATGCCACTGTATGTCCACCTTAACGTCGTCACAGTTACTCACTCTACGAGTCTCTCGAGTTTGCAAATGTACTTCGTCGGATGACGAGGCATTTGGCTACCTTAAGAGAGTCATAGTTCCTGCTGCCAGCTGCTCCCTTTTCTTTGAATCTATCCTCTCTTTATTTCGTACTGCGGCCTGTCCATGCAGAGGCGAAATGCTGCAACAAGTCCACCTTCACGTTGCCTGAGTTACTCCAACGACGATATCCTCGAGTTTTCAAGTAAATTTCGCAGCGTGACGAGGCATTTGACTACCTTAAGAGAGTCATAGTTACTTCTGCCGGCTGCTCCCATTTCTTTAGGCCTTTAACATTCTTGCTATGGCCAGTCCTACAGAACCGATATGCCACTGTATGTCCACCTTAACGTCGTCACAGTTACTCACACTACGAGTCTCTCGAGTTTGCAAATGTACTTCGCCGGATGACGAGGCATTTAGCTACCTTAAGAGAGTCATAGTTCCTGCTGCCAGCTGCTCCCTTTTCTTTGAATCTATCCTCTCTTTATTTCGTACTGCGGCCTGTCCATGCAGAAGCGAAATGCTGCAACAAGTCCACCTTCACGTTGCCTGAGTTACTCCAACGACGATATCCTCGAGTTTTCAAGTAAATTTCGCAGAGTGACGACGCATTTGGCTACCTTAAGAGAGTCATAGTTACTCCTGCCGGCTGCTCCCATTTCTTTAGGCCTTTAACATTCTTGCTATGGCCAGTCCTACAGAATCGATATGCCACTGTATGTCCACCTTAACGTCCTCACAGTTACTCCCAGTACGAGTTTCTCGAGTTAGCAAATGTACTTAGCCTGATGACGAGGCTTTTGGCTACTTCAAGAGGGTCATAGTTACTGTAGCCATATTCTCCCCTTTCTTTGAATCTTCCCTCTCTTTAATTCGTACTGCGGAATGTCCTAGCAGAAGCGAAATGCTGCAACAAGTCCACCTTAGCGTTGTCTGAGTTACTCCAACGACGATATCCGCGAGTTTTCAAATAAATTTCGCAGAGTTACGAGGCATTTGGCTACCTTAAGAGAGTCATACTTACAGCTGCCAGCTGCTCCCCCTTCTTTGAACCTTTCCTCTTTTTAATTCGTGCTGCGGCCAGTCCTGTAGGCTCGAAATGCTGCAACATGTCCACCTCAACGTTGTCTGAGTTACTCCAACGGCGATTTCCTCGAGCTTTCAAAAAAATTTCGAAGAGTGAAGAGGCATTTGGCTACCTTAAGAGAGTCATAGTTACTGCTGCCAGCTGCTCCCCTTTCGATGAACGTTTCCTGTCTTTAATTCGTACGACGGCCAGTCCTGAAGACTCGAAATGCTACAACATGTCCACCTTAACGTTGTCTGAGTTACTCCAACGACGATATCCTCGAGCTTTCAAATAAATTTCGCAGAGTAACGAGGCGTTTGGCTACCTTAAGAGAGTCATAGTTACCCCTGCCGGCTGCTCCCATTTCTTTAGGCCTCTAACATTGTTGCTATGGTCAGTCCTACAGAACCGATATGCACTGTATGTCCACCTTAACTTTGTCACAGTTACTCCCAGTACGAGTTTCTCGAGTTAGCTAATGTACTTAGCCGGATGACGAGGCATTTAGCTACTTCAAGAGGGTCATAGTTAATGCAGCCAGATGCTCCCCTTTCTTTGAATCTTTCCTCTCTTTAATTCGTACTGCGGAATGTCTAAGCAGAAGCGAAATGCTGCAACATGTCCACCTTAGCAATGTCTGAGTTACTCCAACGACGATATCCGCGAGTTTTCAAATAAATTTCGCAGAGTTACGAGGCATTTGGCTACCTTAAGAGAGTCATACTTACAGCTGCCAGCTGCTCCCCCTTCTTTGAACCTTTCCTCTTTTTAATTCGTGCTGCGGCCAGTCCTGTAGGCTCGAAATGCTGCAACATGTCCACCTCAACGTTGTCTGAGTTACTCCAACGACGATTTCCTCGAGCTTTCAAAAAAATTTCGTAGAGTGAAGAGGCATTTGGCTACCTTAAGAGAGTCATAGTTACTGCTGCCAGCTGCTCCCCTTTCGATGAACGTTTCCTGTCTTTAATTCGTACGACGGCCAGTCCTGAAGACTCGAAATGCTACAACATGTCCACCTTAACGTTGTCTGAGTTACTCCAACGACGATATCCTCGAGCTTTCAAATAAATTTCGCAGAGTAACGAGGCGTTTGGCTACCTTAAGAGAGTCATAGTTACCCCTGCCGGCTGCTCCCATTTCTTTAGGCCTCTAACATTGTTGCTATGGTCAGTCCTACAGAACCGATATGCACTGTATGTCCACCTTAACTTTGTCACAGTTACTCCCAGTACGAGTTTCTCGAGTTAGCTAATGTACTTAGCCGGATGACGAGGCATTTAGCTACTTCAAGAGGGTCATAGTTAATGCAGCCAGATGCTCCCCTTTCTTTGAATCTTTCCTCTCTTTAATTCGTACTGCGGAATGTCTAAGCAGAAGCGAAATGCTGCAACATGTCCACCTTAGCAATGTCTGAGTTACTCCAACGACGATATCCGCGAGTTTTCAAATAAATTTCGCAGAGTGACGAGGCATTTGGCTACCTTAAGAGAGTCATAGTTACTCCTGCCGGCTGCTCCCATTTCTTTAGGCCTTTAACATTCTTGCTATGGCCAGTCCTACAGAATCGATATGCCACTGTATGTCCACCTTAACGACGTCACAGTTACTCACAGTACTTCACCGGATGACGAGGCATTTGGCTACCTTAAGAGAGTCATAGTTCCTGCTGCCAGCTGCTCCCTTTTCTCTGAATCTATCCTCTCTTTATTTCGTACTGCGGCCTGTCCATGCCTAAGCGAAATGCTGCAACAAGTCCACCTTCACGTTGCCTGAGTTACTCCAACGACGATATCCTCGAGTTTTCAAGTAAATTTCGCAGAGTGACGAGGCATTTGGCTACCTTAAGAGAGTCATAGTTACTCCTGCTGGCTGCTCCCATTTCTTTAGGCCTTTAACATTCTTGCTATGGCCAGTCCTACAGAACCGATATGCCACTGTATGTCCACCTTAACGTCGTCACAGTTACTCACTCTACGAGTCTCTCGAGTTTGCAAATGTACTTCGTCGGATGACGAGGCATTTGGCTACCTTAAGAGAGTCATAGTTCCTGCTGCCAGCTGCTCCCTTTTCTTTGAATCTATCCTCTCTTCATTTCGTACTGCGGCCTGTCCATGCAGAAGCGAAATGCTGCAACAAGTCCACCTTCACGTTGCCTGAGTTACTCCAACGACGATATCCTCGAGTTTTCAAGTAAATTTCGCAGAGTGACGAGGCATTTGGCTACCTTAAGAGAGTCATAGTTACTCCTGCCGGCTGCTCCCATTTCTTTAGGCCTTTAACATTCTTGCTATGGCCAGTCCTACAGAATCGATATGCCACTGTATGTCCACCTTAACGTCGTCACAGTTACTCACACTACGAGTCTCTCGAGTTTGCAAATGTACTTCGCCGAATGACGAGGCATTTAGCTACCTTAAGAGAGTCATAGTTCCTGCTGCCAGCTGCTCCCTTTTCTTTGAATCTATCCTCTCTTTATTTCGTACTGCGGCCTGTCCATGCAGAAGCGAAATGCTGCAACAAGTCCACCTTCACGTTGCCTGAGTTACTCCAACGACGATATCCTCGAGTTTTCAAGTAAATTTCGCAGAGTGACGAGGCATTTGGCTACCTTAAGAGAGTCATAGTTACTCCTGCCGGCTGCTCCCATTTCTTTAGGCCTTTAACATTCTTGCTATGGTCAGTCCTACAGAACCGATATGCACTGTATGTCCACCTTAACTTTGTCACAGTTACTCCCAGTACGAGTTTCTCGAGTTAGCTAATGTACTTAGCCGGATGACGAGGCATTTAGCTACTTCAAGAGGGTCATAGTTAATGCAGCCAGATGCTCCCCTTTCTTTGAATCTTTCCTCTCTTTAATTCGTACTGCGGAATGTCTAAGCAGAAGCGAAATGCTGCAACATGTCCACCTTAGCAATGTCTGAGTTACTCCAACGACGATATCCGCGAGTTTTCAAATAAATTTCGCAGAGTGACGAGGCATTTGGCTACCTTAAGAGAGTCATAGTTACTCCTGCCGGCTGCTCCCATTTCTTTAGGCCTTTAACATTCTTGCTATGGCCAGTCCTACAGAATCGATATGCCACTGTATGTCCACCTTAACGACGTCACAGTTACTCACAGTACTTCACCGGATGACGAGGCATTTGGCTACCTTAAGAGAGTCATAGTTCCTGCTGCCAGCTGCTCCCTTTTCTCTGAATCTATCCTCTCTTTATTTCGTACTGCGGCCTGTCCATGCCTAAGCGAAATGCTGCAACAAGTCCACCTTCACGTTGCCTGAGTTACTCCAACGACGATATCCTCGAGTTTTCAAGTAAATTTCGCAGAGTGACGAGGCATTTGGCTACCTTAAGAGAGTCATAGTTACTCCTGCTGGCTGCTCCCATTTCTTTAGGCCTTTAACATTCTTGCTATGGCCAGTCCTACAGAACCGATATGCCACTGTATGTCCACCTTAACGTCGTCACAGTTACTCACACTACGAGTCTCTCGAGTTTGCAAATGTACTTCGCCGGATGACGAGGCATTTAGCTACCTTAAGAGAGTCATAGTTCCTGCTGCCAGCTGCTCCCTTTTCTTTGAATCTATCCTCTCTTTATTTCGTACTGCGGCCTGTCCATGCAGAAGCGAAATGCTGCAACAAGTCCACCTTCACGTTGCCTGAGTTACTCCAACGACGATATCCTCGAGTTTTCAAGTAAATTTCGCAGAGTGACGAGGCATTTGGCTACCTTAAGAGAGTCATAGTTACTCCTGCCGGCTGCTCCCATTTCTTTAGGCCTTTAACATTCTTGCTATGGCCAGTCCTACAGAATCGATATGCCACTGTATGTCCACCTTAACGTCGTCACAGTTACTCACAGTACTTCGCCGGATGACGAGGCATTCGGCTACCTTAAGAGAGTCATAGTTCCTGCTGCCAGCTGCTCCCTTTTCTTTGAATCTATCCTCTCTTTATTTCGTACTGCGGCCTGTCCATGCAGAAGCGAAATGCTGCAACAAGTCCACCTTCACGTTGCCTGAGTTACTCCAACGACGATATCCTCGAGTTTTCAAGTAGATTTCGCAGAGTGACGAGGCATTTGGCTACCTTAAGAGAGTCATAGTTACTCCTGCCGGCTGCTCCCATTTCTTTAGGCCTTTAACATTCTTGCTATGGCCAGTCCTACAGAATCGATATGCCACTGTATGTCCACCTTAACGACGTCACAGTTACTCACAGTACTTCACCGGATGACGAGGCATTTGGCTACCTTAGGAGAGTCATAGTTCCTGCTGCCAGCTGCTCCCTTTTCTCTGAATCTATCCTCTCTTTATTTCGTACTGCGGCCTGTCCATGCCTAAGCGAAATGCTGCAACAAGTCCACCTTCACGTTGCCTGAGTTACTCCAACGACGATATCCTCGAGTTTTCAAGTAAATTTCGCAGAGTGACGAGGCATTTGGCTACCTTAAGAGAGTCATAGTTACTCCTGCTGGCTGCTCCCATTTCTTTAGGCCTTTAACATTCTTGCTATGGCCAGTCCTACAGAACCGATATGCCACTGTATGTCCACCTTAACGTCGTCACAGTTACTCACTCTACGAGTCTCTCGAGTTTGCAAATGTACTTCGCCGGATGACGAGGCATTTGGCTACCTTAAGAGAGTCATAGTTCCTGCTGCCAGCTGCTCCCTTTTCTTTGAATCTATCCTCTCTTCATTTCGTACTGCGGCCTGTCCATGCAGAAGCGAAATGCTGCAACAAGTCCACCTTCACGTTGCCTGAGTTACTCCAACGACGATATCCTCGTGTTTTCAAGTAAATTTCGCAGAGTGACGAGGCATTTGGCTACCTTAAGAGAGTCATAGTTACTCCTGCCGGCTGCTCCCATTTCTTTAGGCCTTTAACATTCTTGCTATGGCCAGTCCTACAAAACCGATATGCCACTGTATGTCCACCTTAACGTCGTCACAGTTACTCACACTACGAGTCTCTCGAGTTTGCAAATGTACTTCGCCGGATGACGAGGCATTTAGCTACCTTAAGAGAGTCATAGTTCCTGCTGCCAGCTGCTCCCTTTTCTTTGAATCTATCCTCTCTTTATTTCGTACTGCGGCCTGTCCATGCAGAAGCGAAATGCTGCAACAAGTCCACCTTCACGTTGCCTGAGTTACTCCAACGACGATATCCTCGAGTTTTCAAGTAAATTTCGCAGAGTGACGAGGCATTTGGCTACCTTAAGAGAGTCATAGTTACTCCTGCCGGCTGCTCCCATTTCTTTAGGCCTTTAACATTCTTGCTATGGCCAGTCCTACAGAATCGATATGCCACTGTATGTCCACCTTAACGTCGTCACAGTTACTCACAGTACTTCGCCGGATGACGAGGCATTCGGCTACCTTAAGAGAGTCATAGTTCCTGCTGCCAGCTGCTCCCTTTTCTTTGAATCTATCCTCTCTTTATTTCGTACTGCGGCCTGTCCATGCAGAAGCGAAATGCTGCAACAAGTCCACCTTCACGTTGCCTGAGTTACTCCAACGACGATATCCTCGAGTTTTCAAGTAGATTTCGCAGAGTGACGAGGCATTTGGCTACCTTAAGAGAGTCATAGTTACTCCTGCCGGCTGCTCCCATTTCTTTAGGCCTTTAACATTCTTGCTATGGCCAGTCCTACAGAATCGATATGCCACTGTATGTCCACCTTAACGTCGTCACAGTTACTCACAGTACCCGTTTCTAGAGTTAGCAAATGTACTTAGCCGGATGACGAGACATTTGGCTACCTCAAGAGAGTCATAGTTACTGCAGCCAGATGGTCCCCTGTCTTTGAATCTTTCCTCTCTTTAATTCGTACTGCGGAATGTCCAAGTAGAAGCGAAATGCTGCAACATGTCCACCTTAACGTTGTCTCAGTTACTCCAACGACGATTTCCTCGAGCTTTCAAAAAAATTTCGCAGAGTGAAGATGCATTTGGCTACCTTAAGAGAGTCATAGTTACTCCTGCCAGCTGCTCCCATTTCTTTAGGCCTTTATCATTCTTGCTATGGCCAGTCCTACAGAATCGATATGCCACTGTATGTCCACCTTAACGTCGTCACAGTTACTCACTCTACGAGTCTCTCGAGTTTGCAAATGTACTTCGCCGGATGACGAGGCATTTGGCTACCTTAAGAGAGTCATAGTTCCTGCTGCCAGCTGCTCCCTTTTCTTTGAATCTATCCTCTCTTCATTTCGTACTGCGGCCTGTCCATGCAGAAGCGAAATGCTGCAACAAGTCCACCTTCACGTTGCCTGAGTTACTCCAACGACGATATCCTCGAGTTTTCAAGTAAATTTCGCAGAGTGACGAGGCATTTGGCTACCTTAAGAGAGTCATAGTTACTCCTGCCGGCTGCTCCCATTTCTTTAGGCCTTTAACATTCTTGCTATGGCCAGTCCTACAGAATCGATATGCCACTGTATGTCCACCTTAACGTCGTCACAGTTACTCACACTACGAGTCTCTCGAGTTTGCAAATGTACTTCGCCGAATGACGAGGCATTTAGCTACCTTAAGAGAGTCATAGTTCCTGCTGCCAGCTGCTCCCTTTTCTTTGAATCTATCCTCTCTTTATTTCGTACTGCGGCCTGTCCATGCAGAAGCGAAATGCTGCAACAAGTCCACCTTCACGTTGCCTGAGTTACTCCAACGACGATATCCTCGAGTTTTCAAGTAAATTTCGCAGAGTGACGAGGCATTTGGCTACCTTAAGAGAGTCATAGTTACTCCTGCCGGCTGCTCCCATTTCTTTAGGCCTTTAACATTCTTGCTATGGTCAGTCCTACAGAACCGATGTGCACTGTATGTCCACCTTAACTTTGTCACAGTTACTCCCAGTACGAGTTTCTCGAGTTAGCTAATGTACTTAGCCGGATGACGAGGCATTTAGCTACTTCAAGAGGGTCATAGTTAATGCAGCCAGATGCTCCCCTTTCTTTGAATCTTTCCTCTCTTTAATTCGTACTGCGGAATGTCTAAGCAGAAGCGAAATGCTGCAACATGTCCACCTTAGCAATGTCTGAGTTACTCCAACGACGATATCCGCGAGTTTTCAAATAAATTTCGCAGAGTGACGAGGCATTTGGCTACCTTAAGAGAGTCATAGTTACTCCTGCCGGCTGCTCCCATTTCTTTAGGCCTTTAACATTCTTGCTATGGCCAGTCCTACAGAATCGATATGCCACTGTATGTCCACCTTAACGACGTCACAGTTACTCACAGTACTTCACCGGATGACGAGGCATTTGGCTACCTTAAGAGAGTCATAGTTCCTGCTGCCAGCTGCTCCCTTTTCTCTGAATCTATCCTCTCTTTATTTCGTACTGCGGCCTGTCCATGCCTAAGCGAAATGCTGCAACAAGTCCACCTTCACGTTGCCTGAGTTACTCCAACGACGATATCCTCGAGTTTTCAAGTAAATTTCGCAGAGTGACGAGGCATTTGGCTACCTTAAGAGAGTCATAGTTACTCCTGCTGGCTGCTCCCATTTCTTTAGGCCTTTAACATTCTTGCTATGGCCAGTCCTACAGAACCGATATGCCACTGTATGTCCACCTTAACGTCGTCACAGTTACTCACACTACGAGTCTCTCGAGTTTGCAAATGTACTTCGCCGGATGACGAGGCATTTAGCTACCTTAAGAGAGTCATAGTTCCTGCTGCCAGCTGCTCCCTTTTCTTTGAATCTATCCTCTCTTTATTTCGTACTGCGGCCTGTCCATGCAGAAGCGAAATGCTGCAACAAGTCCACCTTCACGTTGCCTGAGTTACTCCAACGACGATATCCTCGAGTTTTCAAGTAAATTTCGCAGAGTGACGAGGCATTTGGCTACCTTAAGAGAGTCATAGTTACTCCTGCCGGCTGCTCCCATTTCTTTAGGCCTTTAACATTCTTGCTATGGCCAGTCCTACAGAATCGATATGCCACTGTATGTCCACCTTAACGTCGTCACAGTTACTCACAGTACTTCGCCGGATGACGAGGCATTCGGCTACCTTAAGAGAGTCATAGTTCCTGCTGCCAGCTGCTCCCTTTTCTTTGAATCTATCCTCTCTTTATTTCGTACTGCGGCCTGTCCATGCAGAAGCGAAATGCTGCAACAAGTCCACCTTCACGTTGCCTGAGTTACTCCAACGACGATATCCTCGAGTTTTCAAGTAGATTTCGCAGAGTGACGAGGCATTTGGCTACCTTAAGAGAGTCATAGTTACTCCTGCCGGCTGCTCCCATTTCTTTAGGCCTTTAACATTCTTGCTATGGCCAGTCCTACAGAATCGATATGCCACTGTATGTCCACCTTAACGACGTCACAGTTACTCACAGTACTTCACCGGATGACGAGGCATTTGGCTACCTTAGGAGAGTCATAGTTCCTGCTGCCAGCTGCTCCCTTTTCTCTGAATCTATCCTCTCTTTATTTCGTACTGCGGCCTGTCCATGCCTAAGCGAAATGCTGCAACAAGTCCACCTTCACGTTGCCTGAGTTACTCCAACGACGATATCCTCGAGTTTTCAAGTAAATTTCGCAGAGTGACGAGGCATTTGGCTACCTTAAGAGAGTCATAGTTACTCCTGCTGGCTGCTCCCATATCTTTAGGCCTTTAACATTCTTGCTATGGCCAGTCCTACAGAACCGATATGCCACTGTATGTCCACCTTAACGTCGTCACAGTTACTCACTCTACGAGTCTTTCGAGTTTGCAAATGTACTTCGCCGGATGACGAGGCATTTGGCTACCTTAAGAGAGTCATAGTTCCTGCTGCCAGCTGCTCCCTTTTCTTTGAATCTATCCTCTCTTCATTTCGTACTGCGGCCTGTCCATGCAGAAGCGAAATGCTGCAACAAGTCCACCTTCACGTTGCCTGAGTTACTCCAACGACGATATCCTCGAGTTTTCAAGTAAATTTCGCAGAGTGACGAGGCATTTGGCTACCTTAAGAGAGTCATAGTTACTCCTGCCGGCTGCTCCCATTTCTTTAGGCCTTTAACATTCTTGCTATGGCCAGTCCTACAGAACCGATATGCCACTGTATGTCCACCTTAACGTCGTCACAGTTACTCACACTACGAGTCTCTCGAGTTTGCAAATGTACTTCGCCGGATGACGAGGCATTTAGCTACCTTAAGAGAGTCATAGTTCCTGCTGCCAGCTGCTCCCTTTTCTTTGAATCTATCCTCTCTTTATTTCGTACTGCGGCCTGTCCATGCAGAAGCGAAATGCTGCAACAAGTCCACCTTCACGTTGCCTGAGTTACTCCAACGACGATATCCTCGAGTTTTCAAGTAAATTTCGCAGAGTGACGAGGCATTTGGCTACCTTAAGAGAGTCATAGTTACTCCTGCCGGCTGCTCCCATTTCTTTAGGCCTTTAACATTCTTGCTATGGCCAGTCCTACAGAATCGATATGCCACTGTATGTCCACCTTAACGTCGTCACAGTTACTCACAGTACTTCGCCGGATGACGAGGCATTCGGCTACCTTAAGAGAGTCATAGTTCCTGCTGCCAGCTGCTCCCTTTTCTTTGAATCTATCCTCTCTTTATTTCGTACTGCGGCCTGTCCATGCAGAAGCGAAATGCTGCAACAAGTCCACCTTCACGTTGCCTGAGTTACTCCAACGACGATATCCTCGAGTTTTCAAGTAGATTTCGCAGAGTGACGAGGCATTTGGCTACCTTAAGAGAGTCATAGTTACTCCTGCCGGCTGCTCCCATTTCTTTAGGCCTTTAACATTCTTGCTATGGCCAGTCCTACAGAATCGATATGCCACTGTATGTCCACCTTAACGACGTCACAGTTACTCACAGTACTTCACCGGATGACGAGGCATTTGGCTACCTTAGGAGAGTCATAGTTCCTGCTGTCTGCTGCTCCCTTTTCTTTGAATCTATCCTCTCTTTATTTCGTACTGCGGCCTGTCCATGCATAAGCGAAATGCTGCAACAAGTCCACCTTCACGTTGCCTGAGTTACTCCAACGACGATATCCTCGAGTTTTCAAGTAAATTTCGCAGAGTGACGAGGCATTTGGCTACCTTAAGAGAGTCATAGTTACTCCTGCCGGCTGCTCCCATTTCTTTAGGCCTTTAACATTCTTGCTATGGCCAGTCCTACAGAACCGATATGCCACTGTATGTCCACCTTAACGTCGTCACAGTTACTCACACTACGAGTCTCTCGAGTTTGCAAATGTACTTCGCCGGATGACGAGGCATTTAGCTACCTTAAGAGAGTCATAGTTCCTGCTGCCAGCTGCTCCCTTTTCTTTGAATCTATCCTCTCTTTATTTCGTACTGCGGCCTGTCCATGCAGAAGCGAAATGCTGCAACAAGTCCACCTTCACGTTGCCTGAGTTACTCCAACGACGATATCCTCGAGTTTTCAAGTAAATTTCGCAGAGTGACGAGGCATTTGGCTACCTTAAGAGAGTCATAGTTACTCCTGCCGGCTGCTCCCATTTCTTTAGGCCTTTAACATTCTTGCTATGGCCAGTCCTACAGAATCGATATGCCACTGTATGTCCACCTTAACGTCGTCACAGTTACTCACAGTACTTCGCCGGATGACGAGGCATTCGGCTACCTTAAGAGAGTCATAGTTCCTGCTGCCAGCTGCTCCCTTTTCTTTGAATCTATCCTCTCTTTATTTCGTACTGCGGCCTGTCCATGCAGAAGCGAAATGCTGCAACAAGTCCACCTTCACGTTGCCTGAGTTACTCCAACGACGATATCCTCGAGTTTTCAAGTAGATTTCGCAGAGTGACGAGGCATTTGGCTACCTTAAGAGAGTCATAGTTACTCCTGCCGGCTGCTCCCATTTCTTTAGGCCTTTAACATTCTTGCTATGGCCAGTCCTACAGAATCGATATGCCACTGTATGTCCACCTTAACGACGTCACAGTTACTCACAGTACTTCACCGGATGACGAGGCATTTGGCTACCTTAGGAGAGTCATAGTTCCTGCTGTCTGCTGCTCCCTTTTCTTTGAATCTATCCTCTCTTTATTTCGTACTGCGGCCTGTCCATGCATAAGCGAAATGCTGCAACAAGTCCACCTTCACGTTGCCTGAGTTACTCCAACGACGATATCCTCGAGTTTTCAAGTAAATTTCGCAGAGTGACGAGGCATTTGGCTACCTTAAGAGAGTCATAGTTACTCCTGCTGGCTGCTCCCATTTCTTTAGGCCTTTAACATTCTTGCTATGGCCAGTCCTACAGAACCGATATGCCACTGTATGTCCACCTTAACGTCGTCACAGTTACTCACAGTACCCGTTTCTAGAGTTAGCAAATGTACTTAGCCGGATGACGAGACATTTGGCTACCTCAAGAGAGTCATAGTTACTGCAGCCAGATGGTCCCCTGTCTTTGAATCTTTCCTCTCTTTAATTCGTACTGCGGAATGTCCAAGTAGAAGCGAAATGCTGCAACATGTCCACCTTAACGTTGTCTCAGTTACTCCAACGACGATTTCCTCGAGCTTTCAAAAAAATTTCGCAGAGTGAAGATGCATTTGGCTACCTTAAGAGAGTCATAGTTACTCCTGCCAGCTGCTCCCATTTCTTTAGGCCTTTATCATTCTTGCTATGGCCAGTCCTACAGAATCGATATGCCACTGTATGTCCACCTTAACGTCGTCACAGTTACTCACTCTACGAGTCTCTCGAGTTTGCAAATGTACTTCGCCGGATGACGAGGCATTTGGCTACCTTAAGAGAGTCATAGTTCCTGCTGCCAGCTGCTCCCTTTTCTTTGAATCTATCCTCTCTTCATTTCGTACTGCGGCCTGTCCATGCAGAAGCGAAATGCTGCAACAAGTCCACCTTCACGTTGCCTGAGTTACTCCAACGACGATATCCTCGAGTTTTCAAGTAAATTTCGCAGAGTGACGAGGCATTTGGCTACCTTAAGAGAGTCATAGTTACTCCTGCCGGCTGCTCCCATTTCTTTAGGCCTTTAACATTCTTGCTATGGCCAGTCCTACAGAATCGATATGCCACTGTATGTCCACCTTAACGTCGTCACAGTTACTCACACTACGAGTCTCTCGAGTTTGCAAATGTACTTCGCCGAATGACGAGGCATTTAGCTACCTTAAGAGAGTCATAGTTCCTGCTGCCAGCTGCTCCCTTTTCTTTGAATCTATCCTCTCTTTAATTCGTACTGCGGCCTGTCCATGCAGAAGCGAAATGCTGCAACAAGTCCACCTTCACGTTGCCTGAGTTACTCCAACGACGATATCCTCGAGTTTTCAAGTAAATTTCGCAGAGTGACGAGGCATTTGGCTACCTTAAGAGAGTCATAGTTACTCCTGCCGGCTGCTCCCATTTCTTTAGGCCTTTAACATTCTTGCTATGGCCAGTCCTACAGAATCGATATGCCACTGTATGTCCACCTTAACGTCGTCACAGTTACTCACAGTACTTCGCCGGATGACGAGGCATTCGGCTACCTTAAGAGAGTCATAGTTCCTGCTGCCAGCTGCTCCCTTTTCTTTGAATCTATCCTCTCTTTATTTCGTACTGCGGCCTGTCCATGCAGAAGCGAAATGCTGCAACAAGTCCACCTTCACGTTGCCTGAGTTACTCCAACGACGATATCCTCGAGTTTTCAAGTAGATTTCGCAGAGTGACGAGGCATTTGGCTACCTTAAGAGAGTCATAGTTACTCCTGCCGGCTGCTCCCATTTCTTTAGGCCTTTAACATTCTTGCTATGGCCAGTCCTACAGAATCGATATGCCACTGTATGTCCACCTTAACGACGTCACAGTTACTCACAGTACTTCACCGGATGACGAGGCATTTGGCTACCTTAGGAGAGTCATAGTTCCTGCTGCCAGCTGCTCCCTTTTCTCTGAATCTATCCTCTCTTTATTTCGTACTGCGGCCTGTCCATGCCTAAGCGAAATGCTGCAACAAGTCCACCTTCACGTTGCCTGAGTTACTCCAACGACGATATCCTCGAGTTTTCAAGTAAATTTCGCAGAGTGACGAGGCATTTGGCTACCTTAAGAGAGTCATAGTTACTCCTGCTGGCTGCTCCCATATCTTTAGGCCTTTAACATTCTTGCTATGGCCAGTCCTACAGAACCGATATGCCACTGTATGTCCACCTTAACGTCGTCACAGTTACTCACTCTACGAGTCTCTCGAGTTTGCAAATGTACTTCGCCGGATGACGAGGCATTTGGCTACCTTAAGAGAGTCATAGTTCCTGCTGCCAGCTGCTCCCTTTTCTTTGAATCTATCCTCTCTTCATTTCGTACTGCGGCCTGTCCATGCAGAAGCGAAATGCTGCAACAAGTCCACCTTCACGTTGCCTGAGTTACTCCAACGACGATATCCTCGAGTTTTCAAGTAAATTTCGCAGAGTGACGAGGCATTTGGCTACCTTAAGAGAGTCATAGTTACTCCTGCCGGCTGCTCCCATTTCTTTAGGCCTTTAACATTCTTGCTATGGCCAGTCCTACAGAACCGATATGCCACTGTATGTCCACCTTAACGTCGTCACAGTTACTCACACTACGAGTCTCTCGAGTTTGCAAATGTACTTCGCCGGATGACGAGGCATTTAGCTACCTTAAGAGAGTCATAGTTCCTGCTGCCAGCTGCTCCCTTTTCTTTGAATCTATCCTCTCTTTATTTCGTACTGCGGCCTGTCCATGCAGAAGCGAAATGCTGCAACAAGTCCACCTTCACGTTGCCTGAGTTACTCCAACGACGATATCCTCGAGTTTTCAAGTAGATTTCGCAGAGTGACGAGGCATTTGGCTACCTTAAGAGAGTCATAGTTACTCCTGCCGGCTGCTCCCATTTCTTTAGGCCTTTAACATTCTTGCTATGGCCAGTCCTACAGAATCGATATGCCACTGTATGTCCACCTTAACGACGTCACAGTTACTCACAGTACTTCACCGGATGACGAGGCATTTGGCTACCTTAGGAGAGTCATAGTTCCTGCTGTCTGCTGCTCCCTTTTCTTTGAATCTATCCTCTCTTTATTTCGTACTGCGGCCTGTCCATGCATAAGCGAAATGCTGCAACAAGTCCACCTTCACGTTGCCTGAGTTACTCCAACGACGATATCCTCGAGTTTTCAAGTAAATTTCGCAGAGTGACGAGGCATTTGGCTACCTTAAGAGAGTCATAGTTACTCCTGCTGGCTGCTCCCATTTCTTTAGGCCTTTAACATTCTTGCTATGGCCAGTCCTACAGAACCGATATGCCACTGTATGTCCACCTTAACGTCGTCACAGTTACTCACAGTACCCGTTTCTAGAGTTAGCAAATGTACTTAGCCGGATGACGAGACATTTGGCTACCTCAAGAGAGTCATAGTTACTGCAGCCAGATGGTCCCCTGTCTTTGAATCTTTCCTCTCTTTAATTCGTACTGCGGAATGTCCAAGTAGAAGCGAAATGCTGCAACATGTCCACCTTAACGTTGTCTCAGTTACTCCAACGACGATTTCCTCGAGCTTTCAAAAAAATTTCGCAGAGTGAAGATGCATTTGGCTACCTTAAGAGAGTCATAGTTACTCCTGCCGGCTGCTCCCATTTCTTTAGGCCTTTAACATTCTTGCTATGGCCAGTCCTACAGAATCGATATGCCACTGTATGTCCACCTTAACGTCGTCACAGTTACTCACAGTACTTCGCCGGATGACGAGGCATTTGGCTACCTTAGGAGAGTCATAGTTCCTGCTGCCAGCTGCTCCCTTTTCTCTGAATCTATCCTCTCTTTATTTCGTACTGCGGCCTGTCCATGCCTAAGCGAAATGCTGCAACAAGTCCACCTTCACGTTGCCTGAGTTACTCCAACGACGATATCCTCGAGTTTTCAAGTAAATTTCGCAGAGTGACGAGGCATTTGGCTACCTTAAGAGAGTCATAGTTACTCCTGCTGGCTGCTCCCATATCTTTAGGCCTTTAACATTCTTGCTATGGCCAGTCCTACAGAACCGATATGCCACTGTATGTCCACCTTAACGTCGTCACAGTTACTCACTCTACGAGTCTCTCGAGTTTGCAAATGTACTTCGCCGGATGACGAGGCATTTGGCTACCTTAAGAGAGTCATAGTTCCTGCTGCCAGCTGCTCCCTTTTCTTTGAATCTATCCTCTCTTCATTTCGTACTGCGGCCTGTCCATGCAGAAGCGAAATGCTGCAACAAGTCCACCTTCACGTTGCCTGAGTTACTCCAACGACGATATCCTCGAGTTTTCAAGTAAATTTCGCAGAGTGACGAGGCATTTGGCTACCTTAAGAGAGTCATAGTTACTCCTGCCGGCTGCTCCCATTTCTTTAGGCCTTTAACATTCTTGCTATGGCCAGTCCTACAGAACCGATATGCCACTGTATGTCCACCTTAACGTCGTCACAGTTACTCACACTACGAGTCTCTCGAGTTTGCAAATGTACTTCGCCGGATGACGAGGCATTTAGCTACCTTAAGAGAGTCATAGTTCCTGCTGCCAGCTGCTCCCTTTTCTTTGAATCTATCCTCTCTTTATTTCGTACTGCGGCCTGTCCATGCAGAAGCGAAATGCTGCAACAAGTCCACCTTCACGTTGCCTGAGTTACTCCAACGACGATATCCTCGAGTTTTCAAGTAAATTTCGCAGAGTGACGAGGCATTTGGCTACCTTAAGAGAGTCATAGTTACTCCTGCCGGCTGCTCCCATTTCTTTAGGCCTTTAACATTCTTGCTATGGCCAGTCCTACAGAATCGATATGCCACTGTATGTCCACCTTAACGTCGTCACAGTTACTCACAGTACTTCGCCGGATGACGAGGCATTCGGCTACCTTAAGAGAGTCATAGTTCCTGCTGCCAGCTGCTCCCTTTTCTTTGAATCTATCCTCTCTTTATTTCGTACTGCGGCCTGTCCATGCAGAAGCGAAATGCTGCAACAAGTCCACCTTCACGTTGCCTGAGTTACTCCAACGACGATATCCTCGAGTTTTCAAGTAGATTTCGCAGAGTGACGAGGCATTTGGCTACCTTAAGAGAGTCATAGTTACTCCTGCCGGCTGCTCCCATTTCTTTAGGCCTTTAACATTCTTGCTATGGCCAGTCCTACAGAATCGATATGCCACTGTATGTCCACCTTAACGACGTCACAGTTACTCACAGTACTTCACCGGATGACGAGGCATTTGGCTACCTTAGGAGAGTCATAGTTCCTGCTGTCTGCTGCTCCCTTTTCTTTGAATCTATCCTCTCTTTATTTCGTACTGCGGCCTGTCCATGCATAAGCGAAATGCTGCAACAAGTCCACCTTCACGTTGCCTGAGTTACTCCAACGACGATATCCTCGAGTTTTCAAGTAAATTTCGCAGAGTGACGAGGCATTTGGCTACCTTAAGAGAGTCATAGTTACTCCTGCTGGCTGCTCCCATTTCTTTAGGCCTTTAACATTCTTGCTATGGCCAGTCCTACAGAACCGATATGCCACTGTATGTCCACCTTAACGTCGTCACAGTTACTCACAGTACCCGTTTCTAGAGTTAGCAAATGTACTTAGCCGGATGACGAGACATTTGGCTACCTCAAGAGAGTCATAGTTACTGCAGCCAGATGGTCCCCTGTCTTTGAATCTTTCCTCTCTTTAATTCGTACTGCGGAATGTCCAAGTAGAAGCGAAATGCTGCAACATGTCCACCTTAACGTTGTCTCAGTTACTCCAACGACGATTTCCTCGAGCTTTCAAAAAAATTTCGCAGAGTGAAGATGCATTTGGCTACCTTAAGAGAGTCATAGTTACTCCTGCCAGCTGCTCCCATTTCTTTAGGCCTTTATCATTCTTGCTATGGCCAGTCCTACAGAATCGATATGCCACTGTATGTCCACCTTAACGTCGTCACAGTTACTCACTCTACGAGTCTCTCGAGTTTGCAAATGTACTTCGCCGGATGACGAGGCATTTGGCTACCTTAAGAGAGTCATAGTTCCTGCTGCCAGCTGCTCCCTTTTCTTTGAATCTATCCTCTCTTCATTTCGTACTGCGGCCTGTCCATGCAGAAGCGAAATGCTGCAACAAGTCCACCTTCACGTTGCCTGAGTTACTCCAACGACGATATCCTCGAGTTTTCAAGTAAATTTCGCAGAGTGACGAGGCATTTGGCTACCTTAAGAGAGTCATAGTTACTCCTGCCGGCTGCTCCCATTTCTTTAGGCCTTTAACATTCTTGCTATGGCCAGTCCTACAGAATCGATATGCCACTGTATGTCCACCTTAACGTCGTCACAGTTACTCACACTACGAGTCTCTCGAGTTTGCAAATGTACTTCGCCGAATGACGAGGCATTTAGCTACCTTAAGAGAGTCATAGTTCCTGCTGCCAGCTGCTCCCTTTTCTTTGAATCTATCCTCTCTTTAATTCGTACTGCGGCCTGTCCATGCAGAAGCGAAATGCTGCAACAAGTCCACCTTCACGTTGCCTGAGTTACTCCAACGACGATATCCTCGAGTTTTCAAGTAAATTTCGCAGAGTGACGAGGCATTTGACTACCTTAAGAGAGTCATAGTTACTCCTGCCGGCTGCTCCCATTTCTTTAGGCCTTTAACATTCTTGCTATGGCCAGTCCTACAGAATCGATATGCCACTGTATGTCCACCTTAACGTCGTCACAGTTACTCACAGTACCCGTTTCTAGAGTTAGCAAATGTACTTAGCCGGATGACGAGACATTTGGCTACCTCAAGAGAGTCATAGTTACTGCAGCCAGATGGTCCCCTGTCTTTGAATCTTTCCTCTCTTTAATTCGTACTGCGGAATGTCCAAGTAGAAGCGAAATGCTGCAACATGTCCACCTTAACGTTGTCTCAGTTACTCCAACGACGATTTCCTCGAGCTTTCAAAAAAATTTCGCAGAGTGAAGATGCATTTGGCTACCTTAAGAGAGTCATAGTTACTCCTGCCGGCTGCTCCCATTTCTTTAGGCCTTTAACATTCTTGCTATGGCCAGTCCTACAGAATCGATATGCCACTGTATGTCCACCTTAACGTCGTCACAGTTACTCACAGTACTTCGCCGGATGACGAGGCATTTGGCTACCTTAGGAGAGTCATAGTTCCTGCTGCCAGCTGCTCCCTTTTCTCTGAATCTATCCTCTCTTTATTTCGTACTGCGGCCTGTCCATGCCTAAGCGAAATGCTGCAACAAGTCCACCTTCACGTTGCCTGAGTTACTCCAACGACGATATCCTCGAGTTTTCAAGTAAATTTCGCAGAGTGACGAGGCATTTGGCTACCTTAAGAGAGTCATAGTTACTCCTGCTGGCTGCTCCCATATCTTTAGGCCTTTAACATTCTTGCTATGGCCAGTCCTACAGAACCGATATGCCACTGTATGTCCACCTTAACGTCGTCACAGTTACTCACTCTACGAGTCTCTCGAGTTTGCAAATGTACTTCGCCGGATGACGAGGCATTTGGCTACCTTAAGAGAGTCATAGTTCCTGCTGCCAGCTGCTCCCTTTTCTTTGAATCTATCCTCTCTTCATTTCGTACTGCGGCCTGTCCATGCAGAAGCGAAATGCTGCAACAAGTCCACCTTCACGTTGCCTGAGTTACTCCAACGACGATATCCTCGAGTTTTCAAGTAAATTTCGCAGAGTGACGAGGCATTTGGCTACCTTAAGAGAGTCATAGTTACTCCTGCCGGCTGCTCCCATTTCTTTAGGCCTTTAACATTCTTGCTATGGCCAGTCCTACAGAACCGATATGCCACTGTATGTCCACCTTAACGTCGTCACAGTTACTCACACTACGAGTCTCTCGAGTTTGCAAATGTACTTCGCCGGATGACGAGGCATTTAGCTACCTTAAGAGAGTCATAGTTCCTGCTGCCAGCTGCTCCCTTTTCTTTGAATCTATCCTCTCTTTATTTCGTACTGCGGCCTGTCCATGCAGAAGCGAAATGCTGCAACAAGTCCACCTTCACGTTGCCTGAGTTACTCCAACGACGATATCCTCGAGTTTTCAAGTAAATTTCGCAGAGTGACGAGGCATTTGGCTACCTTAAGAGAGTCATAGTTACTCCTGCCGGCTGCTCCCATTTCTTTAGGCCTTTAACATTCTTGCTATGGCCAGTCCTACAGAATCGATATGCCACTGTATGTCCACCTTAACGTCGTCACAGTTACTCACAGTACTTCGCCGGATGACGAGGCATTCGGCTACCTTAAGAGAGTCATAGTTCCTGCTGCCAGCTGCTCCCTTTTCTTTGAATCTATCCTCTCTTTATTTCGTACTGCGGCCTGTCCATGCAGAAGCGAAATGCTGCAACAAGTCCACCTTCACGTTGCCTGAGTTACTCCAACGACGATATCCTCGAGTTTTCAAGTAGATTTCGCAGAGTGACGAGGCATTTGGCTACCTTAAGAGAGTCATAGTTACTCCTGCCGGCTGCTCCCATTTCTTTAGGCCTTTAACATTCTTGCTATGGCCAGTCCTACAGAATCGATATGCCACTGTATGTCCACCTTAACGACGTCACAGTTACTCACAGTACTTCACCGGATGACGAGGCATTTGGCTACCTTAGGAGAGTCATAGTTCCTGCTGTCTGCTGCTCCCTTTTCTTTGAATCTATCCTCTCTTTATTTCGTACTGCGGCCTGTCCATGCATAAGCGAAATGCTGCAACAAGTCCACCTTCACGTTGCCTGAGTTACTCCAACGACGATATCCTCGAGTTTTCAAGTAAATTTCGCAGAGTGACGAGGCATTTGGCTACCTTAAGAGAGTCATAGTTACTCCTGCTGGCTGCTCCCATTTCTTTAGGCCTTTAACATTCTTGCTATGGCCAGTCCTACAGAACCGATATGCCACTGTATGTCCACCTTAACGTCGTCACAGTTACTCACAGTACCCGTTTCTAGAGTTAGCAAATGTACTTAGCCGGATGACGAGACATTTGGCTACCTCAAGAGAGTCATAGTTACTGCAGCCAGATGGTCCCCTGTCTTTGAATCTTTCCTCTCTTTAATTCGTACTGCGGAATGTCCAAGTAGAAGCGAAATGCTGCAACATGTCCACCTTAACGTTGTCTCAGTTACTCCAACGACGATTTCCTCGAGCTTTCAAAAAAATTTCGCAGAGTGAAGATGCATTTGGCTACCTTAAGAGAGTCATAGTTACTCCTGCCAGCTGCTCCCATTTCTTTAGGCCTTTATCATTCTTGCTATGGCCAGTCCTACAGAATCGATATGCCACTGTATGTCCACCTTAACGTCGTCACAGTTACTCACTCTACGAGTCTCTCGAGTTTGCAAATGTACTTCGCCGGATGACGAGGCATTTGGCTACCTTAAGAGAGTCATAGTTCCTGCTGCCAGCTGCTCCCTTTTCTTTGAATCTATCCTCTCTTCATTTCGTACTGCGGCCTGTCCATGCAGAAGCGAAATGCTGCAACAAGTCCACCTTCACGTTGCCTGAGTTACTCCAACGACGATATCCTCGAGTTTTCAAGTAAATTTCGCAGAGTGACGAGGCATTTGGCTACCTTAAGAGAGTCATAGTTACTCCTGCCGGCTGCTCCCATTTCTTTAGGCCTTTAACATTCTTGCTATGGCCAGTCCTACAGAATCGATATGCCACTGTATGTCCACCTTAACGTCGTCACAGTTACTCACACTACGAGTCTCTCGAGTTTGCAAATGTACTTCGCCGAATGACGAGGCATTTAGCTACCTTAAGAGAGTCATAGTTCCTGCTGCCAGCTGCTCCCTTTTCTTTGAATCTATCCTCTCTTTAATTCGTACTGCGGCCTGTCCATGCAGAAGCGAAATGCTGCAACAAGTCCACCTTCACGTTGCCTGAGTTACTCCAACGACGATATCCTCGAGTTTTCAAGTAAATTTCGCAGAGTGACGAGGCATTTGGCTACCTTAAGAGAGTCATAGTTACTCCTGCCGGCTGCTCCCATTTCTTTAGGCCTTTAACATTCTTGCTATGGCCAGTCCTACAGAACCGATATGCCACTGTATGTCCACCTTAACGTCGTCACAGTTACTCACACTACGAGTCTCTCGAGTTTGCAAATGTACTTCGCCGGATGACGAGGCATTTAGCTACCTTAAGAGAGTCATAGTTCCTGCTGCCAGCTGCTCCCTTTTCTTTGAATCTATCCTCTCTTTATTTCGTACTGCGGCCTGTCCATGCAGAAGCGAAATGCTGCAACAAGTCCACCTTCACGTTGCCTGAGTTACTCCAACGACGATATCCTCGAGTTTTCAAGTAGATTTCGCAGAGTGACGAGGCATTTGGCTACCTTAAGAGAGTCATAGTTACTCCTGCCGGCTGCTCCCATTTCTTTAGGCCTTTAACATTCTTGCTATGGCCAGTCCTACAGAATCGATATGCCACTGTATGTCCACCTTAACGACGTCACAGTTACTCACAGTACTTCACCGGATGACGAGGCATTTGGCTACCTTAGGAGAGTCATAGTTCCTGCTGTCTGCTGCTCCCTTTTCTTTGAATCTATCCTCTCTTTATTTCGTACTGCGGCCTGTCCATGCATAAGCGAAATGCTGCAACAAGTCCACCTTCACGTTGCCTGAGTTACTCCAACGACGATATCCTCGAGTTTTCAAGTAAATTTCGCAGAGTGACGAGGCATTTGGCTACCTTAAGAGAGTCATAGTTACTCCTGCTGGCTGCTCCCATTTCTTTAGGCCTTTAACATTCTTGCTATGGCCAGTCCTACAGAACCGATATGCCACTGTATGTCCACCTTAACGTCGTCACAGTTACTCACAGTACCCGTTTCTAGAGTTAGCAAATGTACTTAGCCGGATGACGAGACATTTGGCTACCTCAAGAGAGTCATAGTTACTGCAGCCAGATGGTCCCCTGTCTTTGAATCTTTCCTCTCTTTAATTCGTACTGCGGAATGTCCAAGTAGAAGCGAAATGCTGCAACATGTCCACCTTAACGTTGTCTCAGTTACTCCAACGACGATTTCCTCGAGCTTTCAAAAAAATTTCGCAGAGTGAAGATGCATTTGGCTACCTTAAGAGAGTCATAGTTACTCCTGCCGGCTGCTCCCATTTCTTTAGGCCTTTAACATTCTTGCTATGGCCAGTCCTACAGAATCGATATGCCACTGTATGTCCACCTTAACGTCGTCACAGTTACTCACAGTACTTCGCCGGATGACGAGGCATTTGGCTACCTTAGGAGAGTCATAGTTCCTGCTGCCAGCTGCTCCCTTTTCTCTGAATCTATCCTCTCTTTATTTCGTACTGCGGCCTGTCCATGCCTAAGCGAAATGCTGCAACAAGTCCACCTTCACGTTGCCTGAGTTACTCCAACGACGATATCCTCGAGTTTTCAAGTAAATTTCGCAGAGTGACGAGGCATTTGGCTACCTTAAGAGAGTCATAGTTACTCCTGCTGGCTGCTCCCATATCTTTAGGCCTTTAACATTCTTGCTATGGCCAGTCCTACAGAACCGATATGCCACTGTATGTCCACCTTAACGTCGTCACAGTTACTCACTCTACGAGTCTCTCGAGTTTGCAAATGTACTTCGCCGGATGACGAGGCATTTGGCTACCTTAAGAGAGTCATAGTTCCTGCTGCCAGCTGCTCCCTTTTCTTTGAATCTATCCTCTCTTCATTTCGTACTGCGGCCTGTCCATGCAGAAGCGAAATGCTGCAACAAGTCCACCTTCACGTTGCCTGAGTTACTCCAACGACGATATCCTCGAGTTTTCAAGTAAATTTCGCAGAGTGACGAGGCATTTGGCTACCTTAAGAGAGTCATAGTTACTCCTGCCGGCTGCTCCCATTTCTTTAGGCCTTTAACATTCTTGCTATGGCCAGTCCTACAGAACCGATATGCCACTGTATGTCCACCTTAACGTCGTCACAGTTACTCACACTACGAGTCTCTCGAGTTTGCAAATGTACTTCGCCGGATGACGAGGCATTTAGCTACCTTAAGAGAGTCATAGTTCCTGCTGCCAGCTGCTCCCTTTTCTTTGAATCTATCCTCTCTTTATTTCGTACTGCGGCCTGTCCATGCAGAAGCGAAATGCTGCAACAAGTCCACCTTCACGTTGCCTGAGTTACTCCAACGACGATATCCTCGAGTTTTCAAGTAAATTTCGCAGAGTGACGAGGCATTTGGCTACCTTAAGAGAGTCATAGTTACTCCTGCCGGCTGCTCCCATTTCTTTAGGCCTTTAACATTCTTGCTATGGCCAGTCCTACAGAATCGATATGCCACTGTATGTCCACCTTAACGTCGTCACAGTTACTCACAGTACTTCGCCGGATGACGAGGCATTCGGCTACCTTAAGAGAGTCATAGTTCCTGCTGCCAGCTGCTCCCTTTTCTTTGAATCTATCCTCTCTTTATTTCGTACTGCGGCCTGTCCATGCAGAAGCGAAATGCTGCAACAAGTCCACCTTCACGTTGCCTGAGTTACTCCAACGACGATATCCTCGAGTTTTCAAGTAGATTTCGCAGAGTGACGAGGCATTTGGCTACCTTAAGAGAGTCATAGTTACTCCTGCCGGCTGCTCCCATTTCTTTAGGCCTTTAACATTCTTGCTATGGCCAGTCCTACAGAATCGATATGCCACTGTATGTCCACCTTAACGACGTCACAGTTACTCACAGTACTTCACCGGATGACGAGGCATTTGGCTACCTTAGGAGAGTCATAGTTCCTGCTGTCTGCTGCTCCCTTTTCTTTGAATCTATCCTCTCTTTATTTCGTACTGCGGCCTGTCCATGCATAAGCGAAATGCTGCAACAAGTCCACCTTCACGTTGCCTGAGTTACTCCAACGACGATATCCTCGAGTTTTCAAGTAAATTTCGCAGAGTGACGAGGCATTTGGCTACCTTAAGAGAGTCATAGTTACTCCTGCTGGCTGCTCCCATTTCTTTAGGCCTTTAACATTCTTGCTATGGCCAGTCCTACAGAACCGATATGCCACTGTATGTCCACCTTAACGTCGTCACAGTTACTCACAGTACCCGTTTCTAGAGTTAGCAAATGTACTTAGCCGGATGACGAGACATTTGGCTACCTCAAGAGAGTCATAGTTACTGCAGCCAGATGGTCCCCTGTCTTTGAATCTTTCCTCTCTTTAATTCGTACTGCGGAATGTCCAAGTAGAAGCGAAATGCTGCAACATGTCCACCTTAACGTTGTCTCAGTTACTCCAACGACGATTTCCTCGAGCTTTCAAAAAAATTTCGCAGAGTGAAGATGCATTTGGCTACCTTAAGAGAGTCATAGTTACTCCTGCCAGCTGCTCCCATTTCTTTAGGCCTTTATCATTCTTGCTATGGCCAGTCCTACAGAATCGATATGCCACTGTATGTCCACCTTAACGTCGTCACAGTTACTCACTCTACGAGTCTCTCGAGTTTGCAAATGTACTTCGCCGGATGACGAGGCATTTGGCTACCTTAAGAGAGTCATAGTTCCTGCTGCCAGCTGCTCCCTTTTCTTTGAATCTATCCTCTCTTCATTTCGTACTGCGGCCTGTCCATGCAGAAGCGAAATGCTGCAACAAGTCCACCTTCACGTTGCCTGAGTTACTCCAACGACGATATCCTCGAGTTTTCAAGTAAATTTCGCAGAGTGACGAGGCATTTGGCTACCTTAAGAGAGTCATAGTTACTCCTGCCGGCTGCTCCCATTTCTTTAGGCCTTTAACATTCTTGCTATGGCCAGTCCTACAGAATCGATATGCCACTGTATGTCCACCTTAACGTCGTCACAGTTACTCACACTACGAGTCTCTCGAGTTTGCAAATGTACTTCGCCGAATGACGAGGCATTTAGCTACCTTAAGAGAGTCATAGTTCCTGCTGCCAGCTGCTCCCTTTTCTTTGAATCTATCCTCTCTTTAATTCGTACTGCGGCCTGTCCATGCAGAAGCGAAATGCTGCAACAAGTCCACCTTCACGTTGCCTGAGTTACTCCAACGACGATATCCTCGAGTTTTCAAGTAAATTTCGCAGAGTGACGAGGCATTTGGCTACCTTAAGAGAGTCATAGTTACTCCTGCCGGCTGCTCCCATTTCTTTAGGCCTTTAACATTCTTGCTATGGCCAGTCCTACAGAATCGATATGCCACTGTATGTCCACCTTAACGTCGTCACAGTTACTCACAGTACTTCGCCGGATGACGAGGCATTCGGCTACCTTAAGAGAGTCATAGTTCCTGCTGCCAGCTGCTCCCTTTTCTTTGAATCTATCCTCTCTTTATTTCGTACTGCGGCCTGTCCATGCAGAAGCGAAATGCTGCAACAAGTCCACCTTCACGTTGCCTGAGTTACTCCAACGACGATATCCTCGAGTTTTCAAGTAGATTTCGCAGAGTGACGAGGCATTTGGCTACCTTAAGAGAGTCATAGTTACTCCTGCCGGCTGCTCCCATTTCTTTAGGCCTTTAACATTCTTGCTATGGCCAGTCCTACAGAATCGATATGCCACTGTATGTCCACCTTAACGACGTCACAGTTACTCACAGTACTTCACCGGATGACGAGGCATTTGGCTACCTTAGGAGAGTCATAGTTCCTGCTGCCAGCTGCTCCCTTTTCTCTGAATCTATCCTCTCTTTATTTCGTACTGCGGCCTGTCCATGCCTAAGCGAAATGCTGCAACAAGTCCACCTTCACGTTGCCTGAGTTACTCCAACGACGATATCCTCGAGTTTTCAAGTAAATTTCGCAGAGTGACGAGGCATTTGGCTACCTTAAGAGAGTCATAGTTACTCCTGCTGGCTGCTCCCATATCTTTAGGCCTTTAACATTCTTGCTATGGCCAGTCCTACAGAACCGATATGCCACTGTATGTCCACCTTAACGTCGTCACAGTTACTCACTCTACGAGTCTCTCGAGTTTGCAAATGTACTTCGCCGGATGACGAGGCATTTGGCTACCTTAAGAGAGTCATAGTTCCTGCTGCCAGCTGCTCCCTTTTCTTTGAATCTATCCTCTCTTCATTTCGTACTGCGGCCTGTCCATGCAGAAGCGAAATGCTGCAACAAGTCCACCTTCACGTTGCCTGAGTTACTCCAACGACGATATCCTCGAGTTTTCAAGTAAATTTCGCAGAGTGACGAGGCATTTGGCTACCTTAAGAGAGTCATAGTTACTCCTGCCGGCTGCTCCCATTTCTTTAGGCCTTTAACATTCTTGCTATGGCCAGTCCTACAGAACCGATATGCCACTGTATGTCCACCTTAACGTCGTCACAGTTACTCACACTACGAGTCTCTCGAGTTTGCAAATGTACTTCGCCGGATGACGAGGCATTTAGCTACCTTAAGAGAGTCATAGTTCCTGCTGCCAGCTGCTCCCTTTTCTTTGAATCTATCCTCTCTTTATTTCGTACTGCGGCCTGTCCATGCAGAAGCGAAATGCTGCAACAAGTCCACCTTCACGTTGCCTGAGTTACTCCAACGACGATATCCTCGAGTTTTCAAGTAGATTTCGCAGAGTGACGAGGCATTTGGCTACCTTAAGAGAGTCATAGTTACTCCTGCCGGCTGCTCCCATTTCTTTAGGCCTTTAACATTCTTGCTATGGCCAGTCCTACAGAATCGATATGCCACTGTATGTCCACCTTAACGACGTCACAGTTACTCACAGTACTTCACCGGATGACGAGGCATTTGGCTACCTTAGGAGAGTCATAGTTCCTGCTGTCTGCTGCTCCCTTTTCTTTGAATCTATCCTCTCTTTATTTCGTACTGCGGCCTGTCCATGCATAAGCGAAATGCTGCAACAAGTCCACCTTCACGTTGCCTGAGTTACTCCAACGACGATATCCTCGAGTTTTCAAGTAAATTTCGCAGAGTGACGAGGCATTTGGCTACCTTAAGAGAGTCATAGTTACTCCTGCTGGCTGCTCCCATTTCTTTAGGCCTTTAACATTCTTGCTATGGCCAGTCCTACAGAACCGATATGCCACTGTATGTCCACCTTAACGTCGTCACAGTTACTCACAGTACCCGTTTCTAGAGTTAGCAAATGTACTTAGCCGGATGACGAGACATTTGGCTACCTCAAGAGAGTCATAGTTACTGCAGCCAGATGGTCCCCTGTCTTTGAATCTTTCCTCTCTTTAATTCGTACTGCGGAATGTCCAAGTAGAAGCGAAATGCTGCAACATGTCCACCTTAACGTTGTCTCAGTTACTCCAACGACGATTTCCTCGAGCTTTCAAAAAAATTTCGCAGAGTGAAGATGCATTTGGCTACCTTAAGAGAGTCATAGTTACTCCTGCCGGCTGCTCCCATTTCTTTAGGCCTTTAACATTCTTGCTATGGCCAGTCCTACAGAATCGATATGCCACTGTATGTCCACCTTAACGTCGTCACAGTTACTCACAGTACTTCGCCGGATGACGAGGCATTTGGCTACCTTAGGAGAGTCATAGTTCCTGCTGCCAGCTGCTCCCTTTTCTCTGAATCTATCCTCTCTTTATTTCGTACTGCGGCCTGTCCATGCCTAAGCGAAATGCTGCAACAAGTCCACCTTCACGTTGCCTGAGTTACTCCAACGACGATATCCTCGAGTTTTCAAGTAAATTTCGCAGAGTGACGAGGCATTTGGCTACCTTAAGAGAGTCATAGTTACTCCTGCTGGCTGCTCCCATATCTTTAGGCCTTTAACATTCTTGCTATGGCCAGTCCTACAGAACCGATATGCCACTGTATGTCCACCTTAACGTCGTCACAGTTACTCACTCTACGAGTCTCTCGAGTTTGCAAATGTACTTCGCCGGATGACGAGGCATTTGGCTACCTTAAGAGAGTCATAGTTCCTGCTGCCAGCTGCTCCCTTTTCTTTGAATCTATCCTCTCTTCATTTCGTACTGCGGCCTGTCCATGCAGAAGCGAAATGCTGCAACAAGTCCACCTTCACGTTGCCTGAGTTACTCCAACGACGATATCCTCGAGTTTTCAAGTAAATTTCGCAGAGTGACGAGGCATTTGGCTACCTTAAGAGAGTCATAGTTACTCCTGCCGGCTGCTCCCATTTCTTTAGGCCTTTAACATTCTTGCTATGGCCAGTCCTACAGAACCGATATGCCACTGTATGTCCACCTTAACGTCGTCACAGTTACTCACACTACGAGTCTCTCGAGTTTGCAAATGTACTTCGCCGGATGACGAGGCATTTAGCTACCTTAAGAGAGTCATAGTTCCTGCTGCCAGCTGCTCCCTTTTCTTTGAATCTATCCTCTCTTTATTTCGTACTGCGGCCTGTCCATGCAGAAGCGAAATGCTGCAACAAGTCCACCTTCACGTTGCCTGAGTTACTCCAACGACGATATCCTCGAGTTTTCAAGTAAATTTCGCAGAGTGACGAGGCATTTGGCTACCTTAAGAGAGTCATAGTTACTCCTGCCGGCTGCTCCCATTTCTTTAGGCCTTTAACATTCTTGCTATGGCCAGTCCTACAGAATCGATATGCCACTGTATGTCCACCTTAACGTCGTCACAGTTACTCACAGTACTTCGCCGGATGACGAGGCATTCGGCTACCTTAAGAGAGTCATAGTTCCTGCTGCCAGCTGCTCCCTTTTCTTTGAATCTATCCTCTCTTTATTTCGTACTGCGGCCTGTCCATGCAGAAGCGAAATGCTGCAACAAGTCCACCTTCACGTTGCCTGAGTTACTCCAACGACGATATCCTCGAGTTTTCAAGTAGATTTCGCAGAGTGACGAGGCATTTGGCTACCTTAAGAGAGTCATAGTTACTCCTGCCGGCTGCTCCCATTTCTTTAGGCCTTTAACATTCTTGCTATGGCCAGTCCTACAGAATCGATATGCCACTGTATGTCCACCTTAACGACGTCACAGTTACTCACAGTACTTCACCGGATGACGAGGCATTTGGCTACCTTAGGAGAGTCATAGTTCCTGCTGTCTGCTGCTCCCTTTTCTTTGAATCTATCCTCTCTTTATTTCGTACTGCGGCCTGTCCATGCATAAGCGAAATGCTGCAACAAGTCCACCTTCACGTTGCCTGAGTTACTCCAACGACGATATCCTCGAGTTTTCAAGTAAATTTCGCAGAGTGACGAGGCATTTGGCTACCTTAAGAGAGTCATAGTTACTCCTGCTGGCTGCTCCCATTTCTTTAGGCCTTTAACATTCTTGCTATGGCCAGTCCTACAGAACCGATATGCCACTGTATGTCCACCTTAACGTCGTCACAGTTACTCACAGTACCCGTTTCTAGAGTTAGCAAATGTACTTAGCCGGATGACGAGACATTTGGCTACCTCAAGAGAGTCATAGTTACTGCAGCCAGATGGTCCCCTGTCTTTGAATCTTTCCTCTCTTTAATTCGTACTGCGGAATGTCCAAGTAGAAGCGAAATGCTGCAACATGTCCACCTTAACGTTGTCTCAGTTACTCCAACGACGATTTCCTCGAGCTTTCAAAAAAATTTCGCAGAGTGAAGATGCATTTGGCTACCTTAAGAGAGTCATAGTTACTCCTGCCAGCTGCTCCCATTTCTTTAGGCCTTTATCATTCTTGCTATGGCCAGTCCTACAGAATCGATATGCCACTGTATGTCCACCTTAACGTCGTCACAGTTACTCACTCTACGAGTCTCTCGAGTTTGCAAATGTACTTCGCCGGATGACGAGGCATTTGGCTACCTTAAGAGAGTCATAGTTCCTGCTGCCAGCTGCTCCCTTTTCTTTGAATCTATCCTCTCTTCATTTCGTACTGCGGCCTGTCCATGCAGAAGCGAAATGCTGCAACAAGTCCACCTTCACGTTGCCTGAGTTACTCCAACGACGATATCCTCGAGTTTTCAAGTAAATTTCGCAGAGTGACGAGGCATTTGGCTACCTTAAGAGAGTCATAGTTACTCCTGCCGGCTGCTCCCATTTCTTTAGGCCTTTAACATTCTTGCTATGGCCAGTCCTACAGAATCGATATGCCACTGTATGTCCACCTTAACGTCGTCACAGTTACTCACACTACGAGTCTCTCGAGTTTGCAAATGTACTTCGCCGAATGACGAGGCATTTAGCTACCTTAAGAGAGTCATAGTTCCTGCTGCCAGCCGCTCCCTTTTCTTTGAATCTATCCTCTCTTTATTTCGTACTGCGGCCTGTCCATGCAGAAGCGAAATGCTGCAACAAGTCCACCTTCACGTTGCCTGAGTTACTCCAACGACGATATCCTCGAGTTTTCAAGTAAATTTCGCAGAGTGACGAGGCATTTGGCTACCTTAAGAGAGTCATAGTTACTCCTGCCGGCTGCTCCCATTTCTTTAGGCCTTTAACATTCTTGCTATGGTCAGTCCTACAGAACCGATATGCACTGTATGTCCACCTTAACTTTGTCACAGTTACTCCCAGTACGAGTTTCTCGAGTTAGCTAATGTACTTAGCCGGATGACGAGGCATTTAGCTACTTCAAGAGGGTCATAGTTAATGCAGCCAGATGCTCCCCTTTCTTTGAATCTTTCCTCTCTTTAATTCGTACTGCGGAATGTCTAAGCAGAAGCGAAATGCTGCAACATGTCCACCTTAGCAATGTCTGAGTTACTCCAACGACGATATCCGCGAGTTTTCAAATAAATTTCGCAGAGTGACGAGGCATTTGGCTACCTTAAGAGAGTCATAGTTACTCCTGCCGGCTGCTCCCATTTCTTTAGGCCTTTAACATTCTTGCTATGGCCAGTCCTACAGAATCGATATGCCACTGTATGTCCACCTTAACGACGTCACAGTTACTCACAGTACTTCACCGGATGACGAGGCATTTGGCTACCTTAAGAGAGTCATAGTTCCTGCTGCCAGCTGCTCCCTTTTCTCTGAATCTATCCTCTCTTTATTTCGTACTGCGGCCTGTCCATGCCTAAGCGAAATGCTGCAACAAGTCCACCTTCACGTTGCCTGAGTTACTCCAACGACGATATCCTCGAGTTTTCAAGTAAATTTCGCAGAGTGACGAGGCATTTGGCTACCTTAAGAGAGTCATAGTTACTCCTGCTGGCTGCTCCCATTTCTTTAGGCCTTTAACATTCTTGCTATGGCCAGTCCTACAGAACCGATATGCCACTGTATGTCCACCTTAACGTCGTCACAGTTACTCACACTACGAGTCTCTCGAGTTTGCAAATGTACTTCGCCGGATGACGAGGCATTTAGCTACCTTAAGAGAGTCATAGTTCCTGCTGCCAGCTGCTCCCTTTTCTTTGAATCTATCCTCTCTTTATTTCGTACTGCGGCCTGTCCATGCAGAAGCGAAATGCTGCAACAAGTCCACCTTCACGTTGCCTGAGTTACTCCAACGACGATATCCTCGAGTTTTCAAGTAAATTTCGCAGAGTGACGAGGCATTTGGCTACCTTAAGAGAGTCATAGTTACTCCTGCCGGCTGCTCCCATTTCTTTAGGCCTTTAACGTTTTTGCTATGGCCAGTCCTACAGAATCGATATGCCACTGTATGTCCACCTTAACGTCGTCACAGTTACTCACAGTACTTCGCCGGATGACGAGGCATTCGGCTACCTTAAGAGAGTCATAGTTCCTGCTGCCAGCTGCTCCCTTTTCTTTGAATCTATCCTCTCTTTATTTCGTACTGCGGCCTGTCCATGCAGAAGCGAAATGCTGCAACAAGTCCACCTTCACGTTGCCTGAGTTACTCCAACGACGATATCCTCGAGTTTTCAAGTAGATTTCGCAGAGTGACGAGGCATTTGGCTACCTTAAGAGAGTCATAGTTACTCCTGCCGGCTGCTCCCATTTCTTTAGGCCTTTAACATTCTTGCTATGGCCAGTCCTACAGAATCGATATGCCACTGTATGTCCACCTTAACGACGTCACAGTTACTCACAGTACTTCACCGGATGACGAGGCATTTGGCTACCTTAGGAGAGTCATAGTTCCTGCTGCCAGCTGCTCCCTTTTCTCTGAATCTATCCTCTCTTTATTTCGTACTGCGGCCTGTCCATGCCTAAGCGAAATGCTGCAACAAGTCCACCTTCACGTTGCCTGAGTTACTCCAACGACGATATCCTCGAGTTTTCAAGTAAATTTCGCAGAGTGACGAGGCATTTGGCTACCTTAAGAGAGTCATAGTTACTCCTGCTGGCTGCTCCCATTTCTTTAGGCCTTTAACATTCTTGCTATGGCCAGTCCTACAGAACCGATATGCCACTGTATGTCCACCTTAACGTCGTCACAGTTACTCACTCTACGAGTCTCTCGAGTTTGCAAATGTACTTCGCCGGATGACGAGGCATTTGGCTACCTTAAGAGAGTCATAGTTCCTGCTGCCAGCTGCTCCCTTTTCTTTGAATCTATCCTCTCTTCATTTCGTACTGCGGCCTGTCCATGCAGAAGCGAAATGCTGCAACAAGTCCACCTTCACGTTGCCTGAGTTACTCCAACGACGATATCCTCGAGTTTTCAAGTAAATTTCGCAGAGTGACGAGGCATTTGGCTACCTTAAGAGAGTCATAGTTACTCCTGCCGGCTGCTCCCATTTCTTTAGGCCTTTAACATTCTTGCTATGGCCAGTCCTACAGAACCGATATGCCACTGTATGTCCACCTTAACGTCGTCACAGTTACTCACACTACGAGTCTCTCGAGTTTGCAAATGTACTTCGCCGGATGACGAGGCATTTAGCTACCTTAAGAGAGTCATAGTTCCTGCTGCCAGCTGCTCCCTTTTCTTTGAATCTATCCTCTCTTTATTTCGTACTGCGGCCTGTCCATGCAGAAGCGAAATGCTGCAACAAGTCCACCTTCACGTTGCCTGAGTTACTCCAACGACGATATCCTCGAGTTTTCAAGTAAATTTCGCAGAGTGACGAGGCATTTGGCTACCTTAAGAGAGTCATAGTTACTCCTGCCGGCTGCTCCCATTTCTTTAGGCCTTTAACATTCTTGCTATGGCCAGTCCTACAGAATCGATATGCCACTGTATGTCCACCTTAACGTCGTCACAGTTACTCACAGTACTTCGCCGGATGACGAGGCATTCGGCTACCTTAAGAGAGTCATAGTTCCTGCTGCCAGCTGCTCCCTTTTCTTTGAATCTATCCTCTCTTTATTTCGTACTGCGGCCTGTCCATGCAGAAGCGAAATGCTGCAACAAGTCCACCTTCACGTTGCCTGAGTTACTCCAACGACGATATCCTCGAGTTTTCAAGTAGATTTCGCAGAGTGACGAGGCATTTGGCTACCTTAAGAGAGTCATAGTTACTCCTGCCCGCTGCTCCCATTTCTTTAGGCCTTTAACATTCTTGCTATGGCCAGTCTTACAGAATCGATATGCCACTGTATGTCCACCTTAACGACGTCACAGTTACTCACAGTACTTCACCGGATGACGAGGCATTTGGCTACCTTAAGAGAGTCATAGTTCCTGCTGCCTGCTGCTCCCTTTTCTTTGAATCTATCCTCTCTTTATTTCGTACTGCGGCCTGTCCATGCATAAGCGAAATGCTGCAACAAGTCCACCTTCACGTTGCCTGAGTTACTCCAACGACGATATCCTCGAGTTTTCAAGTAAATTTCGCAGAGTGACGAGGCATTTGGCTACCTTAAGAGAGTCATAGTTACTCCTGCTGGCTGCTCCCATTTCTTTAGGCCTTTAACATTCTTGCTATGGCCAGTCCTACAGAACCGATATGCCACTGTATGTCCACCTTAACGTCGTCACAGTTACTCACAGTACCCGTTTCTAGAGTTAGCAAATGTACTTAGCCGGATGACGAGACATTTGGCTACCTCAAGAGAGTCATAGTTACTGCAGCCAGATGGTCCCCTGTCTTTGAATCTTTCCTCTCTTTAATTCGTACTGCGGAATGTCCAAGTAGAAGCGAAATGCTGCAACATGTCCACCTTAACGTTGTCTCAGTTACTCCAACGACGATTTCCTCGAGCTTTCAAAAAAATTTCGCAGAGTGAAGATGCATTTGGCTACCTTAAGAGAGTCATAGTTACTCCTGCCAGCTGCTCCCATTTCTTTAGGCCTTTATCATTCTTGCTATGGCCAGTCCTACAGAACCGATATGCCACTGTATGTCCACCTTAACGTCCTCACAGTTACTCCCAGTACGAGTTTCTCGAGTTAGCAAATGTACTTAGCCTGATGACGAGGCTTTTGGCTACTTCAAGAGGGTCATAGTTACTGTAGCCATATTCTCCCCTTTCTTTGAATCTTCCCTCTCTTTAATTCGTACTGCGGAATGTCCTAGCAGAAGCGAAATGCTGCAACAAGTCCACCTTAGCGTTGTCTGAGTTACTCCAACGACGATATCCGCGAGTTTTCAAATAAATTTCGCAGAGTTACGAGGCATTTGGCTACCTTAAGAGAGTCATACTTACAGCTGCCAGCTGCTCCCCCTTCTTTGAACCTTTCCTCTTTTTAATTCGTGCTGCGGCCAGTCCTGTAGGCTCGAAATGCTGCAACATGTCCAACTCAACGTTGTCTGAGTTACTCCAACGACGATTTCCTCGAGCTTTCAAAAAAATTTCGAAGAGTGAAGAGGCATTTGGCTACCTTAAGAGAGTCATAGTTACTGCTGCCAGCTGCTCCCCTTTCGATGAACGTTTCCTGTCTTTAATTCGTACGACGGCCAGTCCTGAAGACTCGAAATGCTACAACATGTCCACCTTAACGTTGTCTGAGTTACTCCAACGACGATATCCTCGAGCTTTCAAATAAATTTCGCAGAGTAACGAGGCGTTTGGCTACCTTAAGAGAGTCATAGTTACCCCTGCCGGCTGCTCCCATTTCTTTAGGCCTCTAACATTGTTGCTATGGTCAGTCCTACAGAACCGATATGCACTGTATGTCCACCTTAACTTTGTCACAGTTACTCCCAGTACGAGTTTCTCGAGTTAGCTAATGTACTTAGCCGGATGACGAGGCATTTAGCTACTTCAAGAGGGTCATAGTTAATGCAGCCAGATGCTCCCCTTTCTTTGAATCTTTCCTCTCTTTAATTCGTACTGCGGAATGTCTAAGCAGAAGCGAAATGCTGCAACATGTCCACCTTAGCAATGTCTGAGTTACTCCAACGACGATATCCGCGAGTTTTCAAATAAATTTCGCAGAGTGACGAGGCATTTGGCTACCTTAAGAGAGTCATAGTTACTCCTGCCGGCTGCTCCCATTTCTTTAGGCCTTTAACATTCTTGCTATGGCCAGTCCTACATAATCGATATGCCACTGTATGTCCACCTTAACGACGTCACAGTTACTCACAGTACTTCACCGGATGACGAGGCATTTGGCTACCTTAAGAGAGTCATAGTTCCTGCTGCCAGCTGCTCCCTTTTCTCTGAATCTATCCTCTCTTTATTTCGTACTGCGGCCTGTCCATGCCTAAGCGAAATGCTGCAACAAGTCCACCTTCACGTTGCCTGAGTTACTCCAACGACGATATCCTCGAGTTTTCAAGTAAATTTCGCAGAGTGACGAGGCATTTGGCTACCTTAAGAGAGTCATAGTTACTCCTGCCGGCTGCTCCCATTTCTTTAGGCCTTTAACATTCTTGCTATGGCCAGTCCTACAGAACCGATATGCCACTGTATGTCCACCTTAACGTCGTCACAGTTACTCACACTACGAGTCTCTCGAGTTTGCAAATGTACTTCGCCGAATGACGAGGCATTTAGCTACCTTAAGAGAGTCATAGTTCCTGCTGCCAGCTGCTCCCTTTTCTTTGAATCTATCCTCTCTTTATTTCGTACTGCGGCCTGTCCATGCAGAAGCGAAATGCTGCAACAAGTCCACCTTCACGTTGCCTGAGTTACTCCAACGACGATATCCTCGAGTTTTCAAGTAAATTTCGCAGAGTGACGAGGCATTTGGCTACCTTAAGAGAGTCATAGTTACTCCTGCCGGCTGCTCCCATTTCTTTAGGCCTTTAACATTCTTGCTATGGCCAGTCCTACAGAATCGATATGCCACTGTATGTCCACCTTAACGTCGTCACAGTTACTCACAGTACTTCGCCGGATGACGAGGCATTCGGCTACCTTAAGAGAGTCATAGTTCCTGCTGCCAGCTGCTCCCTTTTCTTTGAATCTATCCTCTCTTTATTTCGTACTGCGGCCTGTCCATGCAGAAGCGAAATGCTGCAACAAGTCCACCTTCACGTTGCCTGAGTTACTCCAACGACGATATCCTCGAGTTTTCAAGTAGATTTCGCAGAGTGACGAGGCATTTGGCTACCTTAAGAGAGTCATAGTTACTCCTGCCGACTGCTCCCATTTCTTTAGGCCTTTAACATTCTTGCTATGGCCAGTCCTACAGAATCGATATGCCACTGTATGTCCTTAACGTCGTCACAGTTACTCACAGTACTTCGCCGGATGACGAGGCATTCGGCTACCTTAAGAGAGTCATAGTTCCTGCTGCCAGCTGCTCCCTTTTCTTTGAATCTATCCTCTCTTTATTTCGTACTGCGGCCTGTCCATGCAGAAGCGAAATGCTGCAACAAGTCCACCTTCACGTTGCCTGAGTTACTCCAACGACGATATCCTCGAGTTTTCAAGTAGATTTCGCAGAGTGACGAGGCATTTGGCTACCTTAAGAGAGTCATAGTTACTCCTGCCGGCTGCTCCCATTTCTTTAGGCCTTTAACATTCTTGCTATGGCCAGTCCTACAGAACCGATATGCCACTGTATGTCCACCTTAACGTCGTCACAGTTACTCACTCTACGAGTCTCTCGAGTTTGCAAATGTACTTCGCCGGATGACGAGGCATTTGGCTACCTTAAGAGAGTCATAGTTCCTGCTGCCAGCTGCTCCCTTTTCTTTGAATCTATCCTCTCTTTATTTCGTACTGCGGCCTGTCCATGCAGAGGCGAAATGCTGCAACAAGTCCACCTTCACGTTGCCTGAGTTACTCCAACGACGATATCCTCGAGTTTTCAAGTAAATTTCGCAGAGTGACGAGGCATTTGACTACCTTAAGAGAGTCATAGTTACTTCTGCCGGCTGCTCCCATTTCTTTAGGCCTTTAACATTCTTGCTATGGCCAGTCCTACAGAACCGATATGCCACTGTATGTCCACCTTAACGTCGTCACAGTTACTCACAGTACCCGTTTCTAGAGTTAGCAAATGTACTTAGCCGGATGACGAGACATTTGGCTACCTCAAGAGAGTCATAGTTACTGCAGCCAGATGGTCCCCTGTCTTTGAATCTTTCCTCTCTTTAATTCGTACTGCGGAATGTCCAAGCAGAAGCGAAATGCTGCAACAAGTCCACCTTAGCGTTGTCTGAGTTACTCCAACGACGATATCCGCGAGTTTTCAAATAAATTTCGCAGAGTTACGAGGCATTTGGCTACCTTAAGAGAGTCATACTTACAGCTGCCAGCTGCTCCCCCTTCTTTGAACCTTTCCTCTTTTTAATTCGTGCTGCGGCCAGTCCTGTAGGCTCGAAATGCTGCAACATGTCCACCTCAACGTTGTCTGAGTTACTCCAACGACGATTTCCTCGAGCTTTCAAAAAAATTTCGTAGAGTGAAGAGGCATTTGGCTACCTTAAGAGAGTCATAGTTACTGCTGCCAGCTGCTCCCCTTTCGATGAACGTTTCCTGTCTTTAATTCGTACGACGGCCAGTCCTGAAGACTCGAAATGCTACAACATGTCCACCTTAACGTTGTCTGAGTTACTCCAACGACGATATCCTCGAGCTTTCAAATAAATTTCGCAGAGTAACGAGGCGTTTGGCTACCTTAAGAGAGTCATAGTTACCCCTGCCGGCTGCTCCCATTTCTTTAGGCCTCTAACATTGTTGCTATGGTCAGTCCTACAGAACCGATATGCACTGTATGTCCACCTTAACTTTGTCACAGTTACTCCCAGTACGAGTTTCTCGAGTTAGCTAATGTACTTAGCCGGATGACGAGGCATTTAGCTACTTCAAGAGGGTCATAGTTAATGCAGCCAGATGCTCCCCTTTCTTTGAATCTTTCCTCTCTGTAATTCGTACTGCGGAATGTCTAAGCAGAAGCGAAATGCTGCAACATGTCCACCTTAGCAATGTCTGAGTTACTCCAACGACGATATCCGCGAGTTTTCAAATAAATTTCGCAGAGTTACGAGGCATTTGGCTACCTTAAGAGAGTCATACTTACTGCTGCCAGCTGCTCCCCCTTCTTTGAACTTTTCCTCTCTTTAATTCGTGCTGCGGCCAGTCCTGTAGGCTCGAAATGCTACAACATGTCCACCTTAACGTTGTCTGAGTTACTCCAACGACGATATCCTCGAGCTTTCAAATAAATTTCACAGAGTAACGAGGCGTTTGGCTACCTTAAGAGAGTCATAGTTACGCCTGCCGGCTGCTCCCATTTCTTTAGGCCTCTAACATTGTTGCTATGGTCAGTCCTACAGAACCGATATGCCACTGTATGTCCACCTTAACATCGTCACAGTTACTCCCAGTACGAGTTTCTCGAGTTAGCAAATGTACTTAGCCGGATGACGAGGCATTTGGCTACTTCAGGAGAGTCACTGCAGCCAGATGGTCCCCTTTCTTTGAATCTTTCCTCTCTTTAATTCGTGCTGTGGAATGTCCAAGCAGATGCGAAATGCTGCAACGTGTCCACCTTAACGTTGTATGAGTTACGCCAACGACGATATCCACGAGTTTTCAAGTAAATTTCGCAGAGTTACGAGGCATTTGGCTCCCTTATGAGAGTCATAGTTACTGCTGCCAGCTGCTCCTCTTTCTTTGAATCTTTCCTCTCTTTAATTCGTACTGCAGAATGTCCAAGCAGAAGCGAAATGCTGCAACATGTCCACCTTAACGTTGTGTGAGTTATTCCAACGACGATTTCCTTCAGCTTTCAAAAAAATTTCGCAGAGTGAAGATGCATTTGGCTACCTTAAGAGAGTCATAGTTACTCCTGCCAGCTGCTCCCATTTCTTTAGGCCTTTATCATTCTTGCTATGGCCAGTCCTACAGAACCGATATGCCACTGTATGTCCACCTTAACGTCGTCACAGTTACTCACACTACGAGTCTCTCGAGTTTGCAAATGTACTTCGCCGGATGACGAGGCATTTAGCTACCTTAAGAGAGTCATAGTTCCTGCTGCCAGCTGCTACCTTTTCTTTGAATCTATCCTCTCTTTATTTCGTACTGCGGCCTGTCCATGCAGAAGCGAAATGCTGCAACAAGTCCACCTTCACGTTGCCTGAGTTACTCCAACGACGATATCCTCGAGTTTTCAAGTAAATTTCGCA
Organism: Schistocerca piceifrons; assembly: GCF_021461385.2. NCBI lineage: Eukaryota > Metazoa > Arthropoda > Insecta > Orthoptera > Acrididae > Schistocerca > Schistocerca piceifrons. The sequence goes on from NC_060142.1 coordinate 20,940,907, forward strand.
GAGTGACGAGGCATTTGGCTACCTTAAGAGAGTCATAGTTACTCCTGCCAGCTGCTCCCATTTCTTTAGGCCTTTAACATTCTTGCTATGGCCAGTCCTACAGAATCGATATGCCACTGTATGTCCACCTTAACGTCGTCACAGTTACTCACAGTACTTCGCCGGATGACGAGGCATTCGGCTACCTTAAGAGAGTCATAGTTCCTGCTGCCAGCTGCTCCCTTTTCTTTGAATCTATCCTCTCTTTATTTCGTACTGCGGCCTGTCCATGCAGAAGCGAAATGCTGCAACAAGTCCACCTTCACGTTGCCTGAGTTACTCCAACGACGATATCCTCGAGTTTTCAAGTAGATTTCGCAGAGTGACGAGGCATTTGGCTGCCTTAAGAGAGTCATAGTTACTCCTGCCGGCTGCTCCCATTTCTTTAGGCCTTTAACATTCTTGCTATGGCCAGTCCTACAGAATCGATATGCCACTGTATGTCCACCTTAACGACGTCACAGTTACTCACAGTACTTCACCGGATGACGAGGCATTTGGCTACCTTAAGAGAGTCATAGTTCCTGCTGCCTGCTGCTCCCTTTTCTTTGAATCTATCCTCTCTTTATTTCGTACTGCGGCCTGTCCATGCATAAGCGAAATGCTGCAACAAGTCCACCTTCACGTTGCCTGAGTTACTCCAACGACGATATCCTCGAGTTTTCAAGTAAATTTCGCAGAGTGACGAGGCATTTGGCTACCTTAAGAGAGTCATAATTACTCCTGCTGGCTGCTCCCATTTCTTTAGGCCTTTAACATTCTTGCTATGGCCAGTCCTACAGAACCGATATGCCACTGTATGTCCACCTTAACGTCGTCACAGTTACTCACAGTACCCGTTTCTAGAGTTAGCAAATGTACTTAGCCGGATGACGAGACATTTGGCTACCTCAAGAGAGTCATAGTTACTGCAGCCAGATGGTCCCCTGTCTTTGAATCTTTCCTCTCTTTAATTCGTACTGCGGAATGTCCAAGCAGAAGCGAAATGCTGCAACATGTCCACCTTAACGTTGTCTCAGTTACTCCAACGACGATTTCCTCGAGCTTTCAAAAAAATTTCGCAGAGTGAAGATGCATTTGGCTACCTTATGAGAGTCATAGTTACATTTGCAGCTGCTCCCATTTCTTTAGGCCTTTATCATTCTTGCTATGGCCAGTCCTACAGAACCGATATGCCACTGTATGTCCACCTTAACGTCCTCACAGTTACTCCCAGTACGAGTTTCTCGAGTTAGCAAATGTACTTAGCCTGATGACGAGGCTTTTGGCTACTTCAAGAGGGTCATAGTTACTGTAGCCATATTCTCCCCTTTCTTTGAATCTTCCCTCTCTTTAATTCGTACTGCGGAATGTCCTAGCAGAAGCGAAATGCTGCAACAAGTCCACCTTAGCGTTGTCTGAGTTACTCCAACGACGATATCCGCGAGTTTTCAAATAAATTTCGCAGAGTTACGAGGCATTTGGCTACCTTAAGAGAGTCATACTTACAGCTGCCAGCTGCTCCCCCTTCTTTGAACCTTTCCTCTTTTTAATTCGTGCTGCGGCCAGTCCTGTAGACTCGAAATGCTACAACATGTCCACCTTAACGTTGTCTGAGTTACTCCAACGACGATATCCTCGAGCTTTCAAATAAATTTCGCAGAGTAACGAGGCGTTTGGCTACCTTAAGAGAGTCATAGTTACCCCTGCCGGCTGCTCCCATTTCTTTAGGCCTCTAACATTGTTGCTATGGTCAGTCCTACAGAACCGATATGCACTGTATGTCCACCTTAACTTTGTCACAGTTACTCCCAGTACGAGTTTCTCGAGTTAGCTAATGTACTTAGCCGGATGACGAGGCATTTAGCTACTTCAAGAGGGTCATAGTTAATGCAGCCAGATGCTCCCCTTTCTTTGAATCTTTCCTCTCTTTAATTCGTACTGCGGAATGTCTAAGCAGAAGCGAAATGCTGCAACATGTCCACCTTAGCAATGTCTGAGTTACTCCAACGACGATATCCGCGAGTTTTCAAATAAATTTCGCAGAGTTACGAGGCATTTGGCTACCTTAAGAGAGTCATACTTACTGCTGCCAGCTGCTCCCCCTTCTTTGAACTTTTCCTCTCTTTAATTCGTGCTGCGGCCAGTCCTGTAGGCTCGAAATGCTACAACATGTCCACCTTAACGTTGTCTGAGTTACTCCAACGACGATTTCCTCGAGCTTTCAAAAAAATTTCGTAGAGTGAAGAGGCATTTGCCTACCTTAAGTGAGTCATAGTTACTCCTGCCGGCTGCTCCCATTTCTTTAGGCCTTTAACATTCTTGCTATGGCCAGTCCTACAGAATCGATATGCCACTGTATGTCCACCTTAACGTCGTCACAGTTACTCACAGTACTTCGCCGGATGACGAGGCATTCGGCTACCTTAAGAGAGTCATAGTTCCTGCTGCCAGCTGCTCCCTTTTCTTTGAATCTATCCTCTCTTTATTTCGTACTGCGTCCTGTCCATGCAGAAGCGAAATGCTGCAACAAGTCCACCTTCACGTTGCCTGAGTTACTCCAACGACGATATCCTCGAGTTTTCAAGTAGATTTCGCAGAGTGACGAGGCATTTGGCTACCTTAAGAGAGTCATAGTTACTCCTGCCGGCTGCTCCCATTTCTTTAGGCCTTTAACATTCTTGCTATGGCCAGTCTTACAGAATCGATATGCCACTGTATGTCCACCTTAACGACGTCACAGTTACTCACAGTACTTCACCGGATGACGAGGCATTTGGCTACCTTAAGAGAGTCATAGTTCCTGCTGCCTGCTGCTCCCTTTTCTTTGAATCTATCCTCTCTTTATTTCGTACTGCGGCCTGTCCATGCATAAGCGAAATGCTGCAACAAGTCCACCTTCACGTTGCCTGAGTTACTCCAACGACGATATCCTCGAGTTTTCAAGTAAATTTCGCAGAGTGACGAGGCATTTGGCTACCTTAAGAGAGTCATAGTTACTCCTGCTGGCTGCTCCCATTTCTTTAGGCCTTTAACATTCTTGCTATGGCCAGTCCTACAGAACCGATATGCCACTGTATGTCCACCTTAACGTCGTCACAGTTACTCACAGTACCCGTTTCTAGAGTTAGCAAATGTACTTAGCCGGATGACGAGACATTTGGCTACCTCAAGAGAGTCATAGTTACTGCAGCCAGATGGTCCCCTGTCTTTGAATCTTTCCTCTCTTTAATTCGTACTGCGGAATGTCCAAGTAGAAGCGAAATGCTGCAACATGTCCACCTTAACGTTGTCTCAGTTACTCCAACGACGATTTCCTCGAGCTTTCAAAAAAATTTCGCAGAGTGAAGATGCATTTGGCTACCTTAAGAGAGTCATAGTTACTCCTGCCAGCTGCTCCCATTTCTTTAGGCCTTTATCATTCTTGCTATGGCCAGTCCTACAGAACCGATATGCCACTGTATGTCCACCTTAACGTCCTCACAGTTACTCCCAGTACGAGTTTCTCGAGTTAGCAAATGTACTTAGCCTGATGACGAGGCTTTTGGCTACTTCAAGAGGGTCATAGTTACTGTAGCCATATTCTCCCCTTTCTTTGAATCTTCCCTCTCTTTAATTCGTACTGCGGAATGTCCTAGCAGAAGCGAAATGCTGCAACAAGTCCACCTTAGCGTTGTCTGAGTTACTCCAACGACGATATCCGCGAGTTTTCAAATAAATTTCGCAGAGTTACGAGGCATTTGGCTACCTTAAGAGAGTCATACTTACAGCTGCCAGCTGCTCCCCCTTGTTTGAACCTTTCCTCTTTTTAATTCGTGCTGCGGCCAGTCCTGTAGGCTCGAAATGCTGCAACATGTCCAACTCAACGTTGTCTGAGTTACTCCAACGACGATTTCCTCGAGCTTTCAAAAAAATTTCGAAGAGTGAAGAGGCATTTGGCTACCTTAAGAGAGTCATAGTTACTGCTGCCAGCTGCTCCCCTTTCGATGAACGTTTCCTGTCTTTAATTCGTACGACGGCCAGTCCTGAAGACTCGAAATGCTACAACATGTCCACCTTAACGTTGTCTGAGTTACTCCAACGACGATATCCTCGAGCTTTCAAATAAATTTCGCAGAGTAACGAGGCGTTTGGCTACCTTAAGAGAGTCATAGTTACCCCTGCCGGCTGCTCCCATTTCTTTAGGCCTCTAACATTGTTGCTATGGTCAGTCCTACAGAACCGATATGCACTGTATGTCCACCTTAACTTTGTCACAGTTACTCCCAGTACGAGTTTCTCGAGTTAGCTAATGTACTTAGCCGGATGACGAGGCATTTAGCTACTTCAAGAGGGTCATAGTTAATGCAGCCAGATGCTCCCCTTTCTTTGAAGCTTTCCTCTCTTTAATTCGTACTGCGGAATGTCTAAGCAGAAGCGAAATGCTGCAACATGTCCACCTTAGCAATGTCTGAGTTACTCCAACGACGATATCCGCGAGTTTTCAAATAAATTTCGCAGAGTGACGAGGCATTTGGCTACCTTAAGAGAGTCATAGTTACTCCTGCCGGCTGCTCCCATTTCTTTAGGCCTTTAACATTCTTGCTATGGCCAGTCCTACATAATCGATATGCCACTGTATGTCCACCTTAACGACGTCACAGTTACTCACAGTACTTCACCGGATGACGAGGCATTTGGCTACCTTAAGAGAGTCATAGTTCCTGCTGCCAGCTGCTCCCTTTTCTCTGAATCTATCCTCTCTTTATTTCGTACTGCGGCCTGTCCATGCCTAAGCGAAATGCTGCAACAAGTCCACCTTCACGTTACCTGAGTTACTCCAACGACGATATCCTCGAGTTTTCAAGTAAATTTCGCAGAGTGACGAGGCATTTGGCTACCTTAAGAGAGTCATAGTTACTCCTGCCGGCTGCTCCCATTTCTTTAGGCCTTTAACATTCTTGCTATGGCCAGTCCTACAGAACCGATATGCCACTGTATGTCCACCTTAACGTCGTCACAGTTACTCACACTACGAGTCTCTCGAGTTTGCAAATGTACTTCGCCGAATGACGAGGCATTTAGCTACCTTAAGAGAGTCATAGTTCCTGCTGCCAGCTGCTCCCTTTTCTTTGAATCTATCCTCTCTTTATTTCGTACTGCGGCCTGTCCATGCAGAAGCGAAATGCTGCAACAAGTCCACCTTCACGTTGCCTGAGTTACTCCAACGACGATATCCTCGAGTTTTCAAGTAAATTTCGCAGAGTGACGAGGCATTTGGCTACCTTAAGAGAGTCATAGTTACTCCTGCCGGCTGCTCCCATTTCTTTAGGCCTTTAACATTCTTGCTATGGCCGGTCCTACAGAATCGATATGCCACTGTATGTCCACCTTAACGTCGTCACAGTTACTCACAGTACTTCGCCGGATGACGAGGCATTCGGCTACCTTAAGAGAGTCATAGTTCCTGCTGCCAGCTGCTCCCTTTTCTTTGAATCTATCCTCTCTTTATTTCGTACTGCGGCCTGTCCATGCAGAAGCGAAATGCTGCAACAAGTCCACCTTCACGTTGCCTGAGTTACTCCAACGACGATATCCTCGAGTTTTCAAGTAGATTTCGCAGAGTGACGAGGCATTTGGCTACCTTAAGAGAGTCATAGTTACTCCTGCCGGCTGCTCCCATTTCTTTAGGCCTTTAACATTCTTGCTATGGCCAGTCCTACAGAATCGATATGCCACTGTATGTCCACCTTAACGACGTCACAGTTACTCACAGTACTTCACCGGATGACGAGGCATTTGGCTACCTTAAGAGAGTCATAGTTCCTGCTGCCTGCTGCTCCCTTTTCTTTGAATCTATCCTCTCTTTATTTCGTACTGCGGCCTGTCCATGCATAAGCGAAATGCTGCAACAAGTCCACCTTCACGTTGCCTGAGTTACTCCAACGACGATATCCTCGAGTTTTCAAGTAAATTTCGCAGAGTGACGAGGCATTTGGCTACCTTAAGAGAGTCATAATTACTCCTGCTGGCTGCTCCCATTTCTTTAGGCCTTTAACATTCTTGCTATGGCCAGTCCTACAGAACCGATATGCCACTGTATGTCCACCTTAACGTCGTCACAGTTACTCACAGTACCCGTTTCTAGAGTTAGCAAATGTACTTAGCCGGATGACGAGACATTTGGCTACCTCAAGAGAGTCATAGTTACTGCAGCCAGATGGTCCCCTGTCTTTGAATCTTTCCTCTCTTTAATTCGTACTGCGGAATGTCCAAGCAGAAGCGAAATGCTGCAACATGTCCACCTTAACGTTGTCTCAGTTACTCCAACGACGATTTCCTCGAGCTTTCAAAAAAATTTCGCAGAGTGAAGATGCATTTGGCTACCTTAAGAGAGTCATAGTTACTCCTGCCAGCTGCTCCCATTTCTTTAGGCCTTTATCATTCTTGCTATGGCCAGTCCTACAGAACCGATATGCCACTGTATGTCCACCTTAACGTCGTCACAGTTACTCACAGTACCCGTTTCTAGAGTTAGCAAATGTACTTAGCCGGATGACGAGACATTTGGCTACCTCAAGAGAGTCATAGTTACTGCAGCCAGATGGTCCCCTGTCTTTGAATCTTTCCTCTCTTTAATTCGTACTGCGGAATGTCCAAGCAGAAGCGAAATGCTGCAACATGTCCACCTTAACGTTGTCTCAGTTACTCCAACGACGATTTCCTCGAGCTTTCAAAAAAATTTCGCAGAGTGAAGATGCATTTGGCTACCTTATGAGAGTCATAGTTACATTTGCAGCTGCTCCCATTTCTTTAGGCTTTTATCATTCTTGCTATGGCCAGTCCTACAGAACCGATATGCCACTGTATGTCCACCTTAACGTCCTCACAGTTACTCCCAGTACGAGTTTCTCGAGTTAGCAAATGTACTTAGCCTGATGACGAGGCTTTTGGCTACTTCAAGAGGGTCATAGTTACTGTAGCCATATTCTCCCCTTTCTTTGAATCTTCCCTCTCTTTAATTCGTACTGCGGAATGTCCTAGCAGAAGCGAAATGCTGCAACAAGTCCACCTTAGCGTTGTCTGAGTTACTCCAACGACGATATCCGCGAGTTTTCAAATAAATTTCGCAGAGTTACGAGGCATTTGGCTACCTTAAGAGAGTCATACTTACAGCTGCCAGCTGCTCCCCCTTCTTTGAACCTTTCCTCTTTTTAATTCGTGCTGCGGCCAGTCCTGTAGGCTCGAAATGCTGCAACATGTCCACCTCAACGTTGTCTGAGTTACTCCAACGACGATTTCCTCGAGCTTTCAAAAAAATTTCGTAGAGTGAAGAGGCATTTGGCTACCTTAAGAGAGTCATAGTTACTGCTGCCAGCTGCTCCCCTTTCGATGAACGTTTCCTGTCTTTAATTCGTACGACGGCCAGTCCTGAAGACTCGAAATGCTACAACATGTCCACCTTAACGTTGTCTGAGTTACTCCAACGACGATATCCTCGAGCTTTCAAATAAATTTCGCAGAGTAACGAGGCGTTTGGCTACCTTAAGAGAGTCATAGTTACCCCTGCCGGCTGCTCCCATTTCTTTAGGCCTCTAACATTGTTGCTATGGTCAGTCCTACAGAACCGATATGCACTGTATGTCCACCTTAACTTTGTCACAGTTACTCCCAGTACGAGTTTCTCGAGTTAGCTAATGTACTTAGCCGGATGACGAGGCATTTAGCTACTTCAAGAGGGTCATAGTTAATGCAGCCAGATGCTCCCCTTTCTTTGAATCTTTCCTCTCTTTAATTCGTACTGCGGAATGTCTAAGCAGAAGCGAAATGCTGCAACATGTCCACCTTAGCAATGTCTGAGTTACTCCAACGACGATATCCGCGAGTTTTCAAATAAATTTCGCAGAGTTACGAGGCATTTGGCTACCTTAAGAGAGTCATACTTACTGCTGCCAGCTGCTCCCCCTTCTTTGAACTTTTCCTCTCTTTAATTCGTGCTGCGGCCAGTCCTGTAGGCTCGAAATGCTACAACATGTCCACCTTAACGTTGTCTGAGTTACTCCAACGACGATTTCCTCGAGCTTTCAAAAAAATTTCGTAGAGTGAAGAGGCATTTGCCTACCTTAAGAGAGTCATAGTTACTCCTGCCAGCTGCTCCCATTTCTATAGGCCATTACCGTTCTTGCTATGGCCAGTCCTACAGAACCGATTTGCCAGTGTAGGTCCACCTTAACGGCGTCACAGTTACTCCCACTACGAGTTTCTCGAGTTAGCAAATGTACTACGCCGGATGACGAGAAATTTAGCTACCTTAAGAGAGTCATAGTTACTGCAGCCAGATGCTGCCCTTTCTTTGAATCTTTCCTCTCTTTAATTCGTACTGCGGAATGTCCAAGCAGAGGCGAAACGCTGTAACATGTCCACCTTAACGTTGTCTGAGTTACTCAAACGACGATATCCACGAGTTTTGAAATAAATTTCGCATAGTGACGAGGCATTTGGATACCTTAAGAGAGTCATAGTTACTGCTGCCAGCTGCTCCCCCTTCGATGAACCTTTCCTGTCTTTAATTCGTACGACGGCCAGTCCTGATGACTCGAAATGCTACAACATGTCCACCTTAACGTTGTCTGAGTTACTCCAACGACGATATCCTCGAGCTTTCAAATAAATTTCACAGAGTAACGAGGCGTTTGGCTACCTTAAGAGAGTCATAGTTACGCCTGCCGGCTGCTCCCATTTCTTTAGGCCTCTAACATTGTTGCTATGGTCAGTCCTACAGAACCGATATGCCACTGTATGTCCACCTTAACATCGTCACAGTTACTCCCAGTACGAGTTTCTCGAGTTAGCAAATGTACTTAGCCGGATGACGAGGCATTTGGCTACTTCAGGAGAGTCACTGCAGCCAGATGGTCCCCTTTCTTTGAATCTTTCCTCTCTTTAATTCGTGCTGTGGAATGTCCAAGCAGATGCGAAATGCTGCAACGTGTCCACCTTAACGTTGTATGAGTTACGCCAACGACGATATCCACGAGTTTTCAAGTAAATTTCGCAGAGTTACGAGGCATTTGGCTCCCTTATGAGAGTCATAGTTACTGCTGCCAGCTGCTCCCCTTTCTTTGAATCTTTCCTCTCTTTAATTCGTACTGCAGAATGTCCAAGCAGAGGCGAAACGCTGTAACATGTCCACCTTAACGTTGTCTGAGTTACTCAAAAGACGATATCCACGAGTTTTGAAATAAATTTCGCATAGTGACGAGGCATTTGGATACCTTAAGAGAGTCATAGTTACTCCTGCCAGCTGCTCCCATTTCTTTAGGCCTTTATCATTCTTGCTATGGCCAGTCCTACAGAACCGATATGCCACTGTATGTCCACCTTAACGTCGTCACAGTTACTCACACTACGAGTCTCTCGAGTTTGCAAATGTACTTCGCCGGATGACGAGGCATTTAGCTACCTTAAGAGAGTCATAGTTCCTGCTGCCAGCTGCTCCCTTTTCTTTGAATCTATCCTCTCTTTATTTCGTACTGCGGCCTGTCCATGCAGAAGCGAAATGCTGCAACAAGTCCACCTTCACGTTGCCTGAGTTACTCCAACGACGATATCCTCGAGTTTTCAAGTAAAGTTCGCAGAGTGACGAGGCATTTGGCTACCTTAAGAGAGTCATAGTTACTCCTGCCGGCTGCTCCCATTTCTTTAGGCCTTTAACATTCTTGCTATGGCCAGTCCTACAGAATCGATATGCCACTGTATGTCCACCTTAACGTCGTCACAGTTACTCACAGTACTTCGCCGGATGACGAGGCATTCGGCTACCTTAAGAGAGTCATAGTTCCTGCTGCCAGCTGCTCCCTTTTCTTTGAATCTATCCTCTCTTTATTTCGTACTGCGGCCTGTCCATGCAGAAGCGAAATGCTGCAACAAGTCCACCTTCACGTTGCCTGAGTTACTCCAACGACGATATCCTCGAGTTTTCAAGTAGATTTCGCAGAGTGACGAGGCATTTGGCTACCTTAAGAGAGTCATAGTTACTCCTGCCGGCTGCTCCCATTTCTTTAGGCCTTTAACATTCTTGCTATGGCCAGTCCTACAGAATCGATATGCCACTGTATGTCCACCTTAACGACGTCACAGTTACTCACAGTACTTCACCGGATGACGAGGCATTTGGCTACCTTAAGAGAGTCATAGTTCCTGCTGCCTGCTGCTCCCTTTTCTTTGAATCTATCCTCTCTTTATTTCGTACTGCGGCCTGTCCATGCATAAGCGAAATGCTGCAACAAGTCCACCTTCACGTTGCCTGAGTTACTCCAACGACGATATCCTCGAGTTTTCAAGTAAATTTCGCAGAGTGACGAGGCATTTGGCTACCTTAAGAGAGTCATAATTACTCCTGCTGGCTGCTCCCATTTCTTTAGGCCTTTAACATTCTTGCTATGGCCAGTCCTACAGAACCGATATGCCACTGTATGTCCACCTTAACGTCGTCACAGTTACTCACAGTACCCGTTTCTAGAGTTAGCAAATGTACTTAGCCGGATGACGAGACATTTGGCTACCTCAAGAGAGTCATAGTTACTGCAGCCAGATGGTCCCCTGTCTTTGAATCTTTCCTCTCTTTAATTCGTACTGCGGAATGTCCAAGCAGAAGCGAAATGCTGCAACATGTCCACCTTAACGTTGTCTCAGTTACTCCAACGACGATTTCCTCGAGCTTTCAAAAAAATTTCGCAGAGTGAAGATGCATTTGGCTACCTTAAGAGAGTCATAGTTACTCCTGCCAGCTGCTCCCATTTCTTTAGGCCTTTATCATTCTTGCTATGGCCAGTCCTACAGAACCGATATGCCACTGTATGTCCACCTTAACGTCCTCACAGTTACTCCCAGTACGAGTTTCTCGAGTTAGCAAATGTACTTAGCCTGATGACGAGGCTTTTGGCTACTTCAAGAGGGTCATAGTTACTGTAATCATATTCTCCCCTTTCTTTGAATCTTCCCTCTCTTTAATTCGTACTGCGGAATGTCCTAGCAGAAGCGAAATGCTGCAACAAGTCCACCTTAGCGTTGTCTGAGTTACTCCAACGACGATATCCGCGAGTTTTCAAATAAATTTCGCAGAGTTACGAGGCATTTGGCTACCTTAAGAGAGTCATACTTACAGCTGCCAGCTGCTCCCCCTTCTTTGAACCTTTCCTCTTTTTAATTCGTGCTGCGGCCAGTCCTGTAGGCTCGAAATGCTGCAACATGTCCACCTCAACGTTGTCTGAGTTTCTCCAACGACGATTTCCTCGAGCTTTCAAAAAATTTCGTAGAGTGAAGAGGCATTTGGCTACCTTAAGAGAGTCATAGTTACTGCTGCCAGCTGCTCCCCTTTCGATGAACGTTTCCTGTCTTTAATTCGTACGACGGCCAGTCCTGAAGACTCGAAATGCTACAACATGTCCACCTTAACGTTGTCTGAGTTACTCCAACGACGATATCCTCGAGCTTTCAAATAAATTTCGCAGAGTAACGAGGCGTTTGGCTACCTTAAGAGAGTCATAGTTACCCCTGCCGGCTGCTCCCATTTCTTTAGGCCTCTAACATTGTTGCTATGGTCAGTCCTACAGAACCGATATGCCACTGTATGTCCACCTTAACTTTGTCACAGTTACTCCCAGTACGAGTTTCTCGAGTTAGCTAATGTACTTAGCCGGATGACGAGGCATTTAGCTACTTCAAGAGGGTCATAGTTAATGCAGCCAGATGCTCCCCTTTCTTTGAATCTTTCCTCTCTTTAATTCGTACTGCGGAATGTCTAAGCAGAAGCGAAATGCTGCAACATGTCCACCTTAGCAATGTCTGAGTTACTCCAACGACGATATCCGCGAGTTTTCAAATAAATTTCGCAGAGTTACGAGGCATTTGGCTACCTTAAGAGAGTCATACTTACTGCTGCCAGCTGCTCCCCCTTCTTTGAACTTTTCCTCTCTTTAATTCGTGCTGCGGCCAGTCCTGTAGGCTCGAAATGCTACAACATGTCCACCTTAACGTTGTCTGAGTTACTCCAACGACGATTTCCTCGAGCTTTCAAAAAAATTTCGTAGAGTGAAGAGGCATTTGCCTACCTTAAGAGAGTCATAGTTACTCCTGCCAGCTGCTCCCATTTCTATAGGCCATTACCGTTCTTGCTACGGCCAGTCCTACAGAACCGATTTGCCAGTGTAGGTCCACCTTAACGGCGTCACAGTTACTCCCACTACGAGTTTCTCGAGTTAGCAAATGTACTACGCCGGATGACGAGAAATTTAGCTACCTTAAGAGAGTCATAGTTACTGCAGCCAGATGCTGCCCTTTCTTTGAATCTTTCCTCTCTTTAATTCGTACTGCAGAATGTCCAAGCAGAGGCGAAACGCTGTAACATGTCCACCTTAACGTTGTCTGAGTTACTCAAAAGACGATATCCACGAGTTTTGAAATAAATTTCGCATAGTGACGAGGCATTTGGATACCTTAAGAGAGTCATAGTTACTGCTGCCAGCTGCTCCCCCTTCGATGAACCTTTCCTGTCTTTAATTCGTACGACGGCCAGTCCTGATGACTCGAAATGCTACTACATGTCCACCTTAACGTTGTCTGAGTTACTCCAACGACGATATCCTCGAGCTTTCAAATAAATTTCACAGAGTAACGAGGCGTTTGGCTACCTTAAGAGAGTCATAGTTACGCCTGCCGGCTGCTCCCATTTCTTTAGGCCTCTAACATTGTTGCTATGGTCAGTCCTACAGAACCGATATGCCACTGTATGTCCACCTTAACATCGTCACAGTTACTCCCAGTACGAGTTTCTCGAGTTAGCAAATGTACTTAGCCGGATGACGAGGCATTTGGCTACTTCAGGAGAGTCACTGCAGCCAGATGGTCCCCTTTCTTTGAATCTTTCCTCTCTTTAATTCGTGCTGTGGAATGTCCAAGCAGATGCGAAATGCTGCAACATGTCCACCTTAACGTTGTATGAGTTACGCCAACGACGATATCCACGAGTTTTCAAGTAAATTTCGCAGAGTTACGAGGCATTTGGCTCCCTTATGAGAGTCATAGTTACTGCTGCCAGCTGCTCCCCTTTCTTTGAATCTTTCCTCTCTTTAATTCGTACTGCAGAATGTCCAAGCAGAAGCGAAATGCTGCAACATGTCCACCTTAACGTTGTGTGAGTTATTCCAACGACGATTTCCTTGAGCTTTCAAAAAAATTTCGCAGAGTGAAGATGCATTTGGCTACCTTAAGAGAGTCATAGTTACTCCTGCCAGCTGCTCCCATTTCTTTAGGCCTTTATCATTCTTGCTATGGCCAGTCCTACAGAACCGATATGCCACTGTATGTCCACCTTAACGTCGTCACAGTTACTCACAGTACGAGTTTCTCGAGTTAGCAAATGTACTTAGCCGGATGACGAGACATTTGGCTACCTCAAGAGAGTCATAGTTACTGCAGCCAGATGTTCCCTGTCTTTGAATCTTTCCTCTCTTTAATTCGTACTGCGGAATGTCCAAGCAGAAGCGAAATGCTGCAACATGTCCACCTTAACGTTGTCTGAGTTACTCCAACGACGATATCCGCGAGTTTTCAAATAAATTTCGCAGAGTTACGAGGCATTTGGCTACCTTAAGAGAGTCATACTTACAGCTGCCAGCTGCTCCCCCTTCTTTGAACCTTTCCTCTTTTTAATTCGTGCTGCGGCCAGTCCTGTAGGCTCGAAATGCTGCAACATGTCCACCTCAACGTTGTCTGAGTTTCTCCAACGACGATTTCCTCGAGCTTTCAAAAAATTTCGTAGAGTGAAGAGGCATTTGGCTACCTTAAGAGAGTCATAGTTACTGCTGCCAGCTGCTCCCCTTTCGATGAACGTTTCCTGTCTTTAATTCGTACGACGGCCAGTCCTGAAGACTCGAAATGCTACAACATGTCCACCTTAACGTTGTCTGAGTTACTCCAACGACGATATCCTCGAGCTTTCAAATAAATTTCGCAGAGTAACGAGGCGTTTGGCTACCTTAAGAGAGTCATAGTTACCCCTGCCGGCTGCTCCCATTTCTTTAGGCCTCTAACATTGTTGCTATGGTCAGTCCTACAGAACCGATATGCCACTGTATGTCCACCTTAACTTTGTCACAGTTACTCCCAGTACGAGTTTCTCGAGTTAGCTAATGTACTTAGCCGGATGACGAGGCATTTAGCTACTTCAAGAGGGTCATAGTTAATGCAGCCAGATGCTCCCCTTTCTTTGAATCTTTCCTCTCTTTAATTCGTACTGCGGAATGTCTAAGCAGAAGCGAAATGCTGCAACATGTCCACCTTAGCAATGTCTGAGTTACTCCAACGACGATATCCGCGAGTTTTCAAATAAATTTCGCAGAGTTACGAGGCATTTGGCTACCTTAAGAGAGTCATACTTACTGCTGCCAGCTGCTCCCCCTTCTTTGAACTTTTCCTCTCTTTAATTCGTGCTGCGGCCAGTCCTGTAGGCTCGAAATGCTACAACATGTCCACCTTAACGTTGTCTGAGTTACTCCAACGACGATTTCCTCGAGCTTTCAAAAAAATTTCGTAGAGTGAAGAGGCATTTGCCTACCTTAAGAGAGTCATAGTTACTCCTGCCAGCTGCTCCCATTTCTATAGGCCATTACCGTTCTTGCTACGGCCAGTCCTACAGAACCGATTTGCCAGTGTAGGTCCACCTTAACGGCGTCACAGTTACTCCCACTACGAGTTTCTCGAGTTAGCAAATGTACTACGCCGGATGACGAGAAATTTAGCTACCTTAAGAGAGTCATAGTTACTGCAGCCAGATGCTGCCCTTTCTTTGAATCTTTCCTCTCTTTAATTCGTACTGCAGAATGTCCAAGCAGAGGCGAAACGCTGTAACATGTCCACCTTAACGTTGTCTGAGTTACTCAAAAGACGATATCCACGAGTTTTGAAATAAATTTCGCATAGTGACGAGGCATTTGGATACCTTAAGAGAGTCATAGTTACTGCTGCCAGCTGCTCCCCCTTCGATGAACCTTTCCTGTCTTTAATTCGTACGACGGCCAGTCCTGATGACTCGAAATGCTACTACATGTCCACCTTAACGTTGTCTGAGTTACTCCAACGACGATATCCTCGAGCTTTCAAATAAATTTCACAGAGTAACGAGGCGTTTGGCTACCTTAAGAGAGTCATAGTTACGCCTGCCGGCTGCTCCCATTTCTTTAGGCCTCTAACATTGTTGCTATGGTCAGTCCTACAGAACCGATATGCCACTGTATGTCCACCTTAACATCGTCACAGTTACTCCCAGTACGAGTTTCTCGAGTTAGCAAATGTACTTAGCCGGATGACGAGGCATTTGGCTACTTCAGGAGAGTCACTGCAGCCAGATGGTCCCCTTTCTTTGAATCTTTCCTCTCTTTAATTCGTGCTGTGGAATGTCCAAGCAGATGCGAAATGCTGCAACGTGTCCACCTTAACGTTGTATGAGTTACGCCAACGACGATATCCACGAGTTTTCAAGTAAATTTCGCAGAGTTACGAGGCATTTGGCTCCCTTATGAGAGTCATAGTTACTGCTGCCAGCTGCTCCCCTTTCTTTGAATCTTTCCTCTCTTTAATTCGTACTGCAGAATGTCCAAGCAGAAGCGAAATGCTGCAACATGTCCACCTTAACGTTGTGTGAGTTATTCCAACGACGATTTCCTTGAGCTTTCAAAAAAATTTCGCAGAGTGAAGATGCATTTGGCTACCTTAAGAGAGTCATAGTTACTCCTGCCAGCTGCTCCCATTTCTTTAGGCCTTTATCATTCTTGCTATGGCCAGTCCTACAGAACCGATATGCCACTGTATGTCCACCTTAACGTCGTCACAGTTACTCACAGTACGAGTTTCTCGAGTTAGCAAATGTACTTAGCCGGATGACGAGACATTTGGCTACCTCAAGAGAGTCATAGTTACTGCAGCCAGATGTTCCCTGTCTTTGAATCTTTCCTCTCTTTAATTCGTACTGCGGAATGTCCAAGCAGAAGCGAAATGCTGCAACATGTCCACCTTAACGTTGTCTGAGTTACTCCAACGACGATATCCGCGAGTTTTCAAATAAATTTCGCAGAGTTACGAGGCATTTGGCTACCTTAAGAGAGTCATACTTACAGCTGCCAGCTGCTCCCCCTTCTTTGAACCTTTCCTCTTTTTAATTCGTGCTGCGGCCAGTCCTGTAGGCTCGAAATGCTGCAACATGTCCACCTTAACGTTGTCTGAGTTACTCCAACGACGATTTCCTCGAGCTTTCAAAAAAATTTCGTAGAGTGAAGAGGCATTTGGCTACCTTAAGAGAGTCATAGTTACTGCTGCCAGCTGCTCCCCTTTCGATGAACGTTTCCTGTCTTTAATTCGTACGACGGCCAGTCCTGAAGACTCGAAATGCTACAACATGTCCACCTTAACGTTGTCTGAGTTACTTCAACGACGATATCCTCGAGCTTTCAAATAAATTTCGCAGAGTAACGAGGCGTTTGGCTACCTTAAGAGAGTCATAGTTACCCCTGCCGGCTGCTCCCATTTCTTTAGGCCTCTAACATTGTTGCTATGGTCAGTCCTACAGAACCGATATGCCACTGTATGTCCACCTTAACTTCGTCACAGTTACTCCCAGTACGAGTTTCTCGAGTTAGCTAATGTACTTAGCCGGATGACGAGGCATTTAGCTACTTCAAGAGGGTCATAGTTAATGCAGCCAGATGCTCCCCTTTCTTTGAATCTTTCCTCTCTTTAATTCGTACTGCGGAATGTCCAAGCAGAAGCGAAATGCTGCAACATGTCCACCTTAACGTTGTCTGAGTTACTCCAACGACGATATCCGCGAGTTTTCAAATAAATTTCGCAGAGTTACGAGGCATTTGGCTACCTTAAGAGAGTCATACTTACAGCTGCCAGCTGCTCCCCCTTCTTTGAACCTTTCCTCTTTTTAATTCGTGCTGCGTGCAGGCCTGTAAGCTCGAAATGCTGCAACATGTCCACCTTAACGTTGTCTGAGTTACTCCAACGACGATTTCCTCGAGCTTTCAAAAAAATTTCGTAGAGTGAAGAGGCATTTGGCTACCTTAAGAGAGTCATAGTTACTGCTGCCAGCTGCTCCCCTTTCGATGAACGTTTCCTGTCTTTAATTCGTACGACGGCCAGTCCTGAAGACTCGAAATGCTGCAACATGTCCACCTTAACGTTGTCTGAGTTACTCCAACGACGATATCCACGAGTTTTCAAATAAATTTCACAGAGTAACGAGGCATTTGGCTACTTCAGGAGAGTCACTGCAGCCAGATGGTCCCCTTTCTTTGAATCTTTCCTCTCTTTAATTCGTACTGCAGAATGTCCAAGCAGAAGCGAAATGCTGCAACATGTCCACCTTAACGTTGTCTGAGTTATTCCAACGACGATTTCCTTGAGCTTTCAAAAAAATTTCGCAGAGTGAAGATGCATTTGGCTACCTTAAGAGAGTCATAGTTACTCCTGCCAGCTGCTCCCATTTCTTTAGGCCTTTATCATTCTTGCTATGGCCAGTCCTACAGTACCGATATGCCACTGTATGTCCACCTTAACGTCGTCACAGCTACTCACAGTACCCGTTTCTAGAGTTAGCAAATGTACTTAGCCGGATGACGAGACATTTGGCTACCTCAAGAGAGTCATAGTTACTGCAGCCAGATGGTCCCCTGTCTTTGAATCTTTCCTCTCTTTAATTCGTACTGCGGAATGTCCAAGCAGAAGCGAAATGCTGCAACATGTCCACCTTAACGTTGTCTCAGTTACTCCAACGACGATTTCCTCGAGCTTTCAAAAAAATTTCGCAGAGTGAAGATGCATTTGGCTACCTTAAGAGAGTCATAGTTACTCCTGCCAGCTGCTCCCATTTCTTTAGGCCTTTATCATTCTTGCTATGGCCAGTCCTACAGAACCGATATGCCACTGTATGTCCACCTTAACGTCCTCACAGTTACTCCCAGTACGAGTTTCTCGAGTTAGCAAATGTACTTAGCCTGATGACGAGGCTTTTGGCTACTTCAAGAGGGTCATAGTTACTGTAGCCATATTCTCCCCTTTCTTTGAATCTTCCCTCTCTTTAATTCGTACTGCGGAATGTCCTAGCAGAAGCGAAATGCTGCAACAAGTCCACCTTAGCGTTGTCTGAGTTACTCCAACGACGATATCCGCGAGTTTTCAAATAAATTTCGCAGAGTTACGAGGCATTTGGCTACCTTAAGAGAGTCATACTTACAGCTGCCAGCTGCTCCCCCTTCTTTGAACCTTTCCTCTTTTTAATTCGTGCTGCGGCCAGTCCTGTAGGCTCGAAATGCTGCAACATGTCCACCTCAACGTTGTCTGAGTTACTCCAACGACGATTTCCTCGAGCTTTCAAAAAAATTTCGTAGAGTGAAGAGGCATTTGGCTACCATAAGAGAGTCATAGATACTGCTGCCAGCTGCTCCCCTTTCGATGAACGTTTCCTGTCTTTAATTCGTACGACGGCCAGTCCTGAAGACTCGAAATGCTACAACATGTACACCTTAACGTTGTCTGAGTTACTCCAACGACGATATCCTCGAGCTTTCAAATAAATTTCGCAGAGTAACGAGGCGTTTGGCTACCTTAAGAGAGTCATAGTTACCCCTGCCGGCTGCTCCCATTTCTTTAGGCCTCTAACATTGTTGCTATGGTCAGTCCTACAGAACCGATATGCCACTGTATGTCCACCTTAACTTTGTCACAGTTACTCCCAGTACGAGTTTCTCGAGTTAGCTAATGTACTTAGCCGGATGACGAGGCATTTAGCTACTTCAAGAGGGTCATAGTTAATGCAGCCAGATGCTCCCCTTTCTTTGAATCTTTCCTCTCTTTAATTCGTACTGCGGAATGTCTAAGCAGAAGCGAAATGCTGCAACATGTCCACCTTAGCAATGTCTGAGTTACTCCAACGACGATATCCGCGAGTTTTCAAATAAATTTCGCAGAGTTACGAGGCATTTGGCTACCTTAAGAGAGTCATACTTACTGCTGCCAGCTGCTCCCCCTTCTTTGAACTTTTCCTCTCTTTAATTCGTGCTGCGGCCAGTCCTGTAGGCTCGAAATGCTACAACATGTCCACCTTAACGTTGTCTGAGTTACTCCAACGACGATTTCCTCGAGCTTTCAAAAAAATTTCGTAGAGTGAAGAGGCATTTGCCTACCTTAAGAGAGTCATAGTTACTCCTGCCAGCTGCTCCCATTTCTATAGGCCATTACCGTTCTTGCTATGGCCAGTCCTACAGAACCGATTTGCCAGTGTAGGTCCACCTTAACGGCGTCACAGTTACTCCCACTACGAGTTTCTCGAGTTAGCAAATGTACTACGCCGGATGACGAGATATTTAGCTACCTTAAGAGAGTCATAGTTACTGCAGCCAGATGCTGCCCTTTCTTTGAATCTTTCCTCTCTTTAATTCGTACTGCGGAATGTCCAAGCAGAGGCGAAACGCTGTAACATGTCCACCTTAACGTTGTCTGAGTTACTCAAACGACGATATCCACGAGTTTTGAAATAAATTTCGCAGAGTGACGAGGCATTTGGATACCTTAAGAGAGTCATAGTTACTGCTGCCAGCTGCTCCCCCTTCGATGAACCTTTCCTGTCTTTAATTCGTACGACGGCCAGTCCTGATGACTCGAAATGCTACAACATGTCCACCTTAACGTTGTCTGAGTTACTCCAACGACGATATCCTCGAGCTTTCAAATAAATTTCACAGAGTAACGAGGCGTTTGGCTACCTTAAGAGAGTCATAGTTACGCCTGCCGGCTGCTCCCATTTCTTTAGGCCTCTAACATTGTTGCTATGGTCAGTCCTACAGAACCGATATGCCACTGTATGTCCACCTCAACATCGTCACAGTTACTCCCAGTACGAGTTTCTCGAGTTAGCAAATGTACTTAGCCGGATGACGAGGCATTTGGCTACTTCAGGAGAGTCACTGCAGCCAGATGGTCCCCTTTCTTTGAATCTTTCCTCTCTTTAATTCGTACTGCAGAATGTCCAAGCAGAAGCGAAATGCTGCAACATGTCCACCTTAACGTTGTCTGAGTTATTCCAACGACGATTTCCTTGAGCTTTCAAAAAAATTTCGCAGAGTGAAGATGCATTTGGCTACCTTAAGAGAGTCATAGTTACTCCTGCCAGCTGCTCCCATTTCTTTAGGCCTTTATCATTCTTGCTATGGCCAGTCCTACAGAACCGATATGCCACTGTATGTCCACCTTAACGTCGTCACAGTTACTCACAGTACCCGTTTCTAGAGTTAGCAAATGTACTTAGCCGGATGACGAGACATTTGGCTACCTCAAGAGAGTCATAGTTACTGCAGCCAGATGGTCCCCTGTCTTTGAATCTTTCCTCTCTTTAATTCGTACTGCGGAATGTCCAAGCAGAAGCGAAATGCTGCAACATGTCCACCTTAACGTTGTCTCAGTTACTCCAACGACGATTTCCTCGAGCTTTCAAAAAAATTTCGCAGAGTGAAGATGCATTTGGCTACCTTAAGAGAGTCATAGTTACTCCTGCCAGCTGCTCCCATTTCTTTAGGCCTTTATCATTCTTGCTATGGCCAGTCCTACAGAACCGATATGCCACTGTATGTCCACCTTAACGTCCTCACAGTTACTCCCAGTACGAGTTTCTCGAGTTAGCAAATGTACTTAGCCTGATGACGAGGCTTTTGGCTACTTCAAGAGGGTCATAGTTACTGTAGCCATATTCTCCCCTTTCTTTGAATCTTCCCTCTCTTTAATTCGTACTGCGGAATGTCCTAGCAGAAGCGAAATGCTGCAACAAGTCCACCTTAGCGTTGTCTGAGTTACTCCAACGACGATATCCGCGAGTTTTCAAATAAATTTCGCAGAGTTACGAGGCATTTGGCTACCTTAAGAGAGTCATACTTACAGCTGCCAGCTGCTCCCCCTTCTTTGAACCTTTCCTCTTTTTAATTCGTGCTGCGGCCAGTCCTGTAGGCTCGAAATGCTGCAACATGTCCACCTTAACGTTGTCTGAGTTACTCCAACGACGATTTCCTCGAGCTTTCAAAAAAATTTCGTAGAGTGAAGAGGCATTTGCCTACCTTAAGAGAGTCATAGTTACTCCTGCCAGCTGCTCCCATTTCTATAGGCCATTACCGTTCTTGCTATGGCCAGTCCTACAGAACCGATTTGCCAGTGTAGGTCCACCTTAACGGCGTCACAGTTACTCCCACTACGAGTTTCTCGAGTTAGCAAATGTACTACGCCGGATGACGAGAAATTTAGCTACCTTAAGAGAGTCATAGTTACTGCAGCCAGATGCTGCCCTTTCTTTGAATCTTTCCTCTCTTTAATTCGTACTGCGGAATGTCCAAGCAGAGGCGAAACGCTGTAACATGTCCACCTTAACGTTGTCTGAGTTACTCAAACGACGATATCCACGAGTTTTGAAATAAATTTCGCATAGTGACGAGGCATTTGGATACCTTAAGAGAGTCATAGTTACTGCTGCCAGCTGCTCCCCCTTCGATGAACCTTTCCTGTCTTTAATTCGTACGACGGCCAGTCCTGATGACTCGAAATGCTGCAACATGTCCACCTTAACGTTGTCTCAGTTACTCCAACGACGATTTCCTCGAGCTTTCAAAAAAATTTCGCAGAGTGAAGATGCATTTGGCTACCTTAAGAGAGTCATAGTTACTCCTGCCAGCTGCTCCCATTTCTTTAGGCCTTTATCATTCTTGCTATGGCCAGTCCTACAGAACCGATATGCCACTGTATGTCCACCTTAACTTTGTCACAGTTACTCCCAGTACGAGTTTCTCGAGTTAGCTAATGTACTTAGCCGGATGACGAGGCATTTAGCTACTTCAAGAGGGTCATAGTTAATGCAGCCAGATGCTCCCCTTTCTTTGAATCTTTCCTCTCTTTAATTCGTACTGCGGAATGTCTAAGCAGAAGCGAAATGCTGCAACATGTCCACCTTAGCAATGTCTGAGTTACTCCAACGACGATATCCGCGAGTTTTCAAATAAATTTCGCAGAGTTACGAGGCATTTGGCTACCTTAAGAGAGTCATACTTACTGCTGCCAGCTGCTCCCCCTTCTTTGAACTTTTCCTCTCTTTAATTCGTGCTGCGGCCAGTCCTGTAGGCTCGAAATGCTACAACATGTCCACCTTAACGTTGTCTGAGTTACTCCAACGACGATTTCCTCGAGCTTTCAAAAAAATTTCGTAGAGTGAAGAGGCATTTGCCTACCTTAAGAGAGTCATAGTTACTCCTGCCAGCTGCTCCCATTTCTATAGGCCATTACCGTTCTTGCTATGGCCAGTCCTACAGAACCGATTTGCCAGTGTAGGTCCACCTTAACGGCGTCACAGTTACTCCCACTACGAGTTTCTCGAGTTAGCAAATGTACTACGCCGGATGACGAGAAATTTAGCTACCTTAAGAGAGTCATAGTTACTGCAGCCAGATGCTGCCCTTTCTTTGAATCTTTCCTCTCTTTAATTCGTACTGCGGAATGTCCAAGCAGAGGCGAAACGCTGTAACATGTCCACCTTAACGTTGTCTGAGTTACTCAAACGACGATATCCACGAGTTTTGAAATAAATTTCGCATAGTGACGAGGCATTTGGATACCTTAAGAGAGTCATAGTTACTGCTGCCAGCTCCTCCCCCTTCGATGAACCTTTCCTGTCTTTAATTCGTACGACGGCCAGTCCTGATGACTCGAAATGCTACAACATGTCCACCTTAACGTTGTCTGAGTTACTCCAACGACGATATCCTCGAGCTTTCTAATAAATTTCACAGAGTAACGAGGCGTTTGGCTACCTTAAGAGAGTCATAGTTACGCCTGCCGGCTGCTCCCATTTCTTTAGGCCTCTAACATTGTTGCTATGGTCAGTCCTACAGAACCGATATGCCACTGTATGTCCACCTTAACGTCCTCACAGTTACTCCCAGTACGAGTTTCTCGAGTTAGCAAATGTACTTAGCCTGATGACGAGGCTTTTGGCTACTTCAAGAGGGTCATAGTTACTGTAGCCATATTCTCCCCTTTCTTTGAATCTTCCCTCTCTTTAATTCGTACTGCGGAATGTCCTAGCAGAAGCGAAATGCTGCAACAAGTCCACCTTAGCGTTGTCTGAGTTACTCCAACGACGATATCCGCGAGTTTTCAAATAAATTTCGCAGAGTTACGAGGCATTTGGCTACCTTAAGAGAGTCATACTTACAGCTGCCAGCTGCTCCCCCTTCTTTGAACCTTTCCTCTTTTTAATTCGTGCTGCGGCCAGTCCTGTAGGCTCGAAATGCTGCAACATGTCCACCTCAACGTTGTCTGAGTTACTCCAACGACGATTTCCTC
This sequence comes from Schistocerca piceifrons, assembly GCF_021461385.2. NCBI lineage: Eukaryota > Metazoa > Arthropoda > Insecta > Orthoptera > Acrididae > Schistocerca > Schistocerca piceifrons. The sequence continues at coordinate 20,964,340 of NC_060142.1, forward strand.
GAGCTTTCAAAAAAATTTCGTAGAGTGAAGAGGCATTTGGCTACCATAAGAGAGTCATAGATACTGCTGCCAGCTGCTCCCCTTTCGATGAACGTTTCCTGTCTTTAATTCGTACGACGGCCAGTCCTGAAGACTCGAAATGCTACAACATGTACACCTTAACGTTGTCTGAGTTACTCCAACGACGATATCCTCGAGCTTTCAAATAAATTTCGCAGAGTAACGAGGCGTTTGGCTACCTTAAGAGAGTCATAGTTACCCCTGCCGGCTGCTCCCATTTCTTTAGGCCTCTAACATTGTTGCTATGGTCAGTCCTACAGAACCGATATGCCACTGTATGTCCACCTTAACTTTGTCACAGTTACTCCCAGTACGAGTTTCTCGAGTTAGCTAATGTACTTAGCCGGATGACGAGGCATTTAGCTACTTCAAGAGGGTCATAGTTAATGCAGCCAGATGCTCCCCTTTCTTTGAATCTTTCCTCTCTTTAATTCGTACTGCGGAATGTCTAAGCAGAAGCGAAATGCTGCAACAAGTCCACCTTAGCAATGTCTGAGTTACTCCAACGACGATATCCGCGAGTTTTCAAATAAATTTCGCAGAGTTACGAGGCATTTGGCTACCTTAAGAGAGTCATACTTACTGCTGCCAGCTGCTCCCCCTTGTTTGAACTTTTCCTCTCTTTAATTCGTGCTGCGGCCAGTCCTGTAGGCTCGAAATGCTACAACATGTCCACCTTAACGTTGTCTGAGTTACTCCAACGACGATTTCCTCGAGCTTTCAAAAAAATTTCGTAGAGTGAAGAGGCATTTGCCTACCTTAAGAGAGTCATAGTTACTCCTGCCAGCTGCTCCCATTTCTATAGGCCATTACCGTTCTTGCTATGGCCAGTCCTACAGAACCGATTTGCCAGTGTAGGTCCACCTTAACGGCGTCACAGTTACTCCCACTACGAGTTTCTCGAGTTAGCAAATGTACTACGCCGGATGACGAGATATTTAGCTACCTTAAGAGAGTCATAGTTACTGCAGCCAGATGCTGCCCTTTCTTTGAATCTTTCCTCTCTTTAATTCGTACTGCGGAATGTCCAAGCAGAGGCGAAACGCTGTAACATGTCCACCTTAACGTTGTCTGAGTTACTCAAACGACGATATCCACGAGTTTTGAAATAAATTTCGCAGAGTGACGAGGCATTTGGATACCTTAAGAGAGTCATAGTTACTGCTGCCAGCTGCTCCCCCTTCGATGAACCTTTCCTGTCTTTAATTCGTACGACGGCCAGTCCTGATGACTCGAAATGCTACAACATGTCCACCTTAACGTTGTCTGAGTTACTCCAACGACGATATCCTCGAGCTTTCAAATAAATTTCACAGAGTAACGAGGCGTTTGGCTACCTTAAGAGAGTCATAGTTACGCCTGCCGGCTGCTCCCATTTCTTTAGGCCTCTAACATTGTTGCTATGGTCAGTCCTACAGAACCGATATGCCACTGTATGTCCACCTCAACATCGTCACAGTTACTCCCAGTACGAGTTTCTCGAGTTAGCAAATGTACTTAGCCGGATGACGAGGCATTTGGCTACTTCAGGAGAGTCACTGCAGCCAGATGGTCCCCTTTCTTTGAATCTTTCCTCTCTTTAATTCGTACTGCAGAATGTCCAAGCAGAAGCGAAATGCTGCAACATGTCCACCTTAACGTTGTCTGAGTTATTCCAACGACGATTTCCTTGAGCTTTCAAAAAAATTTCGCAGAGTGAAGATGCATTTGGCTACCTTAAGAGAGTCATAGTTACTCCTGCCAGCTGCTCCCATTTCTTTAGGCCTTTATCATTCTTGCTATGGCCAGTCCTACAGAACCGATATGCCACTGTATGTCCACCTTAACGTCGTCACAGTTACTCACAGTACCCGTTTCTAGAGTTAGCAAATGTACTTAGCCGGATGACGAGACATTTGGCTACCTCAAGAGAGTCATAGTTACTGCAGCCAGATGGTCCCCTGTCTTTGAATCTTTCCTCTCTTTAATTCGTACTGCGGAATGTCCAAGCAGAAGCGAAATGCTGCAACATGTCCACCTTAACGTTGTCTCAGTTACTCCAACGACGATTTCCTCGAGCTTTCAAAAAAATTTCGCAGAGTGAAGATGCATTTGGCTACCTTAAGAGAGTCATAGTTACTCCTGCCAGCTGCTCCCATTTCTTTAGGCCTTTATCATTCTTGCTATGGCCAGTCCTACAGAACCGATATGCCACTGTATGTCCACCTTAACGTCCTCACAGTTACTCCCAGTACGAGTTTCTCGAGTTAGCAAATGTACTTAGCCTGATGACGAGGCTTTTGGCTACTTCAAGAGGGTCATAGTTACTGTAGCCATATTCTCCCCTTTCTTTGAATCTTCCCTCTCTTTAATTCGTACTGCGGAATGTCCTAGCAGAAGCGAAATGCTGCAACAAGTCCACCTTAGCGTTGTCTGAGTTACTCCAACGACGATATCCGCGAGTTTTCAAATAAATTTCGCAGAGTTACGAGGCATTTGGCTACCTTAAGAGAGTCATACTTACAGCTGCCAGCTGCTCCCCCTTCTTTGAACCTTTCCTCTTTTTAATTCGTGCTGCGGCCAGTCCTGTAGGCTCGAAATGCTGCAACATGTCCACCTTAACGTTGTCTGAGTTACTCCAACGACGATTTCCTCGAGCTTTCAAAAAAATTTCGTAGAGTGAAGAGGCATTTGCCTACCTTAAGAGAGTCATAGTTACTCCTGCCAGCTGCTCCCATTTCTATAGGCCATTACCGTTCTTGCTATGGCCAGTCCTACAGAACCGATTTGCCAGTGTAGGTCCACCTTAACGGCGTCACAGTTACTCCCACTACGAGTTTCTCGAGTTAGCAAATGTACTACGCCGGATGACGAGAAATTTAGCTACCTTAAGAGAGTCATAGTTACTGCAGCCAGATGCTGCCCTTTCTTTGAATCTTTCCTCTCTTTAATTCGTACTGCGGAATGTCCAAGCAGAGGCGAAACGCTGTAACATGTCCACCTTAACGTTGTCTGAGTTACTCAAACGACGATATCCACGAGTTTTGAAATAAATTTCGCATAGTGACGAGGCATTTGGATACCTTAAGAGAGTCATAGTTACTGCTGCCAGCTGCTCCCCCTTCGATGAACCTTTCCTGTCTTTAATTCGTACGACGGCCAGTCCTGATGACTCGAAATGCTGCAACATGTCCACCTTAACGTTGTCTCAGTTACTCCAACGACGATTTCCTCGAGCTTTCAAAAAAATTTCGCAGAGTGAAGATGCATTTGGCTACCTTAAGAGAGTCATAGTTACTCCTGCCAGCTGCTCCCATTTCTTTAGGCCTTTATCATTCTTGCTATGGCCAGTCCTACAGAACCGATATGCCACTGTATGTCCACCTTAACTTTGTCACAGTTACTCCCAGTACGAGTTTCTCGAGTTAGCTAATGTACTTAGCCGGATGACGAGGCATTTAGCTACTTCAAGAGGGTCATAGTTAATGCAGCCAGATGCTCCCCTTTCTTTGAATCTTTCCTCTCTTTAATTCGTACTGCGGAATGTCTAAGCAGAAGCGAAATGCTGCAACATGTCCACCTTAGCAATGTCTGAGTTACTCCAACGACGATATCCGCGAGTTTTCAAATAAATTTCGCAGAGTTACGAGGCATTTGGCTACCTTAAGAGAGTCATACTTACTGCTGCCAGCTGCTCCCCCTTCTTTGAACTTTTCCTCTCTTTAATTCGTGCTGCGGCCAGTCCTGTAGGCTCGAAATGCTACAACATGTCCACCTTAACGTTGTCTGAGTTACTCCAACGACGATTTCCTCGAGCTTTCAAAAAAATTTCGTAGAGTGAAGAGGCATTTGCCTACCTTAAGAGAGTCATAGTTACTCCTGCCAGCTGCTCCCATTTCTATAGGCCATTACCGTTCTTGCTATGGCCAGTCCTACAGAACCGATTTGCCAGTGTAGGTCCACCTTAACGGCGTCACAGTTACTCCCACTACGAGTTTCTCGAGTTAGCAAATGTACTACGCCGGATGACGAGAAATTTAGCTACCTTAAGAGAGTCATAGTTACTGCAGCCAGATGCTGCCCTTTCTTTGAATCTTTCCTCTCTTTAATTCGTACTGCGGAATGTCCAAGCAGAGGCGAAACGCTGTAACATGTCCACCTTAACGTTGTCTGAGTTACTCAAACGACGATATCCACGAGTTTTGAAATAAATTTCGCATAGTGACGAGGCATTTGGATACCTTAAGAGAGTCATAGTTACTGCTGCCAGCTCCTCCCCCTTCGATGAACCTTTCCTGTCTTTAATTCGTACGACGGCCAGTCCTGATGACTCGAAATGCTACAACATGTCCACCTTAACGTTGTCTGAGTTACTCCAACGACGATATCCTCGAGCTTTCAAATAAATTTCACAGAGTAACGAGGCGTTTGGCTACCTTAAGAGAGTCATAGTTACGCCTGCCGGCTGCTCCCATTTCTTTAGGCCTCTAACATTGTTGCTATGGTCAGTCCTACAGAACCGATATGCCACTGTATGTCCACCTTAACATCGTCACAGTTACTCCCAGTACGAGTTTCTCGAGTTAGCAAATGTACTTAGCCGGATGACGAGGCATTTGGCTACTTCAGGAGAGTCACTGCAGCCAGATGGTCCCCTTTCTTTGAATCTTTCCTCTCTTTAATTCGTGCTGTGGAATGTCCAAGCAGATGCGAAATGCTGCAACGTGTCCACCTTAACGTTGTATGAGTTACGCCAACGACGATATCCACGAGTTTTCAAGTAAATTTCGCAGAGTTACGAGGCATTTGGCTCCCTTATGAGAGTCATAGTTACTGCTGCCAGCTGCTCCCCTTTCTTTGAATCTTTCCTCTCTTTAATTCGTACTGCAGAATGTCCAAGCAGAAGCGAAATGCTGCAACATGTCCACCTTAACGTTGTGTGAGTTATTCCAACGACGATTTCCTTGAGCTTTCAAAAAAATTTCGCAGAGTGAAGATGCATTTGGCTACCTTAAGAGAATCATAGTTACTCCTGCCAGCTGCTCCCATTTCTTTAGGCCTTTATCATTCTTGCTATGGCCAGTCCTACAGAACCGATATGCCACTGTATGTCCACCTTAACGTCGTCACAGTTACTCACAGTACGAGTTTCTCGAGTTAGCAAATGTACTTAGCCGGATGACGAGACATTTGGCTACCTCAAGAGAGTCATAGTTACTGCAGCCAGATGTTCCCTGTCTTTGAATCTTTCCTCTCTTTAATTCGTACTGCGGAATGTCCAAGCAGAAGCGAAATGCTGCAACATGTCCACCTTAACGTTGTCTGAGTTACTCCAACGACGATATCCGCGAGTTTTCAAATAAATTTCGCAGAGTTACGATGCATTTGGCTACCTTAAGAGAGTCATACTTACAGCTGCCAGCTGCTCCCCCTTCTTTGAACCTTTCCTCTTTTTAATTCGTGCTGCGGCCAGTCCTGTAGGCTCGAAATGCTGCAACATGTCCACCTTAACGTTGTCTGAGTTACTCCAACGACGATTTCCTCGAGCTTTCAAAAAAATTTCGTAGAGTGAAGAGGCATTTGGCTACCTTAAGAGAGTCATAGTTACTGCTGCCAGCTGCTCCCCTTTCGATGAACGTTTCCTGTCTTTAATTCGTACGACGGCCAGTCCTGAAGACTCGAAATGCTACAACATGTCCACCTTAACGTTGTCTGAGTTACTCCAACGACGATATCCTCGAGCTTTCAAATAAATTTCGCAGAGTAACGAGGCGTTTGGCTATAAAGCCGTCTTTATTCACAAATACAGTGAATAACACAAGGTAATAACACACTCTTAAACTATTGCGCCTTGCTCCCCGAGAGGAGCTCACAAGGGCGCCGGTTACCGATGTTGTGTAACCGCTTTTACCTTAATATTAAACACAGTATAAACAATTAAACATACAAGAAATGAATAAAGAACGGAATTGTTCCCGATATTGAAGCCCCGGGAGTCGGGGCAAACTAACCTAAATCTAACCAACTAACTAGCCTACGCCCTCCCTGTACTTCGGCCTGTTCGACGTCATATTTTCGAACAGGCCGAAGATCCATGTCGTTCCACAGAGCACCCGCGTGCTGATGGTGCTTAACTCCCGCCTGCGGAATCCAAGTTGTAGGAGCTGGCGGGCTGATGTAGGTGCCCAAGTCCCCCTCCAGTTCAGGGTCACTGTTCTAAACTGTATGCTGCTGGCTGCAGGTCGGAGAGCGCCGACGGCTTGCCGCACCGACGGGACGTCGTATTTCGCCGCCTTCTGCCGGTGACACCAGTCGGTGTCAAGATGGTCTCCGACGATTTGTGCGTCAATGACATGCACCACGCCGTCCTTAGACGCCACAACGTCGGGCTTGCGGACTCCCTCTGGTGTTCGAAGGTGTGGCTCGACAGACACGTCGAACCCTCGTTGGGCCAGCCCGCGCGCGACGTATTTCACAACCGCGTCGTGTCGTCGCACCCGGGCTCTGCTGGTCAGCCCGCAGCCCTGGACGACGTGGTTCGCGGTCTCGACGGCGTTGCATCTTGCGCGACACATCTTCTCCCTGTCTCGGCCGCGACTCCTGCGCGCCTTGGATGGTATAGCGTTAATGCGCGTGCGGATGCACGCGACGTAGTCACGGCCAGACAGGAAGCGACTGGTGTCCTCGACCCAGCTATGTTGGCCTGATGTCCTGGCTGACGACGAGAGAGCTGCCCCGTCGAAGGAAATATGCAGGCGCGCCGCCCACATCTCACCAACTTTTGCAGCCGTTGGCAGCAGATGGCCCTCCCACGTGAGGTGTCGTTCAAGCGCCGCCACTTCGTGTCGTGCCTCCCCCAGGTCTGCGTCGGTGGTGGTGGTCTCGAGCTGCAACAGGGTGAGGAGCCTGCCCCGCCTCAGGGTTGGCCCTATCCAGCGGGCTGATGGAATCCCAAGGCCCCCATGGGCAATTGGAGCGTGAAAGTAGCCCAAGGGGGTGTCGGCTGGGAGGCGGAACCATCTCCTCACGGCGGCTCGAACACAATTGTCCATGGCCTTGAGCGCACCGATGCGGGTGCGACTCAGTGCTAGGCCATGATACAGGCCCGGGAGAAGGACCTCACGAAGTGCAAAGAGCCGCTGCTGCGGCTTCAGCGGCGCCCGCGTGATGATCGACAGCTGCTCCTCGATGTGGTGCCTCGGATGGAAGAGACACCGCCCAGAGGAGGAGAACTGCAGTCCCAGGTAGCGGAAGGTCTCACCCACTCCCAACGCCGGCATGGTGGTTTCGCCGGCCGTGAAGGTGACGCTCGCATCCACTTTCACTTTCTTCTCGCGGCCGGACGCCACGAGTGCGAGGGTGAGACACTTCCGCGGGTTAACACGCAGCCCCAGCTGGTCGAGGGCTGCTACTGCTGCGTTGATAAGGGACTGCAGGCCCCCCCTCGTGGAGGCGAAGAGCAGGATGTCATCCGCGAAGGCCGCCGCGTTCGTCTGGCGGCCCAACACCTTGACACCTACGTGTGAGGGCAGCTGATCTAGAACATAATCAACAGCGAAATTGAACAGGAGAGGGGACAGAGGATCTCCTTGCCGAACACCTCTTGCTGGCCGCACGGCCGGGGACTCGTCGCCACCCCCCGCAATTACCGTCGTGCTGTCCGCATAGCAGCCCTCGACGTAGTCAATGAATTCGTCCGGCAGACCATGGGCTTCAAGCACAGGACGCAAAGCCGCATGGTCCAACGAATCGAACGCCTTGGACACATCGAGGGATGCCATGAACACAGAACGACAGCGGCGGACGGCGCCGACGAGTATCCGGTCGAGGAGGAAAGTGTTCTCCAGCATCCCATCCCTTGGGATGAAAGCCCGCTGACGTTCGTCCACAGCACACATCTGCATCAGGCGAGTCGCCAGAACCTTATGGAAGGTTCGGGCTAGCACCGAGCAGACGGTGATGGGCCGAAAGTCAGCGGGGGATGCTGGGGCGGCTGTCTTAGGCAGCAAAGAGGTCCTGGCTCGGAGGAGGGAAGGGGGGAGCTTGCGGGTAAGCAGGAAAAGGTTTAGGAGTTTGGTGGTGACCTCCGCTGGAAGGCGGCGCAGCTGCACCGGCGAGAGGCCGTCAGGGCCGGCAACGGAGCCTCTGGGCGGCAGGGCGGCCGCAACCTCTTCTGCAGTGATCGGCCTCCATAGGCGCTCAAAGTCAACAGACTCCGAGCGCGGGAGAAGCCGGTCGGGAATGGAGCCAGCGTTGGAAGGTGGCTCTGTCGTGAAGAGGCTGCGCCATAAGTCCACCAGCCCAGGGATGGTCGACGGCGGCTGGAGCAGGGTGCCATCCAGGAGGCCACGCACGCAGCGCGCGCGATTCTTCCTGAAGGCATCCTGACATCTGGCATATTCCCACCGGCGGCGCTTCCGCTTGGAGAGCGGAGGGCCACCACCAGACCGCTGCTTGGATGGCGGGCGCAACGTCTTCCTCTTCCTTGCTCCTGCTTCCTCAGAGCCGACAGCACGGAGGGCCTCAGGCAGCCCAGCCGCGACCACTGCCAACGGCGTACCCGGCCCCAAACACGCAAGGTCGTCCAGGGCCGAGAAGCGCGCGGCCGACCGCGGCAGGCCGGCGAGGTGCCTCCATATAGCTTCGTCGACTATAGATGTTTGTGGCGGGCGCTCAAGCTCCGGCGGAGAGGGTGGCCCCTCCGGCAGCGACTCCGGGACGGGTGAATGGCGCAGACCATGCTGCGTCTGTTGTTCCCGCCTCAGCTCTTCTACGTATTCCCGCACCATCGTCCTGTGTGCCACCGTCCTCCTCCTGCACTTGATGGCATCCAGGGTACGGTGCGGAAACAGGGGTAGAAGCTCCTGGTTTGCAAAGAGGACTTTGGAGTCACTGGCACAGAGAAGCCTAGCCTCCGCCAGGGCGAGCTCCCGCATTTCTTCTTCCGCCCACCGAGCTCTCTTCCTATCGGTTGCAATCTCCGCATTTGCCGCTTCCGGATGGGCGCGGCGGCGGTGTTGTCCGAGCCCGATCTTGCTGCGGAAGGCACGGCTGCAAATGCTGCAGTGGAACCATGGCTCCACGGCCTGCCCTACTTCAGGGCGGGTTGGCAGGCTAGCAGTCGGGACTGTTGGGCCGGGTCCTTCAGCGGAAGGCCCGGTACCCGTGTTTTCTTCTCTTGTTGTCCCAACATTAAGGGTTTTGCGATGGAGGGCTGGTAACCCCCCAAAGCCCCAAGTGCGGACTTCCACTCTGCTTACCAGTCCTATCAAGGACTGGCGTATCGGCGGGCCCACGAGAAGGGGGGAAGCCGCAGGCAGGAGAGGCTAAGAGGGCATGGCCCATGTATTGCGCTTCACTTGCCCAGTAACTATGAGAGTCATAGTTACCCCTGCCGGCTGCTCCCATTTCTTTAGGCCTCTAACATTGTTGCTATGGTCAGTCCTACAGAACCGATATGCCACTGTATGTCCACCTTAACTTTGTCACAGTTACTCCCAGTACGAGTTTCTCGAGTTAGCAAATGTACTACGCCGGATGACGAGAAATTTAGCTACCTTAAGAGAGTCATAGTTACTGCAGCCAGATGCTGCCCTTTCTTTGAATCTTTCCTCTCTTTAATTCGTACTGCGGAATGTCCAAGCAGAGGCGAAACGCTGTAACATGTCCACCTTAACGTTGTCTGAGTTACTCAAACGACGATATCCACGAGATTTGAAATAAATTTCGCATAGTGACGAGGCATTTGGATACCTTAAGAGAGTCATAGTTACTGCTGCCAGCTGCTCCCCCTTTGATGAACCTTTCCTGTCTTTAATTCGTACGACGGCCAGTTCTGATGACTCGAAATGCTACAACATGTCCACCTTAACGTTGTCTGAGTTACTCCAACGACGATATCCTCGAGCTTCCAAATAAATTTCACAGAGTAACGAGGCGTTTGGCTACCTTAAGAGAGTCATAGTTACGCCTGCCGGCTGCTCCCATTTCTTTAGGCCTCTAACATTGTTGCTATGGTCAGTCCTACAGAACCGATATGCCACTGTATGTCCACCTTAACATCGTCACAGTTACTCCCAGTACGAGTTTCTCGAGTTAGCAAATGTACTTAGCCGGATGACGAGGCATTTGGCTACTTCAGGAGAGTCACTGCAGCCAGATGGTCCCCTTTCTTTGAATCTTTCCTCTCTTTAATTCGTGCTGTGGAATGTCCAAGCAGATGCGAAATGCTGCAACGTGTCCACCTTAACGTTGTCTGAGTTACGCCAACGACGATATCCACGAGTTTTCAAGTAAATTTCGCAGAGTTACGAGGCATTTGGCTCCCTTATGAGAGTCATAGTTACTGCTGCCAGCTGCTCCCCTTTCTTTGAATCTTTCCTCTCTTTAATTCGTACTGCAGAATGTCCAAGCAGAAGCGAAATGCTGCAACATGTCCACCTTAACGTTGTGTGAGTTATTCCAACGACGATTTTCTTGAGCTTTCAAAAAAATTTCGCAGAGTGAAGATGCATTTGGCTACCTTAAGAGAGTCATAGTTACTCCTGCCAGCTGCTCAGATTTCTTTAGGCCTTTATCATTCTTGCTATGGCCAGTCCTACAGAACCGATATGCCACTGTATGTCCACCTTAACGTCGTCACAGTTACTCACAGTACGAGTTTCTCGAGTTAGCAAATGTACTTAGCCGGATGACGAGACATTTGGCTACCTCAAGAGAGTCATAGTTACTGCAGCCAGATGTTCCCTGTCTTTGAATCTTTCCTCTCTTTAATTCGTACTGCGGAATGTCCAAGCAGAAGCGAAATGCTGCAACATGTCCACCTTAACGTTGTCTGAGTTACTCCAACGACGATATCCGCGAGTTTTCAAAAAAATTTCGCAGAGTTACGAGGCATTTGGCTACCTTAAGAGAGTCATACTTACAGCTGCCAGCTGCTCCCCCTTCTTTGAACCTTTCCTCTTTTTAATTCGTGCTGCGGCCAGTCCTGTAGGCTCGAAATGCTGCAACATACCCACCTTAACGTTGTCTGAGTTACTCCAACGACGATTTCCTCGAGCTTTCAAAAAAATTTCGTAGAGTGAAGAGGCATTTGGCTACCTTAAGAGAGTCATAGTTACTGCTGCCAGCTGCTCCCCTTTCGATGAAAGTTTCCTGTCTTTAATTCGTACGACGGCCAGTCCTGAAGACTCGAAATGCTACAACATGTCCACCTTAACGTTGTCTGAGTTACTCCAACGACGATATCCTCGAGCTTTCAAATAAATTTCGCAGAGTAACGAGGCGTTTGGCTACCTTAAGAGAGTCATAGTTACCCCTGCCGGCTGCTCCCATTTCTTTAGGCCTCTAACATTGTTGCTATGGTCAGTCCTACAGAACCGATATGCCACTGTATGTCCACCTTAACTTCGTCACAGTTACTCCCAGTACGAGTTTCTCGAGTTAGCTAATCTACTTAGCCGGATGACGAGGCATTTAGCTACTTCAAGAGGGTCATAGTTAATGCAGCCAGATGCTCCCCTTCTTTGAATCTTTCCTCTCTTTAATTTGTACTGCGGAATGTCTAAGCAGAAGCGAAATGCTGCAACATGTCCACCTTAGCAATGTCTGATTTACTCCAACGACGATGTCCGCGAGTTTTCAAATAAATTTCGCAGAGTTACGAGGCATTTGGCTACCTTAAGAGAGTCATACTTACTGCTGCCAGCTGCTCCCCCTTCTTTGAACTTTTCCTCTCTTTAATTCGTGCTGCGGCCAGTCCTGTAGGCTCGAAATGCTACAACATGTCCACCTTAACGTTGTCTGAGTTACTCCAACGACGATTTCCTCGAGCTTTCAAAAAAATTTCGTAGAGTGAAGAGGCATTTGCCTACCTTAAGAGAGTCATTGTTACTCCTGCCAGCTGCTCCCATTTCTATAGGCCATTACCGTTCTTGCTATGGCCAGTCCTACAGAACCGATTTGCCAGTGTAGGTCCACCTTAACGGCGTCACAGTTACTCCCACTACGAGTTTCTCGAGTTAGCAAATGTACTACGCCGGATGACGAGAAATTTAGCTACCTTAAGAGAGTCATAGTTACTGCAGCCAGATGCTGCCCTTTCTTTGAATCTTTCCTCTCTTTAATTCGTACTGCGGAATGTCCAAGCAGAGGCGAAACGCTGTAACATGTCCACCTTAACGTTGTCTGAGTTACTCAAACGACGATATCCACGAGTTTTGAAATAAATTTCGCAGAGTGACGAGGCATTTGGATACCTTAAGAGAGTCATAGTTACTGCTGCCAGCTGCTCCCCCTTCGATGAACCTTTCCTGTCTTTAATTCGTACGACGGCCAGTCCTGATGACTCGAAATGCTACAACATGTCCACCTTAACGTTGTCTGAGTTACTCCAACGACGATATCCTCGAGCTTTCAAATAAATTTCACAGAGTAACGAGGCGTTTGGCTACCTTAAGAGAGTCATAGTTACGCCTGCCGGCTGCTCCCGTTTCTTTAGGCCTCTAACATTGTTGCTATGGTCAGTCCTACAGACCCGATATGCCACTGTATGTCCACCTTAACATCGTCACAGTTACTCCCAGTACGAGTTTCTCGAGTTAGCAAATGTACTTAGCCGGATGACGAGGCATTTGGCTACTTCAGGAGAGTCACTGCAGCCAGATGGTCCCCTTTCTTTGAATCTTTCCTCTCTTTAATTCGTGCTGTGGAATGTCCAAGCAGATGCGAAATGCTGCAACGTGTCCACCTTAACGTTGTCTGAGTTACGCCAACGACGATATCCACGAGTTTTCAAGTAAATTTCGCAGAGTTACGAGGCATTTGGCTCCCTTATGAGAGTCATAGTTGCTGCTGCCAGCTGCTCCCCTTTCTTTGAATCTTTCCTCTCTTTAATTCGTACTGCGGAATGTCCAAGCAGAAGCGAAATGCTGCAACATGTCCACCTTAACGTTGTCTGAGTTACTCCAACGACGATATCCACGAGTTTTCAAATAAATTTCGCAGAGTAACGAGGCGTTTGGCTACCTTAAGAGAGTCATAGTTACCCCTGCCGGCTGCTCCCATTTCTTTAGGCCTCTAACATTGTTGCTATGGTCAGTCCTACAGAACCGATATGCCACTGTATGTCCACCTTAACTTCGTCACAGTTACTCCCAGTACGAGTTTCTCGAGTTAGCTAATGTACTTAGCCGGATGACGAGGCATTTAGCTACTTCAAGAGGGTCATAGTTAATGCAGCCAGATGCTCCCCTTCTTTGAATCTTTCCTCTCTTTAATTTGTACTGCGGAATGTCTAAGCAGAAGCGAAATGCTGCAACATGTCCACCTTAGCAATGTCTGAGTTACTCCAACGACGATGTCCGCGAGTTTTCAAATAAATTTCGCAGAGTTACGAGGCATTTGGCTACCTTAAGAGAGTCATACTTACTGCTGCCAGCTGCTCCCCCTTCTTTGAACTTTTCCTCTCTTTAATTCGTGCTGCGGCCAGTCCTGTAGGCTCGAAATGCTACAACATGTCCACCTTAACGTTGTCTGAGTTACTCCAACGACGATATCCTCGAGCTTTCAAAAAAATTTCGTAGAGTGAAGAGGCATTTGCCTACCTTAAGAGAGTCATTGTTACTCTTGCGAGCTGCTCCCATTTCTATAGGCCATTACCGTTCTTGCTATGGCCAGTCCTACAGAACCGATTTGCCAGTGTAGGTCCACCTTAACGGCGTCACAGTTACTCCCACTACGAGTTTCTCGAGTTAGCAAATGTACTACGCCGGATAACGAGAAATTTAGCTACCTTAAGAGAGTCATAGTTACTGCAGCCAGATGCTGCCCTTTCTTTGAATCTTTCCTCTCTTTAATTCGTACTGCGGAATGTCCAAGCAGAGGCGAAACGCTGTAACATGTCCACCTTAACGTTGTCTGAGTTACTCAAACGACGATATCCACGAGTTTTGAAATAAATTTCGCAGAGTGACGAGGCATTTGGATACCTTAAGAGAGTCATAGTTACTGCTGCCAGCTGCTCCCCCTTCGATGAACCTTTCCTGTCTTTAATTCGTACGACGGCCAGTCCTGATGACTCGAAATGCTACAACATGTCCACCTTAACGTTGTCTGAGTTACTCCAACGACGATATCCTCGAGCTTTCAAATAAATTTCACAGAGTAACGAGGCGTTTGGCTACCTTAAGAGAGTCATAGTTACGCCTGCCGGCTGCTCCCGTTTCTTTAGGCCTCTAACATTGTTGCTATGGTCAGTCCTACAGAACCGATATGCCACTGTATGTCCACCTTAACATCGTCACAGTTACTCCCAGTACGAGTTTCTCGAGTTAGCAAATGTACTTAGCCGGATGACGAGGCATTTGGCTACTTCAGGAGAGTCACTGCAGCCAGATGGTCCCCTTTCTTTGAATCTTTCCTCTCTTTAATTCGTGCTGTGGAATGTCCAAGCAGATGCGAAATGCTGCAACGTGTCCACATTAACGTTGTCTGAGTTACGCCAACGACGATATCCACGAGTTTTCAAGTAAATTTCGCAGAGTTACGAGGCATTTGGCTCCCTTATGAGAGTCATAGTTGCTGCTGCCAGCTGCTCCCCTTTCTTTGAATCTTTCCTCTCTTTAATTCGTACTGCAGAATGTCCAAGCAGAAGCGAAATGCTGCAACATGTCCACCTTAACGTTGTCTGAGTTATTCCAACGACGATTTCCTTGAGCTTTCAAAAAAATTTCGCAGAGTGAAGATGCATTTGGCTACCTTAAGAGAGTCATAGTTACTCCTGCCAGCTGCTCCCATTTCTTTAGGCCTTTATCATTCTTGCTATGGCCAGTCCTACAGAACCGATATGCCACTGTATGTCCACCTTAACGTCGTCACAGTTACTCACAGTACGAGTTTCTCGAGTTGGCAAATGTACTTAGCCGGATGACGAGACATTTGGCTACCTCGAGAGAGTCATAGTTACTGCAGCCAGATGGTCCCCTGTCTTTGAATCTTTCCTCTCTTTAATTCGTACTGCGGAATGTCCAAGCAGAAGCGAAATGCTGCAACATGTCCACCTTAACGTTGTCTGAGTTACTCCAACGACGATATCCGCGAGTTTTCAAAAAAATTTCGCAGAGTTACGAGGCATTTGGCTACCTTAAGAGAGTCATACTTACAGCTGCCAGCTGCTCCCCCTTCTTTGAACCTTTCCTCTTTTTAATTCGTGCTGCGGCCAGTCCTGTAGGCTCGAAATGCTGCAACATACCCACCTTAACGTTGTCTGAGTTACTCCAACGACGATTTCCTCGAGCTTTCAAAAAAATTTCGTAGAGTGAAGAGGCATTTGGCTACCTTAAGAGAGTCATAGTTACTGCTGCCAGCTGCTCCCCTTTCGATGAAAGTTTCCTGTCTTTAATTCGTACGACGGCCAGTCCTGAAGACTCGAAATGCTACAACATGTCCACCTTAACGTTGTCTGAGTTACTCCAACGACGATATCCTCGAGCTTTCAAATAAATTTCGCAGAGTAACGAGGCGTTTGGCTACCTTAAGAGAGTCATAGTTACCCCTGCCGGCTGCTCCCATTTCTTTAGGCCTCTAACATTGTTGCTATGGTCAGTCCTACAGAACCGATATGCCACTGTATGTCCACCTTAACTTCGTCACAGTTACTCCCAGTACGAGTTTCTCGAGTTAGCTAATCTACTTAGCCGGATGACGAGGCATTTAGCTACTTCAAGAGGGTCATAGTTAATGCAGCCAGATGCTCCCCTTCTTTGAATCTTTCCTCTCTTTAATTTGTACTGCGGAATGTCTAAGCAGAAGCGAAATGCTGCAACATGTCCACCTTAGCAATGTCTGATTTACTCCAACGACGATGTCCGCGAGTTTTCAAATAAATTTCGCAGAGTTACGAGGCATTTGGCTACCTTAAGAGAGTCATACTTACTGCTGCCAGCTGCTCCCCCTTCTTTGAACTTTTCCTCTCTTTAATTCGTGCTGCGGCCAGTCCTGTAGGCTCGAAATGCTACAACATGTCCACCTTAACGTTGTCTGAGTTACTCCAACGACGATTTCCTCGAGCTTTCAAAAAAATTTCGTAGAGTGAAGAGGCATTTGCCTACCTTAAGAGAGTCATTGTTACTCCTGCCAGCTGCTCCCATTTCTATAGGCCATTACCGTTCTTGCTATGGCCAGTCCTACAGAACCGATTTGCCAGTGTAGGTCCACCTTAACGGCGTCACAGTTACTCCCACTACGAGTTTCTCGAGTTAGCAAATGTACTACGCCGGATGACGAGAAATTTAGCTACCTTAAGAGAGTCATAGTTACTGCAGCCAGATGCTGCCCTTTCTTTGAATCTTTCCTCTCTTTAATTCGTACTGCGGAATGTCCAAGCAGAGGCGAAACGCTGTAACATGTCCACCTTAACGTTGTCTGAGTTACTCAAACGACGATATCCACGAGTTTTGAAATAAATTTCGCAGAGTGACGAGGCATTTGGATACCTTAAGAGAGTCATAGTTACTGCTGCCAGCTGCTCCCCCTTCGATGAACCTTTCCTGTCTTTAATTCGTACGACGGCCAGTCCTGATGACTCGAAATGCTACAACATGTCCACCTTAACGTTGTCTGAGTTACTCCAACGACGATATCCTCGAGCTTTCAAATAAATTTCACAGAGTAACGAGGCGTTTGGCTACCTTAAGAGAGTCATAGTTACGCCTGCCGGCTGCTCCCGTTTCTTTAGGCCTCTAACATTGTTGCTATGGTCAGTCCTACAGACCCGATATGCCACTGTATGTCCACCTTAACATCGTCACAGTTACTCCCAGTACGAGTTTCTCGAGTTAGCAAATGTACTTAGCCGGATGACGAGGCATTTGGCTACTTCAGGAGAGTCACTGCAGCCAGATGGTCCCCTTTCTTTGAATCTTTCCTCTCTTTAATTCGTGCTGTGGAATGTCCAAGCAGATGCGAAATGCTGCAACGTGTCCACCTTAACGTTGTCTGAGTTACGCCAACGACGATATCCACGAGTTTTCAAGTAAATTTCGCAGAGTTACGAGGCATTTGGCTCCCTTATGAGAGTCATAGTTGCTGCTGCCAGCTGCTCCCCTTTCTTTGAATCTTTCCTCTCTTTAATTCGTACTGCGGAATGTCCAAGCAGAAGCGAAATGCTGCAACATGTCCACCTTAACGTTGTCTGAGTTACTCCAACGACGATATCCACGAGTTTTCAAATAAATTTCGCAGAGTAACGAGGCGTTTGGCTACCTTAAGAGAGTCATAGTTACCCCTGCCGGCTGCTCCCATTTCTTTAGGCCTCTAACATTGTTGCTATGGTCAGTCCTACAGAACCGATATGCCACTGTATGTCCACCTTAACTTCGTCACAGTTACTCCCAGTACGAGTTTCTCGAGTTAGCTAATGTACTTAGCCGGATGACGAGGCATTTAGCTACTTCAAGAGGGTCATAGTTAATGCAGCCAGATGCTCCCCTTCTTTGAATCTTTCCTCTCTTTAATTTGTACTGCGGAATGTCTAAGCAGAAGCGAAATGCTGCAACATGTCCACCTTAGCAATGTCTGAGTTACTCCAACGACGATGTCCGCGAGTTTTCAAATAAATTTCGCAGAGTTACGAGGCATTTGGCTACCTTAAGAGAGTCATACTTACTGCTGCCAGCTGCTCCCCCTTCTTTGAACTTTTCCTCTCTTTAATTCGTGCTGCGGCCAGTCCTGTAGGCTCGAAATGCTACAACATGTCCACCTTAACGTTGTCTGAGTTACTCCAACGACGATATCCTCGAGCTTTCAAAAAAATTTCGTAGAGTGAAGAGGCATTTGCCTACCTTAAGAGAGTCATTGTTACTCCTGCCAGCTGCTCCCATTTCTATAGGCCATTACCGTTCTTGCTATGGCCAGTCCTACAGAACCGATTTGCCAGTGTAGGTCCACCTTAACGGCGTCACAGTTACTCCCACTACGAGTTTCTCGAGTTAGCAAATGTACTACGCCGGATAACGAGAAATTTAGCTACCTTAAGAGAGTCATAGTTACTGCAGCCAGATGCTGCCCTTTCTTTGAATCTTTCCTCTCTTTAATTCGTACTGCGGAATGTCCAAGCAGAGGCGAAACGCTGTAACATGTCCACCTTAACGTTGTCTGAGTTACTCAAACGACGATATCCACGAGTTTTGAAATAAATTTCGCAGAGTGACGAGGCATTTGGATACCTTAAGAGAGTCATAGTTACTGCTGCCAGCTGCTCCCCCTTCGATGAACCTTTCCTGTCTTTAATTCGTACGACGGCCAGTCCTGATGACTCGAAATGCTACAACATGTCCACCTTAACGTTGTCTGAGTTACTCCAACGACGATATCCTCGAGCTTTCAAATAAATTTCACAGAGTAACGAGGCGTTTGGCTACCTTAAGAGAGTCATAGTTACGCCTGCCGGCTGCTCCCGTTTCTTTAGGCCTCTAACATTGTTGCTATGGTCAGTCCTACAGAACCGATATGCCACTGTATGTCCACCTTAACATCGTCACAGTTACTCCCAGTACGAGTTTCTCGAGTTAGCAAATGTACTTAGCCGGATGACGAGGCATTTGGCTACTTCAGGAGAGTCACTGCAGCCAGATGGTCCCCTTTCTTTGAATCTTTCCTCTCTTTAATTCGTGCTGTGGAATGTCCAAGCAGATGCGAAATGCTGCAACGTGTCCACATTAACGTTGTCTGAGTTACGCCAACGACGATATCCACGAGTTTTCAAGTAAATTTCGCAGAGTTACGAGGCATTTGGCTCCCTTATGAGAGTCATAGTTGCTGCTGCCAGCTGCTCCCCTTTCTTGAATCTTTCCTCTCTTTAATTCGTACTGCAGAATGTCCAAGCAGAAGCGAAATGCTGCAACATGTCCACCTTAACGTTGTCTGAGTTATTCCAACGACGATTTCCTTGAGCTTTCAAAAAAATTTCGCAGAGTGAAGATGCATTTGGCTACCTTAAGAGAGTCATAGTTACTCCTGCCAGCTGCTCCCATTTCTTTAGGCCTTTATCATTCTTGCTATGGCCAGTCCTACAGAACCGATATGCCACTGTATGTCCACCTTAACGTCGTCACAGTTACTCACAGTACGAGTTTCTCGAGTTAGCAAATGTACTTAGCCGGATGACGAGGCATTTGGCTACTTCAGGAGAGTCACTGCAGCCAGATGGTCCCCTTTCTTTGAATCTTTCCTCTCTTTAATTCGTGCTGTGGAATGTCCAAGCAGATGCGAAATGCTGCAACGTGTCCACCTTAACGTTGTCTGAGTTACGCCAACGACGATATCCACGAGTTTTCAAGTAAATTTCGCAGAGTTACGAGGCATTTGGCTCCCTTATGAGAGTCATAGTTACTGCTGCCAGCTGCTCCCCTTTCTTTGAATCTTTCCTCTCTTTAATTCGTACTGCAGAATGTCCAAGCAGAAGCGAAATGCTGCAACATGTCCACCTTAACGTTGTGTGAGTTATTCCAACGACGATTTTCTTGAGCTTTCAAAAAAATTTCGCAGAGTGAAGATGCATTTGGCTACCTTAAGAGAGTCATAGTTACTCCTGCCAGCTGCTCAGATTTCTTTAGGCCTTTATCATTCTTGCTATGGCCAGTCCTACAGAACCGATATGCCACTGTATGTCCACCTTAACGTCGTCACAGTTACTCACAGTACGAGTTTCTCGAGTTAGCAAATGTACTTAGCCGGATGACGAGACATTTGGCTACCTCAAGAGAGTCATAGTTACTGCAGCCAGATGTTCCCTGTCTTTGAATCTTTCCTCTCTTTAATTCGTACTGCGGAATGTCCAAGCAGAAGCGAAATGCTGCAACATGTCCACCTTAACGTTGTCTGAGTTACTCCAACGACGATATCCGCGAGTTTTCAAAAAAATTTCGCAGAGTTACGAGGCATTTGGCTACCTTAAGAGAGTCATACTTACAGCTGCCAGCTGCTCCCCCTTCTTTGAACCTTTCCTCTTTTTAATTCGTGCTGCGGCCAGTCCTGTAGGCTCGAAATGCTGCAACATACCCACCTTAACGTTGTCTGAGTTACTCCAACGACGATTTCCTCAAGCTTTCAAAAAAATTTCGTAGAGTGAAGAGGCATTTGGCTACCTTAAGAGAGTCATAGTTACTGCTGCCAGCTGCTCCCCTTTCGATGAAAGTTTCCTGTCTTTAATTCGTACGACGGCCAGTCCTGAAGACTCGAAATGCTACAACATGTCCACCTTAACGTTGTCTGAGTTACTCCAACGACGATATCCTCGAGCTTTCAAATAAATTTCGCAGAGTAACGAGGCGTTTGGCTACCTTAAGAGAGTCATAGTTACCCCTGCCGGCTGCTCCCATTTCTTTAGGCCTCTAACATTGTTGCTATGGTCAGTCCTACAGAACCGATATGCCACTGTATGTCCACCTTAACTTCGTCACAGTTACTCCCAGTACGAGTTTCTCGAGTTAGCTAATCTACTTAGCCGGATGACGAGGCATTTAGCTACTTCAAGAGGGTCATAGTTAATGCAGCCAGATGCTCCCCTTCTTTGAATCTTTCCTCTCTTTAATTTGTACTGCGGAATGTCTAAGCAGAAGCGAAATGCTGCAACATGTCCACCTTAGCAATGTCTGATTTACTCCAACGACGATGTCCGCGAGTTTTCAAATAAATTTCGCAGAGTTACGAGGCATTTGGCTACCTTAAGAGAGTCATACTTACTGCTGCCAGCTGCTCCCCCTTCTTTGAACTTTTCCTCTCTTTAATTCGTGCTGCGGCCAGTCCTGTAGGCTCGAAATGCTACAACATGTCCACCTTAACGTTGTCTGAGTTACTCCAACGACGATTTCCTCGAGCTTTCAAAAAAATTTCGTAGAGTGAAGAGGCATTTGCCTACCTTAAGAGAGTCATTGTTACTCCTGCCAGCTGCTCCCATTTCTATAGGCCATTACCGTTCTTGCTATGGCCAGTCCTACAGAACCGATTTGCCAGTGTAGGTCCACCTTAACGGCGTCACAGTTACTCCCACTACGAGTTTCTCGAGTTAGCAAATGTACTACGCCGGATGACGAGAAATTTAGCTACCTTAAGAGAGTCATAGTTACTGCAGCCAGATGCTGCCCTTTCTTTGAATCTTTCCTCTCTTTAATTCGTACTGCGGAATGTCCAAGCAGAGGCGAAACGCTGTAACATGTCCACCTTAACGTTGTCTGAGTTACTCAAACGACGATATCCACGAGTTTTGAAATAAATTTCGCAGAGTGACGAGGCATTTGGATACCTTAAGAGAGTCATAGTTACTGCTGCCAGCTGCTCCCCCTTCGATGAACCTTTCCTGTCTTTAATTCGTACGACGGCCAGTCCTGATGACTCGAAATGCTACAACATGTCCACCTTAACGTTGTCTGAGTTACTCCAACGACGATATCCTCGAGCTTTCAAATAAATTTCACAGAGTAACGAGGCGTTTGGCTACCTTAAGAGA
Source organism: Schistocerca piceifrons (assembly GCF_021461385.2). NCBI lineage: Eukaryota > Metazoa > Arthropoda > Insecta > Orthoptera > Acrididae > Schistocerca > Schistocerca piceifrons. The sequence goes on from NC_060142.1 coordinate 20,985,884, forward strand.
GTCATAGTTACGCCTGCCGGCTGCTCCCGTTTCTTTAGGCCTCTAACATTGTTGCTATGGTCAGTCCTACAGACCCGATATGCCACTGTATGTCCACCTTAACATCGTCACAGTTACTCCCAGTACGAGTTTCTCGAGTTAGCAAATGTACTTAGCCGGATGACGAGGCATTTGGCTACTTCAGGAGAGTCACTGCAGCCAGATGGTCCCCTTTCTTTGAATCTTTCCTCTCTTTAATTCGTGCTGTGGAATGTCCAAGCAGATGCGAAATGCTGCAACGTGTCCACCTTAACGTTGTCTGAGTTACGCCAACGACGATATCCACGAGTTTTCAAGTAAATTTCGCAGAGTTACGAGGCATTTGGCTCCCTTATGAGAGTCATTGTTGCTGCTGCCAGCTGCTCCCCTTTCTTTGAATCTTTCCTCTCTTTAATTCGTACTGCGGAATGTCCAAGCAGAAGCGAAATGCTGCAACATGTCCACCTTAACGTTGTCTGAGTTACTCCAACGACGATATCCACGAGTTTTCAAATAAATTTCGCAGAGTAACGAGGCGTTTGGCTACCTTAAGAGAGTCATAGTTACCCCTGCCGGCTGCTCCCATTTCTTTAGGCCTCTAACATTGTTGCTATGGTCAGTCCTACAGAACCGATATGCCACTGTATGTCCACCTTAACTTCGTCACAGTTACTCCCAGTACGAGTTTCTCGAGTTAGCTAATGTACTTAGCCGGATGACGAGGCATTTAGCTACTTCAAGAGGGTCATAGTTAATGCAGCCAGATGCTCCCCTTCTTTGAATCTTTCCTCTCTTTAATTTGTACTGCGGAATGTCTAAGCAGAAGCGAAATGCTGCAACATGTCCACCTTAGCAATGTCTGAGTTACTCCAACGACGATGTCCGCGAGTTTTCAAATAAATTTCGCAGAGTTACGAGGCATTTGGCTACCTTAAGAGAGTCATACTTACTGCTGCCAGCTGCTCCCCCTTCTTTGAACTTTTCCTCTCTTTAATTCGTGCTGCGGCCAGTCCTGTAGGCTCGAAATGCTACAACATGTCCACCTTAACGTTGTCTGAGTTACTCCAACGACGATATCCTCGAGCTTTCAAAAAAATTTCGTAGAGTGAAGAGGCATTTGCCTACCTTAAGAGAGTCATTGTTACTCCTGCCAGCTGCTCCCATTTCTATAGGCCATTACCGTTCTTGCTATGGCCAGTCCTACAGAACCGATTTGCCAGTGTAGGTCCACCTTAACGGCGTCACAGTTACTCCCACTACGAGTTTCTCGAGTTAGCAAATGTACTACGCCGGATAACGAGAAATTTAGCTACCTTAAGAGAGTCATAGTTACTGCAGCCAGATGCTGCCCTTTCTTTGAATCTTTCCTCTCTTTAATTCGTACTGCGGAATGTCCAAGCAGAGGCGAAACGCTGTAACATGTCCACCTTAACGTTGTCTGAGTTACTCAAACGACGATATCCACGAGTTTTGAAATAAATTTCGCAGAGTGACGAGGCATTTGGATACCTTAAGAGAGTCATAGTTACTGCTGCCAGCTGCTCCCCCTTCGATGAACCTTTCCTGTCTTTAATTCGTACGACGGCCAGTCCTGATGACTCGAAATGCTACAACATGTCCACCTTAACGTTGTCTGAGTTACTCCAACGACGATATCCTCGAGCTTTCAAATAAATTTCACAGAGTAACGAGGCGTTTGGCTACCTTAAGAGAGTCATAGTTACGCCTGCCGGCTGCTCCCGTTTCTTTAGGCCTCTAACATTGTTGCTATGGTCAGTCCTACAGAACCGATATGCCACTGTATGTCCACCTTAACATCGTCACAGTTACTCCCAGTACGAGTTTCTCGAGTTAGCAAATGTACTTAGCCGGATGACGAGGCATTTGGCTACTTCAGGAGAGTCACTGCAGCCAGATGGTCCCCTTTCTTTGAATATTTCCTCTCTTTAATTCGTGCTGTGGAATGTCCAAGCAGATGCGAAATGCTGCAACGTGTCCACATTAACGTTGTCTGAGTTACGCCAACGACGATATCCACGAGTTTTCAAGTAAATTTCGCAGAGTTACGAGGCATTTGGCTCCCTTATGAGAGTCATAGTTGCTGCTGCCAGCTGCTCCCCTTTCTTTGAATCTTTCCTCTCTTTAATTCGTACTGCAGAATGTCCAAGCAGAAGCGAAATGCTGCAACATGTCCACCTTAACGTTGTCTGAGTTATTCCAACGACGATTTCCTTGAGCTTTCAAAAAAATTTCGCAGAGTGAAGATGCATTTGGCTACCTTAAGAGAGTCATAGTTACTCCTGCCAGCTGCTCCCATTTCTTTAGGCCTTTATCATTCTTGCTATGGCCAGTCCTACAGAACCGATATGCCACTGTATGTCCACCTTAACGTCGTCACAGTTACTCACAGTACGAGTTTCTCGAGTTGGCAAATGTACTTAGCCGGATGACGAGACATTTGGCTACCTCGAGAGAGTCATAGTTACTGCAGCCAGATGGTCCCCTGTCTTTGAATCTTTCCTCTCTTTAATTCGTACTGCGGAATGTCCAAGCAGAAGCGAAATGCTGCAACATGTCCACCTTAACGTTGTCTGAGTTAATACAACGACGATATCCACGAGTTTTCAAATAAATTTCACAGAGTAACGAGGCGTTTGGCTACCTTAAGAGAGTCATAGTTACGCCTGCCGGCTGCTCCCATTTCTTTAGGCCTCTAACATTGTTGCTATGGTCAGTCCTACAGAACCGATATGCCACTGTATGTCCACCTTAACGTCGTCACAGTTACTCCCAGTACGAGTTTCTCGAGTTAGCAAATGTACTTAGCCGGATGACGAGGCATTTGGCTACTTCAGGAGAGTCACTGCAGCCAGATGGTCCCCTTTCTTTGAATCTTTCCTCTCTTAAATTCGTACTGCAGAATGTCCAAGCAGAAGCGAAATGCTGCAACATGTCCACCTTAACGTTGTCTGAGTTATTCCAACGACGATTTCCTTGAGCTTTCAAAAAAATTTCGCAGAGTGAAGATGCATTTGGCTACCTTAAGAGAGTCATAGTTACTCCTGCCAGCTGCTCCCATTTCTTTAGGCCTTTATCATTCTTGCTATGGCCAGTCCTACAGAACCGATATGCCACTGTATGTCCACCTTAACGTCGCCACAGTTACTCACAGTACGAGTTTCTCGAGTTAGCAAATGTACTTAGCCGGATGACGAGACATTTGGCTACCTCAAGAGAGTCATAGTTACTGCAGCCAGATGGTCCCCTGTCTTTGAATCTTTCCTCTCTTTAATTCGTACTGCGGAATGTCCAAGCAGAAGCGAAATGCTGCAACATGTCCACCTTAACGTTGTCTCAGTTACTCCAACGACGATTTCCTCGAGCTTTCAAAAAAATTTCGCAGAGTGAAGATGCATTTAGCTACCTTAAGAGAGTCATAGTTACTCCTGCCAGCTGCTCCCATTTCTTTAGGCCTTTATCATTCTTGCTATGGCCAGTCCTACAGAACCGATATGCCACTGTATGTCCACCTTAACGTCCTCACAGTTACTCCCAGTACGAGTTTCTCGAGTTAGCAAATGTACTTAGCCGGATGACGAGGCATTTGGCTACTTCAAGAGGGTCATAGTTACAGTAGCCATATGCTCCCCTTTCTTTGAATCTTCCCTCTCTTTAATTCGTACTGCGGAATGTCCAAGCAGAAGCGAAATGCTGCAACAAGTCCACCTTAGCGTTGTCTGAGTTACTCCAACGACGATATCCGCGAGTTTTCAAATAAATTTCGCAGAGTTACGAGGCATTTGGCTACCTTAAGAGAGTCATACTTACAGCTGCCAGCTGCTCCCCCTTCTTTGAACCTTTCCTCTTTTTAATTCGTGCTGCGGCCAGTCCTGTAGGCTCGAAATGCTGCAACATGTCCACCTTAACGTTGTCTGAGTTACTCCAACGACGATTTCCTCGAGCTTTCAAAAAAATTTCGTAGAGTGAAGAGGCATTTGGCTACCTTAAGAGAGTCATAGTTACTGCTGCCAGCTGCTCCCCTTTCGATGAACCTTTCCTGTCTTTAATTCGTACGACGGCCAGTCCTGAAGACTCGAAATGCTACAACATGTCCACCTTAACGTTGTCTGAGTTACTCCAACGACGATATCCTCGAGCTTTCAAATAAATTTCGCAGAGTAACGAGGCGTTTGGCTACCTTAAGAGAGTCATAGTTACCCCTGCCGGCTGCTCCCATTTCTTTAGGCCTCTAACATTGTTGCTATGGTCAGTCCTACAGAACCGATATGCCACTGTATGTCCACCTTAACGTCGTCACAGTTACTCACAGTACGAGTTTCTCGAGTTAGCAAAAGTACTTAGCCGGATGACGAGACATTTGGCTACCTCAAGAGAGTCATAGTTACTGCAGCCAGATGGTCCCCTGTCTTTGAATCTTTCCTCTCTTTAATTCGTACTGCGGAATGTCCAAGCAGAAGCGAAATGCTGCAACATGTCCACCTTAACGTTGTCTGAGTTACTCCAACGACGATATCCACGAGTTTTCAAATAAATTTCGCAGAGTAACGAGGCGTTTGGCTACCTTAAGAGAGTCATAGTTACCCCTGCCGGCTGCTCCCATTTCTTTAGGCCTCTAACATTGTTGCTATGGTCAGTCCTACAGAACCGATATGCCACTGTATGTCCACCTTAACTTCGACACAGTTACTCCCAGTACGTGTTTCTCGAGTTAGCTAATGTACTTAGCCGGATGACGAGGCATTTAGCTACTTCAAGAGGGTCATAGTTAATGCAGCCAGATGCTCCCCTTTCTTTGAATCTTTCCTCTCTTTAATTCGTACTGCGGAATGTCCAAGCAGAAGCGAAATGCTGCAACATGTCCACCTTAGCAATGTCTGAGTTACTCCAACGACGATATCCGCGAGTTTTCAAATAAATTTCGCAGAGTTACGAGGCATTTGGCTACCTTAAGAGAGTCATACTTACTGCTGCCAGCTGCTCCCCCTTCTTTGAACCTTTCCTCTCTTTAATTCGTGCTGCGGCCAGTCCTGTAGGCTCGAAATGCTACAACATGTCCACCTTAACGTTGTCTGAGTTACTCCAACGACGATTTCCTCGAGCTTTCAAAAAAATTTCGTAGAGTGAAGAGGCATTTGCCTACCTTAAGAGAGTCATAGTTACTCCTGCCAGCTACTCCCATTTCTATAGGCCATTACCGTTCTTGCTATGGCCAGTCCTACAGAACCGATTTGCCAGTGTAGGTCCACCTTAACGTCGTCACAGTTACTCCCACTACGAGTTTCTCGAGTTAACAAATGTACTACGCCGGATGACGAGGCATTTCGCTACTTCAGGAGAGTCACTGCAGCCAGATGGTCCCCTTTCTTTGAATCTTTCCTCTCTTTAATTCGTGCTGTGGAATGTCCAAGCAGATGCGAAATGCTGCAACGTGTCCACCTTAACGTTGTCTGAGTTACGCCAACGACGATATCCACGAGTTTTCAAGTAAATTTCGCAGAGTTACGAGGCATTTGGCTCCCTTATGAGAGTCACAGTTGCTGCTGCCAGCTGCTCCCCTTTCTTTGAATCTTTCCTCTCTTTAATTCGTACTGCAGAATGTCCAAGCAGAAGCGAAATGCTGCAACATGTCCACCTTAACGTTGTCTGAGTTACTCCAACGACGATATCCACGAGTTTTCAAATAAATTTCACAGAGTAACGAGGCGTTTGGCTACCTTAAGAGAGTCATAGTTACGCCTGCCGGCTGCTCCCATTTCTTTAGGCCTCTAACATTGTTGCTATGGTCAGTCCTACAGAACCGATATGCCACTGTATGTCCACCTTAACGTCGTCACAGTTACTCACAGTACGAGTTTCTCGAGTTAGCAAATGTACTTAGCCGGATGACGAGACATTTGGCTACCTCGAGAGAGTCATAGTTACTGCAGCCAGATGGTCCCCAGTCTTTGAATCTTTCCTCTCTTTAATTCGTACTGCGGAATGTCCAAGCAGAAGCGAAATGCTGCAACATGTCCACCTTAACGTTGTCTGAGTTACTCCAACGACGATATCCACGAGTTTTCAAATAAATTTCAGAGAGTAACGAGGCGTTTGGCTACCTTAAGAGAGTCATAGTTACGCGTGCCGGCTGCTCCCATTTCTTTAGGCCTCTAACATTGTTGCTATGGTCAGTCCTACAGAACCGATATGCCACTGTATGTCCACCTTAACTCCGTCACAGTTACTCCCAGTACGAGTTTCTCGAGTTAGCAAATGTACTTAGCCGGATGACGAGGCATTTGGCTACTTCAGGAGAGTCACTGCAGCCAGATGGTCCCCTTTCTTTGAATCTTTCCTCTCTTAAATTCGTACTGCAGAATGTCCAAGCAGAAGCGAATTGCTGCAACATGTCCACCTTAACGTTGTCTGAGTTATTCCAACGACGATTTCCTTGAGCTTTCAAAAAAATTTCGCAGAGTGAAGATGCATTTGGCTACCTTAAGAGAGTCATAGTTACTCCTGCCAGCTGCTCCCATTTCTTTAGGCCTTTATCATTCTTGCTATGGCCAGTCCTACAGAACCGATATGCCACTGTATGTCCACCTTAACGTCGTCACAGTTACTCACAGTACGAGTTTCTCGAGTTAGCAAATGTACTTAGCCTGATGACGAGACATTTGGCTACCTCAAGAGAGTCATAGTTACTGCAGCCAGATGGTCACCTGTCTTTGAATCTTTCCTCTCTTTAATTCGTACTGCGGAATGTCCAAGCAGAAGCGAAATGCTGCAACATGTCCACCTTAACGTTGTCTGAGTTACTCCAACGACGATATCCACGAGTTTTCAAATAAATTTCACAGAGTAACGAGGCGTTTGGCTACCTTAAGAGAGTCATAGTTACGCCTGCCGGCTGCTCCCATTTCTTTAGGCCTCTAACATTGTTGCTATGGTCAGTCCTACAGAACCGATATGCCACTGTATGTCCACCTTAACGTCGTCACAGTTACTCACAGTACGAGTTTCTCGAGTTAGCAAATGTACTTAGCCGGATGACGAGACATTTGGCTACCTCGAGAGAGTCATAGTTACTGCAGCCAGATGGTCCCCAGTCTTTGAATCTTTCCTCTCTTTAATTCGTACTGCGGAATGTCCAAGCAGAAGCGAAATGCTGCAACATGTCCACCTTAACGTTGTCTGAGTTACTCCAACGACGATATCCACGAGTTTTCAAATAAATTTCAGAGAGTAACGAGGCGTTTGGCTACCTTAAGAGAGTCATAGTTACGCGTGCCGGCTGCTCCCATTTCTTTAGGCCTCTAACATTGTTGCTATGGTCAGTCCTACAGAACCGATATGCCACTGTATGTCCACCTTAACTCCGTCACAGTTACTCCCAGTACGAGTTTCTCGAGTTAGCAAATGTACTTAGCCGGATGACGAGGCATTTGGCTACTTCAGGAGAGTCACTGCAGCCAGATGGTCCCCTTTCTTTGAATCTTTCCTCTCTTAAATTCGTACTGCAGAATGTCCAAGCAGAAGCGAATTGCTGCAACATGTCCACCTTAACGTTGTCTGAGTTATTCCAACGACGATATCCTTGAGCTTTCAAAAAAATTTCGCAGAGTGAAGATGCATTTGGCTACCTTAAGAGAGTCATAGTTACTCCTGCCAGCTGCTCCCATTTCTTTAGGCCTTTATCATTCTTGCTATGGCCAGTCCTACAGAACCGATATGCCACTGTATGTCCACCTTAACGTCGTCACAGTTACTCACAGTACGAGTTTCTCGAGTTAGCAAATGTACTTAGCCTGATGACGAGACATTTGGCTACCTCAAGAGAGTCATAGTTACTGCAGCCAGATGGTCCCCTGTCTTTGAATCTTTCCTCTCTTTAATTCGTACTGCGGAATGTCCAAGCAGAAGCGAAATGCTGCAACATGTCCACCTTAACGTTGTCTGAGTTACTCCAACGACGATATCCACGAGTTTTCAAATAAATTTCACAGAGTAACGAGGCGTTTGGCTACCTTAAGAGAGTCATAGTTACGCCTGCCGGCTGCTCCCATTTCTTTAGGCCTCTAACATTGTTGCTATGGTCAGTCCTACAGAACCGATATGCCACTGTATGTCCACCTTAACGTCGTCACAGTTACTCACAGTACGAGTTTCTCGAGTTAGCAAAAGTACTTAGCCGGATGACGAGACATTTGGCTACCTCAAGAGAGTCATAGTTACTGCAGCCAGATGGTCCCCTGTCTTTGAATCTTTCCTCTCTTTAATTCGTACTGCGGAATGTCCAAGCAGAAGCGAAATGCTGCAACATGTCCACCTTAACGTTGTCTGAGTTACTCCAACGACGATATCCACGAGTTTTCAAATAAATTTCACAGAGTAACGAGGCGTTTGGCTACCTTAAGAGAGTCATAGTTACGCCTGCCGGCTGCTCCCATTTCTTTAGGCCTCTAACATTGTTGCTATGGTCAGTCCTACAGAACCGATATGCCACTGTATGTCCACCTTAACGTCGTCACAGTTACTCACAGTACGAGTTTCTCGAGTTAGCAAATGTACTTAGCCGGATGACGAGGCATTTGGCTACTTCAAGAGGGTCATAGTTACAGTAGCCATATGCTCCCCTTTCTTTGAATCTTCCCTCTCTTTAATTCGTACTGCGGAATGTCCAAGCAGAAGCGAAATGCTGCAACAAGTCCACCTTAGCGTTGTCTGAGTTACTCCAACGACGATATCCGCGAGTTTTCAAATAAATTTCGCAGAGTTACGAGGCATTTGGCTACCTTAAGAGAGTCATACTTACAGCTGCCAGCTGCTCCCCCTTCTTTGAACCTTTCCTCTTTTTAATTCGTGCTGCGGCCAGTCCTGTAGGCTCGAAATGCTGCAACATGTCCACCTTAACGTTGTCTGAGTTACTCCAACGACGATTTCCTCGAGCTTTCAAAAAAATTTCGTAGAGTGAAGAGGCATTTGGCTACCTTAAGAGAGTCATAGTTACTGCTGCCAGCTGCTCCCCTTTCGATGAACCTTTCCTGTCTTTAATTCGTACGACGGCCAGTCATGAAGACTCGAAATGCTACAACATGTCCACCTTAACGTTGTCTGAGTTACTCCAACGACGATATCCTCGAGCTTTCAAATAAATTTCGCAGAGTAACGAGGCGTTTGGCTACCTTAAGAGAGTCATAGTAACCCCTGCCGGCTGCTCCCATTTCTTTAGGCCTCTAACATTGTTGCTATGGTCAGTCCTACAGAACCGATATGCCACTGTATGTCCACCTTAACTTCGTCACAGTTACACCCAGTACGAGTTTCTCGAGTTAGCTAATGTACTTAGCCGGATGACGAGGCATTTAGCTACTTCAAGAGGGTCATAGTTAATGCAGCCAGATGCTCCCCTTCTTTGAATCTTTCCTCTCTTTAATTTGTACTGCGGAATGTCTAAGCAGAAGCGAAATGCTGCAACATGTCCACCTTAGCAATGTCTGAGTTACTCCAACGACGATGTCCGCGAGTTTTCAAATAAATTTCGCAGAGTTACGAGGCATTTGGCTACCTTAAGAGAGTCATACTTACTGCTGCCAGCTGCTCCCCCTTCTTTGAACTTTTCCTCTCTTTAATTCGTGCTGCGGCCAGTCCTGTAGGCTCGAAATGCTACAACATGTCCACCTTAACGTTGTCTGAGTTACTCCAACGACGATTTCCTCGAGCTTTCAAAAAAATTTCGTAGAGTGAAGAGGCATTTGCCTACCTTAAGAGAGTCATTGTTACTCCTGCCAGCTGCTCCCATTTCTATAGGCCATTACCGTTCTTGCTATGGCCAGTCCTACAGAACCGATTTGCCAGTGTAGGTCCACCTTAACGGCGTCACAGTTACTCCCACTACGAGTTTCTCGAGTTAGCAAATGTACTACGCCGGATGACGAGAAATTTAGCTACCTTAAGAGAGTCATAGTTACTGCAGCCAGATGCTGCCCTTTCTTTGAATCTTTCCTCTCTTTAATTCGTACTGCGGAATGTCCAAGCAGAGGCGAAACGCTGTAACATGTCCACCTTAACGTTGTCTGAGTTACTCAAACGACGATATCCACGAGTTTTGAAATAAATTTCGCAGAGTGACGAGGCATTTGGATACCTTAAGAGAGTCATAGTTACTGCTGCCAGCTGCTCCCCCTTCGATGAACCTTTCCTGTCTTTAATTCGTACGACGGCCAGTCCTGATGACTCGAAATGCTACAACATGTCCACCTTAACGTTGTCTGAGTTACTCCAACGACGATATCCTCGAGCTTTCAAAAAAATTTCGCAGAGTGAAGATGCATTTGGCTACCTTAAGAGAGTCATAGTTACTCCTGCCAGCTGCTCCCATTTCTTTAGGCCTTTATCATTCTTGCTATGGCCAGTCCTACAGAACCGATATGCCACTGTATGTCCACCTTAACGTCGTCACAGTTACTCACAGTACGAGTTTCTCGAGTTAGCAAATGTACTTAGCCGGATGACGAGACATTTGGCTACCTCGAGAGAGTCATAGTTACTGCAGCCAGATGGTCCCCTGTCTTTGAATCTTTCCTCTCTTTAATTCGTACTGCGGAATGTCCAAGCAGAAGCGAAATGCTGCAACATGTCCACCTTAACGTTGTCTGAGTTACTCCAACGACGATATCCACGAGTTTTCAAATAAATTTCACAGAGTAACGAGGCGTTTGGCTACCTTAAGAGAGTCATAGTTACGCCTGCCGGCTGCTCCCATTTCTTTAGGCCTCTAACATTGTTGCTATGGTCAGTCCTACAGAACCGATATGCCACTGTATGTCCACCTTAACGTCGTCACAGTTACTCACAGTACGAGTTTCTCGAGTTAGCAAAAGTACTTAGCCGGATAACGAGACATTTGGCTACCTCAAGAGAGTCATAGTTACTGCAGCCAGATGGTCCCCTGTCTTTGAATCTTTCCTCTCTTTAATTCGTACTGCGGAATGTCCAAGCAGAAGCGAAATGCTGCAACATGTCCACCTTAACGTTGTCTGAGTTACTCCAACGACGATATCCACGAGTTTTCAAATAAATTTCACAGAGTAACGAGGCGTTTGGCTACCTTAAGAGAGTCATAGTTACGCCTGCCGGCTCCTCCCATTTCTTTAGGCCTCTAACATTGTTGCTATGGTCAGTCCTACAGAACCGATATGCCACTGTATGTCCACCTTAACGTCCTCACAGTTACTCCCAGTACGAGTTTCTCGAGTTAGCAAATGTACTTAGCCGGATGACGAGGCATTTGGCTACTTCAAGAGGGTCATAGTTACAGTAGCCATATGCTCCCCTTTCTTTGAATCTTCCCTCTCTTTAATTCGTACTGCGGAATGTCCAAGCAGAAGCGAAATGCTGCAACAAGTCCACCTTAGCGTTGTCTGAGTTACTCCAACGACGATATCCGCGAGTTTTCAAATAAATTTCGCAGAGTTACGAGGCATTTGGCTACCTTAAGAGAGTCATACTTACAGCTGCCAGCTGCTCCCCCTTCTTTGAACCTTTCCTCTTTTTAATTCGTGCTGCGGCCAGTCCTGTAGGCTCGAAATGCTGCAACATGTCCACCTTAACGTTGTCTGAGTTACTCCAACGACGATTTCCTCGAGCTTTCAAAAAAATTTCGTAGAGTGAAGAGGCATTTGGCTACCTTAAGAGAGTCATAGTTACTGCTGCCAGCTGCTCCCCTTTCGATGAACCTTTCCTGTCTTTAATTCGTACGACGGCCAGTCATGAAGACTCGAAATGCTACAACATGTCCACCTTAACGTTGTCTGAGTTACTCCAACGACGATATCCTCGAGCTTTCAAATAAATTTCGCAGAGTAACGAGGCGTTTGGCTACCTTAAGAGAGTCATAGTTACCCCTGCCGGCTGCTCCCATTTCTTTAGGCCTCTAACATTGTTGCTATGGTCAGTCCTACAGAACCGATATGCCACTGTATGTCCACCTTAACTTCGTCACAGTTACTCCCAGTACGAGTTTCTCGAGTTAGCTAATGTACTTAGCCGGATGACGAGGCATTTAGCTACTTCAAGAGGGTCATAGTTAATGCAGCCAGATGCTCCCCTTCTTTGAATCTTTCCTCTCTTTAATTTGTACTGCGGAATGTCTAAGCAGAAGCGAAATGCTGCAACATGTCCACCTTAGCAATGTCTGAGTTACTCCAACGACGATGTCCGCGAGTTTTCAAATAAATTTCGCAGAGTTACGAGGCATTTGGCTACCTTAAGAGAGTCATACTTACTGCTGCCAGCTGCTCCCCCTTCTTTGAACTTTTCCTCTCTTTAATTCGTGCTGCGGCCAGTCCTGTAGGCTCGAAATGCTACAACATGTCCACCTTAACGTTGTCTGAGTTACTCCAACGACGATTTCCTCGAGCTTTCAAAAAAATTTCGTAGAGTGAAGAGGCATTTGCCTACCTTAAGAGAGTCATTGTTACTCCTGCCAGCTGCTCCCATTTCTATAGGCCATTACCGTTCTTGCTATGGCCAGTCCTACAGAACCGATTTGCCAGTGTAGGTCCACCTTAACGGCGTCACAGTTACTCCCACTACGAGTTTCTCGAGTTAGCAAATGTACTACGCCGGATGACGAGAAATTTAGCTACCTTAAGAGAGTCATAGTTACTGCAGCCTGATGCTGCCCTTTCTTTGAATCTTTCCTCTCTTTAATTCGTACTGCGGAATGTCCAAGCAGAGGCGAAACGCTGTAACATGTCCACCTTAACGTTGTCTGAGTTACTCAAACGACGATATCCACGAGTTTTGAAATAAATTTCGCAGAGTGACGAGGCATTTGGATACCTTAAGAGAGTCATAGTTACTGCTGCCAGCTGCTCCCCCTTCGATGAACCTTTCCTGTCTTTAATTCGTACGACGGCCAGTCCTGATGACTCGAAATGCTACAACATGTCCACCTTAACGTTGTCTGAGTTACTCCAACGACGATATCCTCGAGCTTTCAAATAAATTTCACAGAGTAACGAGGCGTTTGGCTACCTTAAGAGAGTCATAGTTACGCCTGCCGGCTGCTCCCGTTTCTTTAGGCCTCTAACATTGTTGCTATGGTCAGTCCTACAGACCCGATATGCCACTGTATGTCCACCTTAACATCGTCACAGTTACTCCCAGTACGAGTTTCTCGAGTTAGCAAATGTACTTAGCCGGATGACGAGGCATTTGGCTACTTCAGGAGAGTCACTGCAGCCAGATGGTCCCCTTTCTTTGAATCTTTCCTCTCTTTAATTCGTGCTGTGGAATGTCCAAGCAGATGCGAAATGCTGCAACGTGTCCACCTTAACGTTGTCTGAGTTACGCCAACGACGATATCCACGAGTTTTCAAGGAAATTTCGCAGAGTTACGAGGCATTTGGCTCCCTTATGAGAGTCATAGTTGCTGCTGCCAGCTGCTCCCCTTTCTTTGAATCTTTCCTCTCTTTAATTCGTACTGCGGAATGTCCAAGCAGAAGCGAAATGCTGCAACATGTCCACCTTAACGTTGTCTGAGTTACTCCAACGACGATATCCACGAGTTTTCAAATAAATTTCGCAGAGTAACGAGGCGTTTGGCTACCTTAAGAGAGTCATAGTTACCCCTGCCGGCTGCTCCCATTTCTTTAGGCCTCTAACATTGTTGCTATGGTCAGTCCTACAGAACCGATATGCCACTGTATGTCCACCTTAACTTCGTCACAGTTACTCCCAGTACGAGTTTCTCGAGTTAGCTAATGTACTTAGCCGGATGACGAGGCATTTAGCTACTTCAAGAGGGTCATAGTTAATGCAGCCAGATGCTCCCCTTCTTTGAATCTTTCCTCTCTTTAATTTGTACTGCGGAATGTCTAAGCAGAAGCGAAATGCTGCAACATGTCCACCTTAGCAATGTCTGAGTTACTCCAACGACGATGTCCGCGAGTTTTCAAATAAATTTCGCAGAGTTACGAGGCATTTGGCTACCTTAACAGAGTCATACTTACTGCTGCCAGCTGCTCCCCCTTCTTTGAACTTTTCCTCTCTTTAATTCGTGCTGCGGCCAGTCCTGTAGGCTCGAAATGCTACAACATGTCCACCTTAACGTTGTCTGAGTTACTCCAACGACGATTTCCTCGAGCTTTCAAAAAAATTTCGTAGAGTGAAGAGGCATTTGCCTACCTTAAGAGAGTCATTGTTACTCCTGCCAGCTGCTCCCATTTCTATAGGCCATTACCGTTCTTGCTATGGCCAGTCCTACAGAACCGATTTGCCAGTGTAGGTCCACCTTAACGGCGTCACATTTACTCCCACTACGGGTTTCTCGAGTTAGCAAATGTACTACGCCGGATGACGAGAAATTTAGCTACCTTAAGAGAGTCATAGTTACTGCAGCCAGATGCTGCCCTTTCTTTGAATCTTTCCTTTCTTTAATTCGTACTGCGGAATGTCCAAGCAGAGGCGAAACGCTGTAACATGTCCACCTTAACGTTGTCTGAGTTACTCAAACGACGATATCCACGAGTTTTGAAATAAATTTCGCAGAGTGACGAGGCATTTGGATACCTTAAGAGAGTCATAGTTACTGCTGCCAGCTGCTCCCCCTTCGATGAACCTTTCCTGTCTTTAATTCGTACGACGGCCAGTCCTGATGACTCGAAATGCTACAACATGTCCACCTTAACGTTGTCTGAGTTACTCCAACGACGATATCCTCGAGCTTTCAAATAAATTTCACAGAGTAACGAGGCGTTTGGCTACCTTAAGAGAGTCATAGTTACGCCTGCCGGCTGCTCCCGTTTCTTTAGGCCTCTAACATTGTTGCTATGGTCAGTCCTACAGAACCGATATGCCACTGTATGTCCACCTTAACATCGTCACAGTTACTCCCAGTACGAGTTTCTCGAGTTAGCAAATGTACTTAGCCGGATGACGAGGCATTTGGCTACTTCAGGAGAGTCACTGCAGCCAGATGGTCCCCTTTCTTTGAATCTTTCCTCTCTTTAATTCGTGCTGTGGAATGTCCAAGCAGATGCGAAATGCTGCAACGTGTCCACATTAACGTTGTCTGAGTTACGCCAACGACGATATCCACGAGTTTTCAAGTAAATTTCGCAGAGTTACGAGGCATTTGGCTCCCTTATGAGAGTCATAGTTGCTGCTGCCAGCTGCTCCCCTTTCTTTGAATCTTTCCTCTCTTTAATTCGTACTGCAGAATGTCCAAGCAGAAGCGAAATGCTGCAACATGTCCACCTTAACGTTGTCTGAGTTATTCCAACGACGATTTCCTTGAGCTTTCAAAAAAATTTCGCAGAGTGAAAATGCATTTGGCTACCTTAAGAGAGTCATAGTTACTCCTGCCAGCTGCTCCCATTTCTTTAGGCCTTTATCATTCTTGCTATGGCCAGTCCTACAGAACCGATATGCCACTGTATGTCCACCTTAACGTCGTCACAGTTACTCACAGTACGAGTTTCTCGAGTTAGCAAATGTACTTAGCCGGATGACGAGACATTTGGCTACCTCGAGAGAGTCATAGTTACTGCAGCCAGATGGTCCCCTGTCTTTGAATCTTTCCTCTCTTTAATTCGTACTGCGGAATGTCCAAGCAGAAGCGAAATGCTGCAACATGTCTACCTTAACGTTGTCTGAGTTAATACAACGACGATATCCACGAGTTTTCAAATAAATTTCACAGAGTAACGAGGCGTTTGGCTACCTTAAGAGAGTCATAGTTACGCCTGCCGGCTGCTCCCATTTCTTTAGGCCTTTATCATTCTTGCTATGGCCAGTCCTACAGAACCGATATGCCACTGTATGTCCACCTTAACGTCGTCACAGTTACTCACAGTACGAGTTTCTCGAGTTAGCAAATGTGCTTAGCCGGATGACGAGACATTTGGCTACCTCGAGAGAGTCATAGTTACTGCAGCCAGATGGTCCCCTGTCTTTGAATCTTTCCTCTCTTTAATTCGTACTGCGGAATGTCCAAGCAGAAGCGAAATGCTGCAACATGTCCACCTTAACGTTGTCTGAGTTAATACAACGACGATATCACCGAGTTTTCAAATAAATTTCACAGAGTAACGAGGCGTTTGGCTACCTTAAGAGAGTCATAGTTACGCCTGCCGGCTGCTCCCATTTCTTTAGGCCTCTAACATTGTTGCTATGGTCAGTCTTACAGAACCGATATGCCACTGTATGTCCACCTTAACGTCGTCACAGTTACTCCCAGTACGAGTTTCTCGAGTTAGCAAATGTACTTAGCCGGATGACGAGGCATTTGGCTACTTCAGGAGAGTCACTGCAGCCAGATGGTCCCCTTTCTTTGAATCTTTCCTCTCTTAAATTCGTACTGCAGAATGTCCAAGCAGAAGCGAAATGCTGCAACATGTCCACCTTAACGTTGTCTGAGTTATTCCAACGACGATTTCCTTGAGCTTTCAAAAAAATTTCGCAGAGTGAAGATGCATTTGGCTACCTTAAGAGAGTCATAGTTACTCCTGCCAGCTGCTCCCATTTCTTTAGGCCTTTATCATTCTTGCTATGGCCAGTCCTACAGAACCGATATGCCACTGTATGTCCACCTTAACGTCGCCACAGTTACTCACAGTACGAGTTTCTCGAGTTAGCAAATGTACTTAGCCGGATGACGAGACATTTGGCTACCTCAAGAGAGTCATAGTTACTGCAGCCAGATGGTCCCCTGTCTTTGAATCTTTCCTCTCTTTAATTCGTACTGCGGAATGTCCAAGCAGAAGCGAAATGCTGCAACATGTCCACCTTAACGTTGTCTCAGTTACTCCAACGACGATTTCCTCGAGCTTTCAAAAAAATTTCGCAGAGTGAAGATGCATTTAGCTACCTTAAGAGAGTCATAGTTACTCCTGCCAGCTGCTCCCATTTCTTTAGGCCTTTATCATTCTTGATATGGCCAGTCCTACAGAACCGATATGCCACTGTATGTCCACCTTAACGTCCTCACAGTTACTCCCAGTACGAGTTTCTCGAGTTAGCAAATGTACTTAGCCGGAGGACGAGGCATTTGGCTACTTCAAGAGGGTCATAGTTACAGTAGCCATATGCTCCCCTTTCTTTGAATCTTCCCTCTCTTTAATTCGTACTGCGGAATGTCCAAGCAGAAGCGAAATGCTGCAACAAGTCCACCTTAGCGTTGTCTGAGTTACTCCAACGACGATATCCGCGAGTTTTCAAATAAATTTCGCAGAGTTACGAGGCATTTGGCTACCTTAAGAGAGTCATACTTACAGCTGCCAGCTGCTCCCCCTTCTTTGAACCTTTCCTCTTTTCAATTCGTGCTGCGGCCAGTCCTGTAGGCTCGAAATGCTGCAACATGTCCACCTTAACGTTGTCTGAGTTACTCCAACGACGATTTCCTCGAGCTTTCAAAAAAATTTCGTAGAGTGAAGAGGCATTTGGCTACCTTAAGAGAGTCATAGTTACTGCTGCCAGCTGCTCCCCTTTCGATGAACCTTTCCTGTCTTTAATTCGTACGACGGCCAGTCCTGAAGACTCGAAATGCTACAACATGTCCACCTTAACGTTGTCTGAGTTACTCCAACGACGATATCCTCGAGCTTTCAAATAAATTTCGCAGAGTAACGAGGCGTTTGGCTACCTTAAGAGAGTCATAGTTACCCCTGCCGGCTGCTCCCATTTCTTTAGGCCTCTAACATTGTTGCTATGGTCAGTCCTACAGAACCGATATGCCACTGTATGTCCACCTTAACGTCGTCACAGTTACTCACAGTACGAGTTTCTCGAGTTAGCAAAAGTACTTAGCCGGATGACGAGACATTTGGCTACCTCAAGAGAGTCATAGTTACTGCAGCCAGATGGTCCCCTGTCTTTGAATCTTTCCTCTCTTTAATTCGTACTGCGGAATGTCCAAGCAGAAGCGAAATGCTGCAACATGTCCACCTTAACGTTGTCTCAGTTACTCCAACGACGATATCCACGAGTTTTCAAATAAATTTCGCAGAGTAACGAGGCGTTTGGCTACCTTAAGAGAGTCATAGTTACCCCTGCCGGCTGCTCCCATTTCTTTAGGCCTCTAACATTGTTGCTATGGTCAGTCCTACAGAACCGATATGCCACTGTATGTCCACCTTAACTTCGTCACAGTTACTCCCAGTACGTGTTTCTCGAGTTAGCTAATGTACTTAGCCGGATGACGAGGCATTTAGCTACTTCAAGAGGGTCATAGTTAATGCAGCCAGATGCTCCCCTTTCTTTGAATCTTTCCTCTCTTTAATTCGTACTGCGGAATGTCCAAGCAGAAGCGAAATGCTGCAACATGTCCACCTTAGCAATGTCTGAGTTACTCCAACGACGATATCCGCGAGTTTTCAAATAAATTTCGCAGAGTTACGAGGCATTTGGCTACCTTAAGAGAGTCATACTTACTGCTGCCAGCTGCTCCCCCTTCTTTGAACCTTTCCTCTCTTTAATTCGTGCTGCGGCCAGTCCTGTAGGCTCGAAATGCTACAACATGTCCACCTTAACGTTGTCTGAGTTACTCCAACGACGATTTCCTCGAGCTTTCAAAAAAATTTCGTAGAGTGAAGAGGCATTTGCCTACCTTAAGAGAGTCATAGTTACTCCTGCCAGCTACTCCCATTTCTATAGGCCATTACCGTTCTTGCTATGGCCAGTCCTACAGAACCGATTTGCCAGTGTAGGTCCACCTTAACGTCGTCACAGTTACTCCCACTACGAGTTTCTCGAGTTAACAAATGTACTACGCCGGATGACGAGAAATTTGGCTACCTTAAGAGAGTCATAGTTACTGCAGCCAGATGCTGCCCTTTCTTTGAATCTTTCCTCTCTTTAATTCGTACTGCGGAATGTCCAAGCAGAGGCGAAACGCTGTAACATGTCCACCTTAACGTTGTCTGAGTTACTCAAACGACGATATCCACGAGTTTTGAAATAAATTTCGCAGAGTGACGAGGCATATGGATACCTTAAGAGAGTCATAGTTACTGCTGCCAGCTGCTCCCCCTTCGATGAACCTTTCCTGTCTTTAATTCGTACGACGGCCAGTCCTGATGACTCGAAATGCTACAACATGTCCACCTTAACGTTGTCTGAGTTACTCCAACGACGATATCCTCGAGCTTTCAAATAAATTTCACAGAGTAACGAGGCGTTTGGCTACCTTAAGAGAGTCATAGTTACGCCTGGCGGCTGCTCCCATTTCTTTAGGCCTCTAACATTGTTGCTATGGTCAGTCCTACAGAACCGATATGCCACTGTATGTCCACCTTAACATCGTCACAGTTACTCCCAGTACGAGTTTCTCGAGTTAGCAAATGTACTTAGCCGGATGACGAGGCATTTCGCTACTTCAGGAGAGTCACTGCAGCCAGATGGTCCCCTTTCTTTGAATCTTTCCTCTCTTTAATTCGTGCTGTGGAATGTCCAAGCAGATGCGAAATGCTGCAACGTGTCCACCTTAACGTTGTCTGAGTTACGCCAACGACGATATCCACGAGTTTTCAAGTAAATTTCGCAGAGTTACGAGGCATTTGGCTCCCTTATGAGAGTCACAGTTGCTGCTGCCAGCTGCTCCCCTTTCTTTGAATCTTTCCTCTCTTTAATTCGTACTGCAGAATGTCCAAGCAGAAGCGAAATGCTGCAACATGTCCACCTTAACGTTGTCTGAGTTACTCCAACGACGATATCCACGAGTTTTCAAATAAATTTCACAGAGTAACGAGGCGTTTGGCTACCTTAAGAGAGTCATAGTTACGCCTGCCGGCTGCTCCCATTTCTTTAGGCCTCTAACATTGTTGCTATGGTCAGTCCTACAGAACCGATATGCCACTGTATGTCCACCTTAACGTCGTCACAGTTACTCACAGTACGAGTTTCTCGAGTTAGCAAATGTACTTAGCCGGATGACGAGACATTTGGCTACCTCGAGAGAGTCATAGTTACTGCAGCCAGATGGTCCCCTGTCTTTGAATCTTTCCTCTCTTTAATTCGTACTGCGGAATGTCCAAGCAGAAGCGAAATGCTGCAACATGTCCACCTTAACGTTGTCTGAGTTACTCCAACGACGATATCCACGAGTTTTCAAATAAATTTCAGAGAGTAACGAGGCGTTTGGCTACCTTAAGAGAGTCATAGTTACGCGTGCCGGCTGCTCCCATTTCTTTAGGCCTCTAACATTGTTGCTATGGTCAGTCCTACAGAACCGATATGCCACTGTATGTCCACCTTAACGTCGTCACAGTTACTCCCAGTACGAGTTTCTCGAGTTAGCAAATGTACTTAGCCGGATGACGAGGCATTTGGCTACTTCAGGAGAGTCACTGCAGCCAGATGGTCCCCTTTCTTTGAATCTTTCCTCTCTTAAATTCGTACTGCAGAATGTCCAAGCAGAAGCGAATTGCTGCAACATGTCCACCTTAACGTTGTCTGAGTTATTCCAACGACGATTTCCTTGAGCTTTCAAAAAAATTTCGCAGAGTGAAGATGCATTTGGCTACCTTAAGAGAGTCATAGTTACTCCTGCCAGCTGCTCCCATTTCTTTAGGCCTTTATCATTCTTGCTATGGCCAGTCCTACAGAACCGATATGCCACTGTATGTCCACCTTAACGTCGTCACAGTTACTCACAGTACGAGTTTCTCGAGTTAGCAAATGTACTTAGCCTGATGACGAGACATTTGGCTACCTCAAGAGAGTCATAGTTACTGCAGCCAGATGGTCCCCTGTCTTTGAATCTTTCCTCTCTTTAATTCGTACTGCGGAATGTCCAAGCAGAAGCGAAATGCTGCAACATGTCCACCTTAACGTTGTCTGAGTTACTCCAACGACGATATCCACGAGTTTTCAAATAAATTTCCCAGAGTAACGAGGCGTTTGGCTACCTTAAGAGAGTCATAGTTACGCCTGCCGGCTGCTCCCATTTCTTTAGGCCTCTAACATTGTTGCTATGGTCAGTCCTACAGAACCGATATGCCACTGTATGTCCACCTTAACGTCGTCACAGTTACTCACAGTACGAGTTTCTCGAGTTAGCAAAAGTACTTAGCCGGATGACGAGACATTTGGCTACCTCAAGAGAGTCATAGTTACTGCAGCCAGATGGTCCCCTGTCTTTGAATCTTTCCTCTCTTTAATTCGTACTGCGGAATGTCCAAGCAGAAGCGAAATGCTGCAACATGTCCACCTTAACGTTGTCTGAGTTACTCCAACGACGATATCCACGAGTTTTCAAATAAATTTCACAGAGTAACGAAGCGTTTGGCTACCTTAAGAGAGTCATAGTTACGCCTGCCGGCTGCTCCCATTTCTTTAGGCCTCTAACATTGTTGCTATGGTCAGTCCTACAGAACCGATATGCCACTGTATGTCCACCTTAACGTCCTCACAGTTACTCCCAGTACGAGTTTCTCGAGTTAGCAAATGTACTTAGCCGGATGACGAGGCATTTGGCTACTTCAAGAGGGTCATAGTTACAGTAGCCATATGCTCCCCTTTCTTTGAATCTTCCCTCTCTTTAATTCGTACTGCGGAATGTCCAAGCAGAAGCGAAATGCTGCAACAAGTCCACCTTAGCGTTGTCTGAGTTACTCCAACGACGATATCCGCGAGTTTTCAAATAAATTTCGCAGAGTTACGAGGCATTTGGCTACCTTAAGAGAGTCATACTTACAGCTGCCAGCTGCTCCCCCTTCTTTGAACCTTTCCTCTTTTTAATTCGTGCTGCGGCCAGTCCTGTAGGCTCGAAATGCTGCAACATGTCCACCTTAACGTTGTCTGAGTTACTCCAACGACGATATCCTCGAGCTTTCAAATAAATTTCGCAGAGTAACGAGGCGTTTGGCTACCTTAAGAGAGTCAAAGTTACCCCTGCCGGCTGCTCCCATTTCTTTAGGCCTCTAACATTGTTGCTATGGTCAGTCCTACAGAACCGATATGCCACTGTATGTCCACCTTAACGTCGTCACAGTTACTCACAGTACGAGTTTCTCGAGTTAGCAAAAGTACTTAGCCGGATGACGAGACATTTGGCTACCTCAAGAGAGTCATAGTTACTGCAGCCAGATGGTCCCCTGTCTTTGAATCTTTCCTCTCTTTAATTCGTACTGCGGAATGTCCAAGCAGAAGCGAAATGCTGCAACATGTCCACCTTAACGTTGTCTGAGTTACTCCAACGACGATATCCACGAGTTTTCAAATAAATTTCGCAGAGTAACGAGGCGTTTGGCTACCTTAAGAGAGTCATAGTTACCCCTGCCGGCTGCTCCCATTTCTTTAGGCCTCTAACATTGTTGCTATGGTCAGTCCTACAGAACCGATATGCCACTGTATGTCCACCTTAACTTCGTCACAGTTGCTCCCAGTACGTGTTTCTCGAGTTAGCTAATGTACTTAGCCGGATGACGAGGCATTTAGCTACTTCAAGAGGGTCATAGTTAATGCAGCCAGATGCTCCCCTTTCTTTGAATCTTTCCTCTCTTTAATTCGTACTGCGGAATGTCCAAGCAGAAGCGAAATGCTGCAACATGTCCACCTTAGCAATGTCTGAGTTACTCCAACGACGATATCCGCGAGTTTTCAAATAAATTTCGCAGAGTTACGAGGCATTTGGCTACCTTAAGAGAGTCATACTTACTGCTGCCAGCTGCTCCCCCTTCTTTGAACCTTTCCTCTCTTTAATTCGTGCTGCGGCCAGTCCTGTAGGCTCGAAATGCTACAACATGTCCACCTTAACGTTGTCTGAGTTACTCCAACGACGATTTCCTCGAGCTTTCAAAAAAATTTCGTAGAGTGAAGAGGCATTTGCCTACCTTAAGAGAGTCATAGTTACTCCTGCCAGCTACTCCCATTTCTATAGGCCATTACCGTTCTTGCTATGGCCAGTCCTACAGAACCGATTTGCCAGTGTAGGTCCACCTTAACGTCGTCACAGTTACTCCCACTACGAGTTTCTCGAGTTAACAAATGTACTACGCCGGATGACGAGAAATTTGGCTACCTTAAGAGAGTCATAGTTACTGCAGCCAGATGCTGCCCTTTCTTTGAATCTTTCCTCTCTTTAATTCGTACTGCGGAATGTCCAAGCAGAGGCGAAACGCTGTAACATGTCCACCTTAACGTTGTCTGAGTTACTCAAACGACGATATCCACGAGTTTTGAAATAAATTTCGCAGAGTGACGAGGCATATGGATACCTTAAGAGAGTCATAGTTACTGCTGCCAGCTGCTCCCCCTTCGATGAACCTTTCCTGTCTTTAATTCGTACGACGGCCAGTCCTGATGACTCGAAATGCTACAACATGTCCACCTTAACGTTGTCTGAGTTACTCCAACGACGATATCCTCGAGCTTTCAAATAAATTTCACAGAGTAACGAGGCGTTTGGCTACCTTAAGAGAGTCATAGTTACGCCTGGCGGCTGCTCCCATTTCTTTAGGCCTCTAACATTGTTGCTATGGTCAGTCCTACAGAACCGATATGCCACTGTATGTCCACCTTAACATCGTCACAGTTACTCCCAGTACGAGTTTCTCGAGTTAGCAAATGTACTTAGCCGGATGACGAGGCATTTCGCTACTTCAGGAGAGTCACTGCAGCCAGATGGTCCCCTTTCTTTGAATCTTTCCTCTCTTTAATTCGTGCTGTGGAATGTCCAAGCAGATGCGAAATGCTGCAACGTGTCCACCTTAACGTTGTCTGAGTTACGCCAACGACGATATCCACGAGTTTTCAAGTAAATTTCGCAGAGTTACGAGGCATTTGGCTCCCTTATGAGAGTCACAGTTGCTGCTGCCAGCTGCTCCCCTTTCTTTGAATCTTTCCTCTCTTTAATTCGTACTGCAGAATGTCCAAGCAGAAGCGAAATGCTGCAACATGTCCACCTTAACGTTGTCTGAGTTATTCCAACGACGATTTCCATGAGCTTTCAAAAAAATTTCGCAGAGTGAGGATGCATTTGGCTACCTTAAGAGATTCATAGTTACTCCTGCCAGCTGCTCCCATTTCTTTAGGCCTTTATCATTCTTGCTATGGCCAGTCCTACAGGACCGATATGCCACTGTATGTCCACCTTAACGTCGTCACAGTTACTCACAGTACGAGTTTCTCGAGTTAGCAAATGTACTTAGCCTGATGACGAGACATTTGGCTACCTCTAGAGAGTCATAGTTACTGCAGCCAGATGGTCCCCTGTCATTGAATCTTTCCTCTCTTTAATTCGTACTGCGGAATGTCCAAGCAGAAGCGAAATGCTGCAACATGTCCACCTTAACGTTGTCTGAGTTACTCCAACGACGATATCCACGAGTTTTCAAATAAATTTCACAGAGTAACGAGGCGTTTGGCTACCTTAAGAGAGTCATAGTTACCCCTGCCGGCTGCTCCCATTTCTTTAGTCCTCTAACATTGTTGCTATGGTCAGTCCTACAGAACCGATATGCCACTGTATGTCCACCTTAACTTCGTCACAGTTACTCCCAGTACGTGTTTCTCGAGTTAGCTGATGTACTTAGCCGGATGACGAGGCATTTAGCTACTTCAAGAGGGTCATAGTTAATGCAGCCAGATGCTCCCCTTTCTTTGAATCTTTCCTCTCTTTAATTCGTACTGCGGAATGTCCAAGCAGAAGCGAAATGCTGCAACATGTCCACCTTAGCAATGTCTGAGTTACTCCAACGACGATATCCGCGAGTTTTCAAATAAATTTCGCAGAGTTACGAGGCATTTGGCTACCTTAAGAGAGTCATACTTACTGCTGCCAGCTGCTCCCCCTTCTTTGAACCTTTCCTGTCTTTAATTCGTGCTGCGGCCAGTCCTGTAGGCTCGAAATGCTACAACATGTCCACCTTAACGTTGTCTGAGTTACTCCAACGACGATTTCCTCGAGCTTTCAAAAAAATTTCGTAGAGTGAAGAGGCATTTGCCTACCTTAAGAGAGTCATAGTTACTCCTGCCAGCTACTCCCATTTCTATAGGCCATTACCGTTCTTGCTATGGCCAGTCCTACAGAACCGATTTGCCAGTGTAGGTCCACCTTAACGTCGTCACAGTTACTCCCACTACGAGTTTCTCGAGTTAACAAATGTACTACGCCGGATGACGAGAAATTTGGCTACCTTAAGAGAGTCATAGTTACTGCAGCCAGATGCTGCCCTTTCTTTGAATCTTTCCTCTCTTTAATTCGTACTGCGGAATGTCCAAGCAGAGGCGAAACGCTGTAACATGTCCACCTTAACGTTGTCTGAGTTACTCAAACGACGATATCCACGAGTTTTGAAATAAATTTCGCAGAGTGACGAGGCATATGGATACCTTAAGAGAGTCATAGTTACTGCTGCCAGCTGCTCCCCCTTCGATGAACCTTTCCTGTCTTTAATTCGTACGACGGCCAGTCCTGATGACTCGAAATGCTACAACATGTCCACCTTAACGTTGTCTGAGTTACTCCAACGACGATATCCTCGAGCTTTCAAATAAATTTCACAGAGTAACGAGGCGTTTGGCTACTTTAAGAGAGTCATAGTTACGCCTGGCGGCTGCTCCCATTTCTTTAGGCCTCTAACATTGTTGCTATGGTCAGTCGTACAGAACCGATATGCCACTGTATGTCCACCTTAACATCGTCACAGTTACTCCCAGTACGAGTTTCTCGAGTTAGCAAATGTACTTAGCCGGATGACGAGGCATTTCGCTACTTCAGGAGAGTCACTGCAGCCAGATGGTCCCCTTTCTTTGAATCTTTCCTCTCTTTAATTCGTGCTGTGGAATGTCCAAGCAGATGCGAAATGCTGCAACGTGTCCACCTTAACGTTGTCTGAGTTACGCCAACGACGATATCCACGAGTTTTCAAGTAAATTTCGCAGAGTTACGAGGCATTTGGCTCCCTTATGAGAGTCACAGTTGCTGCTGCCAGCTGCTCCCCTTTCTTTGAATCTTTCCTCTCTTTAATTCGTACTGCAGAATGTCCAAGCAGAAGCGAAATGCTGCAACATGTCCACGTTAACGTTGTCTGAGTTACTCCAACGACGATATCCACGAGTTTTCAAATAAATTTCACAGAGTAACGAGGCGTTTGGCTACCTTAAGAGAGTCATAGTTACGCCTGCCGGCTGCTCCCATTTCTTTAGGCCTCTAACATTGTTGCTATGGTCAGTCCTACAGAACCGATATGCCACTGTATGTCCACCTTAACGTCGTCACAGTTACTCCCAGTACGAGTTTCTCGAGTTAGCAAATGTACTTAGCCGGATGACGAGGCATTTGGCTACTTCAGGAGAGTCACTGCAGCCAGATGGTCCCCTTTCTTTGAATCTTTCCTCTCTTAAATTCGTACTGCAGAATGTCCAAGCAGAAGCGAATTGCTGCAACATGTCCACCTTAACGTTGTCTGAGTTATTCCAACGACGATTTCCTTGAGCTTTCAAAAAAATTTCGCAGAGTGAAGATGCATTTGGCTACCTTAAGAGAGTCATAGTTACTCCTGCCAGCTGCTCCCATTTCTTTAGGCCTTTATCATTCTTGCTATGGCCAGTCCTACAGAACCGATATGCCACTGTATGTCCACCTTAACGTCGTCACAGTTACTCACAGTACGAGTTTCTCGAGTTAGCAAATGTACTTAGCCTGATGACGAGACATTTGGCTACCTCAAGAGAGTCATAGTTACTGCAGCCAGATGGTCACCTGTCTTTGAATCTTTCCTCTCTTTAATTCGTACTGCGGAATGTCCAAGCAGAAGCGAAATGCTGCAACATGTCCACCTTAACGTTGTCTGAGTTACTCCAACGACGATATCCACGAGTTTTCAAATAAATTTCACAGAGTAACGAGGCGTTTGGCTACCTTAAGAGAGTCATAGTTACGCCTGCCGGCTGCTCCCATTTCTTTAGGCCTCTAACATTGTTGCTATGGTCAGTCCTACAGAACCGATATGCCACTGTATGTCCACCTTAACGTCCTCACAGTTACTCCCAGTACGAGTTTCTCGAGTTAGCAAATGTACTTAGCCGGATGACGAGGCATTTGGCTACTTCAAGAGGGTCATAGTTACAGTAGCCATATGCTCCCCTTTCTTTGAATCTTCCCTCTCTTTAATTCGTACTGCGGAATGTCCAAGCAGAAGCGAAATGCTGCAACAAGTCCTCCTTAGCGTTGTCTGAGTTACTCCAACGACGATATCCGCGAGTTTTCAAATAAATTTCGCAGAGTTACGAGGCATTTGGCTACCTTAAGAGAGTCATACTTACAGCTGCCAGCTGCTCCCCCTTCTTTGAACCTTTCCTCTTTTTAATTCGTGCTGCGGCCAGTCCTGTAGGCTCGAAATGCTGCAACATGTCCACCTTAACGTTGTCTGAGTTACTCCAACGACGATTTCCTCGAGCTTTCAAAAAAATTTCGTAGAGTGAAGAGGCATTTGGCTACCTTAAGAGAGTCATAGTTACTGCTGCCAGCTGCTCCCCTTTCGATGAACCTTTCCTGTCTTTAATTCGTACGACGGCCAGTCCTGAAGACTCGAAAGGCTACAACATGTCCACCTTAACGTTGTCTGAGTTACTCCAACGACGATATCCTCGAGCTTTCAAATAAATTTCGCAGAGTAACGAGGCGTTTGGCTACCTTAAGAGAGTCATAGTTACCCCTGCCGGCTGCTCCCATTTCTTTAGGCCTCTAACATTGTTGCTATGGTCAGTCCTACAGAACCGATATGCCACTGTATGTCCACCTTAACGTCGTCACAGTTACTCACAGTACGAGTTTCTCGAGTTAGCAAAAGTACTTAGCCGGATGACGAGACATTTGGCTACCTCAAGAGAGTCATAGTTACTGCAGCCAGATGGTCCCCTGTCTTTGAATCTTTCCTCTCTTTAATTCGTACTGCGGAATGTCCAAGCAGAAGCGAAATGCTGCAACATGTCCACCTTAACGTTGTCTGAGTTACTCCAACGACGATATCCACGAGTTTTCAAATAAATTTCGCAGAGTAACGAGGCGTTTGGCTACCTTAAGAGAGTCATAGTTACCCCTGCCGGCTGCTCCCATTTCTTTAGGCCTCTAACATTGTTGCTATGGTCAGTCCTACAGAACCGATATGCCACTGTATGTCCACCTTAACTTCGTCACAGTTACTCCCAGTACGTGTTTCTCGAGTTAGCTAATGTACTTAGCCGGATGACGAGGCATTTAGCTACTTCAAGAGGGTCATAGTTAATGCAGCCAGATGCTCCCCTTTCTTTGAATCTTTCCTCTCTTTAATTCGTACTGCGGAATGTCCAAGCAGAAGCGAAATGCTGCAACATGTCCACCTTAGCAATGTCTGAGTTACTCCAACGACGATATCCGCGAGTTTTCAAATAAATTTCGCAGAGTTACGAGGCATTTGGCTACCTTAAGAGAGTCATACTTACTGCTTCCAGCTGCTCCCCCTTCTTTGAACCTTTCCTCTCTTTAATTCGTGCTGCGGCCAGTCCTGTAGGCTCGAAATGCTACAACATGTCCACCTTAACGTTGTCTGAGTTACTCCAACGACGATTTCCTCGAGCTTTCAAAAAAATTTCGTAGAGTGAAGAGGCATTTGCCTACCTTAAGAGAGTCATAGTTACTCCTGCCAGCTACTCCCATTTCTATAGGCCATTTCCGTTCTTGCTATGGCCAGTCCTACAGAACCGATTTGCCAGTGTAGGTCCACCTTAACGTCGTCACAGTTACTCCCACTACGAGTTTCTCGAGTTAACAAATGTACTACGCCGGATGACGAGAAATTTGGCTACCTTAAGAGAGTCATAGTTACTGCAGCCAGATGCTGCCCTTTCTTTGAATCTTTCCTCTCTTTAATTCGTACTGCGGAATGTCCAAGCAGAGGCGAAACGCTGTAACATGTCCACCTTAACGTTGTCTGAGTTACTCAAACGACGATATCCACGAGTTTTGAAATAAATTTCGCAGAGTGACGAGGCATATGGATACCTTAAGAGAGTCATAGTTACTGCTGCCAGCTGCTCCCCCTTCGATGAACCTTTCCTGTCTTTAATTCGTATGACGGCCAGTCCTGATGACTCGAAATGCTACAACATGTCCACCTTAACGTTGTCTGAGTTACTCCAACGACGATATCCTCGAGCTTTCAAATAAATTTCACAGAGTAACGAGGCGTTTGGCTACCTTAAGAGAGTCATAGTTACGCCTGGCGGCTGCTCCCATTTCTTTAGGCCTCTAACATTGTTGCTATTGTCAGTCCTACAGAACCGATATGCCACTGTATGTCCACCTTAACATCGTCACAGTTACTCCCAGTACGAGTTTCTCGAGTTAGCAAATGTACTTAGCCGGATGACGAGGCATTTCGCTACTTCAGGAGAGTCACTGCAGCCAGATGGTCCCCTTTCTTTGAATCTTTCCTCTCTTTAATTCGTGCTGTGGAATGTCCAAGCAGATGCGAAATGCTGCAACGTGTCCACCTTAACGTTGTCTGAGTTACGCCAACGACGATATCCACGAGTTTTCAAGTAAATTTCGCAGAGTTACGAGGCATTTGGCTCCCTTATGAGAGTCACAGTTGCTGCTGCCAGCTGCTCCCCTTTCTTTGAATCTTTCCTCTCTTTAATTCGTACTGCAGAATGTCCAAGCAGAAGCGAAATGCTGCATGTCCACCTTAACGTTGTCTGAGTTATTCCAACGACGATTTCCATGAGCTTTCAAAAAAATTTCGCAGAGTGAGGATGCATTTGGCTACCTTAAGAGATTCATAGTTACTCCTGCCAGCTGCTCCCATTTCTTTAGGCCTTTATCATTCTTGCTATGGCCAGTCCTACAGAACCGATATGCCACTGTATGTCCACCTTAACGTCGTCACAGTTACTCACAGTACGAGTTTCTCGAGTTAGCAAATGTACTTAGCCTGATGACGAGACATTTGGCTACCTCAAGAGAGTCATAGTTACTGCAGCCAGATGGTCCCCTGTCTTTGAATCTTTCCTCTCTTTAATTCGTACTGCGGAATGTCCAAGAAGAAGCGAAATGCTGCAACATGTCCACCTTAACGTTGTCTGAGTTACTCCAACGACGATATCCACGAGTTTTCAAATAAATTTCACAGAGTAACGAGGCGTTTGGCTACCTTAAGAGAGTCATAGTTACGCCTGCCGGCTGCTCCCATTTCTTTAGGCCTCTAACATTGTTGCTATGGTCAGTCCTACAGAACCGATATGCCACTGTATGTCCACCTTAACGTCGTCACAGTTACTCACAGTACGAGTTTCTCGAGTTAGCAAAAGTACTTAGCCGGATGACGAGACATTTGGCTACCTCAAGAGAGTCATAGTTACTGCAGCCAGATGGTCCCCTGTCTTTGAATCTTTCCTCTCTTTAATTCGTACTGCGGAATGTCCAAGCAGAAGCGAAATGCTGCAACATGTCCACCTTAACGTTGTCTGAGTTACTCCAACGACGATATCCACGAGTTTTCAAATAAATTTCACAGAGTAACGAGGCGTTTGGCTACCTTAAGAGAGTCATAGTTACGCCTGCCGGCTGCTCCCATTTCTTTAGGCCTCTAACATTGTTGCTATGGTCAGTCCTACAGAACCGATATGCCACTGTATGTCCACCTTAACGTCGTCACAGTTACTCACAGTACGAGTTTCTCGAGTTAGCAAATGTACTTAGCCGGATGACGAGACATTTGGCTACCTCAAGAGAGTCATAGTTACTGCAGCCAGATGGTCCCCTGTCTTTGAAGCTTTCCTCTCTTTAATTCGTACTGCGGAATGTCCAAGCAGAAGCGAAATGCTGCAAGATGTCCACCTTAACGTTGTCTGAGTTACTCCAACGACGATATCCACGAGTTTTCAAATAAATTTCACAGAGTAACGAGGCGTTTGGCTACCTTAAGAGAGTCATAGTTACGCCTGCCGGCTGCTCCCATTTCTTTAGGCCTCTAACATTGTTGCTATGGTCAGTCCTACAGAACCGATATGCCACTGTACGTCCACCTTAACGTCGTCACAGTTACTCACAGTACGAGTTTCTCGAGTTAGCAAATGTACTTAGCCGGATGACGAGACATTTGGCTACCTCAAGAGAGTCATAGTTACTGCAGCCAGATGGTCCCCTGTCTTTGAATCTTTCCTCTCTTTAATTCGTACTGCGGAATGTCCAAGCAGATGCGAAATGCTGCAACATGTCCACCTTAACGTTGTCTCAGTTACTCCAACGACGATTTCCTCGAGCTTTCAAAAAAATTTCGCAGAGTGAAGATGCATTTGGCTACCTTAAGAGAGTCATAGTTACTCCTGCCAGCTGCTCCCATTTCTTTAGGCCTTTATCATTCTTGCTATGGCCAGTCCTACAGAACCGATATGCCACTGTATGTCCACCTTAACGTCGTCACAGTTACTCACAGTACGAGTTTCTCGAGTTAGCAAATGTACTTAGCCGGATGACGAGACATTTGGCTACCTCGAGAGAGTCATAGTTACTGCAGCCAGATGGTCCCCTGTCTTTGAATCTTTCCTCTCTTTAATTCGTACTGCGGAATGTCCAAGCAGAAGCGAAATGCTGCAACATGTCCACCTTAACGTTGTCTGAGTTACTCCAACGACGATATCCACGAGTTTTCAAATAAATTTCAGAGAGTAACGAGGCGTTTGGCTACCTTAAGAGAGTCATAGTTACGCGTGCCGGCTGCTCCCATTTCTTTAGGCCTCTAACATTGTTGCTATGGTCAGTCCTACAGAACCGATATGCCACTGTATGTCCACCTTAACGTCGTCACAGTTACTCCCAGTACGAGTTTCTCGAGTTAGCAAATGTACTTAGCCGGATGACGAGGCATTTGGCTACTTCAGGAGAGTCACTGCAGCCAGATGGTCCCCTTTCTTTGAATCTTTCCTCTCTTAAATTCGTACTGCAGAATGTCCAAGCAGAAGCGAAATGCTGCAACATGTCCACCTTAACGTTGTCTGAGTTATTCCAACGACGATTTCCTTGAGCTTTCAAAAAAGTTTCGCAGAGTGAAGATGCATTTGGCTACCTTAAGAGAGTCATAGTTACTCCTGCCAGCTGCTCCCATTTCTTTAGGCCTCTAACATTATTGCGATGGTCAGTCCTACAGAACCGATATGCCACTGTATGTCCACCTTAACTTCGTCACAGTTACTCCCAGTACGTGTTTCTCGAGTTAGCTAATGTACTTAGCCGGATGACGAGGCATTTGGCTACCTCAAGAGAGTCATAGTTACTGCAGCCAGATGGTCCCCTGTCTTTGAATCTTTCCTCTCTTTAATTCGTACTGCGGAATGTCCAAGCAGAAGCGAAATGCTGCAACATGTCCACCTTAACGTTGTCTCAGTTACTCCAACGACGATTTCCTCGAGCTTTCAAAAAAATTTCGCAGAGTGAAGATGCATTTGGCTACCTTAAGAGAGTCCTAGTTACTCCTGCCAGCTGCTCCCATTTCTTTAGGCCTTTATCATTCTTGCTATGGCCAGTCCTACAGAACCGATATGCCACTGTATGTCCACCTTAACGTCCTCACAGTTACTCCCAGTACGAGTTTCTCGAGTTAGCAAATGTACTTAGCCGGATGACGAGGCATTTGGCTACTTCAAGAGGGTCATAGTTACAGTAGCCATATGCTCCCCTTTCTTTGAATCTTCCCTCTCTTTAATTCGTACTGCGGAATGTCCAAGCAGAAGCGAAATGCTGCAACAAGTCCACCTTAGCGTTGTCTGAGTTACTCCAACGACGATATCCGCGAGTTTTCAAATAAATTTCGCAGAGTTACGAGGCATTTGGCTACCTTAAGAGAGTCATACTTACAGCTGCCAGCTGCTCCCCCTTCTTTGAACCTTTCCTCTTTTTAATTCGTGCTGCGGCCAGTCCTGTAGGCTCGAAATGCTGCAACATGTCCACCTTAACGTTGTCTGAGTTACTCCAACGACGATTTCCTCGAGCTTTCAAAAAAATTTCGTAGAGTGAAGAGGCATTTGGCTACCTTAAGAGAGTCATAGTTACTGCTGCCAGCTGCTCCCCTTTCGATGAACCTTTCCTGTCTTTAATTCGTACGACGGCCAGTCCTGAAGACTCGAAATGCTACAACATGTCCACCTTAACGTTGTCTGAGTTACTCCAACGACGATATCCTCGAGCTTTCAAATAAATTTCGCAGAGTAACGAGGCGTTTGGCTACCTTAAGAGAGTCATAGTTACCCCTGCCGGCTGCTCCCATTTCTTTAGGCCTCTAACATTGTTGCGATGGTCAGTCCTACAGAACCGATATGCCACTGTATGTCCACCTTAACTTCGTCACAGTTACTCCCAGTACGTGTTTCTCGAGTTAGCTAATGTACTTAGCCGGATGACGAGGCATTTAGCTACTTCAAGAGGGTCATAGTTAATGCAGCCAGATGCTCCCCTTTCTTTGAATCTTTCCTCTCTTTAATTCGTACTGCGGAATGTCCAAGCAGAAGCGAAATGCTGCAACATGTCCACCTTAGCAATGTCTGAGTTACTCCAACGACGATATCCGCGAGTTTTCAAATAAATTTCGCAGAGTTACGAGGCATTTGGCTACCTTAAGAGAGTCATACTTACTGCTGCCAGCTGCTCCCCCTTCTTTGAACCTTTCCTCTCTTTAATTCGTGCTGCAGCCAGTCCTGTAGGCTCGAAATGCTACAACATGTCCACCTTAACGTTGTCTGAGTTACTCCAACGACGATTTCCTCGAGCTTTCAAAAAAATTTCGTAGAGTGAAGAGGCATTTGCCTACCTTAAGAGAGTCATAGTTACTCCTGCCAGCTACTCCCATTTCTATAGGCCATTACCGTTCTTGCTATGGCCAGTCCTACAGAACCGATTTGCCAGTGTAGGTCCACCTTAACGTCGTCACAGTTACTCCCACTACGAGTTTCTCGAGTTAACAAATGTACTACGCCGGATGACGAGAAATTTGGCTACCTTAAGAGAGTCATAGTTACTGCAGCCAGATGCTGCCCTTTCTTTGAATCTTTCCTCTCTTTAATTCGTACTGCGGAATGTCCAAGCAGAGGCGAAACGCTGTAACATGTCCACCTTAACGTTGTCTGAGTTACTCAAACGACGATATCCACGAGTTTTGAAATAAATTTCGCAGAGTGACGAGGCATATGGATACCTTAAGAGAGTCATAGTTACTGCTGCCAGCTGCTCCCCCTTCGATGAACCTTTCCTGTCTTTAATTCGTACGACGGCCAGTCCTGATGACTCGAAATGCTACAACATGTCCACCTTAACGTTGTCTGAGTTACTCCAACGACGATATCCTCGAGCTTTCAAATAAATTTCACAGAGTAACGAGGCGTTTGGCTACCTTAAGAGAGTCATAGTTACGCCTGGCGGCTGCTCCCATTTCTTTAGGCCTCTAACATTGTTGCTATGGTCAGTCCTACAGAACCGATATGCCACTGTATGTCCACCTTAACGTCGTCACAGTTACTCCCAGTACGAGTTTCTCGAGTTAGCAAGTGTACTTAGCCGGATGACGAGGCATTTGGCTACTTCAGGAGAGTCACTGCAGCCAGATGGTCCCCTTTCTTTGAATCTTTCCTCTCTTAAATTCGTACTGCAGAATGTCCAAGCAGAAGCGAATTGCTGCAACATGTCCACCTTAACGTTGTCTGAGTTATTCCAACGACGATTTCCTTGAGCTTTCAAAAAAATTTCGCAGAGTGAAGATGCATTTGGCTACCTTAAGAGAGTCATAGTTACTCCTGCCAGCTGCTCCCATTTCTTTAGGCCTTTATCATTCTTGCTATGGCCAGACCTACAGAACCGATATGCCACTGTATGTCCACCTTAACGTCGTCACAGTTACTCACAGTACGAGTTTCTCGAGTTAGCAAATGTACTTAGCCGGATGACGAGACATTTGGCTACCTCGCGAGAGTCATAGTTACTGCAGCCAGATGGTCCCCTGTCTTTGAATCTTTCCTCTCTTTAATTCGTACTGCGGAATGTCCAAGCAGAAGCGAAATGCTGCAACATGTCCACCTTAACGTTGTCTGAGTTACTCCAACGACGATATCCACGAGTTTTCAAATAAATTTCAGAGAGTAACGAGGCGTTTGGCTACCTTAAGAGAGTCATAGTTACGCGTGCCGGCTGCTCCCATTTCTTTAGGCCTCTAACATTGTTGCTATGGTCAGTCCTACAGAACCGATATGCCACTGTATGTCCACCTTAACGTCGTCACAGTTACTCCCAGTACGAGTTTCTCGAGTTAGCAAATGTACTTAGCCGGATGACGAGGCATTTGGCTACTTCAGGAGAGTCACTGCAGCCAGATGGTCCCCTTTCTTTGAATCTTTCCTCTCTTAAATTCGTACTGCGGAATGTCCAAGCAGAAGCGAAATGCTGCAACATGTCCACCTTAACGTTGTCTGAGTTACTCCAACGACGATATCCACGAGTTTTCAAATAAATTTCACAGAGTAACGAGGCGTTTGGCTACCTTAAGAGAGTCATAGTTACGCCTGCCGGCTGCTCCCATTTCTTTAGGCCTCTAACATTGTTGCTATGGTCAGTCCTACAGAACCGATATGCCACTGTATGTCCACCTTAACGTCGTCACAGTTACTCACAGTACGAGTTTCTCGAGTTAGCAAAAGTACTTAGCCGGATGACGAGACATTTGGCTACCTCAAGAGAGTCATAGTTACTGCAGCCAGATGGTCCCCTGTCTTTGAATCTTTCCTCTCTTTAATTCGTACTGCGGAATGTCCAAGCAGAAGCGAAATGCTGCAACATGTCCACCTTAACGTTGTCTGAGTTACTCCAACGACGATATCCACGAGTTTTCAAATAAATTTCACAGAGTAACGAGGCGTTTGGCTACCTTAAGAGAGTCATAGTTACGCCTGCCGGCTGCTCCCATTTCTTTAGGCCTCTAACATTGTTGCTATGGTCAGTCCTACAGAACCGATATGCCACTGTATGTCCACCTTAACGTCGTCACAGTTACTCACAGTACGAGTTTCTCGAGTTAGCAAATGTACTTAGCCGGATGACGAGACATTTGGCTACCTCAAGAGAGTCATAGTTACTGCAGCCAGATGGTCCCCTGTCTTTGAAGCTTTCCTCTCTTTAATTCGTACTGCGGAATGTCCAAGCAGAAGCGAAATGCTGCAAGATGTCCACCTTAACGTTGTCTGAGTTACTCCAACGACGATATCCACGAGTTTTCAAATAAATTTCACAGAGTAACGAGGCGTTTGGCTACCTTAAGAGAGTCATAGTTACGCCTGCCGGCTGCTCCCATTTCTTTAGGCCTCTAACATTGTTGCTATGGTCAGTCCTACAGAACCGATATGCCACTGTACGTCCACCTTAACGTCGTCACAGTTACTCACAGTACGAGTTTCTCGAGTTAGCAAATGTACTTAGCCGGATGACGAGACATTTGGCTACCTCAAGAGAGTCATAGTTACTGCAGCCAGATGGTCCCCTGTCTTTGAATCTTTCCTCTCTTTAATTCGTACTGCGGAATGTCCAAGCAGATGCGAAATGCTGCAACATGTCCACCTTAACGTTGTCTCAGTTACTCCAACGACGATTTCCTCGAGCTTTCAAAAAAATTTCGCAGAGTGAAGATGCATTTGGCTACCTTAAGAGAGTCATAGTTACTCCTGCCAGCTGCTCCCATTTCTTTAGGCCTTTATCATTCTTGCTATGGCCAGTCCTACAGAACCGATATGCCACTGTATGTCCACCTTA
This sequence comes from Schistocerca piceifrons, assembly GCF_021461385.2. Lineage (NCBI taxonomy): Eukaryota > Metazoa > Arthropoda > Insecta > Orthoptera > Acrididae > Schistocerca > Schistocerca piceifrons. Next base: position 21,022,674 of record NC_060142.1, read on the forward strand.
ACGTCGTCACAGTTACTCACAGTACGAGTTTCTCGAGTTAGCAAATGTACTTAGCCGGATGACGAGACATTTGGCTACCTCGAGAGAGTCATAGTTACTGCAGCCAGATGGTCCCCTGTCTTTGAATCTTTCCTCTCTTTAATTCGTACTGCGGAATGTCCAAGCAGAAGCGAAATGCTGCAACATGTCCACCTTAACGTTGTCTGAGTTACTCCAACGACGATATCCACGAGTTTTCAAATAAATTTCAGAGAGTAACGAGGCGTTTGGCTACCTTAAGAGAGTCATAGTTACGCGTGCCGGCTGCTCCCATTTCTTTAGGCCTCTAACATTGTTGCTATGGTCAGTCCTACAGAACCGATATGCCACTGTATGTCCACCTTAACGTCGTCACAGTTACTCCCAGTACGAGTTTCTCGAGTTAGCAAATGTACTTAGCCGGATGACGAGGCATTTGGCTACTTCAGGAGAGTCACTGCAGCCAGATGGTCCCCTTTCTTTGAATCTTTCCTCTCTTAAATTCGTACTGCAGAATGTCCAAGCAGAAGCGAAATGCTGCAACATGTCCACCTTAACGTTGTCTGAGTTATTCCAACGACGATTTCCTTGAGCTTTCAAAAAAGTTTCGCAGAGTGAAGATGCATTTGGCTACCTTAAGAGAGTCATAGTTACTCCTGCCAGCTGCTCCCATTTCTTTAGGCCTCTAACATTGTTGCGATGGTCAGTCCTACAGAACCGATATGCCACTGTATGTCCACCTTAACTTCGTCACAGTTACTCCCAGTACGTGTTTCTCGAGTTAGCTAATGTACTTAGCCGGATGACGAGGCATTTGGCTACCTCAAGAGAGTCATAGTTACTGCAGCCAGATGGTCCCCTGTCTTTGAATCTTTCCTCTCTTTAATTCGTACTGCGGAATGTCCAAGCAGAAGCGAAATGCTGCAACATGTCCACCTTAACGTTGTCTCAGTTACTCCAACGACGATTTCCTCGAGCTTTCAAAAAAATTTCGCAGAGTGAAGATGCATTTGGCTACCTTAAGAGAGTCCTAGTTACTCCTGCCAGCTGCTCCCATTTCTTTAGGCCTTTATCATTCTTGCTATGGCCAGTCCTACAGAACCGATATGCCACTGTATGTCCACCTTAACGTCCTCACAGTTACTCCCAGTACGAGTTTCTCGAGTTAGCAAATGTACTTAGCCGGATGACGAGGCATTTGGCTACTTCAAGAGGGTCATAGTTACAGTAGCCATATGCTCCCCTTTCTTTGAATCTTCCCTCTCTTTAATTCGTACTGCGGAATGTCCAAGCAGAAGCGAAATGCTGCAACAAGTCCACCTTAGCGTTGTCTGAGTTACTCCAACGACGATATCCGCGAGTTTTCAAATAAATTTCGCAGTGTTACGAGGCATTTGGCTACCTTAAGAGAGTCATACTTACAGCTGCCAGCTGCTCCCCCTTCTTTGAACCTTTCCTCTTTTTAATTCGTGCTGCGGCCAGTCCTGTAGGCTCGAAATGCTGCAACATGTCCACCTTAACGTTGTCTGAGTTACTCCAACGACGATTTCCTCGAGCTTTCAAAAAAATTTCGTAGAGTGAAGAGGCATTTGGCTACCTTAAGAGAGTCATAGTTACTGCTGCCAGCTGCTCCCCTTTCGATGAACCTTTCCTGTCTTTAATTCGTACGACGGCCAGTCCTGAAGACTCGAAATGCTACAACATGTCCACCTTAACGTTGTCTGAGTTACTCCAACGACGATATCCTCGAGCTTTCAAATAAATTTCGCAGAGTAACGAGGCGTTTGGCTACCTTAAGAGAGTCATAGTTACCCCTGCCGGCTGCTCCCATTTCTTTAGGCCTCTAACATTGTTGCGATGGTCAGTCCTACAGAACCGATATGCCACTGTATGTCCACCTTAACTTCGTCACAGTTACTCCCAGTACGTGTTTCTCGAGTTAGCTAATGTACTTAGCCGGATGACGAGGCATTTAGCTACTTCAAGAGGGTCATAGTTAATGCAGCCAGATGCTCCCCTTTCTTTGAATCTTTCCTCTCTTTAATTCGTACTGCGGAATGTCCAAGCAGAAGCGAAATGCTGCAACATGTCCATCTTAGCAATGTCTGAGTTACTCCAACGACGATATCCGCGAGTTTTCAAATAAATTTCGCAGAGTTACGAGGCATTTGGCTACCTTAAGAGAGTCATACTTACTGCTGCCAGCTGCTCCCCCTTCTTTGAACCTTTCCTCTCTTTAATTCGTGCTGCAGCCAGTCCTGTAGGCTCGAAATGCTACAACATGTCCACCTTAACGTTGTCTGAGTTACTCCAACGACGATTTCCTCGAGCTTTCAAAAAAATTTCGTAGAGTGAAGAGGCATTTGCCTACCTTAAGAGAGTCATAGTTACTCCTGCCAGCTACTCCCATTTCTATAGGCCATTACCGTTCTTGCTATGGCCAGTCCTACAGAACCGATTTGCCAGTGTAGGTCCACCTTAACGTCGTCACAGTTACTCCCACTACGAGTTTCTCGAGTTAACAAATGTACTACGCCGGATGACGAGAAATTTGGCTACCTTAAGAGAGTCATAGTTACTGCAGCCAGATGCTGCCCTTTCTTTGAATCTTTCCTCTCTTTAATTCGTACTGCGGAATGTCCAAGCAGAGGCGAAACGCTGTAACATGTCCACCTTAACGTTGTCTGAGTTACTCAAACGACGATATCCACGAGTTTTGAAATAAATTTCGCAGAGTGACGAGGCATATGGATACCTTAAGAGAGTCATAGTTACTGCTGCCAGCTGCTCCCCCTTCGATGAACCTTTCCTGTCTTTAATTCGTACGACGGCCAGTCCTGATGACTCGAAATGCTACAACATGTCCACCTTAACGTTGTCTGAGTTACTCCAACGACGATATCCTCGAGCTTTCAAATAAATTTCACAGAGTAACGAGGCGTTTGGCTACCTTAAGAGAGTCATAGTTACGCCTGGCGGCTGCTCCCATTTCTTTAGGCCTCTAACATTGTTGCTATGGTCAGTCCTACAGAACCGATATGCCACTGTATGTCCACCTTAACGTCGTCACAGTTACTCCCAGTACGAGTTTCTCGAGTTAGCAAATGTACTTAGCCGGATGACGAGGCATTTGGCTACTTCAGGAGAGTCACTGCAGCCAGATGGTCCCCTTTCTTTGAATCTTTCCTCTCTTAAATTCGTACTGCAGAATGTCCAAGCAGAAGCGAATTGCTGCAACATGTCCACCTTAACGTTGTCTGAGTTATTCCAACGACGATTTCCTTGAGCTTTCAAAAAAATTTCGCAGAGTGAAGATGCATTTGGCTACCTTAAGAGAGTCATAGTTACTCCTGCCAGCTGCTCCCATTTCTTTAGGCCTTTATCATTCTTGCTATGGCCAGACCTACAGAACCGATATGCCACTGTATGTCCACCTTAACGTCGTCACAGTTACTCACAGTACGAGTTTCTCGAGTTAGCAAATGTACTTAGCCGGATGACGAGACATTTGGCTACCTCGCGAGAGTCATAGTTACTGCAGCCAGATGGTCCCCTGTCTTTGAATCTTTCCTCTCTTTAATTCGTACTGCGGAATGTCCAAGCAGAAGCGAAATGCTGCAACATGTCCACCTTAACGTTGTCTGAGTTACTCCAACGACGATATCCACGAGTTTTCAAATAAATTTCAGAGAGTAACGAGGCGTTTGGCTACCTTAAGAGAGTCATAGTTACGCGTGCCGGCTGCTCCCATTTCTTTAGGCCTCTAACATTGTTGCTATGGTCAGTCCTACAGAACCGATATGCCACTGTATGTCCACCTTAACGTCGTCACAGTTACTCCCAGTACGAGTTTCTCGAGTTAGCAAATGTACTTAGCCGGATGACGAGGCATTTGGCTACTTCAGGAGAGTCACTGCAGCCAGATGGTCCCCTTTCTTTGAATCTTTCCTCTCTTAAATTCGTACTGCAGAATGTCCAAGCAGAAGCGAATTGCTGCAACATGTCCACCTTAACGTTGTCTGAGTTATTCCAACGACGATTTCCTTGAGCTTTCAAAAAAATTTCGCAGAGTGAAGATGCATTTGGCTACCTTAAGAGAGTCATAGTTACTCCTGCCAGCTGCTCCCATTTCTTTAGGCCTTTATCATTCTTGCTATGGCCAGTCCTACAGAACCGATATGCCACTGTATGTCCACCTTAACGTCGTCACAGTTACTCACAGTACGAGTTTCTCGAGTTAGCAAATGTACTTAGCCGGATGACGAGACATTTGGCTACCTCAAGAGAGTCATAGTTACTGCAGCCAGATGGTCCCCTGTCTTTGAATCTCTCCTCTCTTTAATTCGTACTGCGGAATGTCCAAGCAGAAGCGAAATGCTGCAACATGTCCACCTTAACGTTGTCTCAGTTACTCCAACGACGATTTCCTCGAGCTTTCAAAAAAATTTCGCAGAGTGAAGATGCATTTGGCTACCTTAAGAGAGTCATAGTTACTCCTGCCAGCTGCTCCCATTTCTTTAGGCCTTTATCATTCTTGCTATGGCCAGTCCTACAGAACCGATATGCCACTGTATGTCCACCTTAACGTCCTCACAGTTACTCCCAGTACGAGTTTCTCGAGTTAGCAAATGTACTTAGCCGGATGACGAGGCATTTGGCTACTTCAAGAGGGTCATAGTTACAGTAGCCATATGCTCCCCTTTCTTTGAATCTTCCCTCTCTTTAATTCGTACTGCGGAATGTCCAAGCAGAAGCGAAATGCTGCAACAAGTCCACCTTAGCGTTGTCTGAGTTACTCCAACGACGATATCCGCGAGTTTTCAAATAAATTTCGCAGAGTTACGAGGCATTTGGCTACCTTAAGAGAGTCATACTTACAGCTGCCAGCTGCTCCCCCTTCTTTGAACCTTTCCTCTTTTTAATTCGTGCTGCGGCCAGTCCTGTAGGCTCGAAATGCTGCAACATGTCCACCTTAACGTTGTCTGAGTTACTCCAACGACGATTTCCTCGAGCTTTCAAAAAAATTTCGTAGAGTGAAGAGGCATTTGGCTACCTTAAGAGAGTCATAGTTACTGCAGCCAGATGGTCCCCTGTCTTTGAATCTCTCCTCTCTTTAATTCGTACTGCGGAATGTCCAAGCAGAAGCGAAATGCTGCAACATGTCCACCTTAACGTTGTCTCAGTTACTCCAACGACGATTTCCTCGAGCTTTCAAAAAAATTTCGCAGAGTGAAGATGCATTTGGCTACCTTAAGAGAGTCATAGTTACTCCTGCCAGCTGCTCCCATTTCTTTAGGCCTTTATCATTCTTGCTATGGCCAGTCCTACAGAACCGATATGCCACTGTATGTCCACCTTAACGTCCTCACAGTTACTCCCAGTACGAGTTTCTCGAGTTAGCAAATGTACTTAGCCGGATGACGAGGCATTTGGCTACTTCAAGAGGGTCATAGTTACAGTAGCCATATGCTCCCCTTTCTTTGAATCTTCCCTCTCTTTAATTCGTACTGCGGAATGTCCAAGCAGAAGCGAAATGCTGCAACAAGTCCACCTTAGCGTTGTCTGAGTTACTCCAACGACGATATCCGCGAGTTTTCAAATAAATTTCGCAGAGTTACGAGGCATTTGGCTACCTTAAGAGAGTCATACTTACAGCTGCCAGCTGCTCCCCCTTCTTTGAACCTTTCCTCTTTTTAATTCGTGCTGCGGCCAGTCCTGTAGGCTCGAAATGCTGCAACATGTCCACCTTAACGTTGTCTGAGTTACTCCAACGACGATTTCCTCGAGCTTTCAAAAAAATTTCGTAGAGTGAAGAGGCATTTGGCTACCTTAAGAGAGTCATAGTTACTGCTGCCAGCTGCTCCCCTTTCGATGAACCTTTCCTGTCTTTAATTCGTACGACGGCCAGTCCTGAAGACTCGAAATGCTACAACATGTCCACCTTAACGTTGTCTGAGTTACTCCAACGACGATATCCTCGAGCTTTCAAATAAATTTCGCAGAGTAACGAGGCGTTTGGCTACCTTAAGAGAGTCATAGTTACCCCTACCGGCTGCTCCCATTTCTTTAGGCCTCTAACATTGTTGCTATGGTCAGTCCTACAGAACCGATATGCCACTGTATGTCCACCTTAACTTCGTCACAGTTACTCCCAGTACGTGTTTCTCGAGTTAGCTAATGTACTTAGCCGGATGACGAGGCATTTAGCTACTTCAAGAGGGTCATAGTTAATGCAGCCAGATGCTCCCCTTTCTTTGAATCTTTCCTCTCTTTAATTCGTACTGCGGAATGTCCAAGCAGAAGCGAAATGCTGCAACATGTCCACCTTAGCAATGTCTGAGTTACTCCAACGACGATATCCGCGAGTTTTCAAATAAATTTCGCAGAGTTACGAGGCATTTGGCTACCTTAAGAGAGTCATACTTACTGCTGCCAGCTGCTCCCCCTTCTTTGAACCTTTCCTCTCTTTAATTCGTGCTGCGGCCAGTCCTGTAGGCTCGAAATGCTACAACATGTCCACCTTAACGTTGTCTGAGTTACTCCAACGACGATTTCCTCGAGCTTTCAAAAAAATTTCGTAGAGTGAAGAGGCATTTGCCTACCTTAAGAGAGTCATAGTTACTCCTGCCAGCTACTCCCATTTCTATAGGCCATTACCGTTCTTGCTATGGCCAGTCCTACAGAACCGATTTCCCAGTGTAGGTCCACCTTAACGTCGTCACAGTTACTCCCACTACGAGTTTCTCGAGTTAACAAATGTACTACGCCGGATGACGAGAAATTTGGCTACCTTAAGAGAGTCATAGTTACTGCAGCCAGATGCTGCCCTTTCTTTGAATCTTTCCTCTCTTTAATTCGTACTGCGGAATGTCCAAGCAGAGGCGAAACGCTGTAACATGTCCACCTTAACGTTGTCTGAGTTACTCAAACGACGATATCCACGAGTTTTGAAATAAATTTCGCAGAGTGACGAGGCATATGGATACCTTAAGAGAGTCATAGTTACTGCTGCCAGCTGCTCCCCCTTCGATGAACCTTTCCTGTCTTTAATTCGTACGACGGCCAGTCCTGATGACTCGAAATGCTACAACATGTCCACCTTAACGTTGTCTGAGTTACTCCAACGACGATATCCTCGAGCTTTCAAATAAATTTCACAGAGTAACGAGGCGTTTGGCTACCTTAAGAGAGTCATAGTTACGCCTGGCGGCTGCTCCCATTTCTTTAGGCCTCTAACATTGTTGCTATGGTCAGTCCTACAGAACCGATATGCCACTGTATGTCCACCTTAACGTCGTCACAGTTACTCACAGTACGAGTTTCTCGAGTTAGCAAATGTACTTAGCCGGATGACGAGACATTTGGCTACCTCAAGAGAGTCATAGTTACTGCAGCCAGATGGTCCCCTGTCTTTGAATCTTTCCTCTCTTTAATTCGTACTGCGGAATGTCCAACCAGAAGCGAAATGCTGCAACATGTCCACCTTAACGTTGTCTGAGTTACTCCAACGACGATATCCACGAGTTTTCAAATAAATTTCAGAGAGTAACGAGGCGTTTGGCTACCTTAAGAGAGTCATAGTTACGCGTGCCGGCTGCTCCCATTTCTTTAGGCCTCTAACATTGTTGCTATGGTCAGTCCTACAGAACCGATATGCCACTGTATGTCCACCTTAACGTCGTCACAGTTACTCCCAGTACGAGTTTCTCGAGTTAGCAAATGTACTTAGCCGGATGACGAGGCATTTGGCTACTTCAGGAGAGTCACTGCAGCCAGATGGTCCCCTTTCTTTGAATCTTTCCTCTCTTAAATTCGTACTGCAGAATGTCCAAGCAGAAGCGAATTGCTGCAACATGTCCACCTTAACGTTGTCTGAGTTATTCCAACGACGATTTCCTTGAGCTTTCAAAAAAATTTCGCAGAGTGAAGATGCATTTGGCTACCTTAAGAGAGTCATAGTTACTCCTGCCAGCTGCTCCCATTTCTTTAGGCCTTTATCATTCTTGCTATGGCCAGTCCTACAGAACCGATATGCCACTGTATGTCCACCTTAACGTCGTCACAGTTACTCACAGTACGAGTTTCTCGAGTTAGCAAATGTACTTAGCCTGATGACGAGACATTTGGCTACCTCAAGAGAGTCATAGTTACTGCAGCCAGATGGTCCCCTGTCTTTGAATCTTTCCTCTCTTTAAATTGTATTGCGGAATGTCCAAGCAGAAGCGAAATGCTGCAACATGTCCACCTTAACGTTGTCTGAGTTACTCCAACAACGATATCCACGAGTTTTCAAATAAATTTCACAGAGTAACGAGGCGTTTGGCTACCTTAAGAGAGTCATAGTTACGCCTGCCGGCTGCTCCCATTTCTTTAGGCCTCTAACATTGTTGCTATGGTCAGTCCTACAGAACCGATATGCCACTGTATGTCCACCTTAACGTCGTCACAGTTACTCACAGTACGAGTTTCTCGAGTTAGCAAAAGTACTTAGCCGGATGACGAGACATTTGGCTACCTCAAGAGAGTCATAGTTACTGCAGCCAGATGGTCCCCTGTCTTTGAATCTTTCCTCTCTTTAATTCGTACTGCGGAATGTCCAAGCAGAAGCGAAATGCTGCAACATGTCCACCTTAACGTTGTCTGAGTTACTCCAACGACGATATCCACGAGTTTTCAAATAAATTTCACAGAGTAACGAGGCGTTTGGCTACCTTAAGAGAGTCATAGTTACGCCTGCCGGCTGCTCCCATTTCTTTAGGCCTCTAACATTGTTGCTATGGTCAGTCCTACAGAACCGATATGCCACTGTATGTCCACCTTAACGTCGTCACAGTTACTCACAGTACAAGTTTCTCGAGTTAGCAAATGTACTTAGCCGGATGACGAGACATTTGGCTACCTCAAGAGAGTCATAGTTACTGCAGCCAGATGGTCCCCTGTCTTTGAATCTTTCCTCTCTTTAATTCGTACTGCGGAATGTCCAAGCAGAAGCGAAATGCTGCAACATGTCCACCTTAACGTTGTCTGAGTTACTCCAACGACGATATCCACGAGTTTTCAAATAAATTTCACAGAGTAACGAGGCGTTTGGCTACCTTAAGAGAGTCATAGTTACGCCTGCCGGCTGCTCCCATTTCTTTAGGCCTCTAACATTGTTGCTATGGTCAGTCCTACAGAACCGATATGCCACTGTACGTCCACCTTAACGTCGTCACAGTTACTCACAGTACGAGTTTCTCGAGTTAGCAAAAGTACTTAGCCGGATGACGAGACATTTGTCTACCTCAAGAGAGTCATAGTTACTGCAGCCAGATGGTCCCCTGTCTTTGAATCTTTCCTCTCTTTAATTCGTACTGCGGAATGTCCAAGCAGAAGCGAAATGCTGCAACATGTCCACCTTAACGTTGTCTGAGTTACTCCAACGACGATATCCACGAGTTTTCAAATAAATTTCACAGAGTAACGAATCGTTTGGCTACCTTAAGAGAGTCATAGTTACGCCTGCCGGCTGCTCCCATTTCTTTAGGCCTCTAACATTGTTGCTATGGTCAGTCCTACAGAACCGATATGCCACTGTACGTCCAGCTTAACGTCGTCACAGTTACTCACAGTACGAGTTTCTCGAGTTAGCAAATGTACTTAGCCGGATGACGAGACATTTGGCTACCTCAAGAGAGTCATAGTTACCGCAGCCAGATGGTCCCCTGTCTTTGAATCTTTCCTCTCTTTAATTCGTACTGCGGAATGTCCAAGCAGATGCGAAATGCTGCAACATGTCCACCTTAACGTTGTCTCAGTTACTCCAACGACGATTTCCTCGAGCTTTCAAAAAAATTTCGCAGAGTGAAGATGCATTTGGCTACCTTAAGAGAGTCATAGTTACTCCTGCCAGCTGCTCCCATTTCTTTAGGCCTTTATCATTCTTGCTATGGCCAGACCTACAGAACCGATATGCCACTGTATGTCCACCTTAACGTCGTCACAGTTACTCACAGTACGAGTTTCTCGAGTTAGCAAATGTACTTAGCCGGATGACGAGACATTTGGCTACCTCGAGAGAGTCATAGTTACTGCAGCCAGATGGTCCCCTGTCTTTGAATCTTTCCTCTCTTTAATTCGTACTGCGGAATGTCCAAGCAGAAGCGAAATGCTGCAACATGTCCACCTTAACGTTGTCTGAGTTACTCCAACGACGATATCCACGAGTTTTCAAATAAATTTCACAGAGTAACGAGGCGTTTGGCTACCTTAAGAGAGTCATAGTTACGCCTGCCGGCTGCTCCCATTTCTTTAGGCCTCTAACATTGTTGCTATGGTCAGTCCTACAGAACCGATATGCCACTGTATGTCCACCTTAACGTCGTCACAGTTACTCACAGTACGAGTTTCTCGAGTTAGCAAAAGTACTTAGCCGGATGACGAGACATTTGGCTACCTCAAGAGAGTCATAGTTACTGCAGCCAGATGGTCCCCTGTCTTTGAATCTTTCCTCTCTTTAATTCGTACTGCGGAATGTCCAAGCAGAAGCGAAATGCTGCAACATGTCCACCTTAACGTTGTCTGAGTTACTCCAACGACGATATCCACGAGTTTTCAAATAAATTTCACAGAGTAACGAGGCGTTTGGCTACCTTAAGAGAGTCATAGTTACGCCTGCCGGCTGCTCCCATTTCTTTAGGCCTCTAACATTGTTGCTATGGTCAGTCCTACAGAACCGATATGCCACTGTATGTCCACCTTAACGTCGTCACAGTTACTCACAGTACAAGTTTCTCGAGTTAGCAAATGTACTTAGCCGGATGACGAGACATTTGGCTACCTCAAGAGAGTCATAGTTACTGCAGCCAGATGGTCCCCTGTCTTTGAATCTTTCCTCTCTTTAATTCGTACTGCGGAATGTCCAAGCAGAAGCGAAATGCTGCAACATGTCCACCTTAACGTTGTCTGAGTTACTCCAACGACGATATCCACGAGTTTTCAAATAAATTTCACAGAGTAACGAGGCGTTTGGCTACCTTAAGAGAGTCATAGTTACGCCTGCCGGCTGCTCCCATTTCTTTAGGCCTCTAACATTGTTGCTATGGTCAGTCCTACAGAACCGATATGCCACTGTACGTCCACCTTAACGTCGTCACAGTTACTCACAGTACGAGTTTCTCGAGTTAGCAAAAGTACTTAGCCGGATGACGAGACATTTGTCTACCTCAAGAGAGTCATAGTTACTGCAGCCAGATGGTCCCCTGTCTTTGAATCTTTCCTCTCTTTAATTCGTACTGCGGAATGTCCAAGCAGAAGCGAAATGCTGCAACATGTCCACCTTAACGTTGTCTGAGTTACTCCAACGACGATATCCACGAGTTTTCAAATAAATTTCACAGAGTAACGAGGCGTTTGGCTACCTTAAGAGAGTCATAGTTACGCCTGCCGGCTGCTCCCATTTCTTTAGGCCTCTAACATTGTTGCTATGGTCAGTCCTACAGAACCGATATGCCACTGTATGTCCACCTTAACGTCGTCACAGTTACTCACAGTACAAGTTTCTCGAGTTAGCAAATGTACTTAGCCGGATGACGAGACATTTGGCTACCTCAAGAGAGTCATAGTTACTGCAGCCAGATGGTCCCCTGTCTTTGAATCTTTCCTCTCTTTAATTCGTACTGCGGAATGTCCAAGCAGAAGCGAAATGCTGCAACATGTCCACCTTAACGTTGTCTGAGTTACTCCAACGACGATATCCACGAGTTTTCAAATAAATTTCACAGAGTAACGAGGCGTTTGGCTACCTTAAGAGAGTCATAGTTACGCCTGCCGGCTGCTCCCATTTCTTTAGGCCTCTAACATTGTTGCTATGGTCAGTCCTACAGAACCGATATGCCACTGTACGTCCACCTTAACGTCGTCACAGTTACTCACAGTACGAGTTTCTCGAGTTAGCAAAAGTACTTAGCCGGATGACGAGACATTTGTCTACCTCAAGAGAGTCATAGTTACTGCAGCCAGATGGTCCCCTGTCTTTGAATCTTTCCTCTCTTTAATTCGTACTGCGGAATGTCCAAGCAGAAGCGAAATGCTGCAACATGTCCACCTTAACGTTGTCTGAGTTACTCCAACGACGATATCCACGAGTTTTCAAATAAATTTCACAGAGTAACGAGGCGTTTGGCTACCTTAAGAGAGTCATAGTTACGCCTGCCGGCTGCTCCCATTTCTTTAGGCCTCTAACATTGTTGCTATGGTCAGTCCTACAGAACCGATGTGCCACTGTATGTCCACCTTAACGTCGTCACAGTTACTCACAGTACAAGTTTCTCGAGTTAGCAAATGTACTTAGCCGGATGACGAGACATTTGGCTACCTCAAGAGAGTCATAGTTACTGCAGCCAGATGGTCCCCTGTCTTTGAATCTTTCCTCTCTTTAATTCGTACTGCGGAATGTCCAAGCAGAAGCGAAATGCTGCAACATGTCCACCTTAACGTTGTCTGAGTTACTCCAACGACGATATCCACGAGTTTTCAAATAAATTTCACAGAGTAACGAGGCGTTTGGCTACCTTAAGAGAGTCATAGTTACGCCTGCCGGCTGCTCCCATTTCTTTAGGCCTCTAACATTGTTGCTATGGTCAGTCCTACAGAACCGATATGCCACTGTACGTCCAGCTTAACGTCGTCACAGTTACTCACAGTACGAGTTTCTCGAGTTAGCAAATGTACTTAGCCGGATGACGAGACATTTGGCTACCTCAAGAGAGTCATAGTTACCGCAGCCAGATGGTCCCCTGTCTTTGAATCTTTCCTCTCTTTAATTCGTACTGCGGAATGTCCAAGCAGATGCGAAATGCTGCAACATGTCCACCTTAACGTTGTCTCAGTTACTCCAACGACGATTTCCTCGAGCTTTCAAAAAAATTTCGCAGAGTGAAGATGCATTTGGCTACCTTAAGAGAGTCATAGTTACTCCTGCCAGCTGCTCCCATTTCTTTAGGCCTTTATCATTCTTGCTATGGCCAGACCTACAGAACCGATATGCCACTGTATGTCCACCTTAACGTCGTCACAGTTACTCACAGTACGAGTTTCTCGAGTTAGCAAATGTACTTAGCCGGATGACGAGACATTTGGCTACCTCGAGAGAGTCATAGTTACTGCAGCCAGATGGTCCCCTGTCTTTGAATCTTTCCTCTCTTTAATTCGTACTGCGGAATGTCCAAGCAGAAGCGAAATGCTGCAACATGTCCACCTTAACGTTGTCTGAGTTACTCCAACGACGATATCCACGAGTTTTCAAATAAATTTCACAGAGTAACGAGGCGTTTGGCTACCTTAAGAGAGTCATAGTTACGCCTGCCGGCTGCTCCCATTTCTTTAGGCCTCTAACATTGTTGCTATGGTCAGTCCTACAGAACCGATATGCCACTGTATGTCCACCTTAACGTCGTCACAGTTACTCACAGTACGAGTTTCTCGAGTTAGCAAAAGTACTTAGCCGGATGACGAGACATTTGGCTACCTCAAGAGAGTCATAGTTACTGCAGCCAGATGGTCCCCTGTCTTTGAATCTTTCCTCTCTTTAATTCGTACTGCGGAATGTCCAAGCAGAAGCGAAATGCTGCAACATGTCCACCTTAACGTTGTCTGAGTTACTCCAACGACGATATCCACGAGTTTTCAAATAAATTTCACAGAGTAACGAGGCGTTTGGCTACCTTAAGAGAGTCATAGTTACGCCTGCCGGCTGCTCCCATTTCTTTAGGCCTCTAACATTGTTGCTATGGTCAGTCCTACAGAACCGATATGCCACTGTATGTCCACCTTAACGTCGTCACAGTTACTCACAGTACAAGTTTCTCGAGTTAGCAAATGTACTTAGCCGGATGACGAGACATTTGGCTACCTCAAGAGAGTCATAGTTACTGCAGCCAGATGGTCCCCTGTCTTTGAATCTTTCCTCTCTTTAATTCGTACTGCGGAATGTCCAAGCAGAAGCGAAATGCTGCAACATGTCCACCTTAACGTTGTCTGAGTTACTCCAACGACGATATCCACGAGTTTTCAAATAAATTTCACAGAGTAACGAGGCGTTTGGCTACCTTAAGAGAGTCATAGTTACGCCTGCCGGCTGCTCCCATTTCTTTAGGCCTCTAACATTGTTGCTATGGTCAGTCCTACAGAACCGATATGCCACTGTACGTCCACCTTAACGTCGTCACAGTTACTCACAGTACGAGTTTCTCGAGTTAGCAAATGTACTTAGCCGGATGACGAGACATTTGGCTACCTCAAGAGAGTCATAGTTACTGCAGCCAGATGGTCCCCTGTCTTTGAATCTTTCCTCTCTTTAATTCGTACTGCGGAATGTCCAAGCAGATGCGAAATGCTGCAACATGTCCACCTTAACGTTGTCTCAGTTACTCCAACGACGATTTCCTCGAGCTTTCAAAAAAATTTCGCAGAGTGAAGATGCATTTGGCTACCTTAAGAGAGTCATAGTTACTCCTGCCAGCTGCTCCCATTTCTTTAGGCCTTTATCATTCTTGCTATGGCCAGACCTACAGAACCGATATGCCACTGTATGTCCACCTTAACGTCGTCACAGTTACTCACAGTACGAGTTTCTCGAGTTAGCAAATGTACTTAGCCGGATGACGAGACATTTGGCTACCTCGAGAGAGTCATAGTTACTGCAGCCAGATGGTCCCCTGTCTTTGAATCTTTCCTCTCTTTAATTCGTACTGCGGAATGTCCAAGCAGAAGCGAAATGCTGCAACAAGTCCACCTTAGCGTTGTCTGAGTTACTCCAACGACGATATCCGCGAGTTTTCAAATAAATTTCGCAGAGTTACGAGGCATTTGGCTACCTTAAGAGAGTCATACTTACAGCTGCCAGCTGCTCCCCCTTCTTTGAACCTTTCCTCTTTTTAATTCGTGCTGCGGCCAGTCCTGTAGGCTCGAAATGCTGCAACATGTCCACCTTAACGTTGTCTGAGTTACTCCAACGACGATTTCCTCGAGCTTTCAAAAAAATTTCGTAGAGTGAAGAGGCATTTGGCTACCTTAAGAGAGTCATAGTTACTCCTGCCAGCTACTCCCATTTCTATAGGCCATTACCGTTCTTGCTATGGCCAGTCCTACAGAACCGATTTGCCAGTGTAGGTCCACCTTAACGTCGTCACAGTTACTCCCACTACGAGTTTCTCGAGTTAACAAATGTACCACGCCGGATGACGAGAAATTTGGCTACCTTAAGAGAGTCATAGTTACTGCAGCCAGATGCTGCCCTTTCTTTGAATCTTTCCTCTCTTTAATTCGTACTGCGGAATGTCCAAGCAGAGGCGAAACGCTGTAACATGTCCACCTTAACGTTGTCTGAGTTACTCAAACGACGATATCCACGAGTTTTGAAATAAATTTCGCAGAGTGACGAGGCATATGGATACCTTAAGAGAGTCATAGTTACTGCTGCCAGCTGCTCCCCCTTCGATGAACCTTTCCTGTCTTTAATTCGTACGACGGCCAGTCCTGATGACTCGAAATGCTACAACATGTCCACCTTAACGATGTCTGAGTTACTCCAACGACGATATCCTCGAGCTTTCAAATAAATTTCACAGAGTAACGAGGCGTTTGACTACCTTAAGAGAGTCATAGTTACGCCTGGCGGCTGCTCCCATTTCTTTAGGCCTCTAACATTGTTGCTATGGTCAGTCCTACAGAACCGATATGCCACTGTATGTCCACCTTAACGTCGTCACAGTTACTTACAGTACGAGTTTCTCGAGTTAGCAAGTGTACTTAGCCGGATGACGAGACATTTGGCTACCTCAAGAGAGTCATAGTTACTGCAGCCAGATGGTCCCCTGTCTTTGAATCTTTCCTCACTTTAATTCGTACTGCGGAATGTCCAAGCAGAAGCGAAATGCTGCAACATGTCCACCTTAACGTTGTCTCAGTTACTCCAACGACGATTTCCTCGAGCTTTCAAAAAAATTTCGCAGAGTGAAGATGCATTTGGCTACCTTAAGAGAGTCATAGTTACTCCTGCCAGCTGCTCCCATTTCTTTAGGCCTTTATCATTCTTGCTATGGCCAGTCCTACAGAACCGATATGCCACTGTATGTCCACCTTAACGTCCTCACAGTTACTCCCAGTACGAGTTTCTCGAGTTAGCAAATGTACTTAGCCGTATGACGAGGCATTTGGTACTTCAAGAGGGTCATAGTTACTGTAGCCATATGCTCCCCTTTCTTTGAATCTTCCCTCTCATTAATTCGTACTGCGGAATGTCCAAGCAGAAGCGAAATGCTGCAACAAGTCCACCTTAGCGTTGTCTGAGTTACTCCAACGACGATATCCACGAGTTTTCAAGTAAATTTCGCAGAGTTACGAGGCATTTGGCTCCCTTATGAGAGTCATAGTTACTGCTGCCAGCTGCTCCCCTTTCTTTGAATCTTTCCTCTCTTTAATTCGTACTGCAGAATGTCCAAGCAGAAGCGAAATGCTGCAACATGTCCACCTTAACGTTGTGTGAGTTATTCCAACGACGATTTCCTTGAGCTTTCAAAAAAATTTCGCAGAGTGAAGATGCATTTGGCTACCTTAAGAGAGTCATAGTTACTCCTGCCAGCTGCTCCCATTTCTTTAGGCCTGTATCATTCTTGCTATGGCCAGTCCTACAGAACCGATATGCCACTGTATGTCCACCTTAACGTCGTCACAGTTACTCACAGTACGAGTTTCTCGAGTTAGCAAATGTACTTAGCCGGATGACGAGACATTTGGCTACCTCAAGAGAGTCATAGTTACTGCAGCCAGATGTTCCCTGTCTTTGAATCTTTCCTCTCTTTAATTCGTACTGCGGAATGTCCAAGCAGAAGCGAAATGCTGCAACATGTCCACCTTAACGTTGTCTGAGTTACTCCAACGACGATATCCGCGAGTTTTCAAATAAATTTCGCAGAGTTACGAGGCATTTGGCTACCTTAAGAGAGTCATACTTACAGCTGCCAGCTGCTCCCCTTTCTTTGAACCTTTCCTCTTTTTAATTCGTGCTGCGGCCAGTCCTGTAGGCTCGAAATGCTGCAACATGTCCACCTTAACGTTGTCTGAGTTACTCCAACGACGATTTCCTCGAGCTTTCAAAAAAATTTCGTAGAGTGAAGAGGCATTTGGCTACCTTAAGAGAGTCATAGTTACTGCTGCCAGCTGCTCCCCTTTCGATGAACGTTTCCTGTCTTTAATTCGTACGACGGCCAGTCCTGAAGACTCGAAATGCTACAACATGTCCACCTTAACGTTGTCTGAGTTACTCCAACGACGATATCCTCGAGCTTTCAAATAAATTTCGCAGAGTAACGAGGCGTTTGGCTACCTTAAGAGAGTCATAGTTACCCCTGCCGGCTGCTCCCATTTCTTTAGGCCTCTAACATTGTTGCTATGGTCAGTCCAACAGAACCGATATGCCACTGTATGTCCACCTTAACTTTGTCACAGTTACTCCCAGTACGAGTTTCTCGAGTTAGCTAATGTACTTAGCCGGATGACGAGGCATTTAGCTACTTCAAGAGGGTCATAGTTAATGCAGCCAGATGCTCCCCTTTCTTTGAATCTTTCCTCTCTTTAATTTGTACTGCGGAATGTCTAAGCAGAAGCGAAATGCTGCAACATGTCCACCTTAGCAATGTCTGAGTTACTCCAACGACGATATCCGCGAGTTTTCAAATAAATTTCGCAGAGTTACGAGGCATTTGGCTACCTTAAGAGAGTCATACTTACTGCTGCCAGCTGCTCCCCCTTCTTTGAACTTTTCCTCTCTTTAATTCGTGCTGCGGCCAGTCCTGTAGGCTCGAAATGCTACAACATGTCCACCTTAACGTTGTCTGAGTTACTCCAACGACGATTTCCTCGAGCTTTCAAAAAAATTTCGTAGAATGAAGAGGCATTTGCCTACCTTAAGAGAGTCATAGTTACTCCTGCCAGCTGCTACCATTTCTATAGGCCATTACCGTTCTTGCTATGGCCAGTCCTACAGAACCGATTTGCCAGTGTAGGTCCACCTTAACGGCGTCACAGTTACTCCCACTACGAGTTTCTCGAGTTAGCAAATGTACTACGCCGGATGACGAGAAATTTAGCTACCTTAAGAGAGTCATAGTTACTGCAGCCAGATGCTGCCCTTTCTTTGAATCTTTCCTCTCTTTAATTCGTACTGCGGAATGTCCAAGCAGAGGCGAAACGCTGTAACATGTCCACCTTAACGGTGTCTGAGTTACTCAAACGACGATATCCACGAGTTTTGAAATAAATTTCGCAGAGTGCCGAGGCATTTGGATACCTTAAGAGAGTCATAGTTACTGCTGCCAGCTGCTCCCCCTTCGATGAACCTTTCCTGTCTTTAATTCGTACGACGGCCAGTCCTGATGTCTCGAAATGCTACAACATGTCGACCTTAACGTTGTCTGAGTTACTCCAACGACGATATCCTCGAGCTTTCAAATAAATTTCACAGAGTAACGAGGCGTTTGGCTACCTTAAGAGAGTCATAGTTACGCCTGCCGGCTGCTCCCGTTTCTTTAGGCCTCTAACATTGTTGATATGGTCAGTCCTACAGAACCGATATGCCACTGTATGTCCACCTTAACATCGTCACAGTTACTCCCAGTACGAGTTTCTCGAGTTAGCAAATGTACTTAGCCAGATGACGAGGCATTTGGCTACTTCAGGAGAGTCACTGCAGCCAGATGGTCCCCTTTCTTTGAATCTTTCCTCTCTTTAATTCGTACTGCGGAATGTCCAAGCAGAAGCGAAATGCTGCTACATGTCCACCTTAACGTTGTCTCAGTTACTCCAACGACGATTTCCTCGAGCTTTCAAAAAAATTTCGCAGAGTGAAGATGCATTTGGCTACCTTAAGAGAGTCATAGTTACTCCTGCCAGCTGCTCCCATTTCTTTAGGCCTTTATCATTCTTGCTATGGCCAGTCCTACAGAACCGATATGCCACTGTATGTCCACCTTAACGTCCTCACAGTTACTCCCAGTACGAGTTTCTCGAGTTAGCAAATGTACTTAGCCGTATGACGAGGCATTTGGTACTTCAAGAGGGTCATAGTTACTGTAGCCATATGCTCCCCTTTCTTTGAATCTTCCCTCTCATTAATTCGTACTGCGGAATGTCCAAGCAGAAGCGAAATGCTGCAACAAGTCCACCTTAGCGTTGTCTGAGTTACTCCAACGACGATATCCACGAGTTTTCAAGTAAATTTCGCAGAGTTACGAGGCATTTGGCTCCCTTATGAGAGTCATAGTTACTGCTGCCAGCTGCTCCCCTTTCTTTGAATCTTTCCTCTCTTTAATTCGTACTGCAGAATGTCCAAGCAGAAGCGAAATGCTGCAACATGTCCACCTTAACGTTGTGTGAGTTATTCCAACGACGATTTCCTTGAGCTTTCAAAAAAATTTCGCAGAGTGAAGATGCATTTGGCTACCTTAAGAGAGTCATAGTTACTCCTGCCAGCTGCTCCCATTTCTTTAGGCCTGTATCATTCTTGCTATGGCCAGTCCTACAGAACCGATATGCCACTGTATGTCCACCTTAACGTCGTCACAGTTACTCACAGTACGAGTTTCTCGAGTTAGCAAATGTACTTAGCCGGATGACGAGACATTTGGCTACCTCAAGAGAGTCATAGTTACTGCAGCCAGATGTTCCCTGTCTTTGAATCTTTCCTCTCTTTAATTCGTACTGCGGAATGTCCAAGCAGAAGCGAAATGCTGCAACATGTCCACCTTAACGTTGTCTGAGTTACTCCAACGACGATATCCGCGAGTTTTCAAATAAATTTCGCAGAGTTACGAGGCATTTGGCTACCTTAAGAGAGTCATACTTACAGCTGCCAGCTGCTCCCCTTTCTTTGAACCTTTCCTCTTTTTAATTCGTGCTGCGGCCAGTCCTGTAGGCTCGAAATGCTGCAACATGTCCACCTTAACGTTGTCTGAGTTACTCCAACGACGATTTCCTCGAGCTTTCAAAAAAATTTCGTAGAGTGAAGAGGCATTTGGCTACCTTAAGAGAGTCATAGTTACTGCTGCCAGCTGCTCCCCTTTCGATGAACGTTTCCTGTCTTTAATTCGTACGACGGCCAGTCCTGAAGACTCGAAATGCTACAACATGTCCACCTTAACGTTGTCTGAGTTACTCCAACGACGATATCCTCGAGCTTTCAAATAAATTTCGCAGAGTAACGAGGCGTTTGGCTACCTTAAGAGAGTCATAGTTACCCCTGCCGGCTGCTCCCATTTCTTTAGGCCTCTAACATTGTTGCTATGGTCAGTCCAACAGAACCGATATGCCACTGTATGTCCACCTTAACTTTGTCACAGTTACTCCCAGTACGAGTTTCTCGAGTTAGCTAATGTACTTAGCCGGATGACGAGGCATTTAGCTACTTCAAGAGGGTCATAGTTAATGCAGCCAGATGCTCCCCTTTCTTTGAATCTTTCCTCTCTTTAATTTGTACTGCGGAATGTCTAAGCAGAAGCGAAATGCTGCAACATGTCCACCTTAGCAATGTCTGAGTTACTCCAACGACGATATCCGCGAGTTTTCAAATAAATTTCGCAGAGTTACGAGGCATTTGGCTACCTTAAGAGAGTCATACTTACTGCTGCCAGCTGCTCCCCCTTCTTTGAACTTTTCCTCTCTTTAATTCGTGCTGCGGCCAGTCCTGTAGGCTCGAAATGCTACAACATGTCCACCTTAACGTTGTCTGAGTTACTCCAACGACGATTTCCTCGAGCTTTCAAAAAAATTTCGTAGAATGAAGAGGCATTTGCCTACCTTAAGAGAGTCATAGTTACTCCTGCCAGCTGCTACCATTTCTATAGGCCATTACCGTTCTTGCTATGGCCAGTCCTACAGAACCGATTTGCCAGTGTAGGTCCACCTTAACGGCGTCACAGTTACTCCCACTACGAGTTTCTCGAGTTAGCAAATGTACTACGCCGGATGACGAGAAATTTAGCTACCTTAAGAGAGTCATAGTTACTGCAGCCAGATGCTGCCCTTTCTTTGAATCTTTCCTCTCTTTAATTCGTACTGCGGAATGTCCAAGCAGAGGCGAAACGCTGTAACATGTCCACCTTAACGGTGTCTGAGTTACTCAAACGACGATATCCACGAGTTTTGAAATAAATTTCGCAGAGTGCCGAGGCATTTGGATACCTTAAGAGAGTCATAGTTACTGCTGCCAGCTGCTCCCCCTTCGATGAACCTTTCCTGTCTTTAATTCGTACGACGGCCAGTCCTGATGTCTCGAAATGCTACAACATGTCGACCTTAACGTTGTCTGAGTTACTCCAACGACGATATCCTCGAGCTTTCAAATAAATTTCACAGAGTAACGAGGCGTTTGGCTACCTTAAGAGAGTCATAGTTACGCCTGCCGGCTGCTCCCGTTTCTTTAGGCCTCTAACATTGTTGATATGGTCAGTCCTACAGAACCGATATGCCACTGTATGTCCACCTTAACATCGTCACAGTTACTCCCAGTACGAGTTTCTCGAGTTAGCAAATGTACTTAGCCAGATGACGAGGCATTTGGCTACTTCAGGAGAGTCACTGCAGCCAGATGGTCCCCTTTCTTTGAATCTTTCCTCTCTTTAATTCGTACTGCGGAATGTCCAAGCAGAAGCGAAATGCTGCTACATGTCCACCTTAACGTTGTCTCAGTTACTCCAACGACGATTTCCTCGAGCTTTCAAAAAAATTTCGCAGAGTGAAGATGCATTTGGCTACCTTAAGAGAGTCATAGTTACTCCTGCCAGCTGCTCCCATTTCTTTAGGCCTTTATCATTCTTGCTATGGCCAGTCCTACAGAACCGATATGCCACTGTATGTCCACCTTAACGTCCTCACAGTTACTCCCAGTACGAGTTTCTCGAGTTAGCAAATGTACTTAGCCGTATGACGAGGCATTTGGTACTTCAAGGGGGTCATAGTTACTATAGCCATATGCTCCCCTTTCTTTGAATCTTCCCTCTCATTAATTCGTACTGCGGAATGTCCAAGCAGAAGCGAAATGCTGCAACAAGTCCACCTTAGCGTTGTCTGAGTTACTCCAACGACGATATCCACGAGTTTTCAAGTAAATTTCGCAGAGTTACGAGGCATTTGGCTCCCTTATGAGAGTCATAGTTACTGCTGCCAGCTGCTCCCCTTTCTTTGAATCTTTCCTCTCTTTAATTCGTACTGCAGAATGTCCAAGCAGAAGCGAAATGCTGCAACATGTCCACCTTAACGTTGTGTGAGTTATTCCAACGACGATTTCCTTGAGCTTTCAAAAAAATTTCGCAGAGTGAAGATGCATTTGGCTACCTTAAGAGAGTCATAGTTACTCCTGCCAGCTGCTCCCATTTCTTTAGGCCTGTATCATTCTTGCTATGGCCAGTCCTACAGAACCGATATGCCACTGTATGTCCACCTTAACGTCGTCACAGTTACTCACAGTACGAGTTTCTCGAGTTAGCAAATGTACTTAGCCGGATGACGAGACATTTGGCTACCTCAAGAGAGTCATAGTTACTGCAGCCAGATGTTCCCTGTCTTTTTAATCTTTCCTCTCTTTAATTCGTACTGCGGAATGTCCAAGCAGAAGCGAAATGCTGCAACATGTCCACCTTAACGTTGTCTGAGTTACTCCAACGACGATATCCGCGAGTTTTCAAATAAATTTCGCAGAGTTACGAGGCATTTGGCTACCTTAAGAGAGTCATACTTACAGCTGCCAGCTGCTCCCCTTTCTTTGAACCTTTCCTCTTTTTAATTCGTGCTGCGGCCAGTCCTGTAGGCTCGAAATGCTGCAACATGTCCACCTTAACGTTGTCTGAGTTACTCCAACGACGATTTCCTCGAGCTTTCAAAAAAATTTCGTAGAGTGAAGAGGCATTTGGCTACCTTAAGAGAGTCATAGTTACTGCTGCCAGCTGCTCCCCTTTCGATGAACGTTTCCTGTCTTTAATTCGTACGACGGCCAGTCCTGAAGACTCGAAATGCTACAACATGTCCACCTTAACGTTGTCTGAGTTACTCCAACGACGATATCCTCGAGCTTTCAAATAAATTTCGCAGAGTAACGAGGCGTTTGGCTACCTTAAGAGAGTCATAGTTACCCCTGCCGGCTGCTCCCATTTCTTTAGGCCTCTAACATTGTTGCTATGGTCAGTCCAACAGAACCGATATGCCACTGTATGTCCACCTTAACTTTGTCACAGTTACTCCCAGTACGAGTTTCTCGAGTTAGCTAATGTACTTAGCCGGATGACGAGGCATTTAGCTACTTCAAGAGGGTCATAGTTAATGCAGCCAGATGCTCCCCTTTCTTTGAATCTTTCCTCTCTTTAATTTGTACTGCGGAATGTCTAAGCAGAAGCGAAATGCTGCAACATGTCCACCTTAGCAATGTCTGAGTTACTCCAACGACGATATCCGCGAGTTTTCAAATAAATTTCGCAGAGTTACGAGGCATTTGGCTACCTTAAGAGAGTCATACTTACTGCTGCCAGCTGCTCCCCCTTCTTTGAACTTTTCCTCTCTTTAATTCGTGCTGCGGCCAGTCCTGTAGGCTCGAAATGCTACAACATGTCCACCTTAACGTTGTCTGAGTTACTCCAACGACGATTTCCTCGAGCTTTCAAAAAAATTTCGTAGAATGAAGAGGCATTTGCCTACCTTAAGAGAGTCATAGTTACTCCTGCCAGCTGCTACCATTTCTATAGGCCATTACCGTTCTTGCTATGGCCAGTCCTACAGAACCGATTTGCCAGTGTAGGTCCACCTTAATGGCGTCACAGTTACTCCCACTACGAGTTTCTCGAGTTAGCAAATGTACTACGCCGGATGACGAGAAATTTAGCTACCTTAAGAGAGTCATAGTTACTGCAGCCAGATGCTGCCCTTTCTTTGAATCTTTCCTCTCTTTAATTCGTACTGCGGAATGTCCAAGCAGAGGCGAAACGCTGTAACATGTCCACCTTAACGGTGTCTGAGTTACTCAAACGACGATATCCACGAGTTTTGAAATAAATTTCGCAGAGTGACGAGGCATTTGGATACCTTAAGAGAGTCATAGTTACTGCTGCCAGCTGCTCCCCCTTCGATGAACCTTTCCTGTCTTTAATTCGTACGACGGCCAGTCCTGATGTCTCGAAATGCTACAACATGTCGACCTTAACGTTGTCTGAGTTACTCCAACGACGATATCCTCGAGCTTTCAAATAAATTTCACAGAGTAACGAGGCGTTTGGCTACCTTAAGAGAGTCATAGTTACGCCTGCCGGCTGCTCCCGTTTCTTTAGGCCTCTAACATTGTTGCTATGGTCAGTCCTACAGAACCGATATGCCACTGTATGTCCACCTTAACATCGTCACAGTTACTCCCAGTACGAGTTTCTCGAGTTAGCAAATGTACTTAGCCAGATGACGAGGCATTTGGCTACTTCAGGAGAGTCACTGCAGCCAGATGGTCCCCTTTCCTTGAATCTTTCCTCTCTTTAATTCGTGCTGTGGAATGTCCAAGCAGATGCGAAATGCTGCAACGTGTCCACCTTAACGTTGTCTGAGTTACGCCAACGACGATATCCACGAGTTTTCAAGTAAATTTCGCAGAGTTACGAGGCATTTGGCTCCCTTATGAGAGTCATAGTTGCTGCTGCCAGCTGCTCCCCTTTCTTTGAATCTTTCCTCTCTTTAATTCGTACTGCAGAATGTCCAAGCAGAAGCGAAATGCTGCAACATGTCCACCTTAACGTTGTCTGAGTTATTCCAACGACGATTTCCTTGAGCTTTCAAAAAAATTTCGCAGAGTGAAGATGCATTTGGCTACCTTAAGAGAGTCATAGTTACTCCTGCCAGCTGCTCCCATTTCTTTAGGCCTTTATCATTCTTGCTATGGCCAGTCCTACAGACCCGATATGCCACTGTATGTCCACCTTAACGTCGTCACAGTTACTCACAGTACGAGTTTCTCGAGTTAGCAAATGTACTTAGCCGGATGACGAGACATTTGGCTACCTCAAGAGAGTCATAGTTACTGCAGCCAGATGGTCCCCTGTCTTTGAATCTTTCCTCTCGTTAATTCGTACTGCGGAATGTCCAAGCAGAAGCGAAATGCTGCAACATGTCCACCTTAACGTTGTCTGAGTTACTCCAACGACGATATCCACGAGTTTTCAAATAAATTTCACAGAGTAACGAGGCGTTTGGCTACCTTAAGAGAGTCATAGTTACGCCTGCCGGCTGCTCCCATTTCTTTAGGCCTCTAACATTGTTGCTATGGTCAGTCCTACAGAACCGATATGCCACTGTATGTCCACCTTAACGTCGTCACAGTTACTCCCAGTACGAGTTTCTCGAGTTAGCAGATGTACTTAGCCGGATGACGAGGCATTTGGCTACTTCAGGAGAGTCACTGCAGCCAGATGGTCCCCTTTCTTTGAATCTTTCCTCTCTTAAATTCGTACTGCAGAATGTCCAAGCAGAAGCGAAATGCTGCAACATGTCCAGCTTAACGTTGTCTGAGTTATTCCAACGACGATTTCCTTGAGCTTTCAAAAAAATTTCGCAGAGTGAAGATGCATTTGGCTACCTTAAGAGAGTCATAGTTACTCCTGCCAGCTGCTCCCATTTCTTTAGGCCTTTATCATTCTTGCTATGGCCAGTCCTACAGACCCGATATGCCACTGTATGTCCACCTTAACTTCGTCACAGTTACTCACAGTACGAGTTTCTCGAGTTAGCAAATGTACTTAGCCGGATGACGAGACATTTGGCTACCTCAAGAGAGTCATAGTTACTGCAGCCAGATGGTCCCCTGTCTTTGAATCTTTCCTCTCTTTAATTCGTACTGCGGAATGTCCAAGCAGAAGCGAAATGCTGCAACATGTCCACCTTAACGTTGTCTCAGTTACTCCAACGACGATTTCCTCGAGCTTTCAAAAAAATTTCGCAGAGTGAAGATGCATTTGGCTACCTTAAGAGAGTCATAGTTACTCCTGCCAGCTGCTCCCATTTCTTTAGGCCTTTATCATTCTTGCTATGGCCAGTCCTACAGAACCGATATGCCACTGTATGTCCACCTTAACGTCCTCACAGTTACTCCCAGTACGAGTTTCTCGAGTTAGCAAATGTACTTAGCCGGATGACGAGGCATTTGGCTACTTCAAGAGGGTCATAGTTACAGTAGCCATATGCTCCCCTTTCTTTGAATCTTCCCTCTCTTTAATTCGTACTGCGGAATGTCCAAGCAGAAGCGAAATGCTGCAACATGTCCACCTTAGCAATGTCTGAGTTACTCCAACGACGATATCCGCGAGTTTTCAAATAAATTTCGCAGAGTTACGAGGCATTTGGCTACCTTAAGAGAGTCATACTTACTGCTGCCAGCTGCTCCCCCTTCTTTGAACTTTTCCTCTCTTTAATTCGTGCTGCGGCCAGTCCTGTAGGCTCGAAATGCTACAACATGTCCACCTTAACGTTGTCTGAGTTACTCCAACGACGATTTCCTCGAGCTTTCCAAAAAATTTCGTAGAGTGAAGAGGCATTTGCCTACCTTAAGAGAGTCATTGTTACTCCTGCCAGCTGCTCCCATTTCTATAGGCCATTACCGTTCTTGCTATGGCCAGTCCTACAGAACCGATTTGCCAGTGTAGGTCCACCTTAACGGCGTCACAGTTACTCCCACTACGAGTTTCTCGAGTTAGCAAATGTACTACGCCGGATGACGAGAAATTTAGCTACCTTAAGAGAGTCATAGTTACTGCAGCCAGATGCTGCCCTTTCTTTGAATCTTTCCTCTCTTTAATTCGTACTGCGGAATGTCCAAGCAGAGGCGAAACGCTGTAACATGTCCACCTTAACGTTGTCTGAGTTACTCAAACGACGATATCCACGAGTTTTGAAATAAATTTCGCAGAGTGACGAGGCATTTCGATACCTTAAGAGAGTCATAGTTACTGCTGCCAGCTGCTCCCCCTTCGATGAACCTTTCCTGTCTTTAATTCGTACGACGGCCAGTCCTGATGACTCGAAATGCTACAACATGTCCACCTTAACGTTGTCTGAGTTACTCCAACGACGATATCCTCGAGCTTTCAAATAAATTTCACAGAGTAACGAGGCGTTTGGCTACCTTAAGAGAGTCATAGTTACGCCTGCCGGCTGCTCCCATTTCTTTAGGCCTCTAACATTGTTGCTATGGTCAGTCCTACGGAACCGATATGCAACTGTATGTCCACCTTAACATCGTCACAGTTACTCCCAGTACGAGTTTCTCGAGTTAGCAAATGTACTTAGCCAGATGACGAGGCATTTGGCTACTTCAGGAGAGTCACTGCAGCCAGATGGTCCCCTTTCTTTGAATCTTTCCTCTCTTTAATTCGTGCTGTGGAATGTCCAAGCAGATGCGAAATGCTGCAACGTGTCCACCTTAACGTTGTCTGAGTTACGCCAACGACGATATCCACGAGTTTTCAAGTAAATTTCGCAGAGTTACGAGGCATTTGGCTCCCTTATGAGAGTCATAGTTACTGCTGCCAGCTGCTCCCCTTTCTTTGAATCTTTCCTCTCTTTAATTCGTACTGCAGAATGTCCAAGCAGAAGCGAAATACTGCAACATGTCCACCTTAACGTTGTGTGAGTTATTCCAACGACGATTTCCTTGAGCTTTCAAAAAAATTTCGCAGAGTGAAGATGCATTTGGCTACCTTAAGAGAGTCATAGTTACGCCTGCCGGCTGCTCCCATTTCTTTAGGCCTCTAACATTGTTGCTATGGTCAGTCCTACAGAACCGATATGCCACTGTATGTCCACCTTAACGTCGTCACAGTTACTCACAGTACGAGTTTCTCGAGTTAGCAAATGTACTTAGCCGGATGACGAGACATTTGGCTACCTCAAGAGAGTCATAGTTACTGCAGCCAGATGTTCCCTGTCTTTGAATCTTTCCTCTCTTTAATTCGTACTGCGGAATGTCCAAGCAGAAGCGAAATGCTGCAACATGTCCACCTTAACGTTGTCTGAGTTACTCCAACGACGATATCCGCGAGTTTTCAAATAAATTTCGCAGAGTTACGAGGCATTTGGCTACCTTAAGAGAGTCATACTTACAGCTGCCAGCTGCTCCCCCTTCTTTGAACCTTTCCTCTTTTTAATTCGTGCTGCGGCCAGTCCTGTAGGCTCGAAATGCTGCAACATGTCCACCTTAACGTTGTCTGAGTTACTCCAACGACGATTTCCTCGAGCTTTCAAAAAAATTTCGTAGAGTGAAGAGGCATTTGGCTACCTTAAGAGAGTCATAGTTACTGCTGCCAGCTGCTCCCCTTTCGATGAAAGTTTCCTGTCTTTAATTCGTACGACGGCCAGTCCTGAAGACTCGAAATGCTACAACATGTCCACCTTAACGTTGTCTGAGTTACTCCAACGACGATATCCTCGAGCTTTCAAATAAATTTCGCAGAGTAACGAGGCGTTTGGCTACCTTAAGAGAGTCATAGTTACCCCTGCCGGCTGCTCCCATTTCTTTAGGCCTCTAACATTGTTGCTATGGTCAGTCCTACAGAACCGATATGCCACTGTATGTCCACCTTAACTTCGTCACAGTTACTCCCAGTACGAGTTTCTCGAGTTAGCTAATGTACTTAGTCGGATGACGAGGCATTTAGCTACTTCAAGAGGGTCATAGTTAATGCAGCGAGATGCTCCCCTTCTTTGAATCTTTCCTCTCTTTAATTTGTACTGCGGAATGTCTAAGCAGAAGCGAAATGCTGCAACATGTCCACCTTAGCAATGTCTGAGTTACTCCAACGACGATGCCCGCGCTTTTTCATATAAATTTCGCAGAGTTACGAGGCATTTGGCTACCTTAAGAGAGTCATACTTACTGCTGCCAGCTGCTCCCCCTTCTTTGAACTTTTCCTCTCTTTAATTCGTGCTGCGGCCAGTCCTGTAGGCTCGAAATGCTACAACATGTCCACCTTAACGTTGTCTGAGTTACTCCAACGACGATTTCCTCGAGCTTTCAAAAAAATTTCGTAGAGTGAAGAGGCATTTGCCTACCTTAAGAGAGTCATAGTTACTCCTGCCAGCTGCTCCCATTTCTATAGGCCATTACCGTTCTTGCTATGGCCAGTCCTACAGAACCGATTTGCCAGTGTAGGTCCACCTTAACGGCGTCACAGTTACTCCCACTACGAGTTTCTCGAGTTAGCAAATGTACTACGCCGGATGACGAGAAATTTAGCTACCTTAAGAGAGTCATAGTTACTGCAGCCAGATGCTGCCCTTTCTTTGAATCTTTCCTCTCTTTAATTCGTACTGCGGAATGTCCAAGCAGAGGCGAAACGCTGTAACATGTCCACCTTAACGTTGTCTGAGTTACTCAAACGACGATATCCACGAGTTTTGAAATAAATTTCGCAGAGTGACGAGGCATTTGGATACCTTAAGAGAGTCATAGTTACTGCTGCCAGCTGCTCCCCCTTCGATGAACCTTTCCTGTCTTTAATTCGTACGACGGCCAGTCCTGATGACTCGAAATGCTACAACATGTCCACCTTAACGTTGTCTGAGTTACTCCAACGACGATATCCTCGAGCTTTCAAATAAATTTCACAGAGTAACGAGGCGTTTGGCTACCTTAAGAGAGTCATAGTTACGCCCGCCGGCTGCTCCCGTTTCTTTAGGCCTCTAACATTGTTGCTATGGTCAGTCCTACAGAACCGATATGCCACTGTATGTCCACCTTAACATCGTCACAGTTACTCCCAGTACGAGTTTCTCGAGTTAGCAAATGTACTTAGCCGGATGACGAGGCATTTGGCTACTTCAGGAGAGTCACTGCAGCCAGATGGTCCCCTTTCTTTGAATCTTTCCTCTCTTTAATTCGTGCTGTGGAATGTCCAAACAGATGCGAAATGCTGCAACGTGTCCACCTTAACGTTGTCTGAGTTACGCCAACGACGATATCCACGAGTTTTCAAGTAAATTTCGCAGAGTTACGAGGCATTTGGCTCCCTTATGAGAGTCATAGTTGCTGCTGCCAGCTGCTCCCCTTTCTTTGAATCTTTCCTCTCTTTAATTCGTACTGCAGAATGTCCAAACAGATGCGAAATGCTGCAACATGTCCACCTTAACGTTGTCTGAGTTATTCCAACGACGATTTCCTTGAGCTTTCAAAAAAATTTCGCAGAGTGAAGATGCAATTGGCTACCTTAAGAGAGTCATAGTTACTCCTGCCAGCTGCTCCCATTTCTTTAGGCCTTTATCATTCTTGCTATGGCCAGTCCTACAGAACCGATATGCCACTGTATGTCCACCTTAACGTCGTCACAGTTACTCACAGTACGAGTTTCTCGAGTTAGCAAATGTACTTAGCCGGATGACGAGACATTTGGCTACCTCAAGAGAGTCATAGTTACTGCAGCCAGATGGTCCCCTGTCTTTGAATCTTTCCTCTCTTTAATTCGTACTGCGGAATGTCCAAGCAGAAGCGAAATGCTGCAACATGTCCACCTTAACGTTGTCTCAGTTACTCCAACGACGATTTCCTCGAGCTTTCAAAAAAATTTCGCAGAGTGAAGATGCATTTGGCTACCTTAAGAGAGTCATAGTTACTCCTGCCAGCTGCTCCCATTTCTTTAGGCCTTTATCATTCTTGCTATGGCCAGTCCTACAGAACCGATATGCCACTGTATGTCCACCTTAACGTCCTCACAGTTACTCCCAGTACGAGTTTCTCGAGTTAGCAAATGTACTTAGCCGGATGACGAGGCATTTGGCTACCTTAAGAGAGTCATACTTACAGCTGCCAGCTGCTCCCCCTTCTTTGAACCTTTCCTCTTTTTAATTCGTGCTGCGGCCAGTCCTGTAGGCTCGAAATGCTGCAACATGTCCACCTTAACGTTGTCTGAGTTACTCCAACGACGATTTCCTCGAGTTTTCAAAAAAATTTCGTAGAGTGAAGAGGCATTTGGCTACCTTAAGAGAGTCATAGTTACTGCTGCCAGCTGCTCCCCTTTCGATGAACCTTTCCTGTCTTTAATTCGTACGACGGCCAGTCCTGAAGACTCGAAATGCTACAACATGTCCACCTTAACGTTGTCTGAGTTACTCCAACGACGATATCCTCGAGCTTTCAAATAAATTTCGCAGAGTAACGAGGCGTTTGGCTACCTTAAGAGAGTCATAGTTACCCCTGCCGGCTGCTCCCATTTCTTTAGGCCTCTAACATTGTTGCTATGGTCAGTCCTACAGAACCGATATGCCACTGTATGTCCACCTTAACGTCGTCACAGTTACTCACAGTACGAGTTTCTCGAGTTAGCAAAAGTACTTAGCCGGATGACGAGACATTTGGCTACCTCAAGAGAGTCATAGTTACTGCAGCCAGATGGTCCCCTGTCTTTGAATCTTTCCTCTCTTTAATTCGTACTGCGGAATGTCCAAGCAGAAGCGAAATGCTGCAACATGTCCACCTTAACGTTGTCTGAGTTACTCCAACGACGATATCCACGAGTTTTCAAATAAATTTCGCAGAGTAACGAGGCGTTTGGCTACCTTAAGAGAGTCATAGTTACCCCTGCCGGCTGCTCCCGTTTCTTTAGGCCTCTAACATTGTTGCTATGGTCAGTCCTACAGAACCGATATGCCACTGTATGTCCACCTTAACTTCGTCACAGTTACTCCCAGTACGTGTTTCTCGAGTTAGCTAATGTACTTAGCCGGATGACGAGGCATTTAGCTACTTCAAGAGGGTCATAGTTAATGCAGCCAGATGCTCCCCTTTCTTTGAATCTTTCCTCTCTTTAATTCGTACTGCGGAATGTCCAAGCAGAAGCGAAATGCTGCAACATGTCCACCTTAGCAATGTCTGAGTTACTCCAACGACGATATCCGCGAGTTTTCAAATAAATTTCGCAGAGTTACGAGGCATTTGGCTACCTTAAGAGAGTCATACTTACTGCTGCCAGCTGCTCCCCCTTCTTTGAACCTTTCCTCTCTTTAATTCGTGCTGCGGCCAGTCCTGTAGGCTCGAAATGCTACAACATGTCCACCTTAACGTTGTCTGAGTTACTCCAACGACGATTTCCTCGAGCTTTCAAAAAAATTTCGTAGAGTGAAGAGGCATTTGCCTACCTTAAGAGAGTCATAGTTACTCCTGCCAGCTACTCCCATTTCTATAGGCCATTACCGTTCTTGCTATGGCCAGTCCTACAGAACCGATTTGCCAGTGTAGGTCCAACTTAACGTCGTCACAGTTACTCCCACTACGAGGTTCTCGAGTTAACAAATGTACTACGCCGGATGACGAGAAATTTGGCTACCTTAAGAGAGTTATAGTTACTGCAGCCAGATGCTGCCCTTTCTTTGAATCTTTCCTCTCTTTAATTCGTACTGCGGAATGTCCAAGCAGAGGCGAAACGCTGTAACATGTCCACCTTAACGTTGTCTGAGTTACTCAAACGACGATATCCACGAGTTTTGAAATAAATTTCGCAGAGTGACGAGGCATATGGATACCTTAAGAGAGTCATAGTTACTGCTGCCAGCTGCTCCCCCTTCGATGAACCTTTCCTGTCTTTAATTCGTACGACGGCCAGTCCTGATGACTCGAAATGCTACAACATGTCCACCTTAACGTTGTCTGAGTTACTCCAACGACGATATCCTCGAGCTTTCAAATAAATTTCACAGAGTAACGAGGCGTTTGGCTACCTTATGAGAGTCATAGTTACGCCTGGCGGCTGCTCCCATTTCTTTAGGCCTCTAACATTGTTGCTATGGTCAGTCCTACAGAACCGATATGCCACTGTATGTCCACCTTAACATCGTCACAGTTACTCCCAGTACGAGTTTCTCGAGTTAGCAAATGTACTTAGCCGGATGACGAGGCATTTGGCTACTTCAGGAGAGTCACTGCAGCCAGATGGTCCCCTTTCTTTGAATCTTTCCTCTCTTTAATTCGTGCTGTGGAATGTCCAAGCAGATGCGAAATGCTGCAACGTGTCCACCTTAACGTTGTCTGAGTTACGCCAACGACGATATCCACGAGTTTTCAAGTAAATTTCGCAGAGTTACGAGGCATTTGGCTCCCTTATGAGAGTCACAGTTGCTGCTGCCAGCTGCTCCCCTTTCTTTGAATCTTTCCTCTCTTTCATTCGTACTGCAGAATGTCCAAGCAGAAGCGAAATGCTGCAACATGTCCACCTTAACGTTGTCTGAGTTATTCCAACGACGATTTCCATGAGCTTTCAAAAAAATTTCGCAGAGTGAAGATGCATTTGGCTACCTTAAGAGATTCATAGTTACTCCTGCCAGCTGCTCCCATTTCTTTAGGCCTTTATCATTCTTGCTATGGCCAGTCCTACAGAACCGATATGCCACTGTATGTCCACCTTAACGTCGTCACAGTTACTCACAGTACGAGTTTCTCGAGTTAGCAAATGTACTTAGCCTGATGACGAGACATTTGGCTACCTCAAGAGAGTCATAGTTACTGCAGCCAGATGGTCCCCTGTCTTTGAATCTTTCCTCTCTTTAATTCGTACTGCGGAATGTCCAAGCAGAAGCGAAATGCTGCAACATGTCCACCTTAACGTTGTCTGAGTTACTCCAACGACGATATCCACGAGTTTTCAAATAAATTTCACAGAGTAACGAGGCGTTTGGCTACCTTAAGAGAGTCATAGTTACGCCTGGCGGCTGCTCCCATTTCTTTAGGCCTCTAACATTGTTGCTATGGTCAGTCCTACAGAACCGATATGCCACTGTATGTCCACCTTAACATCGTCACAGTTACTCCCAGTACGAGTTTCTCGAGTTAGCAAATGAACTTAGCCGGATGACGAGGCATTTCGCTACTTCAGGAGAGTCACTGCAGCCAGATGGTCCCCTTTCTTTGAATCTTTCCTCTCTTTAATTCGTGCTGTGGAATGTCCAAGCAGATGCGAAATGCTGCAACGTGTCCACCTTAACGTTGTCTGAGTTACGCCAACGACGATATCCACGAGTTTTCAAGTAAATTTCGCAGAGTTACGAGGCATTTGGCTCCCTTATGAGAGTCACAGTTGCTGCTGCCAGCTGCTCCCCTTTCTTTGAATCTTTCCTCTCTTTCATTCGTACTGCAGAATGTCCAAGCAGAAGCGAAATGCTGCAACATGTCCACCTTAACGTTGTCTGAGTTATTCCAACGACGATTTCCATGAGCTTTCAAAAAAATTTCGCAGAGTGAAGATGCATTTGGCTACCTTAAGAGATTCATAGTTACTCCTGCCAGCTGCTCCCATTTCTTTAGGCCTTTATCATTCTTGCTATGGCCAGTCCTACAGAACCGATATGCCACTGTATGTCCACCTTAACGTCGTCACAGTTACTCACAGTACGAGTTTCTCGAGTTAGCAAATGTACTTAGCCTGATGACGAGACATTTGGCTACCTCAAGAGAGTCATAGTTACTGCAGCCAGATGGTCCCCTGTCTTTGAATCTTTCCTCTCTTTAATTCGTACTGCGGAATGTCCAAGCAGAAGCGAAATGCTGCAACATGTCCACCTTAACGTTGTCTGAGTTACTCCAACGACGATATCCACGAGTTTTCAAATAAATTTCACAGAGTAACGAGGCGTTTGGCTACCTTAAGAGAGTCATAGTTACGCCTGGCGGCTGCTCCCATTTCTTTAGGCCTCTAACATTGTTGCTATGGTCAGTCCT
Source organism: Schistocerca piceifrons (assembly GCF_021461385.2). Lineage (NCBI taxonomy): Eukaryota > Metazoa > Arthropoda > Insecta > Orthoptera > Acrididae > Schistocerca > Schistocerca piceifrons. The sequence goes on from NC_060142.1 coordinate 21,057,445, forward strand.
ACAGAACCGATATGCCACTGTATGTCCACCTTAACATCGTCACAGTTACTCCCAGTACGAGTTTCTCGAGTTAGCAAATGAACTTAGCCGGATGACGAGGCATTTCGCTACTTCAGGAGAGTCACTGCAGCCAGATGGTCCCCTTTCTTTGAATCTTTCCTCTCTTTAATTCGTGCTGTGGAATGTCCAAGCAGATGCGAAATGCTGCAACGTGTCCACCTTAACGTTGTCTGAGTTACGCCAACGACGATATCCACGAGTTTTCAAGTAAATTTCGCAGAGTTACGAGGCATTTGGCTCCCTTATGAGAGTCACAGTTGCTGCTGCCAGCTGCTCCCCTTTCTTTGAATCTTTCCTCTCTTTCATTCGTACTGCAGAATGTCCAAGCAGAAGCGAAATGCTGCAACATGTCCACCTTAACGTTGTCTGAGTTATTCCAACGACGATTTCCATGAGCTTTCAAAAAAATTTCGCAGAGTGAAGATGCATTTGGCTACCTTAAGAGATTCATAGTTACTCCTGCCAGCTGCTCCCATTTCTTTAGGCCTTTATCATTCTTGCTATGGCCAGTCCTACAGAACCGATATGCCACTGTATGTCCACCTTAACGTCGTCACAGTTACTCACAGTACGAGTTTCTCGAGTTAGCAAATGTACTTAGCCTGATGACGAGACATTTGGCTACCTCAAGAGAGTCATAGTTACTGCAGCCAGATGGTCCCCTGTCTCTGAATCTTTCCTCTCTTTAATTCGTACTGCGGAATGTCCAAGCAGAAGCGAAATGCTGCAACATGTCCACCTTAACGTTGTCTGAGTTACTCCAACGACGATATCCACGAGTTTTCAAATAAATATCACAGAGTAACGAGGCGTTTGGCTACCTTAAGAGAGTCATAGTTACGCCTGCCGGCTGCTCCCATTTCTTTAGGCCTCTAACATTGTTGCTATGGTCAGTCCTACAGAACCGATATGCCACTGTATGTCCACCTTAACGTCGTCACAGTTACTCACAGTACGAGTTTCTCGAGTTAGCAAAAGTACTTAGCCGGATGACGAGACATTTGGCTACCTCAAGAGAGTCATAGTTACTGCAGCCAGATGGTCCCCTGTCTTTGAATCTTTCCTCTCTTTAATTCGTACTGCGGAATGTCCAAGCAGAAGCGAAATGCTGCAACATGTCCACCTTAACGTTGTCTGAGTTACTCCAACGACGATATCCACGAGTTTTCAAATAAATTTCACAGAGTAACGAGGCGTTTGGCTACCTTAAGAGAGTCATAGTTACGCCTGCCGGCTGCTCCCATTTCTTTAGGCCTCTAACATTGTTGCTATGGTCAGTCCTACAGAACCGATATGCCACTGTATGTCCACCTTAACGTCGTCACAGTTACTCACAGTACGAGTTTCTCGAGTTAGCAAATGTACTTAGCCGGATGACGAGACATTTGGCTACCTCAAGAGAGTCATAGTTACTGCAGCCAGATGGTCCCCTGTCTTTGAATCTTTCCTCTCTTTAATTCGTACTGCGGAATGTCCAAGCAGAAGCGAAATGCTGCAACATGTCCACCTTAACGTTGTCTGAGTTACTCCAACGACGATATCCACGAGTTTTCAAATAAATTTCACAGAGTAACGAGGCGTTTGGCTACCTTAAGAGAGTCATAGTTACGCGTGCCGGCTGCTCCCATTTCTTTAGGCCTCTAACATTGTTGCTATGGTCAGTCCTACAGAACCGATATGCCACTGTATGTCCACCTTAACGTCGTCACAGTTACTCCCAGTACGAGTTTCTCGAGTTAGCAAATGTACTTAGCCGGATGACGAGGCATTTGGCTACTTCAGGAGAGTCACTGCAGCCAGATGGTCCCCTTTCTTTGAATCTTTCCTCTCTTAAATTCGTACTGCAGAATGTCCAAGCAGAAGCGAAATGCTGCAACATGTCCACCTTAACGTTGTCTGAGTTATTCCAACGACGATTTCCTTGAGCTTTCAAAAAAATTTCGCAGAGTGAAGATGCATTTGGCTACCTTAAGAGAGTCATAGTTACTCCTGCCAGCTGCTCCCATTTCTTTAGGCCTTTATCATTCTTGCTATGGCCAGTCCTACAGAACCGATATGCCACTGTATGTCCACCTTAACGTCGTCACAGTTACTCACAGTACGAGTTTCTCGAGTTAGCAAAAGTACTTAGCCGGATGACGAGACATTTGGCTACCTCAAGAGAGTCATAGTTACTGCAGCCAGATGGTCCCCTGTCTTTGAATCTTTCCTCTCTTTAATTCGTACTGCGGAATGTCCAAGCAGAAGCGAAATGCTGCAACATGTCCACCTTAACGTTGTCTGAGTTACTCCAACGACGATATCCACGAGTTTTCAAATAAATTTCACAGAGTAACGAGGCGTTTGGCTACCTTAAGAGAGTCATAGTTACGCCTGCCGGCTGCTCCCATTTCTTTAGGCCTCTAACATTGTTGCTATGGTCAGTCCTACAGAACCGATATGCCACTGTATGTCCACCTTAACGTCGTCACAGTTACTCCCAGTACGAGTTTCTCGAGTTAGCAAATGTACTTAGCCGGATGACGAGGCATTTGGCTACTTCAGGAGAGTCACTGCAGCCAGATGGTCCCCTTTCTTTGAATCTTTCCTCTCTTAAATTCGTACTGCAGAATGTCCAAGCAGAAGCGAAATGCTGCAACATGTCCACCTTAACGTTGTCTGAGTTATTCCAACGACGATTTCCTTGAGCTTTCAAAAAAATTTCGCAGAGTGAAGATGCATTTGGCTACCTTAAGAGAGTCATAGTTACTCCTGCCAGCTGCTCCCATTTCTTTAGGCCTTTATCATTCTTGCTATGGCCAGTCCTACAGAACCGATATGCCACTGTATGTCCACCTTAACGTCGTCACAGTTACTCACAGTACGAGTTTCTCGAGTTAGCAAAAGTACTTAGCCGGATGACGAGACATTTGGCTACCTCAAGAGAGTCATAGTTACTGCAGCCAGATGGTCCCCTGTCTTTGAATCTTTCCTCTCTTTAATTCGTACTGCGGAATGTCCAAGCAGAAGCGAAATGCTGCAACATGTCCACCTTAACGTTGTCTGAGTTACTCCAACGACGATATCCACGAGTTTTCAAATAAATTTCACAGAGTAACGAGGCGTTTGGCTACCTTAAGAGAGTCATAGTTACGCCTGCCGGCTGCTCCCATTTCTTTAGGCCTCTAACATTGTTGCTATGGTCAGTCCTACAGAACCGATATGCCACTGTATGTCCACCTTAACGTCGTCACAGTTACTCACAGTACGAGTTTCTCGAGTTAGCAAATGTACTTAGCCGGATGACGAGACATTTGGCTACCTCAAGAGAGTCATAGTTACTGCAGCCAGATGGTCCCCTGTCTTTGAATCTTTCCTCTCTTTAATTCGTACTGCGGAATGTCCAAGCAGAAGCGAAATGCTGCAACATGTCCACCTTAACGTTGTCTGAGTTACTCCAACGACGATATCCACGAGTTTTCAAATAAATTTCGCAGAGTAACGAGGCGTTTGGCTACCTTAAGAGAGTCATAGTTACCCCTGCCTGCTGCTTCCATTTCTTTAGGCCTCTAACATTGTTGCTATGGTCAGTCCTACAGAACCGATATGCCACTGTATGTCCACCTTAACTTCGTCACAGTTACTCCCAGTACGTGTTTCTCGAGTTAGCTAATGTACTTAGCCGGATGACGAGGCATTTAGCTACTTCAAGAGGGTCATAGTTAATGCAGCCAGATGCTCCCCTTTCTTTGAATCTTTCCTCTCTTTAATTCGTACTGCGGAATGTCCAAGCAGAAGCGAAATGCTGCAACATGTCCACCTTAGCAATGTCTGAGTTACTCCAACGACGATATCCGCGAGTTTTCAAATAAATTTCGCAGAGTTACGAGGCATTTGGCTACCTTAAGAGAGTCATACTTACTGCTGCCAGCTGCTCCCCCTTCTTTGAACCTTTCCTCTCTTTAATTCGTGCTGCGGCCAGTCCTGTAGGCTCGAAATGCTACAACATGTCCACCTTAACGTTGTCTGAGTTACTCCAACGACGATTTCCTCGAGCTTTCAAAAAAATTTCGTAGAGTGAAGAGGCATTTGCCTACCTTAAGAGAGTCATAGTTACTCCTGCCAGCTACTCCCATTTCTATAGGCCATTACCGTTCTTGCTATGGCCAGTCCTACAGAACCGATTTGCCAGTGTAGGTCCAACTTAACGTCGTCACAGTTACTCCCACTACGAGTTTCTCGAGTTAACAAATGTACTACGCCGGATGACGAGAAATTTGGCTACCTTAAGAGAGTCATAGTTACTGCAGCCAGATGCTGCCCTTTCTTTGAATCTTTCCTCTCTTTAATTCGTACTGCGGAATGTCCAAGCAGAGGCGAAACGCTGTAACATGTCCACCTTAACGTTGTCTGAGTTACTCAAACGACGATATCCACGAGTTTTGAAATAAATTTCGCAGAGTGACGAGGCATATGGATACCTTAAGAGAGTCATAGTTACTGCTGCCAGCTGCTCCCCCTTCGATGAACCTTTCCTGTCTTTAATTCGTACGACGGCCAGTCCTGATGACTCGAAATGCTACAACATGTCCACCTTAACGTTGTCTGAGTTACTCCAACGACGATAAACTCGAGCTTTCAAATAAATTTCACAGAGTAACGAGGCGTTTGGCTACCTTAAGAGAGTCATAGTTACGCCTGGCGGCTGCTCCCATTTCTTTAGGCCTCTAACATTGTTGCTATGGTCAGTCCTACAGAACCGATATGCCACTGTATGTCCACCTTAACATCGTCACAGTTACTCCCAGTACGAGTTTCTCGAGTTAGCAAATGTACTTAGCCGGATGACGAGGCATTTCGCTACTTCAGGAGAGTCACTGCAGCCAGATGGTCCCCTTTCTTTGAATCTTTCCTCTCTTTAATTCGTGCTGTGGAATGTCCAAGCAGATGCGAAATGCTGCAACGTGTCCACCTTAACGTTGTCTGAGTTACGCCAACGACGATATCCACGAGTTTTCAAGTAAATTTCGCAGAGTTACGAGGCATTTGGCTCCCTTATGAGAGTCACAGTTGCTGCTGCCAGCTGCTCCCCTTTCTTTGAATCTTTCCTCTCTTTAATTCGTACTGCAGAATGTCCAAGCAGAAGCGAAATGCTGCAACATGTCCACCTTAACGTTGTCTGAGTTATTCCAACGACGATTTCCATGAGCTTTCAAAAAAATTTCGCAGAGTGAAGATGCATTTGGCTACCTTAAGAGATTCATAGTTACTCCTGCCAGCTGCTCCCATTTCTTTAGGCCTTTATCATTCTTGCTATGGCCAGTCCTACAGAACCGATATGCCACTGTATGTCCACCTTAACGTCGTCACAGTTACTCACAGTACGAGTTTCTCGAGTTAGCAAATGTACTTAGCCTGATGACGAGACATTTGGCTACCTCAAGAGAGTCATAGTTACTGCAGCCAGATGGTCCCCTGTCTTTGAATCTTTCCTCTCTTTAATTCGTACTGCGGAATGTCCAAGCAGAAGCGAAATGCTGCAACATGTCCACCTTAACGTTGTCTGAGTTACTCCAACGACGATATCCACGAGTTTTCAAATAAATTTCACAGAGTAACGAGGCGTTTGGCTACCTTAAGAGAGTCATAGTTACGCCTGCCGGCTGCTCCCATTTCTTTAGGCCTCTAACATTGTTGCTATGGTCAGTCCTACAGAACCGATATGCCACTGTATGTCCACCTTAACGTCGTCACAGTTACTCACAGTACGAGTTTCTCGAGTTAGCAAAAGTACTTAGCCGGATGACGAGACATTTGGCTACCTCAAGAGAGTCATAGTTACTGCAGCCAGATGGTCCCCTGTCTTTGAATCTTTCCTCTCTTTAATTCGTACTGCGGAATGTCCAAGCAGAAGCGAAATGCTGCAACATGTCCACCTTAACGTTGTCTCAGTTACTCCAACGACGATATCCACGAGTTTTCAAATAAATTTCACAGAGTAACGAGGCGTTTGGCTACCTTAAGAGAGTCATAGTTACGCCTGCCGGCTGCTCCCATTTCTTTAGGCCTCTAACATTGTTGCTATGGTCAGTCCTACAGAACCGATATGCCACTGTATGTCCACCTTAACGTCGTCACAGTTACTCACAGTACGAGTTTCTCGAGTTAGCAAATAAACTTAGCCGGATGACGAGACATTTGGCTACCTCAAGAGAGTCATAGTTACTGCAGCCAGATGGTCCCCTGTCTTTGAATCTTTCCTCTCTTTAATTCGTACTGCGGAATGTCCAAGCAGAAGCGAAATGCTGCAACATGTCCACCTTAACGTTGTCTGAGTTACTCCAACGACGATATCCACGAGTTTTCAAATAAATTTCACAGAGTAACGAGGCGTTTGGCTACCTTAAGAGAGTCATAGTTACGCCTGCCGGCTGCTCCCATTTCTTTAGGCCTCTAACATTGTTGCTATGGTCAGTCCTACAGAACCGATATGCCACTGTATGTCCACCTTAACGTCGTCACAGTTACTCCCAGTACGAGTTTCTCGAGTTAGCAAATGTACTTAGCCGGATGACGAGGCATTTGGCTACTTCAGGAGAGTCACTGCAGCCAGATGGTCCCCTTTCTTTGAATCTTTCCTCTCTTAAATTCGTACTGCAGAATGTCCAAGCAGAAGCGAAATGCTGCAACATGTCCACCTTAACGTTGTCTGAGTTATTCCAACGACGATTTCCTTGAGCTTTCAAAAAAATTTCGCAGAGTGAAGATGCATTTGGCTACCTTAAGAGAGTCATAGTTACTCCTGCCAGCTGCTCCCATTTCTTTAGGCCTTTATCATTCTTGCTATGGCCAGTCCTACAGAACCGATATGCCACTGTATGTCCACCTTAACGTCGTCACAGTTACTCCCAGTACGAGTTTCTCGAGTTAGCAAATGTACTTAGCCGGATGACGAGGCATTTGGCTACTTCAGGAGAGTCACTGCAGCCAGATGGTCCCCTTTCTTTGAATCTTTCCTCTCTTAAATTCGTACTGCAGAATGTCCAAGCAGAAGCGAAATGCTGCAACATGTCCACCTTAACGTTGTCTGAGTTATTCCAACGACGATTTCCTTGAGCTTTCAAAAAAATTTCGCAGAGTGAAGATGCATTTGGCTACCTTAAGAGAGTCATAGTTACTCCTGCCAGCTGCTCCCATTTCTTTAGGCCTTTATCATTCTTGCTATGGCCAGTCCTACAGAACCGATATGCCACTGTATGTCCACCTTAACGTCGTCACAGTTACTCACAGTACGAGTTTCTCGAGTTAGCAAATGTACTTAGCCTGATGACGAGACATTTGGCTACCTCAAGAGAGTCATAGTTACTGCAGCCAGATGGTCCCCTGTCTTTGAATCTTTCCTCTCTTTAATTCGTACTGCGGAATGTCCAAGCAGAAGCGAAATGCTGCAACATGTCCACCTTAACGTTGTCTGAGTTACTCCAACGACGATATCCACGAGTTTTCAAATAAATTTCACAGAGTAACGAGGCGTTTGGCTACCTTAAGAGAGTCATAGTTACGCCTGCCGGCTGCTCCCATTTCTTTAGGCCTCTAACATTGTTGCTATGGTCAGTCCTACAGAACCGATATGCCACTGTATGTCCACCTTAACGTCGTCACAGTTACTCACAGTACGAGTTTCTCGAGTTAGCAAATGTACTTAGCCGGATGACGAGACATTTGGCTACCTCAAGAGAGTCATAGTTACTGCAGCCAGATGGTCCCCTGTCTTTGAATCTTTCCTCTCTTTAATTCGTACTGCGGAATGTCCAAGCAGAAGCGAAATGCTGCAACATGTCCACCTTAACGTTGTCTGAGTTACTCCAACGACGATATCCACGAGTTTTCAAATAAATTTCACAGAGTAACGAGGCGTTTGGCTACCTTAAGAGAGTCATAGTTACGCGTGCCGGCTGCTCCCATTTCTTTAGGCCTCTAACATTGTTGCTATGGTCAGTCCTACAGAACCGATATGCCACTGTATGTCCACCTTAACGTCGTCACAGTTACTCCCAGTACGAGTTTCTCGAGTTAGCAAATGTACTTAGCCGGATGACGAGGCATTTGGCTACTTCAGGAGAGTCACTGCAGCCAGATGGTCCCCTTTCTTTGAATCTTTCCTCTCTTAAATTCGTACTGCAGAATGTCCAAGCAGAAGCGAAATGCTGCAACATGTCCACCTTAACGTTGTCTGAGTTATTCCAACGACGATTTCCTTGAGCTTTCAAAAAAATTTCGCAGAGTGAAGATGCATTTGGCTACCTTAAGAGAGTCATAGTTACTCCTGCCAGCTGCTCCCATTTCTTTAGGCCTTTATCATTCTTGCTATGGCCAGTCCTACAGAACCGATATGCCACTGTATGTCCACCTTAACGTCGTCACAGTTACTCACAGTACGAGTTTCTCGAGTTAGCAAAAGTACTTAGCCGGATGACGAGACATTTGGCTACCTCAAGAGAGTCATAGTTACTGCAGCCAGATGGTCCCCTGTCTTTGAATCTTTCCTCTCTTTAATTCGTACTGCGGAATGTCCAAGCAGAAGCGAAATGCTGCAACATGTCCACCTTAACGTTGTCTGAGTTACTCCAACGACGATATCCACGAGTTTTCAAATAAATTTCACAGAGTAACGAGGCGTTTGGCTACCTTAAGAGAGTCATAGTTACGCCTGCCGGCTGCTCCCATTTCTTTAGGCCTCTAACATTGTTGCTATGGTCAGTCCTACAGAACCGATATGCCACTGTATGTCCACCTTAACGTCGTCACAGTTACTCCCAGTACGAGTTTCTCGAGTTAGCAAATGTACTTAGCCGGATGACGAGGCATTTGGCTACTTCAGGAGAGTCACTGCAGCCAGATGGTCCCCTTTCTTTGAATCTTTCCTCTCTTAAATTCGTACTGCAGAATGTCCAAGCAGAAGCGAAATGCTGCAACATGTCCACCTTAACGTTGTCTGAGTTATTCCAACGACGATTTCCTTGAGCTTTCAAAAAAATTTCGCAGAGTGAAGATGCATTTGGCTACCTTAAGAGAGTCATAGTTACTCCTGCCAGCTGCTCCCATTTCTTTAGGCCTTTATCATTCTTGCTATGGCCAGTCCTACAGAACCGATATGCCACTGTATGTCCACCTTAACGTCGTCACAGTTACTCACAGTACGAGTTTCTCGAGTTAGCAAAAGTACTTAGCCGGATGACGAGACATTTGGCTACCTCAAGAGAGTCATAGTTACTGCAGCCAGATGGTCCCCTGTCTTTGAATCTTTCCTCTCTTTAATTCGTACTGCGGAATGTCCAAGCAGAAGCGAAATGCTGCAACATGTCCACCTTAACGTTGTCTGAGTTACTCCAACGACGATATCCACGAGTTTTCAAATAAATTTCACAGAGTAACGAGGCGTTTGGCTACCTTAAGAGAGTCATAGTTACGCCTGCCGGCTGCTCCCATTTCTTTAGGCCTCTAACATTGTTGCTATGGTCAGTCCTACAGAACCGATATGCCACTGTATGTCCACCTTAACGTCGTCACAGTTACTCCCAGTACGAGTTTCTCGAGTTAGCAAATGTACTTAGCCGGATGACGAGACATTTGGCTACCTCAAGAGAGTCATAGTTACTGCAGCCAGATGGTCCCCTGTCTTTGAATCTTTCCTCTCTTTAATTCGTACTGCGGAATGTCCAAGCAGAAGCGAAATGCTGCAACATGTCCACCTTAACGTTGTCTGAGTTACTCCAACGACGATATCCACGAGTTTTCAAATAAATTTCGCAGAGTAACGAGGCGTTTGGCTACCTTAAGAGAGTCATAGTTACCCCTGCCTGCTGCTTCCATTTCTTTAGGCCTCTAACATTGTTGCTATGGTCAGTCCTACAGAACCGATATGCCACTGTATGTCCAGCTTAACTTCGTCACAGTTACTCCCAGTACGTGTTTCTCGAGTTAGCTAATGTACTTAGCCGGATGACGAGGCATTTAGCTACTTCAAGAGGGTCATAGTTAATGCAGCCAGATGCTCCCCTTTCTTTGAATCTTTCCTCTCTTTAATTCGTACTGCGGAATGTCCAAGCAGAAGCGAAATGCTGCAACATGTCCACCTTAGCAATGTCTGAGTTACTCCAACGACGATATCCGCGAGTTTTCAAATAAATTTCGCAGAGTTACGAGGCATTTGGCTACCTTAAGAGAGTCATACTTACTGCTGCCAGCTGCTCCCCCTTCTTTGAACCTTTCCTCTCTTTAATTCGTGCTGCGGCCAGTCCTGTAGGCTCGAAATGCTACAACATGTCCACCTTAACGTTGTCTGAGTTACTCCAACGACGATTTCCTCGAGCTTTCAAAAAAATTTCGTAGAGTGAAGAGGCATTTGCCTACCTTAAGAGAGTCATAGTTACTCCTGCCAGCTACTCCCATTTCTATAGGCCATTACCGTTCTTGCTATGGCCAGTCCTACAGAACCGATTTGCCAGTGTAGGTCCAACTTAACGTCGTCACAGTTACTCCCACTACGAGTTTCTCGAGTTAACAAATGTACTACGCCGGATGACGAGAAATTTGGCTACCTTAAGAGAGTCATAGTTACTGCAGCCAGATGCTGCCCTTTCTTTGAATCTTTCCTCTCTTTAATTCGTACTGCGGAATGTCCAAGCAGAGGCGAAACGCTGTAACATGTCCACCTTAACGTTGTCTGAGTTACTCAAACGACGATATCCACGAGTTTTGAAATAAATTTCGCAGAGTGACGAGGCATATGGATACCTTAAGAGAGTCATAGTTACTGCTGCCAGCTGCTCCCCCTTCGATGAACCTTTCCTGTCTTTAATTCGTACGACGGCCAGTCCTGATGACTCGAAATGCTACAACATGTCCACCTTAACGTTGTCTGAGTTACTCCAACGACGATAAACTCGAGCTTTCAAATAAATTTCACAGAGTAACGAGGCGTTTGGCTACCTTAAGAGAGTCATAGTTACGCCTGGCGGCTGCTCCCATTTCTTTAGGCCTCTAACATTGTTGCTATGGTCAGTCCTACAGAACCGATATGCCACTGTATGTCCACCTTAACATCGTCACAGTTACTCCCAGTACGAGTTTCTCGAGTTAGCAAATGTACTTAGCCGGATGACGAGGCATTTCGCTACTTCAGGAGAGTCACTGCAGCCAGATGGTCCCCTTTCTTTGAATCTTTCCTCTCTTTAATTCGTGCTGTGGAATGTCCAAGCAGATGCGAAATGCTGCAACGTGTCCACCTTAACGTTGTCTGAGTTACGCCAACGACGATATCCACGAGTTTTCAAGTAAATTTCGCAGAGTTACGAGGCATTTGGCTCCCTTATGAGAGTCACAGTTGCTGCTGCCAGCTGCTCCCCTTTCTTTGAATCTTTCCTCTCTTTAATTCGTACTGCAGAATGTCCAAGCAGAAGCGAAATGCTGCAACATGTCCACCTTAACGTTGTCTGAGTTATTCCAACGACGATTTCCATGAGCTTTCAAAAAAATTTCGCAGAGTGAAGATGCATTTGGCTACCTTAAGAGATTCATAGTTACTCCTGCCAGCTGCTCCCATTTCTTTAGGCCTTTATCATTCTTGCTATGGCCAGTCCTACAGAACCGATATGCCACTGTATGTCCACCTTAACGTCGTCACAGTTACTCACAGTACGAGTTTCTCGAGTTAGCAAATGTACTTAGCCTGATGACGAGACATTTGGCTACCTCAAGAGAGTCATAGTTACTGCAGCCAGATGGTCCCCTGTCTTTGAATCTTTCCTCTCTTTAATTCGTACTGCGGAATGTCCAAGCAGAAGCGAAATGCTGCAACATGTCCACCTTAACGTTGTCTGAGTTACTCCAACGACGATATCCACGAGTTTTCAAATAAATTTCACAGAGTAACGAGGCGTTTGGCTACCTTAAGAGAGTCATAGTTACGCCTGCCGGCTGCTCCCATTTCTTTAGGCCTCTAACATTGTTGCTATGGTCAGTCCTACAGAACCGATATGCCACTGTATGTCCACCTTAACGTCGTCACAGTTACTCACAGTACGAGTTTCTCGAGTTAGCAAAAGTACTTAGCCGGATGACGAGACATTTGGCTACCTCAAGAGAGTCATAGTTACTGCAGCCAGATGGTCCCCTGTCTTTGAATCTTTCCTCTCTTTAATTCGTACTGCGGAATGTCCAAGCAGAAGCGAAATGCTGCAACATGTCCACCTTAACGTTGTCTCAGTTACTCCAACGACGATATCCACGAGTTTTCAAATAAATTTCACAGAGTAACGAGGCGTTTGGCTACCTTAAGAGAGTCATAGTTACGCCTGCCGGCTGCTCCCATTTCTTTAGGCCTCTAACATTGTTGCTATGGTCAGTCCTACAGAACCGATATGCCACTGTATGTCCACCTTAACGTCGTCACAGTTACTCACAGTACGAGTTTCTCGAGTTAGCAAATAAACTTAGCCGGATGACGAGACATTTGGCTACCTCAAGAGAGTCATAGTTACTGCAGCCAGATGGTCCCCTGTCTTTGAATCTTTCCTCTCTTTAATTCGTACTGCGGAATGTCCAAGCAGAAGCGAAATGCTGCAACATGTCCACCTTAACGTTGTCTGAGTTACTCCAACGACGATATCCACGAGTTTTCAAATAAATTTCACAGAGTAACGAGGCGTTTGGCTACCTTAAGAGAGTCATAGTTACGCCTGCCGGCTGCTCCCATTTCTTTAGGCCTCTAACATTGTTGCTATGGTCAGTCCTACAGAACCGATATGCCACTGTATGTCCACCTTAACGTCGTCACAGTTACTCCCAGTACGAGTTTCTCGAGTTAGCAAATGTACTTAGCCGGATGACGAGGCATTTGGCTACTTCAGGAGAGTCACTGCAGCCAGATGGTCCCCTTTCTTTGAATCTTTCCTCTCTTAAATTCGTACTGCAGAATGTCCAAGCAGAAGCGAAATGCTGCAACATGTCCACCTTAACGTTGTCTGAGTTATTCCAACGACGATTTCCTTGAGCTTTCAAAAAAATTTCGCAGAGTGAAGATGCATTTGGCTACCTTAAGAGAGTCATAGTTACTCCTGCCAGCTGCTCCCATTTCTTTAGGCCTTTATCATTCTTGCTATGGCCAGTCCTACAGAACCGATATGCCACTGTATGTCCACCTTAACGTCGTCACAGTTACTCACAGTACGAGTTTCTCGAGTTAGCAAATGTACTTAGCCTGATGACGAGACATTTGGCTACCTCAAGAGAGTCATAGTTACTGCAGCCAGATGGTCCCCTGTCTTTGAATCTTTCCTCTCTTTAATTCGTACTGCGGAATGTCCAAGCAGAAGCGAAATGCTGCAACATGTCCACCTTAACGTTGTCTGAGTTACTCCAACGACGATATCCACGAGTTTTCAAATAAATTTCACAGAGTAACGAGGCGTTTGGCTACCTTAAGAGAGTCATAGTTTCGCCTGCCGGCTGCTCCCATTTCTTTAGGCCTCTAACATTGTTGCTATGGTCTGTCCTACAGAACCGATATGCCACTGTATGTCCACCTTAACGTCGTCACAGTTACTCACAGTACGAGTTTCTCGAGTTAGCAAAAGTACTTAGCCGGATGACGAGACATTTGGCTACCTCAAGAGAGTCATAGTTACTGCAGCCAGATGGTCCCCTGTCTTTGAATCTTTCCTCTCTTTAATTCGTACTGCGGAATGTCCAAGCAGAAGCGAAATGCTGCAATATGTCCACCTTAACGTTGTCTGAGTTACTCCAACGACGATATCCACGAGTTTTCAAATAAATTTCACAGAGTAACGAGGCGTTTGGCTACCTTAAGAGAGTCATAGTTACGCCTGCCGGCTGCTCCCATTTCTTTAGGCCTCTAACATTGTTGCTATGGTCAGTCCTACAGAACCGATATGCCACTGTATGTCCACCTTAACGTCGTCACAGTTACTCACAGTACGAGTTTCTCGAGTTAGCAAATGTACTTAGCCGGATGACGAGACATTTGGCTACCTCAAGAGAGTCATAGTTACTGCAGCCAGATGGTCCCCTGTCTTTGAATCTTTCCTCTCTTTAATTCGTACTGCGGAATGTCCAAGCAGATGCGAAATGCTGCAACATGTCCACCTTAACGTTGTCTCAGTTACTCCAACGACGATTTCCTCGAGCTTTCAAAAAAATTTCGCAGAGTGAAGATGCATTTGGCTACCTTAAGAGAGTCATAGTTACTCCTACCAGCTGCTCCCATTTCTTTAGGCCTTTATCATTCTTGCTATGGCCAGACCTACAGAACCGATATGCCACTGTATGTCCACCTTAACGTCGTCACAGTTACTCCCAGTACGAGTTTCTCGAGTTAGCAAATGTACTTAGCCGGATGACGAGGCATTTGGCTACTTCAGGAGAGTCACTGCAGCCAGATGGTCCCCTTTCTTTGAATCTTTCCTCTCTTAAATTCGTACTGCAGAATGTCCAAGCAGAAGCGAAATGCTGCAACATGTCCACCTTAACGTTGTCTGAGTTATACCAACGACGATTTCCTTGAGCTTTCAAAAAAATTTCGCAGAGTGAAGATGCATTTGGCTACCTTAAGAGAGTCATAGTTACTCCTGCCAGCTGCTCCCATTTCTTTAGGCCTTTATCATTCTTGCTATGGCCAGTCCTACAGAACCGATATGCCACTGTATGTCCACCTTAACGTCGTCACAGTTACTCACAGTACGAGTTTCTCGAGTTAGCAAATGTACTTAGCCGGATGACGAGACATTTGGCTACCTCAAGAGAGTCATAGTTACTGCAGCCAGATGGTCCCCTGTCTTTGAATCTTTCCTCTCTTTAATTCGTACTGCGGAATGTCCAAGCAGAAGCGAAATGCTGCAACATGTCCACCTTAACGTTGTCTCAGTTACTCCAACGACGATTTCCTCGAGCTTTCAAAAAAATTTCGCAGAGTGAAGATGCATTTGGCTACCTTAAGAGAGTCATAGTTACTCCTGCCAGCTGCTCCCATTTCTTTAGGCCTTTATCATTCTTGCTATGGCCAGTCCTACAGAACCGATATGCCACTGTATGTCCACCTTAACGTCCTCACAGTTACTCCCAGTACGAGTTTCTCGAGTTAGCAAATGTACTTAGCCGGATGACGAGGCATTTGGCTACTTCAAGAGGGTCATAGTTACAGTAGCCATATGCTCCCCTTTCTTTGAATCTTCCCTCTCTTTAATTCGTACTGCGGAATGTCCAAGCAGAAGCGAAATGCTGCAACAAGTCCACCTTAGCGTTGTCTGAGTTACTCCAACGACGATATCCGCGAGTTTTCAAATAAATTTCGCAGAGTTACGAGGCATTTGGCTACCTTAAGAGAGTCATACTTACAGCTGCCAGCTGCTCCCCCTTCTTTGAACCTTTCCTCTTTTTAATTCGTGCTGCGGCCAGTCCTGTAGGCTCGAAATGCTGCAACATGTCCACCTTAACGTTGTCTGAGTTACTCCAACGACGATTTCCTCGAGCTTTCAAAAAAATTTCGTAGAGTGAAGAGGCATTTGGCTACCTTAAGAGAGTCATAGTTACTGCTGCCAGCTGCTCCCCTTTCGATGAACCTTTCCTGTCTTTAATTCGTACGACGGCCAGTCCTGAAGACTCGAAATGCTACAACATGTCCACCTTAACGTTGTCTGAGTTACTCCAACGACGATATCCTCGAGCTTTCAAATAAATTTCGCAGAGTAACGAGGCGTTTGGCTACCTTAAGAGAGTCATAGTTACCCCTGCCGGCTGCTCCCATTTCTTTAGGCCTCTAACATTGTTGCTATGGTCAGTCCTACAGAACCGATATGCCACTGTATGTCCACCTTAACTTCGTCACAGTTACTCCCAGTACGTGTTTCTCGAGTTAGCTAATGTACTTAGCCGGATGACGAGGCATTTAGCTACTTCAAGAGGGTCATAGTTAATGCAGCCAGATGCTCCCCTTTCTTTGAATCTTTCCTCTCTTTAATTCGTACTGCGGAATGTCCAAGCAGAAGCGAAATGCTGCAACATGTCCACCTTAGCAATGTCTGAGTTACTCCAACGACGATATCCGCGAGTTTTCAAATAAATTTCGCAGAGTTACGAAGCATTTGGCTACCTTAAGAGAGTCATACTTACTGCTGCCAGCTGCTCCCCCTTCTTTGAACCTTTCCTCTCTTTAATTCGTGCTGCGGCCAGTCCTGTAGGCTCGAAATGCTACAACATGTCCACCTTAACGTTGTCTGAGTTACTCCAACGACGATTTCCTCGAGCTTTCAAAAAAATTTCGTAGAGTGAAGAGGCATTTGCCTACCTTAAGAGAGTCATAGTTACTCCTGCCAGCTACTCCCATTTCTATAGGCCATTACCGTTCTTGCTATGGCCAGTCCTACAGAACCGATTTGCCAGTGTAGGTCCACCTTAACGTCGTCACAGTTACTCCCACTACGAGTTTCTCGAGTTAACAAATGTACTACGCCGGATGACGAGAAATTTGGCTACCTTAAGAGAGTCATAGTTACTGCAGCCAGATGCTGCCCTTTCTTTGAAACTTTCCTCTCTTTAATTCGTACTGCGGAATGTCCAAGCAGAGGCGAAACGCTGTAACATGTCCACCTTAACGTTGTCTGAGTTACTCAAACGACGATATCCACGAGTTTTGAAATAAATTTCGCAGAGTGACGAGGCATATGGATACCTTAAGAGAGTCATAGTTACTGCTGCCAGCTGCTCCCCCTTCGATGAACCTTTCCTGTCTTTAATTCGTACGACGGCCAGTCCTGATGACTCGAAATGCTACAACATGTCCACCTTAACGTTGTCTGAGTTACTCCAACGACGATATCCTCGAGCTTTCAAATAAATTTCACAGAGTAACGAGGCGTTTGGCTACCTTAAGAGAGTCATAGTTACGCCTGGCGGCTGCTCCCATTTCTTTAGGCCTCTAACATTGTTGCTATGGTCAGTCCTACAGAACCGATATGCCACTGTATGTCCACCTTAACTTCGTCACAGTTACTCCCAGTACGAGTTTCTCGAGTTAGCTAATGTACTTAGCCGGATGACGAGGCATTTGGCTATTTCAGGAGAGTCATAGTTACTGCAGCCACATGGTCCCCTTTCTTTGAATTTTTCCTCTCTTTAACTCGTACTGTGGAATGTCCAAGCAGATGCGAAATGCTGCAACGTGTCCACCTAAACGTTGTCTGAGTTACTCCAACGACGATATCTACGAGTTTTCAAGTAAATTTCGCGGAGTTACGAGGCATTCGGCTCCCTTAAGTGTGTCATAGTTACTGCTGCCAGCTGCTCCCCTTTCTTTGAATCTTTCGTCTCTTTAATTCGTACTGCGGAATGTCCAAGCAGAAGCGAAATGCTGCAACATGTTGACCTTAGCAATGTGTGAGTTACTCCAACGACGATATCCACGATTTTTCAAATAAATTTCGCAGAGTTACGAGGCATTTGGCTACCTTAAGAGAGTCATAGTTACTGCTGCCAGCTGCTCCCCCTTCTTTGAACCTTTGCTCTCTTTAATTCGTACCGCGGCCAGTCCTGTAGCCTCGAAATGCTACAACATGTCCACCTTAACGTTGTCTGAGTTACTCCAACGACGATTTCCTCGAGCTTTCAAAAAATTTCGCAGAGTGAAGATGCATTTGGCTACCTTAAGAGAGTCATAGATTCTCATGTCAGCTGCTCCCATTTCTTTAGGCCTTTATCATTCTTGCTATGGCCAGTCCTGCAGAACCGATTTGCCAGTGTATGTCCACCTTAACGTCGTCACAGTTACACCCACTACGAGTTTCTCGAATTAGCAAATGTACTTCGCCGGATGACGAGGCATTCGGCCACCTTAAGAGAGTCATAGTTACTGCAGCTAGATGCTGCCCTTTCTTTGAATCTTTCCTCTCTTTAATTCGTACTGCGGAATGTCCAAGCAGAGGCGAAACGCTGCAACATGTCCACCTTAACGTTGTCTGAGTTACTCCAACGACGATATCCACGAGTTTTGAAATAAATTTCACAGAGTGACGAAGCATTTGGATACCTTAAGAGAGTCATAGTTACTGCTGCCAGCTGCTCCCCCTTCTTTGAACCTTTCCTCTCTTCAATTCGTACTGCGGCCAGTCCTGCAGACTCGAAATGCTACAACATGTCCACCTTAACGTTGTCTGAGTTACTCCTACGACGATATCCTCGAGTTTCAAATAAATTTCGCAAAGTGACGAGGCGTTTGGCTTCCTTAAGAGAGTCACAGTTACTCATGCCCGCTGCTCCCATTTCTTTAGGGCCTTATGATTCTTGCTATGGCCAGTCCTACAGAACCAATATGCGACTGTATGTTTACCTTAACGTCGTCACAGTTACTCCCACTACGAGTTTTTCGAGTTAGCAAATGTACTTCGCCGGATGACGAAGCATTTGGCTACCTTAAACGTTCTTGTACTCCTTCAGATCAGTATGTGGATAAAAATGCTCGTTCAAAATCTTCATATGTTTCCCAAGTTGATATCATATCAGATGCCCATATAGCTCTTGACCCCTGAATATAACCGGTCACGAAACTGACCTTTTGCCACTCACTCCAATTTTTTGTCAATACTCCCCTAAAACTTCTGATGGAAATGGAAATGTCGTGTGGCTAGGGCCTACCATCGGGTAGACCGTTCGCCTGGTGCAGGTCTTTCAATTTGACGCCACTTCGGCGACCTGCGTGTCGATGGGGATGAAATGATTATGATAAGGACAACACAACACCCAGTCCCTGAGCGGATAAAGTTTCCGACCCAGCCAGGAATCGAACCCGGGCCCTTAGGATTGACAGTCTGTTACGCTGACCACTCAGCTAACTTCTGATAAACACTAGGGGATGAACATTTTTTTTGTCTGGGCTGTAGATCTGGAATTGACGTTGTTTCAACATTTTCTCCTCAGTTACAGGCATTATGACCTCATAGTGTAGTGATTGATGTTGATTGCAAAAACGAACGTGTGCATTAATGTCCCTGTCTGTGCTTGATCGGGTAAATAATGTAGCTTCATTGATGGATCTTGTTATGGGTTCATTTCTTTGCGTGGAACACAAATCTTCTCGAGATAAATTTAAGGATATCTCAATGTTTTCTTTCCATAGTTTCCGACCCAGCCAGGAATCGAACCCGGGCCCTTAGGATTGACAGTCTGTCACGCTGACCACTCAGCTAACTTCTGATAAACACTAGGGGATGAACATTTTTTTTGTCTGGGTTGTAGATCTGGAATTGACGTTGTTGCAACATTTTCTCCTCAGTTACAGGCATTATGACCTCATAGTATAGTGATTGATGTTGATTGCAAAAACGAACGTGTGCATTAATGTCCCTGTCTGTGCTTGATCGGGTAAATAATGTAGCTTCATTGATGGATCTTGTTATGGGTTCATTTCTTTGCGTGGAACACAAATCTTCTCGTGATAAATTTAAGGATATCTCAATGTTTTCTTTCCATAGTTTAAGTTCTTCGCCTAGTTGTTCTTTGTCTTCTCGAAAACCTTTATTAAATAAATTTTTCCTCAGAACTCTCGGACATAGATAGTATAGCTGCTCTGACCGTATGTTCAAAATTGTCTGAAGAAATGCTTTGCCTTTCTAAACTTAACTGCGAGAATTTTCCCGTGGGAATGTTTAACTTATGATCAACCTCGTCTGGTCTCTCCTTTATATTATTTACGGATTTATCCAAATTTTGGATGTCCTTCGGGATCTTGTCTTGTGATTGTCTCAAATCCTGCATATCTGCTGACATCTCATTTACTTGTTGCTTTAATTCATCTTGAACTTCAACTAATACCGGAATTACCGCGATAGAACATTGCATCTGTTCTTGTGCTTGAACTATCTGTGGTATTGACTCGACCTGCTCTTTAATAGTATCAAGGTTAGTAGCAACATACTCAGTTAGCTCTAGGCGTAGCTTCTTCGCATTTTCATTACACTGCTGAGTGACTTGCTCAATTTGAGCAGCTAATTTTAATTCTGTCTTTTCATTCTGAATTTTCAATTCTTCCGCAGTTTTATTTAATTTATCATCAAGTTTCTGAAAACACTCTACTAATTTATTATTTAATTCCGCTTGATTAGCTTCTAATTGCTCCTGGACTTTCACTTGATTGGATGCTAATTGTTCATTCATTTCCCTTTTAATCTCTATTTGCGCTTTAGTTAATTCCCTTTTAGTCTCTATTTGCGCTTTAGTTAATTCCCTTTTAGTCTCTATTTGCGCTTTAGTTAAGTCTGTTACATTTTTGGCTAACAGTGTCAACTGCTGCATGATTACAGTCAATGGGTTTATTTCGTCCTGCTCAGATGACATCGAAACACTTAAGCTTTGTTGTGGGGCCTGACTAATGTGGCCGCTAGGCACTACTTCAGTTAAGCTAGCGTCTAATATTTCACTAACCTCAGAAACAGCTGAGGGCTGTTGTGATTCGCTCTGCTGTTGCATTGCCATTTTATAAGCCGCCCTAGTAAGAACCATTAATACACAGAACAACAAATATATAAAGTCACTCGCATCTGAGTTAATAATGTCACTGACCTAAACTTTGCATAATACTCACTTATAATAAACACTTTCTCTCTAAAGTTCAACCCAATCAATCTGATTCAAACCGATAGACATTTAAATAGTTATTATAAATTTCTATCTACAAAAATTTAATTGTATATTGTCTGGCCTGAACGACGTTCTCGTAGGTTGTGGCGAAATTGAGACTTCTGGAACAGGCCTCGTCTTCTTTTCTCTCGTGCACATGCAACATAAGATTCACACAATGTTTAAGTAATGCTCAAAAATCGAGTCCTGTCACAGTGAAGCCCAATTTAATATATTTTGTGTGCGATCTAAAATTTTAAAACCTCTCTCACACCGGCCTGATTTAGCATCACTGATCAGGATAGTAAAAACATGCGTATGTTAAGGGAATTTTCATTCACACAGTTCAATACTGTTCTATCCTGATTAAATTGAGCTTAGCTTAAATTCCATAAGGCAGTGAAGCCATTTCGAAGTCTCGGTGCGACGAAAATTGTCAGTCGATCTCCTGAAAACATTTATAATAATTATTAATTTTCGGTGATCACATGGGGAAGACCGGAGATCTGCTGGTAAGACCGTGTTAGCCTATTTATTTGAAGTAACTGGATATCTTGAGCATACAAAACGGCAGGTTCGTCCAGTGTAAATCAGACGTTCCCCACTGATCCCGTGCAACATAGCGTAGTAAGCAGACACTGTCAATAATAATCAGTTAAATAATACGCGAACACACTTACTTTAGTTTAGTTCATGTATTACATTCCTTCTCATACGGAATCTAATCAAGATGGCGACTAGCTCAACAATACATACATATACATCCTTCTTTCACGACTAATCGGCAAGAAGTCCTTCATTCTTTTCCCAAGAGAAAACATAGATAGCAGAAAAGCTATTCCATGGAGTAAATGGACGCTCCAGGGAATAATTGTGCTTGAAACTACTTTGCATTGATAATCGGTAAGATAAGAAGAGATATTTCGAGATATGTACTGAGTTATATAATTTATAAAATTTCTGAAAATATCGTGGAGAGACCGCTGCAAGAGACATTACGGGCATAAACATTAGAATTATGTCGATGTAATTCAACAGCAAACTCCACGGTCTAGATAATCCACTAGACAAATTTCCGCTACTACTCGTTAATGTTCTAAGTTAAACTTTGAACGCCATATTCTCAGTCAGAACCTCATTTGTTGTACATGATTTCTGACGTGAGTGAAAGGTGCATCATGTATCTTTGTAGTCTACTTTATTTATCAGCGCACTTTTAAAGAAATCATTTCACATAAGATTTGATTGTTTTTTTTTAAATTTATTTTTCTTTTATTTTCAATTTTTGATCGTACTGACACATAATTTGCTTTGCTACTGTCTTCTGTTTTCTACATGTTCTAAATTCAATACTTCAATTGGAGGAAGCTGTTTTGACATTTAAATATCATAATATTTTAAATATAAATATAAACTCTGAATATAAATATA
Source organism: Schistocerca piceifrons (assembly GCF_021461385.2). Classification (NCBI taxonomy): domain Eukaryota; kingdom Metazoa; phylum Arthropoda; class Insecta; order Orthoptera; family Acrididae; genus Schistocerca; species Schistocerca piceifrons. The sequence continues at coordinate 21,079,600 of NC_060142.1, forward strand.
AACATTAATAAAAATATAAATTTAAACATGTTAAATAGCAGAACATTTTATTTGCAAAATAGTTAGGCCTTGAAGAGATGAACTTTTTGGCACATCATTTACATAACTGACAGCTGTTCGTAAAATATATCAAATTTTCCTCATACCACCAACTAACGTTTTATTAAGTTCTCTGATTACCTGCAAGCATATAATACGTTTTTGCAAAACCAGACCTCACTCAGGACAGTTTGATACCCAATTTGCACATTTCCAACTCTTAGTTTACGTATGAAATGTCAGGAAATAGCCCATTGCGTAATTTATAGAAACGTTCGTTTCGTTCCGCTCAGACATTTGACCAGAAAGTACACTACCGTCTAGGAGCATGTCGAGCTAGAATCACTATGGTATCTCAGTACAGTTCCAAAAGATGTAATATGATTGCACTTGTATGGTAAAAGTAATAAATAATTACATTTAAGTAAAATGTGCTTATTAAAATGGAAAAGTGGAGAATATCAGCAATCTGAATGCTCGAGTAGAAAAAGGAGACGTTTTCCTGTACTGAATGCACCATACGTACATACTTATCACACGATTCACATGTGTTCTTTCAAACGAAACATTTATCTAGTTGCGAAAAACGTCAAAATCAGTTGGTCACATATACGAGTATCAAATAATGTTGACTCGACTTATTATCCTGTTTTATTATGTTAACATCACGCCCACAACGGCACGAATAGTTTTTGCAGAAAATATTTTATCTAAATAATTTGTGCTGTACTGGTAATACATTTTATACAAGATTTGTGACGTGAGAAGCCAGGTAGAGGGGACAGCTTACAGGGAGGAACTTTCGAGGGTATAGTCCCAGTGAGCCTAGCAGACGCAAAGGAGTGGGTTTGTAGAATCACACAGCAGAGGGTGTGTCAGTGTCATTTTGGTGGTTTGGGCAGCAGTTCAGTCCGTATGGCTAGAAGTCCCCACACATTAAATAAACTTCTTCAGTAACTGTAAATTTTTCTGAGTTTGTCTTGTTTGGGACTTAGTTAAAAGCTTGAGTTAAGCTAAACAGAAAACGGCTCCTATGAATAATTATGTTAGTTTGAAGATAGGCGCCGCCCGGAGTGGTCGAGCACTTCTAGGGGCTACAGTTTGGAACCACGCGACCGCTATGGTAGCAGGTTCGAATCCTGCCTCAGGCATGGATGTGTGTGATGTCCTTAGGTTAGTTAGGTTTAAGTAATTCTGAGTTCTAGAGGACTGTTGACCGCAGCAGTTAAGTCCCATAGTGCTCAGAGCCATTTGAACCATTTTGAAGATAGGCGTGGGTCTATGGAGCTTCATTGGAATTTCAATCAATTATTGATGGTGCAATTTTATTGAATAAATAAAATCGTTTGTGTTAAATCACATGCCTGCTTGTATCGAGTCGGTTCGCCCTGGTTTCCGATAGTCGCTCTGATTTATGTTTAATGCAGCAAGCACAATTTAAAATTGACATCTTTCCAAGTTTTGTCTAAGTCATTCAATCTGGTTTCTGTATTTACTGGATTTTATACAGTCTTCTGCTATTCACTTGATATAGGGGTGTACTTAAAAATAATGCCTCCAAATTTTTTACCTAAAAGCTCTTAAAGCTCTTTAAATTAAAAAAAAATTGAACATTTTACGTCTTAAATCTTCATGTCTACACAGTTATTTCTCGACTTAGTCACCCTGTCAACGGACACATTTATCCCAATGAGAGACAGTTGATAGCGTCACTGTACACTTTTTGTCTTTACAGATGAAGGCACAACCTCACCTCGCTTGCACTGCTTCATCACTATCAAATCGAAGCCGTCGAATGTGTTCATTAAGTTCTGGAAGTAATTGAAAACTGGATGGGGTAAGTCTGGACTGTATGGAGGATAACCGACCATACTGAACCCAAGCCTAAGATGGTTCAGTACGTTGCAGCACTCGTGTGTGGTCTGCCACCGTCATAGTGATGCACAGAGTGCTCCATTGCAAATGAACCCTTAGAATTCGTGGTTTCAGTTTCCCGAGCGTCTCGCAGTACCTTTCAGAGTGTATGGTGGTACTTTAAACCATGAATTCCAAATGGACCACACTTTGAATATCCTGGAGCACCGTGAACATCACTTTTCCTGCTGATAGCGTGGCCTTGAACTCCATGGATTGCAATTGTAGGCAGGTTTTCTATTACAGCACACTGTTTCTCACATACTGACATACTTACGTTCCACACCACTGCATCGTAATTCTAAGTAGCGCAGGCTTTGCAATATCGCATGCATCCGCCTATACTGGGCCAGCGACTTTCATGTAAAATGTCACCTCTGTACGGGGATATACGTAATGGTTGTATGAGTGCAAGCTGTAGACACATGGTTGATGACATATGAAAGTTTGGTTCTGGCCGTGAGTCGTTCTCAGATAGCTAAATGCTAAGGTGACAGCTCGCGATAAGCGGGAAATCCAGGTTCTGGTCTCAGTCCATCACAAAATTTCATTGTCGCCATTCGCGTATGCAGTTGAAGCACGGAATTTTGCATGCATGTCATAGAACAGCTAGAACAGCTAGAACTCCCCCAGTCAACTTGTAATTCACCACTTCGAACTGAATTGCACTTTAACGTTTGTTACGTTGCCGTCCTCAAATAAACTGAAGCTCTTCTTCACATTACCTCAGTGATCTGTTTGCAGGGTTAGAATAATGAACTGAGGTGACTTACGCTGAATCGATGTTTTAACCGACAAGCTTTGAGTGTTGGCCATGGAAAGCAAACGGTATTCGAATAGGACCCATGATCTGAAACCTATTGGTAACCGTATAGATGTTGAATTCGAGTCACACATGTCTGAGTTTCCCTTCATCGGTGACACTAATATGGGACATTTTCCACACCACCTTATCAAACACTACAGGGTGGGGCAAATAAAAGGGTCCCAGAGGAAACAGTTCCAGGGTACAAAGAAATACAGCAGGAGGAAAGTTGTTTATTTGGTTGATTTGGGGAAAGAGACCAACAGCGAGGTCATCAGTCCCATCGGATTGGAAGGATAGCGAAGAAAGTGACTTCCAAAGGAACCATCCCAGCATTTGCCTGAAGCGATTAAGGGAAATTACAGAAAACCTAAATCATAATGGCCTGACGCGGATTTGAACCATCATCCTCCTGGATACCAATCCAGTGTGCTAACCACTATGCCACGTCGCTCGGCGCAGTAGTAATCTTACTATAGCAGATGTTGAAAGTGACCACCATTCATATCTTGACGCTTTGTACGGTAGTCTGCAAGTTGCTGAAAGCAGATATAAACAGGACTGCTGCAATTGCTGCAGTCTCATCCGAAATGTTCTGCTGAAATTCTTGAAGCCTATAAGGCTTATTATGATACACCTTAGGCTAGGGGGCCCCTGACACAAACTCACTACACACTGACAGATCAGGTGACCTGGGTGGGCAGCTGGCGCCGCGACTAGACTGACCTATGCTAATAACTGCCAGCCATGAAGATTGTGTAAATGTGCTCCAAGGTTCTGCCAGCTGTATGGGCAGTTGCTGTATCCTACTGGAAGTAACTGTAGGTTTCTTCTCCTCCGTCAATGTTGCTCCACTCGTCCGGGCCACTTTTATTTGCCTCACCCATTGCTTTGTGCTCAGATGCACGCTGGACTTGTATGTGCGAATTATTGTCTTCGGAGCTATATATTAAAATGAGGTCTTGCTTGATATTCAGGAGGGCTAGCTCGTTGTCCTCAAAGGATACATAAAGAATTTTAAGTGGTAGACTTACACTAAACTTGCTGTCATTGCTGACACACCACATAGAATTTTGCAAACGTCCACTGATGTTCAGAAACACATGTCTTCAGTGTTGATGTCACTCCGATATTTCTACAATAGTCCGTCCCTATTCCACTGACGTCACAGCGTAGTTCCTGAAACAAACACGTGAAGGCGTTGAGGCTCAGTTGTTCTGCTGCTCTAGGTTGGCTTCCATTTTCTTTTTTTTTTTTTTCAAAAATGGACCCTCCAGATACAGGAAGCTTGTACTTGGGACTGGTAAATTATGTTGATACTAAATCGCAATTCCTGTCTCATTACCGTTACTGAAAGTTATGGAAGCTGGCGGTTTATGTAAATTATGTTAATAACGGCTGATTCGGCCGTCCAGTCGAACTGGCGATGTTATGTCAGGCGTCTCTGATCTCATAGAGTGGTTTCAAACCTATGGTTTTTGAGAACTTGCTTTGCCACATGTGGCGCTCTTCATAAAGTGATGTACTGACAACTGCATGCTTTCTTTTATAATTACCGCCCATAAATTGTATGCTTTCACCTATCGTTGAGGTATGACGTTGTGGCAATATGTCTTCAACTTTCTGTCGATCTTCCTTAGTGAGACCTAGCATTGTCCTTTCCATAGCTCCCTAAGCAGTTCTAAGTTTCCTTTTGAAAAATGCATTTTAAGTTCAAGTTTCACTCCTGAACTTTAAAACCGGTCGGACACACTGATCAAAAACTGGCTTCTTTAAGTAGACTGGCATGTTAGATTTGAAAACTGTTGCATTCCTTCCGTAAGACTCCCAAACCCAGTTTCATTCGACGAAAATTTCAGGTTTCAAATACCCTTTTGTGACAATTAATTGAGGCAGATAAACGTATTCTGTAACACTGTTTAGGATGTTGCCGTCCAGTGTTACTTGTCCTGCAGCTGCCCACTTGTTATGCATAACCTTATTTCTAGAGTGATTCATTTTAAGTCGAACTTCCTGTCAACGATCTGTTAAGTTTTTTATACAGGACTGCATTTCCATCTTACTGTTAGCTAGGGCCACTGTATCATCAGCAAATCTCAGGTTGGTGAGCCTTTTATCGTTTATCCTTATTCGTCTGTTGTTCCAAATAGCCGCGCGAGATTAGCCGAGAGGTCTAAGGCGCTGCAGTTATGGACTGTGCGACTGGTCTCGGCGGAGGTTCGAGTCCTCCCTCAGGCATGGCTTTTTCGAGTTCAATGAAGGCTATGCATAGTGGCATTTCAGATCCATTGGCTCTACTATTTACTACACGCAGTGTGTTTATGTGGTCAACTGTGCTGAAACCACTGCGGAATCCAGCTTGTTCTATGGGCTGTGCAGTCTCCACTACTAATTTAATGCAGTTTATAGGACTTTAGTGAACACTTTATATGTAACAGAAAGTAAGCTAAGCAGGCGGTACTTCGTCAGATGGTGAATACTTCCCTTCTTATGTAGTAAGATTATGTTTGCTATGTTCCAGCAGGTTGAGATGCTGCCATTCTGTATACGCGAAGTAAAGGCTTAGCAAGATGTTTCTCTGTTTCCTCCCCTGTAAGCTTGAGTATGTCAATTGTAAGACCATCATGACCCCCTGCTTTGCCATTCTGCATCTCGTTTATAGCTTTTCTTATTTCTTTGGGGAGGATTTTGAGGATTTCATCATCACCTGCGTAAGGTCTTCCTAGTGGTTCATGTGTTCCTTCATATAATTTGCTATAGAGATTCTTTATATGCCTTAGAATTTCTTCCTTTTCCTTTATGCACCCATTAGCACCGTCAATGATGTCGTTTTTACCAACCATAAGCTTTTGGTTAGCTTTCTTGCACCTCCTTTTATTCTCTACTGCTAATTTTATGGTGTTTTCATTGGATTTTTGTGTGTCGGCTCTCACATTCTTACTTATACACAAACAGTCCTGAATTTCTATCTTGTCAGAAGAAGTTTTAATTTTCATCTCTCGTCTTTTTACAAGTAAAGGTTTGGTTTCGGCCCTTAAATTTTCTGGTTGTTTAGTAATTGTTGTCAGTCCACCTACTTGTTTTGCAGTTCCCATTATCGATTCAGCTAGATTATTCTCTGTTGACTCTTCTAATATCAGTCAAAGGGCATATTGCAAATCCTTTTTCCTTTCCTTTAATTTAACCATACCTATAATTTCTTTTTTCTGTGAGATTAGTTTTATTCGTTCTTGTTGAGTATTAATGTTTATTTTCGCTTTTACCAGTCTATGGTCGCTACCATTATTAAATTGATTTAAAACTGAAACATCTTTGATTATTTTGAGATGATAAAACCTATTTGATTGTGGGTCACATGATTTGGGCTTCTCCATGTCCATTTCTTATTATGGTGTTTATTAAAAAAGGTGTTCACGATGAATAATTTATTTTCTTCCGAAAATTGAACTACCCTTTTACCCCCTTCGTTCCTTTAATCGATTCCATGGCAGCCTACTGAGACATCTTCCTGTTTTTTGATACTAACCTTGGCATTTAAGTCCCCAATTACCAGTTTAAAGTGGCAGTCTCGTCCTTTGTTATGTTCATTTTTTAAAACGCTTCATTTCGTAAAACGCTTCTACTTCATCATCGGAATAGCTTGCTGTAGGAGCGTACACTTGGATTATTTGTAGTTTGTATCTTTATGGTATTTTAATATCAAGCCTTGCCACTCTACTTGATGTTCGTTCTATTATTGATACTTTTTCTTTTACATCTTTATTTATGAGGAAAACCACGTCCTTTGTTCTACCATTTTCTTCTCTGAAGTGATACAGAACATTTCCTGACTTCAGAGTTACACTCTGTTCCCCTTTACGACGTACTTCACTCAGACCAACTACAGTCCATTTCACTTTCTTCAATTCTTCTTCAAGTTCGCTTAGTCTGTATTCACCCACAAGTGACAGCCAGTTATATGTGCGGATGTACAGAGATCTGGTGTTTTCCTCTTAAATGGTTTTCTGTATGTGTGACACTAAAGCAGTCCCCTCCTGGAGATCCGATGGCTGGGGCTAATGCGGAATCTTTTGCATTAGCGGTACTCATAATAATAATTTTTTTTTTTTTTTGGTCATCAGTCTACTGACTGGTTTGATGCGGCCCGCCACGAATGCCTTTCCTGTGCTAACCTCTTCATCTCAGAGTAGCCCTTGCAACCTACGTCCTCAATTATTTGCTTGACGTATTCCAATCTCTGTCTTCCTCTACAGTTTTTGCCCTCTACAGCTCCCTCTAGTACATTGGAAGTCATTCCCTCATGTCTTAGCAGATGTCCTATCATCCTCTCCCTTCTCCTTATCAGTGTTTTCCACACATTCCTTTCCTCTCCGATTCTGCGTAGAACCTCCTCATTCCTTACCTTATCAGTCCACCTAATTTTCAACATTCGTCTGTAGCACCACATCTCAAATGCTTCGATTCTCTTGTGTTCCGGATTTCCCACAGCCCATGTTTCACTACCATACAATGCTGTACTCCAGACGTACATCCTCAGAAATTTCTTCCTCAAATTAAGGCCGGTATTTGATATTAGTAGACTTCTCTTGGCCAGAAATGCCTTTTTTGCCATAGCGAGTCTGCTTTTGATGTCCTCCTTGCTCCGTCCGTCATTGGTTATTTTACTGCCTAGGTAGCAGAATTCCTTAACTTCATTGACTTCGTGACTATCAATCCTGATGTTAAGTTTCTCGCTGTTCTCATTTCTACTACTTCTCATTACCTTCGTCTTTCTCCGATTTACTCTCAAACCATACTGTGTACTCATTAGACTGTTCATTCCGTTCAGCAGATCATTTAATTCTTCTTCACTTTCACTGAGGATAGCAATGTCATCAGCGAATCGTATCATTGATATCCTTTCACCTTGTATTTTAATTCCACTCCTGAACCTTTCTTTTATTTCCCTCATTGTTTCCTCGATGTACAGATTGAAGAGTAGGGGTGAGAGGCTACAGCCTTGTCTTACACCCTTCTTAATACGAGCACTTCGTTCTTGATCGTCCACTGTCATTATTCCCTCTTGTTGTTGTACATAATGTATATGACCCGTCTCTCCCTATAGCTTACCCCTACTTTTTTCAGAATCTCCAACAGCTTGCACCATTTTATATTGTCGAACGCTTTTTCCAGGTCGACAAACCCTATGGATGTGTCTTGATTTTTCTTTAGCCTTGCTTCCATTATTAGCCGTAACGTCAGAATTGCCTCTCTCGTCCCTTTACTTTTCCTAAAGCCAAACTGGTCGTCACCTAGCGCATTCTCAATTTTCTTTTCCATTCTTCTGTATATTATTCTTGTAAGCAGCTTCGATGCATGAGCTGTTAAGCTGATTGTGCGATAATTCTCACACTTGTCAGCTCTTGCCGTCTTCGGAATTGTGTGGATGATGCTTTTCCGAAAGTCAGATGGTATGTCGCCAGACTCATATATTCTACACACCAACGTGAATAGTCGTTTTGTTGCCACTTCCCCCAATGATTTTAGAAATTCTGATGGAATGTTATCTGTCCTTTCTGCCTTATTTGACCGTAAGTCCTCCAAAGCTCTTTTAAATTCCGATTCTAATACTGGATCCCCTATCTCTTCTAAAACGACTCCTGTTCTTCTTCTATCACATCAGACAAATCTTCACCCTCATAGAGGCTTTCAATGTATTCTTTCCACCTATCTGCTCTCTCCTCTGCATTTAACAGTGGAATTCCCGTTGCACTCTTAATTTTACCACCGTTGCTTTTAATGTCACCAAAGGTTGTTTTGACTTTCCTGTATGCTGAGTCTGTCCTTCCGACAATCATATCTTTTTCGATGTCTTCACATTTTTCCTGCAGCCATTTCGTCTTAGCTTCCCTGCACTTCCTATTTATTTCATTCCTCAGCGACTTGTATTTCTGTATTCCTGATTTTCCTGGAACATGTTTGTACTTCCTCCTTTCATCAATCAACTGAAGTATTTCTTCTGTTACCCATGGTTTCTTGGCAGCTACCTTCTTTGTACCTATGTTTTCCTTCTCAACTTCTGTGATGGCCCTTTTTAGAGATGTCCATTCCTCTTCAACTGTACTGCCTACTGCGCTATTCCTTATTGCTGCATCTATAGCGTTAGAGAACTTCGAACGTATCTCGTCATTCCTTAGTACTTCCGTGTCCCACTTATTTGCGTATTGATTCTTCCTGACTAATGTCTCGGACTTCAGCCTGCTCTTCATCACTACTATATTGTGATCTGAGTCTATATCTGCTCCTGGGTACGCCTTACAATCCAGTATCTGATTTCGGAATCTCTGTCTGACCATGATGTAATCTAACTGAAATCTTCCCGTATCTCCCGGCCTTTTCCAAGTATAACTCCTCCTCTTGTGATTCTTGAACAGGGTATTCGCTATTACTAGCTGAAACTTGTTACAGAACTCAATTATCTTTCTCTTCCTTCACTCCACGTCCCAAGCTCATATTCTCCTGTAACCTTTTCTTCTACTCCTTCCCCTACAACTGCATTCCAGTCGCCCATGACTATTAGATTTTCGTCCCCCTTTACATACTGCATTACCCTTTATATATCCTCATATACTTTCTCTATCTGTTCATCATCAGCTTGCGACGTCGGCATGTATACCTGAACTATCGTTGTCGGTGTTGGTCTGCTGTCGATTCTGATTAGAACAACCCGGTCACTGCACTGTTCACAGTAACACACCCTCTGCCCTACCTTCCTATTCATAACGTATCCTACACCTGTTATACCATTTTCTGCTGCTGTTAATATTACCCGATACTCATCTGACCAGAAATCCTTGTCTTCCTTCCCCTACTATATCTAGATTGAGCCTTTGCATTTCCCTTTTCAAATTTTCTAGTTTCCCTACCACGTTCAAGCTTCTGACATTCCACGCCCCGACTCGTAGAACGTTATCCTTTCGTTGATTATTCAATCTTTTTCTCGTAGTAACCTCCCCCTTGGCAGGACCCTCCCGGAGATCCGAATGGGGGACTATTCCGGAATCTTTTGCCAATGGAGAGATCATCATGACACTTTTTCAATCACAGGCCACATGTCCTGTGGATACACGTTACGTGTCTTTAATGCAGTGGTTTCCATTGCGTTCTGCATCCTCATCTCGTTGATCATTGCTGATTCTTTCGCCTTTAGGGGCAATTTCCCACCCCTAGGACAAGAGAGTGCCCTGAACCTCTATCCGCTCCTCCGCCCTCTTTGAGAAGGCCGTTGGCAGAATGAGGCTGAGTTCTTATGCCGGAAGTCTTCGGCCGCCAATGCTGATTATTTATCAAAATTTAGACAGTGGCGGGGATCGAAGCCGGGACCAAAGACGTTTTGATAATGAATCAAAGACGCTACCCCTAGACCACGATGGTACCCTAATAATAGATAATTACGACAGTATACGGATACTCTGAATCAACAAAGCACAAACTGTCTGCGCACTCCTCAGTTCCGGAAGATGATTGTATACTGATTACTTCAAAAGCGGTAGTCACCCTCTTTCGATGACTTTTGTCTGCCAGTCTGGTTTCTGAAGTCGTAAGTCACCATCGACAAGTTGATCAAACTCTGCGTCACGAAACGATCTATTAATTTCAAGTAATTTATATGAACTAGGTCTTGCTGAAAAGTAATTCCTCCGGGTTGTTTATCCTTTTCTCTATATCGTTTTAGGTATTACATGTCATGCTTACTACCTGGTCCTCTTTCCCGCTTTTTGAAGCAAGTGACAACCTTCTGCCACTAGAGGGTTCCGAAATGTACCGTGTAACGTGGCGGTGTGTACCGTAACTACGTCGGCGCGTGAGAGACCCCCAGAAAACTGAAAGCACGAGCTAGACGTCATCCACACATGGAGCGCCTTCAGCTTCAAAATGACGATGCCAGTTCAAACAATAGCGCGGCACCTTGCGTTCTCTTTAATCGTCATCCTCCACATTGATCCGATCTGGCCCCATCAGATTTTCATGCGCCTCCGAAACTGTAAGGACACCTTCCAGTACTTCACTTTGATAACGATGAAGCGGTATGGGTAGAGGTGAGGTTGTGGCTCTGTCAGCATAGCCAAGCGTTCTACTCTCATATTGTCAACAAACTGGTCTTTCTTTGGGCGAAATGCGTCGATCGCAACGGTGACTATGATGAGAAATAAATAAGAAGAGACAGAGAACAGAGACATGGAATGTTAATAAAGTTTGTTTCATTTAACAAGCTTTCACAGGCAGAACGGGGAGACAGTACTTTCCAGGACGCCCTCGTAATGTCCATAAATGTCTCTCACGTAATAAAATGGAACACTACACACGTCCTCTCGATGTTATTGATTATATGGCTACCACTTTCGATAGTTAATTACGCCATCTTCAGGCGTTAACTGGCGCTGAGGGGGTTCAAATGGTTCAAATGGCTCTGAGCACTATGGGACTCAACAGCTGAAATCATTAGTCCCCTAGAACTTAGAACTAGTTAAACCTAACTAACCTAAGGACATCACAAACATCCATGCCCGAGGCAGGATTCGAACCTGCGACCGTAGCGGTCTTGCGGTTCCAGACTGCAGCGCATTTAACCGCACGGCCACTTCGGCCGGCCGCTGAGGGGGATTACTTCAATGATATACAAGATTCCATTAGTGCCCAACATCTATGAAATGATTTATGTAGACTGAAAAACCCGTTTTGTGGCTCCGGCCTTCAAGTACCAATTGACTCAGCCAGTTGGTATATCATGGAGACTGATCGTTGGCCACTGATGGAATAGTGTATACCACTGGAGTTAACTCCCTCAGTGTCACTTAAGTCCTGAAGATGGTGTGAGTCACCGAAACTGGTAGTCATAAAATGAATAATATCGAAAGGATGGCTGTAGGTGTTACATTTTATTACATAAGTGAACGGCCGAAGTCTCTCAAATATGCCATCAGAATTATGGACATAAAAAAGTCTGTCTTCAAGTGGATTTTGTTAATTCACTATTCTTGAAAAGAGTTCGCACCATCGAAAAGCTTAATCCAGTCAAATATAAGTTTCTACACAATACTGGACGTACTAATCAAGCTCATGCCCAGTGTGTTGACCATACAGTGTGAACTAAGGTGGCTAATAAAGATGGCTGTCAATCTGTTACAAAATTTCATTTGGAACCACTACTAAATTCCATACTGACATAGGAAAAACTGATAATGAAGCTTTTAAACACGACAGAAATTTACTTATGAAAAATTCCAATACCTTTTCCCGTGCCATTACAGAGTGGCTACAAAACGCACTTGCCATACCTATATCCACGGGAAGAGAGTCGATAAAAGACTCGCGGCTAGAGGACCCGGTTAAAGTTGTGGATTGGCTACTGACCAGGGAAGTTCCACATGTTAGCCAACTTAACGGTATACCCCTGACGGAACGACTTGTCTTGTCGACACAGTGAACGTTTCTGCCTTTCTGCTTTCATCTCCCAGCTGGCGAGACTGTACTAGCAGACAACCAATTTCCGTTACCTTCGAGAATCCATCAAACATAACCATGCCTTCTGGGTTCAGAAAATTACAATGTAGAGAAATGCTGATATACAAAATACAGAAGTAATAAATGAAAGCAAATTAATCTTTTTCTTCCTTGTGGCTTACTACTTTTCGATATAGGCCGCCAGAGGTGAGACTTAGTTACACGAAATGGATCTGACGGATCCGTTTAAATACCGGAGACTATTAACACTGGAAGTAAATTGAACTGTTATTAACATACTTTGCCCGCATCTCGTGGTCGTGCGGTAGCGTTCTCGCTTCCCACGCCCGGGTTCCCGGGATCGGTTCCCGGCGGGGTCAGGGATTTTCTCTGCCTCGTGATGGCTGGGTGTTGTGTGCTGTCCTTAGGTTAGTTAGGTTTAAGTAGTTCTAAGTTCTAGGGGACTGATGACCATAGATGTTAAGTCCCATAGTGCTCAGAGCCATTTGAACCATTTGAACATACTTTCCAGAATTGAGAACGAACAATGCAACCATCATCACAGTGATCTAAACTGGACTGAAAAAACTTAAAGAGGAATGAAAAAATTATGACAGTGATTTTCTTAGGTACCCGACAACAAACGATAGGATAATCCCGAAACTCTTCATGACAAGAAACAAGTAATGACAAGAAACCATTGAATATTTTACAGCATTTTGAAATTCTATTTCGCAAATGTATAACGATTTCATTACGAATAGTTGTCGTCTCCTGTGCGAAGACAGGAATGATGCAACTCTGCAAGCTACACTATGCTGTGCAAGACTCTTCATCTCCTAGAAACTATTGCAATCTACATCCTTCTACATCTGCTTACTGTATTCGTTCTTAGCCTCACTCTACGATTTATGATTCCCCCCCCCCCCCCCCCCCCGTCCCCAGACACACACTTCCATTCAGCACTAAACTGATGATCCCTTGATGTCTCAAAATAAGTCATATCAGTCGACCCATTCTTGTAATCAGAATGTGCCAGAATTTTTTTTTTTGCTCCCAAATTGTAGTCATACCTCCTCTTTAGTTATGTAATATACTCATGTAATCTTGAGCATTCTTCTGTAGCACCATATACCAAAAACTTCTCTTCTGTCTAGACTATTTATCGTCCACGTTTGACTTTCATACATGGCTACATTACACACAAATTCTTTCAGAAAAGACTTCCTGACAGCGAAATCTATACTCGTTTTTAACGAATCTCTCTTCTTCACAAAAGCTTTTCTTGCCATTACCGGTGTACATTTTATATGCTCCCTACTTCGGCTATCATCAGTTGTTCTGATGCCCAAATAGCAAAACTCATCTACTACTTTAAATATCTCATTTCCTAAACTAATTCCCTCAGCATCAACTGATTTAATTCGATTACATCCCATTATCCTCATTTTGCTTCTGTCGATGTTAGTCTTTTATACTCCTTTCCAGACTGTCCATTCCGTTCAACGGCTCCTCCAAGTTCTTTGCTCTCCCTGACAGAAACACAGTGTCATCGGCAAACCTTATGCTTCTCCCTACACTTTAATTCGTGCTCCAAACTTTTATTTTGTTTTCTTTTCTGCTTGCTCAGTGTATAGATTGAATAACATCGGAGATGGGCTACAACCCTGTCTCACTCCCTTGTAAAATACTGCTTCCCTTTCAAGCCCCTCGGCTCTTACAAATGCCATTTGGTTTCTGTACAAGTTGTTAATAGCCTTTCTATTCCTGTATTTTACCCCTGTTACCTCCAAAATTTCAAAGGGAGTATTCCAGTCAACACTGTCAAAAGCTTTTTCTATTCTACAAATGCTATAAACTTAACGTTGCCTTTCCTTGACCTTTCTTTTATGAGAAGTCGTAGGGTAAGTACTGCCTCGCGTATTTCTAAATTTTTTTCGACGTAAAGCGAGTAAGAAATTACTTCACTGCGCCTAATATTTACAGAGGTTCAGTATACTTGCAGATGACTGCATAATCTGAAAGGAAATTGTATTTTGAAACACAAAAGCTGATGTACACTTTCGTTCCCTCGATACAGAACGGCAACTATGTGTGAAGTTACATTGGCCCCCGAATTGGCGCGATGCGTTTTTATGTGAGCATAGTTTTGAAACATAAATTAATGGTTATAATAATGAACCCTGTGACCACAGTGACTCTACGAGAGCGGGTTGGCATGAAAGGGCGTAGCCGCTGTGTGTGTTCACGTGTGCCATATTATGCGATAGCTTGGCCCCTTTGACGTAGATGAAGTGAAATGTCGAGAGCTGTGGAATTAATAAATGGGTATTTCATTCAGATCGAGTGGCATTTAGAAATGGGCTTTTGTTGTGTTTGTGGCAGAACAGAAATAAATATCAGTTATTAATTTGTAGCTGTATTTCATCAGTTTACGATATGGTATTTGAAATCCCATAGGAACGGTTAATTAATCTCTCCTCCGTGACACTTGCGGTTGCATAAAACACTTCAACGTCACATGCCGATAAATAGAAATGAGAATGTTACGTCTCCTGTGGTATAGTTTTCTGACGCATGCGAATACTAGTCACCACAAAAATGAAAACAATGACGCGCCGGATTCGAACAAGTACATTTTCTAAGCAATTCTGAAGAACACTGCACAGATTTGACAGTAACGTATTCATAAATATAGTAATACATAGAGACGTCGTCGACACTATTGTCAGCAGAATCTATTTTTCATCATCTGGAAATGACCTACCAAAACTGAAAGCTATTGTTTTATCTACCGGAGAAATTAAGTTCCAGAAAACCGGCTGAAATATGTATCAAGCACATTACACTAATTCTACATTTTATCGATGGAACATCATTCTGATTAAGAGCATGACACAAGTATTTCTGATTTTTAAAAAAAAATTCTCGTCCTTATCAATATAGCTGCGGACAGCCTTTCTCATTTCCTCGATTAATTTTCCTCTATGATTCTTCACGAATTTGGCACCAGACTAAATGCAATAGGAAATTTGAAATGTTACTAGACATCTTGCAACATTTTGATTTGAATGATGCCATATAAATTTCATTTAGATGATTTGAAAACATAAGCACAGAGTTTCACAGATTAAAGATAAGGAATTTAGATTATGTTAATAACGCTAGACTGAATGACAGATGCATGATTAAAATGTAGGTTTTGTTTGCCTTTTACGCCAAGGTGATTCCACATGGAAATGTCAAGTGATGCCAACTTTGTTCTGACGAATGTCAAAACCTTCGACTTGGAGTGCCATGTCCGACATTGACTTGATAAGGCAAACTTACCGAACGTTCTTTTAGAGGTTCGCGTTGTGTACCTTGACATGCGGGTGATCATCGATATTTACAAAAGATCGAAAGTAGGAGTTTAAACGGCGATGTCGGATACTGATGTCTTTGAACATCGTAACATTGATGCTGAAGACAAAATATCGATTTTCCAAGTTTTTTTTTAAAAAAAAAGAAAGAAAGAAAGAAAACGAAAAAAGGAAAAGATAATTTACTTGTTACTACTGTCAGTAATAGTTTCGTCTTTCAAACGGCCTTTTTCATTCGTATTCGTAGTGATTTCAGTGTAGTTCTTGTATATAGCACCCGGCAGAAAATGTCGTACATCGTTCTGCTCACAAGCTCTGTTTGGCAGCAGACGAGTCTTTTAGAAGCACTGGCAAATTTCCAGAGCTGAGTAATTGTGTGAAAGACTTTGTAATGTGAGTTAAACAAGATGTACGAGTAAAGCATGAGCTAAGAAGGGAATCAGACCACAAATAAACTGAAGAAATAAGCACTAGGTGGGATTAAATATTCTATGTCACGGGAAAGTTTTTGCACCTGCGTCTTGTGATTGAG
This sequence comes from Schistocerca piceifrons, assembly GCF_021461385.2. Lineage (NCBI taxonomy): Eukaryota > Metazoa > Arthropoda > Insecta > Orthoptera > Acrididae > Schistocerca > Schistocerca piceifrons. Next base: position 21,095,735 of record NC_060142.1, read on the forward strand.
AATATCCTTAATTCCCATGAGAGTGGACAACGCATCCCAACAGCCGCAAATGTTGCTGATCTGACAGCTTTTTGTGACATTCTAAGACATACAGATACAGCTACTTATTAAGTTTATATTGAAACGTAGATTCCAAGCAGTAAAGTAATCCCAAATACTTGAATTTTCAGTATCAAAATATTTGATATGCAACCAGTACAGAATATTGAGTAGATTGTAAGATGAAAGTGATAGTCATATCAGAGTTTCCCTATACTAGATTCAAGAACAAACAACTTCCCGATGCCGTGCGTGTTGAAAGGAAATCAAAACCATGAAGTATTCGCTTCCAGGTGTTTGAAACGGCTGGCACTGAGGACGGACATCACGTTAATACATTATCCTATTGGAAAACTGAGAAATAAAATTTGATTTATTGCATGAACATTAGAAAGTAGTAGATCGGAATAATAATTTGGCAACTTCAACAGAGAGGAACCTACTTTCACAGTTCAACTATTACGTGAGAGATCGGCTTGTGGATCTTAAACAAGATTCACCGGAAGTGTCGAAGCACATTCTTGTGTTCTAGAACAACATTTCAGGGGGACATTAAAAAACTGTTAAACTTCTTCCCTGGCAGTGTCACGAGCGGTGGTGAACGAGTCAATGACAGACGGAATGCCAGAAAGAGGATACCTTCTTAATGGTGACTGCGAAAAGTGTCGCAAGAACGCCCAGTGTGTGTGTGTGTGTGTGTGTGTGTGTGTGTGTTTCTCTTTGTGGTTTAGCCAGATCTGTCCCTACCAGTAACTATTCAGTAACCGACGCAGCTGAAAAGATCGTCCGAAAGACGAAGTTAAGAGATGTTGAAACGACCAAGGGAGCTGACCAAACCGGAAAACCAGTACGCATGGTGTCATTGCTGCCTCACTGTAACAGAACACATGAGCGTACCGAACACAAATGCTACTCCTGTTCTAGTGGATTTATATTCAGCTGCAGAGGGTCCTGTCGGCTGCAAAAAGCTTCTCGGACTCGCGAACGAAATCTACCCGTCAGAGATGATCATATTAACTGTAGGTGGTGAAGGATAAGTGTTGTTCGCCAGCTACATTGAACAGCCGCAACTCGTCCCTTAAGGTTTTTGTGTTGGGACAGTCGATCTAGACCAGGAAAGGCAGCTTAGTGTCACGTACGATGAGTGTTGGTCTACCTGGACTACAGACAACGGAGGGGAGGGAGCCGCGCGGGATGGCCCGTGGTGTGCGGCGCCTTGCCAGGGTTCGCACGGCCCCCCTCGTCGGAGGTCCGAGTCATCATCCGTCGGGCATGGGTGTGTGTGTGTGCTGTCCTTAACGTAAGTTAGTTTAGATAAAGTAGTGTGTAAGTCTATTGACTGATGACCTCAGCAGTTTGGCCCTATAGGAACTTACCACCACCGCAGGGAAGAAATCTACCACTGAGCTGCCAGTAAGATCGGGCTGGCCGAGGGACAGGGTCGGCGAATGTTAGGAGCTCTCGCCAATTTTCGGGTGCCTTCATATCCAGATGGGAAAAAAGAGAAACTACTTGTCCCACGGCAAAACACTGTATCAATACAAAGGACCATACGCCAATCAGCCAGCGTTCATACACAGTGCCGCCGGCCGAGCGACGGATTGTTAGGGAGGAGATGCTGCAATAAGACATCACTGAATATTCAGAGAGTCCGCAGCTATAGTCCTTGAGAAGAAAAAGATTGCTTGTTGCCAACTCAGCGAGGAACGGAGAGGTGCATTTTGGGAATTACCTAGTAGACAGGAAAACATACCAAAGGTCCAGGTTAAAAACTGAAGTCGTATAAGTAATTTCAGCTGAAATGAAAATGAGATGAAGGCAAGGACCAGTAGCGAGGCGTAATGACGGTCCCGGAGTCCAGGGAACGAGAGAACGACGCCGTGGCCTGGGTGGCAGCGCAGGAAGAGACGCAGCAGTGGTAGTGGTGGGGGGACGCGGATGAAGCTCATAGTGCAGCGAGAAGTCTGCCAGGACACTTGTGATGCTCAGAGGCTGAAATAATTAGAGGAATGTTACTGATACACTATAACTAGAAATAAGGTAAATTAGAGAGATAAATGGAAAGAAAGCACTTTTTATTTTAATTTATATTCATACATGACTCAAATTTTCTTCCAGATCATCGGTACATAAACATAGTGCGGGAGTAAAACAAATCGCCAACTCACTATATTAAAAAGTTGAGATAGCAATGCACACTATGCATGTGATATTAAAACATGCACTAAATACAGTAGAGCGTCGATTATCCGAAGTAAGTGGGGGGCATGAGTGTTCGGAAAACTAGTTTGTTCGAATAATCGAACTGTACATGTTTATTTGCCAAAAAGAAGTACTGTACACTACATTAATTCATAAAAAGAGGCATCTCTTTTAGTATTGCAGATTCACCTTCTTCTAACCTTTTAATAATCTCGTACTTGTCCCTCATAGAAAGGACAACACGTTTACGTTTAAGCATTTTGTATCGTCAAGTTAACTTCTTCACGCAGCAGCACACAAGTGGTCGTAACAGATAACAGAAGGTGACTGTTTGCACCGTGAGAAGCTCTTCTTGGGGGCGCGCAATCCTTCGAGCTGCGCGGAGCGGCACACCTCAACTCTAAGCTGGCTCAGCTGTTGCTGTGAACAGCTTTGATACTGCCGCTACTTCTACTGCCAGTGCCAAGCCGACAGAAGTGTGCCGATTGTTGGAACACAGCGACTGGCGGCTCGGCCGGTCAGCAGCGCCTTGTGAAGGCCCCATTAGCAGCAATGTTCCGCCAGCGGTGGTCCAGTGCCGCGATTACTGTGGGAAACTTGGTTTGGGAGTGAGGGGGATGACGTAGGGTGGGAGAGTAACAGGTGCGACCGAGTACACAGTTCGGTTAAGCAATCGTTCGGTTGACCGATGTTCGGATAATCGACGCTCTATACCTCTTAAAGAAGAATACTTGTACCTTGCACTTGTCTCTGTCAATGGAATGGTCTAATCCGACATGTCGAAATTTCGGTGAAATTTTTCATGTACGAAGAATAGGCAAAAAAAAAAAAATACTTAGTCCATTCGTCACATGAGAACGAAATGCTGAGGAGATACGTCACACACACACTTTGTTCTGGCAGACCGAATGAAGGACTTGGGTGACGCTGATATCCCTGGCTCCACCGAACAGGCACTCCTCGTCCCGCCGGGCGCGACTCCTGCACACAGACGGAGAATCAAAATGTCGGCTCTGTGTTTTCACTCAATCGTTCACCTTGTTTTTCCTCTGCTTAACTGTTGCAGGCAGTTTATTCTAACGTAAGTTGCAAGAGTCTTTTTGTACGTTATGCCTCGTACATGTCCAGACTTGTGTGTTAATTATTTGTGGCTAAGTGGTGAAAGGAGCTTCTGACGAGTGCCGTTTTCAGACCATCAGCTAAGAATGTCCTAATGAACGGCACGCATGCGATGGCGCACACACTACCTAATGTGTTCCACAACTTTCTCTCTCTCTTTCTCTCTTTCTTCCTTTCGCCTGCGCCATAGTCCTGCAGCGATCGCAGGGACGGCGTGGTTACAACGGATTTGGCAATGTTAATGTTAGGGATGGCCGGATGCCCCTCCTGCCGCCACCCCGTACCGCCCAGGAGGGAATCAGTGTACCCCAATTGTCTGCGCCTAGTGTACACTGTGAAAAAGTGCGGACGTGTTTCAAATGTTTGCGACGCGTGGAACTGAGGCGGAACGTGGGGAACAGCCCGGTATTCACCTAGCGGGCTGTGGAAAACCGCCTAAAACCACATCCAGGCTGGCCGGCATACCGGCCCTCGTCGTTAAACCGCCGGGCGGATTCGATCCGGAGCCGGCGCGCCTAGCCGAGTACAGGAATCAGCGCGTTAGCGCGCTCGGGTACCTTGGCGGGTCTGATATGTTCCAGAACGCTCCGCATAAAAACAAGATTCTTCTGAGGACTCACATCTTGGGATCTATTGTTGATAGAGGGGGAGAGCCTAGTATTTTGGATAGCCCTTTCTCTAGGGACCATTTGTGTATCCAACACAAGGATCATCTTATTGTCACTGACCTACTGTAAAGGGTCCAAGTACGAATATTACATAGCTTCTCCTGCTTACGCAAATGGAACAAATCGGTCGGTTCTAGATGCACTCTACGGTGGACCTAAAACTATATTTTTCTGGCTGCGGAAATTTGTCGCAGCGTGCTGCAGCATACCCTTGTGTCTTCCGCTCTGCGATGCTGGTCGCAGGGCGCTGCGTGAAACGTTTTCCTAGGTGCGGAGCGGTGAGCGTCGGAACCTAAAAAATGATTTTTTTTTAGAATTTCGCAACTGTACTTGGGAAAGTGATACGAGAACTACCTCCTGATAGCCTTTTTTTAACTCAATAGAAATTCTGTGCTATTGAAATAGATAAATATTTCGGATTTTAAGAAAAGCTGATTTTTCGTGCTACTCGATATTTGTCACTCCATATCTCCTACACTGTCGTACGACAACATAACCTTACAGTTGTCTTGAGTAGTATATGTCGATAACGTCTGAAAATGGTCTGGTCAATAGAGTCGGTAATAGTGAAGTAATAAATTAAAATGTAACGTCTTACGCAGAACTTTTACCAAACCAACATCTAAAATGTATGAAACTTCCTGGCAGATTAAAACTGTGTGCTGGACCGAGACTCGGATCCTGAGCTCAAGTCTCGGTGCGGCACACGGTTTTAATCTGGCAGGAAGTATCGTCGTGTCAGCGCACACTCCGCTGCTGAGTGAAAATCTCATTCTGGTCCAAAACGTAGTTAGCGACAAATTTTTCCCCGTTACATTTTTTGTGGTGGGTGAAAGCGAGCGAGCATCTCTATGCTAGGCCAGGGCTGTGCAGCGCGACAGTAGCAGCGGAGGAGACAGTGAAGGCGGAACATGCAGCGCGTTGCTCGAGGTAGAAAACTGTTAATTTCGGCACGCCGAAAGTACATGGATGGTGGGGAAGAGGGTGAGGACTGTATGTTATTCGAAAGAGTACTCAGGAAGTGCAAAGCAATGAGACACACGTTCTTGCATCGTGAAGAAGGACCGTATGATATTTTAGTTAAAACATTTGCTCGACGATGAGGAGAAGTTTAAGGCATTTTTCTGATTCAAACCCAATCAGTTTCATTAACTTCTTTCATTAATTTAAGACAAACTGAGATGTAATTCCTGCAACCGAGTAGCAAAACCAATTACACCAACAGAAACACTCGCAGCTACATCAAGGTAAGTTTCTCAATAATAACTAACGTTAATGAGTTGTCAGTCTACGTGACGTTGTAGTTGTGCCATTATTTCAGTAGTATCGCTTATTATAATAAACTGGGCACTGCTTTGCCATTGTTCCGGTAAAATAAATGCTAATTTGCCAAACTTCTGTTAAGTACACTCCTGGAAATTGAAATAAGAACACCGTGAATTCATTGTCCCAGGAAGGGGAAACTTTATTGACACATTCCTGGGGTCAGATACATCACATGATCACACTGACAGAACCACAGGTACATAGACACAGGCAACAGAGCATGCACAATGTCGGCATTAGTACAGTGTATATCCACCTTTCGCAGCAATGCAGGTTGCTATTCTCCCATGGAGACGACGGTAGAGATGCTGGATGTAGTCCTGTGGAACGGCTTGCCATGCCATTTCCACCTGGCGCCTCAGTTGGACCAGTGTTCGTGCTGGACGTGCAGACCGCGTGAGACGACGCTTCATCCAGTCCCAAACATGCTCAATGGGGGACAGATCCGGAGATTTTGCTGGCCAGGGTAGTTGACTTACACCTTCTAGAGCACGTTGGGTGGCACGGGATACATGCGGACGTGCATTGTCCTGTTGGAACAGCAAGTTCCGTTGCCTGTCTAGGAATGGTAGAACGATGGGTTCGATGACGGTTTGGATGTACCGTGCACTATTCAGTGTCCCCTCGACGATCACCAGTGGTGTACGGCAGTGTAGGACATCGCTCCCCACACCATGATGCCGGGTGTTGGCCCTGTGTGCCTCGGTCGTATGCAGTCCTGATTGTGGCGCTCACCTGCACGGCGCCAAACACGCATACGACCATCATTGGCACCAAGGCAGAAGCGACTCTCATCGCTGAAGACGACACGTCTCCATTCGTCCCTCCATTCACGCCTGTCGCGACACCACTGGAGGCGGGCTGCACGATGTTGGGGCGTGAGCGGAAGACGGCCTAACGGTGTGCGGGACCGTAGCCCAGCTTCATGGAGACGGTTGCGAGTGGTCCTCGCCGATACCCCAGGAGCAACAGTGTCCCTAATTTGCTGGGAAGTGGCGGTGCGGTCCCCTACGGCACTGAGTAGGATCCTACGGTCTTGGCGTGCATCCGTGCGTCGCTGCGGTCCGGTCCCAGGTCGACGGGCACGTGCACCTTCCGCCGACCACTGGCGACAACATCGATGTACTGTGGAGACCTCACGCCCCACGTGTTGAGCAATTCGGCGGTACGTCCACCCGGCCTCCCGCATGCCCACTATACGCCCTCGCTCAAAGTCCGTCAACTGCACATACGGTTCACGTCCACGCTGTCGCGGCATGCTACCAGTGTTAACGACTGCGATGGAGCTCCGTATGCCACGGCAAACTGGCTGACACTGACGGCGGCGGTGCACAAATGCTGCGCAGCTAGCGCCGTTCGACGGCCAACACCGCGGTTCCTGGTGTGTCCGCTGTGCCGTGCGTGTGATCATAGCTTGTACAGCCCTCTCGCAGTGTCCGGAGCAAGTATGGTGGGTCTGACACACCGGTGTCAATGTGTCCTTTTTTTCATTTCCAGGAGCGTATATACAGTTTCCGACGGCAGCAGATGGGACTGAGAATGGGACAAAAATATTGACTCTGTAGTTGGAAGAAAATTGATTGCAGCAGGAAGAAGGAAAATAATACTACATGGCATAATACAGAAAGCATATTTCACTTATTGTAGTCACCGAATTTTGCAGCGGTGACATTATTCACGTAGTTTGTAGGTTCTTGCTCACTGTCAACACTTGGGATAGAGGAAGGGAGGCTGCTGTCTGCGTACCCCGCCACGTGCAGTTGTTGCAATATTCTTGACCTCTCTGTCTTATGGTTTATATGTCCATCACAATACTGAAAATCAGTATTTTGGATTCGCATATAATGCCAGGTCTACTTTTTTTTTTAACTGTTGCTGTCATGGATTTGAAGAACAAATCAGTTTCGTCCTCAGTTTGAGGCTCCATAAGCTTGTCGATAAATTTAGAGAAAGTCTGTCGATCTTGACGTCTTTCTTTAATATGTTCCTGTAGCATACGGTAAAATACAGATAGCGAAAGGCTATTTACAATTTGTACAGAAACGAGATGGCAGTTATAAGAGTCGAGGGGCACGAAAGGGAAGCAGTGGTTGGGAAGGGAGTGAAACAGGGTTGTAGCCTCTCCCCAATGTTATTCAATCTGTATATTGAGCAAGCAGTAAAGGAAACAAAAGAAAAATTCGGAGTAGGTATTAAAATCCATGGAGAAGAAATAAAAACTTTAGGTTCGCTGATGACATTGTAATTCTGTCAAGGACAGCAATGGACTTAGAAGGGCAGTTGAACGGAATGGACAGTGTCTTGAAAGGAGGATATAAGATGAACATCAACAAAAGCAAAATGAGGATAATGGAATGTAGTCGAATTAAGTCCGGTGATGCTGATGGATTTAGATTAGGAAATCAGACACTTAAAGTAGTAAAGGAGTTTTGCTACTTGGGGAGCAAAGTAACTGCTGATAGTCGAAGTAGAGAGAATATAAAATGTAGACTGCCAGTGGAAAGGAATGCGTTTCTGAATAAGAGCAATTTGTTAACATCGAGTATAGATATAAGTGTCAGGAAGTCGTTTCTGAAAGTGTTTGTATGGAGTGTAGCCATGTATGGAAGTGAAACATGAACGATAAATAGTTTGGACAAGAAGAGAATAGATGCTTTCAAAATGTGGTGCTACAGAAGAATGCTGAAGATTAGATGGGTAGATCAGATAACTAATGAGGAAGTATTGGACAGAATTGGGGAGAAGAGGAATTTGTTGCACAACTTGACTAGAAGAAGGGATCCGTTGGTAGGACATGTCCTGAGGCATCAAGGGATCACCAATTTAGTGTTGGAGGGCAGCGTGGAGGGTAAAAATCGTAGAGGGAGACAAAGAGATGAATACACTAAGCAGATTCAGAAGGATGTAGACTGCAGTAGGTACTGGGAGATGAAGCAGCTTGCACTGGATAGAGTAGCATGGAGAGCTGCATCAAACCAGTCTCAGGACTGAAGACCACAACAAAAACAACAACAGTACCGTTACCCACTAGTTTTGTTTTCTTTGCTGCGGTCTATGGACAAGTGGCGGAGAGCTGTCAGGTTCTGGAACGGTTCTTTCAGTACTGAAAGCATTGAAGCTGTGGAGTCATCCTCTGGTTGGTGGCTGTGATCATCGTCTGTTGCCAGTCCCTCTTCATTAGAATCTATATATTCCGTGTTGAATTTGGAAAACGTTTTCCTTCCATCCTCCAGGGTGTTAAGGAATCAAAGTCTGTCTCAGTACACGGCTCTTTCCTTCGTGGCTGCTGATCCAGTTACTGCAGACATTTCTAGTTTCCTATATCTCCTAAAATGGTCTCGGATGTTTCTCCATCGCCCTTTGCACTGCACACCTCAAATCACAACCGTTAAATATCTTGAAAAGTGCGAACAGTTAAACTTCGTCTAAACACGTTGTATTTATAACGTTAGCATTGTTATTCTATTTCAGAAATGTTGTTATGTATTGAATTTTGTCAGTTTCAAATTAAAGTGTTTACGTATCATCTAAAGTAATTTACTCCCATAACTTTTTCAGGTATCTTGCAACTGGGGAATCTTTCCATTCTCTACATTCTCGCATCGCATTTCGGTGTCTGCAATAAGTACATTTGTGCCCCATGTTGTCGAGGCACTTGAACAAGCACTGTTACCTAAATTTTTACCTCCTCTTGAGGAGATAGTCTGGGGGATGAAGGCAGAAGAATTCTGGACTCGGAAATTCCCTAATGCTGCACTTGATTGTAAACATGTTGAGACTGTAGCACCTAAAAAAACGAGAAGTCTATACTGCAACTACAAAGGCTACTTTGCAGTAGTTCTCCTGGCCACGGTGGATGCGAACCACAAGTTTCTTGTTGTTGATGTGGGCTCTTATGGCAAAGAGGGAGACGCCGGAATATGCAATAAAAGGGAAATTGGGAGACTAGTAAAAAACGAATCAGTTTTCCCGTCGTCACAGGTATTGCCACGATCGATCATGCTGTTGCCTCATCTCACACTTTGCGACGAGGCCTTCAGATGAGACGAACATATGATGAAACCTTATTGCAAACAACTGACACTAGAAGATGCACGTAAAAGAAACTTCATTTGCCAGTTGAGCAAAGCAAGAAAAGTTTCTGAGAACGTTTTTTGGTATGTGTTTTCTTTACCCCTATATATGTAGAAGTTGAATCTGTAGACAAAGTGATTTCAGTTTGCAGCTGCTTGCACGAACACGTTTAGAGAGTAATACCAGTCCGCACAGCCTTACAACGCAGATCTATCAGAAATTAATGTACTGCCCAAGGACAACGTGATACCCTTGGCAGGAGTTGGTGGTTGCGCCAAAGCTGAGGGATTCACTGTGAAGAGAGGGTTCACTAATTACTTCAATGTATCGAATTTTAATCTACGTTCACAGTAGTAATCACAGTAACGACATCCGCCTCATGATAACTATGGTTAAAAACTTGTACAAATATATTTATAAATGTATTACAATGGGCACAATAAGAGACATTTCCTTGTTTTTATTGTTTCTACAACAACTGTGTTAAAAACTGTCTGTTGTTGCCCGTGCGCGCGAAATGAACAGTGGAGCTGTCGTCTGGCTGCTGCCCAGTTCGACTGCGCCCACTACTCCGACCGAGTAGATTGCTGCGACGTGGCGCGCGCGACAGGCTCCAGGCTCCTCCCGAAGCACGCGGGCGTTTCTCCCAGGCGGAGGGCCGCTGCGGCACTGCGTTGTCTGCACCCTAGGAAAACTTTGTGCGAGTGGGCAGCGGGGTCACGCACGCGCTTTACGCAACACGCTGCGGAAAATTCCCGCAGGTAGGAAACTGTAGCTTAAGTGGCTTACGAAGGTACCATTATTTAATGGACGGCTTCTTATAAAACGCCAAAAAAGTTTTTTTATTCCTTTTCCGTACGAAAGCCGTGCCGCGGATTGTCAGACGGCTATGCAGAGCAAATGGGTGAAATTTTTGCGATACATTCATAAGACCCCAATCTCGAAGAACCATGAAAACTCCATTGAAATTGTTATCGGTTTCCGAGATACAGGGGTTCAATGCTAATTCACAAGTACACGTAAAAGACACGTGTAAATTTCTATGTGAGGCAATATCTAAATAATAAATAGCCACAGCAAGTTTTTCAAATTTGAAGGTTGTATTCTCTGTGTGGTGTCACCGCCAGACACCACACTTGCTAGGTGGTAGCCTTTAAATCGGCCGCAGTCCATTAGTATACGTCGGACCCGCGTGTCGCCGCTGTCAGTGATTGCAGACCGAGCGCCACCACACGGCAGGTCTAGAGAGACGTCCTAGCACTCGCCCCAGTTGTACAGCAGACTTTGCTAGCGATGCTACACTGACAAACACGCTCTCATTTGCCGAGACGATAGTTAGCATAGCCTTCAGCTACGTCATTTGCTACGACCTAGCAAGGCGCCATTACCAGTTTATATTGAGATTGTTATTAATATATCAACAAGAGTGATGTTCTCCAGTTATGGATTAAAGTTAAGTATTTAAAGAGCTTCGTACTTTATTTATTAGATTCAACTCCTTTAATTGTTCCAGACCTCACGCCAGTCTGCGTGAGCTTAAAAGCGTGCGTCTCGGATTCCTCCAAACTCCGTGAATTGGCTCCTGCCAATTCACAACACTCTGTGCCTAGGCATTCGTGTACAAGTGCCATTTTCCCGTATTCAAAGATCTACATCAGTTATTGAGAAAAACCCGAAAAACATGGTGCTTGGATACCAGAATCGAGCCGGCCGGAGTGGCCGAGTGTTTCTAGGCGCTACAGTCTGGAACCGCACGACCGCTACGTTCGCAGGTTCAAATCCTGCCCCGGGCATGGATGTGTGTGATGTCATTAGGTTAGTTAGGTTTAAGTATGTCTAAGTTCTAGGGGACTGATGACCTCAGAAGTTAAGTCCCATAGTGCTCAGAGCCATGATCGAGCCGCAGATTCCAATACGGCTATGCACAGCAAATGGAAGGAACTTTTACTGTATATTCCTAAAATTCTGCTCTCTAAATCCTTGAAAATTTTCTTGATATCTTCATCCGTTTCCGAGATACAGACGTTCAAATTTACCGTACCTGTACACGTAAAATATCCACGTAAAAACCAGGTGAGGCGAAAACACGGTTTATAAAGTGCCGTAGGACGGATAAATATGCTGTAAAGTGTCTCGGTTACGATTAGAAGTGTTCTGGGAACCAAGTCATGCAGTACTGAAACACATGCAAGACTTTTGTGAATATTAATTCCGGTCTAAGGTACAGCATTGTAAAAAAAAATAATAAATAAAAATTGCATTATTTCAGTTTTAAATAAGTAAAACACAAAAATTTTAGTAACTCATAAATTTCATTTCATTTCATATGAGTGACATGCCCTGCTTTGGTAGAACCAGCGGCAAAATACGAATATGGTCCTCTTTACCAGACTCTGACTGAAAATTGTGGTACAGTTGCCTCATTCTACTTTCCTCAGCACCTTTAAAAATTTTCCAAAAATGTTTTGACATGCAAACGTAATAGCGCTTTCTTATGCTGAGAGAGAAGTTAACAGTGGCGGTGGGAAAGAGATGGAAAAGTAATAGGCACTGGAAGACACTAGGCAGTGTTCATAGTATAGAAAGTGCGACAGAGACAATGGCCGTGTGCGAGTAAGAGACGGACACAGTGGCAGTGGGACATAGTTGATAGTGGCAGCACAGTGCTAGACGAGGAGTAAAAGAGACAGAGCCAGAGGGTGAGGAATAAAGAGGGGTAACTAGAAGAGGCTGAGAATCAGGGATAATGAGTGTGTGTGTGTGTGTGTGTGTATGAAAATGACAACGAGGAAGACAGGGATAGTGACAGTGAGATCCGGCGATAGCAGTAGAAAGGAATGAATGAGACAGCATCAGTAAGAGAGAACGAGAGAAAGACCATGAAAGTGAGAGGAGAAAGTGGCAGTAGGACAGAAGGGGCAGTGGCTGTGAGACAGGAGACAGTGAAAGAGAGACAGGAAGAGATCACGTCAGTGAGTTGGACTGAATGAGTGAGTGAGAACGGGCAACTGGCAGTTGATGGGTATGAGCGATTTACACTAGCCGGCCGGAGTGGCCGAGCGGTTCTAGGCGCTACAGTCTGGAGCCGTGCGACCGCTGCGGTAGCAGGTTCGAATCCTGCCTCGGGCATGGATATGTGTGTTGTCCTTAGGTTAGTTAGGTTTAAGTAGTTCTACATTCTAGGGGACTGATGACCTTAGAAGTTAAGTCCCATAGTGCTCAGAGCCATTTGAACCATTTGATTTACACTAATGGATTAGTCCATGTGAGCGGGTAACTGTTAGGGAAGCTTGTGGGAGCGAGAGGTGAGTTGCATGTCAAAAAGGATGCGAGTATGTCCTTTTGGCAGAAATCTTGGGAAAATTTTGATAGGTGGTGAGGCAGATAGCATAAAGCAGCTGGTACCCCACCTTTCGGTGAGAGTTTTGTTTTAAACAGAAGCATGTTCGTCTTGTCTGTGCTTCGATAAGATGAATTTTGTTCCGGTTCATGGACAGAGTTGTATAACATACTGCCCTTATGGCATTTGCCACCAAGTGTGAACCAAGTTTTTGTAGCCAGATTCATGCACCTAAAATTCGTGACACCGTTTCATTAACTTTTGTACATCTGACGATATGGTGGTGGTGCGAGAGACAAATAAATGCGTTCATGTAAAACACACCACGAATGGCTGCAACAATAATCAAGGGATTTGCCTTAAGAGAGATTTGGATTAGACATAATTTTTTAAAGAGAAAATACACCTTTGTTCCTCCTTTGTGATGTATACCGTGTAGAAGAAACCTGCAACATTTTCGTTTACCTCTCACTCAGAGCAGTGGGATGGAAGCAGCTACGACCATTGTGGTGAGATAAATCTGGTAGTTTTGTTACTCACCTGTCTTCTCGATTCTGGAGGAAAGTAATAGCGAAAATTAGAGATACTCTATTCAGATGTAGAACTAATGTCATTGCAAGGAATATGTTCACCTAACAAGAAAAAAAGTATTTAAATGTAACGCCAATTAAAAGAAACTCTATTACATAAGATACCTCACGCAAATTTATTCTAATAGCAGAACAATTTCTGTCGTTAAAACTCCATCTACGTGAAACAGATCAACTAAAAGTACTGGTTTACGTTAAAATATCAAGACTTCAGACCATTCAATATTTTGGCTGCAATATCTCTAAAATTAATTACGATAATATCTTCCAAAATAAAGTAGTATTTGCCGACTTACGTTTTGATTAAAGATATGGAATTAACGTACAAGCACAAAGCAACTGAACAGAAAATTATGTAAAGGTTGTTGAGAAATCGTATCTTCAGTACCTTTTTTTCAGACTTTGCTGAAGATATGCTGCTGAATGCAGTATGGCTTGGCCTCCAGTGTGCGTCAGGAAATGCAAGGAGGAAAATACGAGCTGATAAAATATTGCTCGTAAGAATTGCAGCTCCTTTTTCTCGCACAAGGTATGTTAAAAAGCATTTAACATTGTACTACAATGTTGAGTGATAAAAGTATTTTTTTCGATAGATGGATGGTGAAGACTAACTGGAACAGAAGTAAAGTCGGGTCTTCCCCAAAGATGTTTGATAAATCTTCGGTTGTTTTCAGTGTGCATAAACTTTTTTTAGGGATGATGTCAGCGGCAACTTCTCAGTGATAGCTGACTATTACTGCTGCCTACAGAACATTACTGTAGACAGCTGATTGTGTTTCAGTTCCTTATCTTTATTTCCACTTACGATACTGTTACATCTTCTTGACTGTGCTTAAAGTTGTACAATCCCCGCAGACAAGAAAAATAATTCAGAACCATCAGCTAACATTTTTCGTTGTAAGGTTTCTAAGACCTGACATTGTTAACGTCAGCACAAGGACAAATGAAGAGGAATAAAGTAAACCGAGGTGTTACATGAAACTCTTTGCCTGAAGAGTCCTAGGAACTGCAGATTACCCATTACAGATCTAATAAATCGACTCTTTTTGACAGGGCATCAACTAAAATTTTCCGGTACAACTTCTTTCCTATCTCGTATTCTCCATAAGTAGACCTATATCCATATCCACACAAATTACAGTAATGAATGTATACAGGGTGAGTCACTAATTATTGCCACCTAGAATAACTACGAAAGTATGATAAGAGCTGAAAAGTTTGTGGAACACGTGTTGCGTGAGACAATGGGGTCCATAATATGACGTTGATTTTTTGTTGGTAGGTGGGGTCGCATCAGAAATATGAAGTCAACTTCGTTTTTTAAATGGGATGCTACAGTTTGGTACTTATTTTCTGATAGCGGCTATCGAGACGAATCCAATGATGTGCAACAGTAAGGTGTTTGAACGTCAACGAAGGTCAAAAAGGTGGCATGAACGTCCATTTACAGAAGGTGTTCGAAGTGATGACCACTGGTATCAGTGCAGTGCTGCAATCTTCTTATCATGGATCGAGTGGTATTCCTTACCACTGCGACACTTATCGAAGCACAAGCTCTGACAATTATCTCTCGTATATCGTGCAAATAGTAAATATTCAGGTAATATGACGTATCCATCTAACGTGCCATTGACAAGTAAAGACTATTCGACGGTTTTGTAATACAACACTAATA
Organism: Schistocerca piceifrons; assembly: GCF_021461385.2. Classification (NCBI taxonomy): domain Eukaryota; kingdom Metazoa; phylum Arthropoda; class Insecta; order Orthoptera; family Acrididae; genus Schistocerca; species Schistocerca piceifrons. The sequence continues at coordinate 21,110,768 of NC_060142.1, forward strand.
GGAAGAGTAAGACTAGTATCGTGGAATCAAGCAAATGTGAATGATGTATTCCTTAGAAGAACAAGTCTGTATGCTTCTCATTTACGGAGAATGCCAACGAAATTCAGTGAGGAACTTATACATTGAAAGATATCCTCAACGTACTCACTCAACACGTTGCTCATTTAAACGCGTGTATGATAGAATGAGAACAATTGGATCTTTAAAGCATCGGAAACATATCAGGCATAGGAAAGTTACTAACGAGGAAACGGGAATTGGTACTCTTGCCAATGTGGTTCGAGATCCTTGTGTTAGTTCGTGTCAAATCCCAAAGGAATCTGGCATGTGCCAGAGTAGTGTAGTTCGTGTTCTGTATCGCCATAAATATCATGCTTACCGTATCAGTCTCCACCAAGAATTAACTGGTATTGATTGTATGCGTCGCACTGAATTCCTCCGATGGGCCAAACTTCAGATCCAGAGGGATGACATATTAATTGATTTTATTATATTTACTGACGAGGCTACATTCACGAACCATGGAAATATCAATTCGCATAACATGTATAATTGGGCAACTGAAAATCCATGTTGGCTGCGGCAAGTTGGACACCGAAAACCGTGGTCGGTGAATGTATGGTGTGGGATTCTCGAGGACAGAATTATAAGCCCCTCTTTCATCGAAGGGAGTCTTAATGGTAGGAAGCACACCACATTCCTATCATTGGAAGAAACACCTTTAGGAACAAGGAACAGAATGTGGTATCAACACGATGGGTGTCCGGCTCATTTTTCGCTGGTGGCTAGAAACGGAGGAGATGTGTCGTGGCCGGCTCTTCGCCAGACTTGACGCCTCTGGATTTTTGTGAGGATTCGTAAAAGAAATTATTTATAAAGACGTTCCAGCTACAACTGAAGATATATGAGAGAGTATTGTCGGAGCATATGCTTCGATAAGTGCAGCAGTGATAAGGAATACCACTCGATCCATGATAAGAAGATTGCAGCACTGCATTGATACCAATGGTCATCACTTCGAACACCTTCTGTAAATGGACGTTCATGCCACCTTTTTGACCTTCGTTGACGTTCAAACACCTTACTGTAGCACATCATTGGATAACCGCTATCAGAAAATAAGTACCAAACTATAGCATCTCAATTCAAAAACAAAGTTGACTTCATATGTCTGACAAGACCCCACCTAGCAACAAAAAACCAACGTCATATTATGGCCCCCGTTGTCACACGCAACTTTTGTTCCTCAAATTTTTCAGCTCGTATCATACTTTCGGAGTTATTGTTGGTGGAAATAGTAAGCGACTCACCCTGAATATGTATGTTTCAGAACACCTCCTAAACCTCTGCACCAATTTCAACCAAACTTGGTGTAAACATCATTTACTGTCTGGAAAGAATCACTTGTGTAAGAACCACCTACCTATCAACGGGCCGGGGGTGGGGGTGGGGGGGAAGAAGCCGCGCAACGCACGACGCGAGAACACCCGCATTTTAGTCTCCCAGTATTTGAGGACGAGACCACTTAGAGACTTCCAATAAGCTTTACACGTAATTTGAAACCTTTAAGGAACCTTTTTCCGCTGACGATCTCCACGAAATGAAGAAAGGAAAAAAGTTTATAGCTTACTGCATTTTCACTGTTCAAGGAGTAAAACTGTCATATAAAGCATGACGTTTTAACTGCTGCCCGATTCATGGCACATTTGGCCCACAGTAATCACATATGCCACTGATATGTTCCAGAATAATTACGTCATTATACGATAATTAGTGCAGGAAATATGACATCATACACACTAGATTCGTGCAAGACGTTTAAATTTATTGCTTCGTTCTATTTTCTACAATTTTCGCAGACAGCAACCACATTTGCTGTTGAATGTACCTACATAAACATGAGGATATTTTGGTAGGTCCCATAAATTTCCATGAAAGAATAGAATATTTTTCTTGCGCCTTCATGGTTGGTAAATCTGATTATTCAAGGATCGTATTTACTGTTAGCAGTTTCAGCAACTGAGGTCAACTGACTGTTCTACGTGTCGTCAACTTCAGCTGATGGTGCTGTCTGAAGATGGCCTAAGACTAGGCCGAAACCGTTCACTTTAATAAAACAACCATCGCGATCTACTATGTTTTTTCACTGATTTTATATCTTGTAAAGAGTTTCAGCAATGTACAGCATACAGTTCATTGTTGACATCAGTCTGAATTGCTCCGTGTGTCGTCTGCGATTGAAAACGATGAAAACCGAAAGTCGTGGCGTTGTTAAACATTTTTATTGGAAGTATTGGACATCAGCACAAATCAAAACAGAATTGGATGAAATTCACGCGTTTCTGCACCATCATTGATGACCATTTACTTTTGGATTAATGAGTTTATGCGTGTTAGGATAAACAGCGAAAACGAAGCGCGCTCTGGTCATTCAATGGAGATCACTCCAAAGGAAACAACTGATATGACATGGTAACGCGGAAAAGACAATTAAAAATCCGTGACATTTCTGAGACTGTATGCACATTAACTGAGCGAGTGCGCAATATCCTGCACGGAGAATTGCATGTGAAGAAGCTATGTGCGGGATGGGTGCCGCAACTGCACCCTCCCTCCCCCCCCCCCCCCCTCCCTCAAAAAAGAAAAGAAAAAAAAAAGCTTCCGAATATGCCTTAAAGCCCAAACTGGCCAAAAGCTCATCTGCTGCAGCATTTCTGGCGACGTTTAATCGGAATCCGCAAGACCTTTTGTGCAGTTTGTTGATAAAACTTGGATCGATCATTATACATCAGAGTCAAAACGGCAGTTAAAACAATGGACAAAGTCTGATGAAAGTGCAAAAGCCATACTTCTCATTGATTATTAAGGAACCATAAATGGGCCATATTGTGCTTCAGTTTTTTGTTGTTGAAATTTGCGTTGACTGAAAAATCACCAAGGTTGGCACGAAAAGAGTGCTCTTTCACCGAGATAATGCACTATGCCACAAATGAGAGACAACAATGACGAAAAATTGGACTTTGAATTGGTTACTAGTCCATCCTATTCACCAGAAGTATCCGCAAATGACTTTTCCCGTTCCCAAACTTGAAACTAGGTTGCAGAATTTGGCAGACCCTATTTTTCCGATGAGATGAAAAAAGTGGAGGATCGCTGGACCAAGTGTATATCTCTCAGAGGAGACTATGTCGTGAAGTAAGGTCAATTACTTTCGAAACAAACATTATTTTCTTGATTTTTGAGAGACTTGTCAAACCACCTTCCTGTATCGTTGAACGACACATTGTTCAGGAGGTATGACGTCACGAACACTGAGATACGTCTGGAACTGCCGTATCATGCGTGGCGTTTTAATTTGTTACACTTTTACTACTAAAACTATTCACAACACATTTCGCTCACGGTAGGCTCATATTCCAGTGGATGCACCTGTGGAAGTTAACGACGCTATAAACTGTAAACTGCGTGAAAATTAAACTGCAGGGCGAAATTCGCTAGACATACGAGTGAAATACGTAATCAAATGCGCGTATAACATGTAAAATAAGTGTGAAGTATATTTGACATGTGCGTATGCGAGCAAAGGAAGGAACAGTATCAAGGAGGGAATAACAGAGAGGATAAAGAAAATGAGGTCAGCCTTCTGTATGACGAGAGAGATATACAATAAAAAGAACATATCCACAGAGACAAAGATAAGCCATTATAAGGCAACGGTGAGGAATACAGTATTATATGCTGCCGAGACAATGACACTAGGAAGAAATGTGGCAGAACAACTAGAGAGAAAAATACTGAGAAAAATACTAGGTCCCAAAAGAGGTGGAGAGAGATGAATGCGAAGACCTAGGGTAGAAATGTACCAAAACATGAGAACGATATACGGGGAAATCACACTCAAAAGGACAAGGTTTCCTGCACATGTAGTTAGGATGAGTATGGACAGAATGACGAAGAGAGTGTGGAAAACAACAGGGAGGACAAGGGGAAAGACAGGAACCAAGTGGGTTGTTGAACTTCGGAAGGACTGGTTGGAACTGGGGATCAAGGTCGAAGGAAGGAAAATTGGAGGAACAAATATACACCGACCAATATGTTGGTGATCAACGACAAAGAAGGATACAGGAGAACATCAGAGTGTCGCACGTGGAGCCGACAGGAGAAAAGGACACTGAAGAGCGGGAGAGAAGAAAGAATGAAGGGTTTCTGGGAGAAGAAGAGAAAAATGCAGTCCACAAAGGAGCTACCTGGGGTCCTACAGAGTCTGTAATGCAAGAAGAAGAAGAGAAGAAGAACGTAAGAGAGCAAAACTACGATAAAAAGCATATTCTAAACCCCTGGAATGATTTCAATCAAATTTGATGCACATATTTGATACAATCTGGAAAGAAATGCTGTAGGAGTAAGAACCACCAGCCCCCTGCTGGGGTGAGTTTGATAACGTTGAGGGAGAAGGGAGGGTGAGGAGATGGACAAACAGTGAGGTGGAAGGAGGAGATAGGCACAGTTAGGAGGAGGTGGACAGAGATAAGGCAAGGGGAATAGACAGAGAGAGGGTAGAGGGCGAGATGGACAGAGACAGTGAGAGGAAGAGTTAGGCCAAGAGTTGGGGGAAGAGAAGATGAACTGACAGAGGGGAATGAGTAAATGGACAGAGAGAGAGGGAGGGGGGATGGACAGAGAGAGGGGAAGGAGGAGAGTGACAGGAAGAAGGTGAGAAGAAATAGGACTGTGGAGGAAGAGGAGATGGACACAGTGGAAAGGAGCAGATGACAGAGGTGGAGGAGCAGACTGACAGACGGAGGGGTGAGGAGGAAATCGACAGAGAGAGGGGCAGAGGTTGGGGAAGTGGATGAGGTCGACAGGGAGACGAGGTGGTGGAAAGTGGAAACGGACAGAGACGTGGATAAAAAGGAGTACTCAATTAGTTTGGATATAAAAAAGGCATGATTCCAGTGTGTACTGAAGAGGTACTGCCACAAGAAAGTAATTGACTTTTTTATAAAGGCTATCAGTGATTCACTAACACGCCTTCCTCGCAAAATGCGCCAGATGTTAGCTTTCTCTAACACATTTCTGCATTTTCCTGTCACACTTTTAAGACTGCAGGATGCTCTTTACACGTTGGTGCTTGTGTTAATACATTATTGTTTATGAATATTCCGAGACATAAAAGTCAGTCAGGACTGAAGGACTGAAACATGTAAACCATAGTGAAAAAGAGATACCACTCTTCTCACTTCTAGTTTTGTTTGTATGTCCGGTAACAGTTATAGCAAACTAGAGGAAACAGTAATCTCATTCCATTTGTCAGAGGAATAGCTTTTATACGCATGTTTATTGTCTTAGTTGGAAGTTTCAGTGCTTGGTGCCTTTTAAGGAGAAAAATTGGACTTCTTCAACAAATTATATGCCATTGTGCAAAAATTATAAGCAAGACGTATATCTTCAGTATCTCTAGCTCTATGGGTCAAAAGAAAAAGAGTTATGTCTCGTGCATTTCTATCAGCCTTTAATGTAAACATTAAACTAATACAAATGTTGTGCGATTTTCAGATAGCTAGCGATGCATATATAAGCTGCAGAAAAAGGCACGCGTTATCAAATCAGTGAACGCTACAGTAAACTTGTTTTATTCGACATTAGCAACAGTCACGGTAAAACGAAATCTATTAGGTTCGCATTTAAAGCACACGTAATGCAGTTCAGATGAAAATAACCGCATCGATCTCCCCCCTTCGAAAGAGAAACATTGTTGCAGGGAGACGCGGTACTGGAGAGCTGTACTGCCAGGAAAGCAAATTTGGGAATGGTCAGCAATGAACGTCATTATTGAAAGTGCTGGGACTGCAACCACAGTAACTTCAGTCGCAAGTTTTGGAGATTTCATGTGGATACCAGCTGCGCGTGCAAAGAGCTGAAGGTCTTAACTACATAGCAAGGGGCATTGCAGCAGCTAAATTAATGATTCACGTGTGGAAAAGCAAAGAGTTATGCACGGCTATAAAACATGAAGTTTCGGAGAAGAAGAAAAAGTGTTTCTAGTACATGCAGGCAGTTAACAAAGAATGGGTTTTGCATTCATGGCATAAAATGTAAGAAAAGCACTACTTAGGTATACCATGAAGGGAATGGATTCAAAGGTCCTGACGCAATATTCAGCTTTCTAGCCGACTACTCAAATGAAATACATGCCGAATTTGAAACGTATTTGGAGATAACTGTACAGCACGAAATAAAAAGAATACGTTATGCCTTGTTGTATCGTAGATTCCGAGAAAATCCACAAAATTCAGCGCTTCTTTCCCGTGAAGGGGCATAGAATTTGGCCTTGCGATCGTGTTTGCAGTGTCAATAAGAGTGTGCCAGTCAAGCATGACAGGATATACACGTTCCATTAACCAACACAGCTGTTCAGGCAAATTTCTCAGCCGGAAAATTTCATTGGGAAAGAATGCTGTGTTGCTACCTCTTCAGCTTCAAACAGCCTTATTCTAAAAGCGATATTATAAGATCTGTGACTACTGAAACTCAACACAAGCCACAAAATATGCTCCGTCTCCACTATGGATCATTTAATTTTTAAAAGAGAAGTGGAAAGGTACATTAAAGGACATGCAACTTTTAATGTACTAATGGCTGCCAAATGGTATTGCAGAGAGTTTAAGTTATTCAGTGTACGTATGAAAAATTCAGCCCATCGTGAAAACTGTTAGTTAAATCAAGAAGTATGGTGGGTCTCCAGAAACCTCAAGTATTTAATCCAAGAAAAAAATTCTTGAAATTTTATGAGGTTGACAATGAAGAAGGGGAGTCTGAAAACATAATTTCATGTCTTGCATCACATTGATAATTTACTAATAGCGTATATTAACTTTTTTGTTTACGAACTGGGAATGGAAAAGTAACTGCAGTCGCCTGGCAGTGCAAAGGCATCAGGACCAGATGAGATGCCTGCAAGATTCTACAAAGATTATGCGACAGCACTTGTTCCCATTTTCGCAGCTGGAGCAATGAAAGGTATCTAGCAACAGGAAAAAAGTGGAGATCATTCCCGTTTACAAGAAGGGTTGTAGGACAGATGCGCATAATCGTAGACCTACATCGTTGACATCAATCTGTTGTAGAATTTCGGAACGTGTTTCATGCTCCAAAACTATGATGTATTTGGAGAACGATAGTCTCTTCCATTTGTACCAACTGAGAATCCGCAAACAGAGACCTTATGAAACTCTGCTCCGTCTTTTCCTCTGCGAGATCCAAAGGGTCGTAGACAGCTCACTTCCACCTGCCGAATCGTTCGGACGTTCTAGCTAGTGCGCTGCACGTGGCAGTCATTCGTGTATGTTTCGCGAACGCGTGTGGTGCTTCGTACTCTTCGCGTTATTACTAGTATTTCCCTACTCATATCGTCGTTTTTCGAGAAGAATCGTTTACTTGCAGTGTAGTGTGCGCCAAACTGTGTGTGTTTTCTTCGTCATACGTTCGAGGCGTTAGTGCTACACATAGATCACCGTAAAATGGCCGATCCCCCCGACACGGATCAGGTCATACAGTCGACACTAGAAATCTGCCATCATCACGCACTGACAGATTTACCGTTGCCACTGATGCCTGACAATGGTGTTGAGATCCAGGAGAGTGCATTACCACTACCGGGTACACAGCTTCTCGAACACCAGAAACAACAGCAGGAACTTCAACATCAACCCTAACACCAACTTTTGCACCACCGTCGTCAACCACTGCAGTTTCATCCGAAACAACAGGCGCCACAGCAGCAATTTCAGCTATTGCAGGTACAACAGCAACTGCAGCAGTATCACCGCCAGCAACAACAGATGTATCAGGCTAGTCAGCGACCCTTCAGCTTCGTGCTTGAAGCCAGTGTACCTGGAAGTCAGCAGCAGGAAGGTGGGCCCCTTAGTAAACGGCTGTGTGTCGACTCACCTTCTGTTGCATACTGTCATTTTCGTGAGATATCGGGTTCGGATCCCCCTTTTAGTAATGGTACAGAGCAGACAAACTCATAACGCTCTCAGACTTCCTGTGCTGTAGTCGTACGGCAAGTGTCAACAATCGGCACAGTCTATCAGGCAGGCCCCTGTATTGTATCCGTGGAGCGCTTCTATAAGAACAGTGCAAACTCCACTCTATGCCGGTAGGCAGGTTAATATCTTCCTAATATTTTCATTTCAAGCCTTACGTTGTTGACAATAGTCCGTCAGGTAGAAAGAGAGTTAGGATGGAGCTGAAAATTTAAGCGGCTGCCAACGCTTTGGTAGAAGTCCCTGTTTTCAAAGGTCGTAAGTTTGATGTCTATATTCCCAAATTCGTGCGCCATAAGTGATGTTGTCATCAGCCTGACAGACAACGAAGTTGTTGACACAATGCAGAGCATGTATTCTGTCGCAAGTATCAAACGACACACTAAGAAACATCATTCACATCCCGCACAAACGGTGCCGATTACAGTCTATCTAGTGGCGTTTCACTCCCAAACTCTGCCCTCACATGCTACTACTCTGGGGATACGTTGTCCAATGGAACCCTAAGTCATTCAACGTAGAAACTTCTGGCGTTTTCATCATGAGAGAAGTCAATGTTGACATCATACTCGCTGCAGCCAGTGTGCTGGCCCACACCCAGCGGATTCACGTACGGTGTCGTTTCTGACGCGTTAAAATAGCTCTGACCCGCACTCAGTGACACAACGTTCGTGGGCGGCCTTTCTCCATCAAAAGAGCTTTCATGTGCAAAAATCTACGTCACATCGGTGAGCTCCCCGACGGCCCCTAAAATCCCCTGGTACTTTTCAGGTACAGCACCTACGACAGCTATTAACGACACTACTTATGCTTAGTAGCTGTGGCGGAGCTTTGGATCCTCCGATGGAATGTACGATCGGTGACTGTCAATAAAGGAGCCCTTCAACATGAACTAAGGACGCGGAAGACAACAGTGGCTGCTATGTCAATGACATGGTTTCAGCTGGGTTCTGTTGTCTGCTTACGAAAATACCAGTTTTATCGCCAAGACAGAAGACTGTCGAGGATGAGTCGCCCTGTCCCTTGACAATGGACTGTGTCACACGTCAGTAAAGAAATCCTAGGAGGCTATCGACAGATTTCAAGTAATAGGGGTGAGACTCTGTGCTCCAATTGGTCGCCTAACCGTCGTGATTCTTTACAGTCAGCTAAAGTCGTATATTCCTCTTGAAAACAGGTACACGCTGGTTCAGCAGTTGGAACCTCTATTTTTATTTTGTAGGGATTTTAATGCTCACATCAGACTGTGGAGCTGTGGCCATAACGATAGGCTGGGTGCCGAGATTCTTGAGATTCCGGACGAATTCAATCTTATCCTCTTCAGGGATGAATCCCATACGTTACTTCCGTTTCCTGGACAGAGACTCTCAACCGCCGACTTCACTCTGTGTTCCGGATCACTTTCTTCGTTTTCTACATGGTCTACTCTTCCCTATCCTATGGAGTCTGACCACTATGTTTCAATTATATCGACTTTCATTGTAGTGCCTATCGCAGACTATGGGCCATCTCATAAATGAAACATTGAGTAGAGCGAGTGCTCTTGGTATGATGCAACTATCGTCATTCCCCATCGTGGCCCCCACAAAGAAGGTACATTATCATAGCGTGTAGGCTTTCACGGCCGGCGTCTTCTGTAATTAAAACTTCCGGGCTAAGAGGCCGTTGTCCAATAGTAGAAATACTTCTCCCTGACGTTTGGTTGCCAGCTGCGGGCAACATCATCTGAGGTGAGTCTACGGCTGGCTGCTAGGCCGTGGAGGTCCTGTTTATATAGAGCACGTAGAGGGCGCCACCACTCGTCACGTGTTGTCAACAGTAAAACTATCTCTGGCTGGCGTCATTACTCTCGATCGAAGGTAATCGATTGTCACATCTTTGGTACAAAGTCGATCGCCATATCTTATCTAACTTCAAGCCTTCCTCTTTCCTGTTAAAATTATTGTGGTGTTTAAAAATCTCTACAGCCTCTCTATACATACGTGCATAATAATGCGATGTCTTAGCTAGCACGCTCGTCTCACTAAATTTTATTTCATGGTCACCTGTTTCAAAAACATGTTCCGCTACAGCCGATTTGTCCGTGTGTCCCAGTCGACAGTTCCTTTTATGTTCAGTTAGGCGAGTATTGATACTTCTTTTTGTGGTTCCAATGTAAACCTTCCCACAACTACACGGAATCTTATACACACCAGGAGTAGCTAAAGGGTGTCGTGCATCTTTCGCCGATCTTAAGCATGCACTGATCTTCTTGGTGGGTCTGAAGATTGTTTCAACTCTGAACTTGGCCAGCACGTTCCTGATACGGTCCGTAATATTGTGGATGAATGGAAGAAAAACTTTCCCCACCGATGGTTGTTGTTGTTGCACGTTTTCGAACATTTTTCTTCGGGGATGGAGTGCTCGATTTATCTCCTTGCCAGCGTACCCATTTTTCTGGAAAGCGGTTCGC